>NC_089490.1:402882244-403544244 GCF_036850765.1 Saccopteryx bilineata | reverse complement strand
AGGAAGCCGGTACGCAGTCCCAGCAGGAGCACCAGGACGCTCTCTGAGGCCTGTGCCGTGTGACCCATGACCTGCGCAGCTTTGACCCTCATCGGGCTGCGTCACAGGCGCTGGTGTGGGTGGGACCTTCTGCTGGGAAGGAGGCGCCTGCAGAGGAAGCCCTCGGGGGCAGGCAGCCCAGGGTTCTGGGCTCCAGGGAGCCCCGACAAAGGGCCCTGGGCCCTGGAAGGGGCTGCTGGGGGCTGCGGGTGGCCTGTCCTCCTCTTCCCCCTCCACGGACTTCTAGGCTCTGCTGGTGGCCTTGTCCCCTTGAACCCGGGTCGAGTGCAGGGAGGGGAACGCAGGGGAGGGGAGGGCCCAGTCTCTGAATCGGAAGGAGGAGGAGTGTCCCAGCCCTCAAGTGCTCCACAGGCTGACCCCCCCAGAATGAGGCACCCACCTTCCACGCATCAAGCCCTGTGGTCGGGCACCCACAGAGGCTGCAGTGTGTGTGTGTGTGTGTGTGTGTGTGTGTGTGTGAGACCAGCGCTCCTGCCTCTGAGAAACTTAGAGCCGGAGGGCCCCGGATCCTCCGTGTTTATTCTCCGGTTTGAAACGAGACAAGCGAGCCCACCACCAAACCTTTTCTTTACACGTTGTCACTGCACCAACTGAAGATTTCCGACGTGACTAAATTCTGGATTCTGCTGTGTTTTGCAAACTTTCAAAAAACCCCGACTAAGGCAATGGCATGGGAGGGGGACCCCGATGGGTTCCAGATGCACTAGGACACGGAGCCTCTCTACATGGGTGTGCAATGCACACACACACACACACACACACACGCACGTGGACTTGGCACGCTCACCTGTCCTTAAGCTTCACACAGCGTTCTGCAAGCGAGACGGGGCCGCGGCTGGGAGCGGGGAGCGAGGACCTCGCAGGCTCCCGTAAGGTAGACTCTGAAACCCCCACGCAGCCTGCGAGCCATCAGCCGCCTTAGGGCTTCAACGGGCCAGACGGGTCTTTAAAGACCTTCATCTTCATCCCCCACCGACTGTCAAACACACCAGTCTCTCCTTGGCCAATGGGTTTGTTCATTCCCACCCATTCTTTGGGAGAGAAGTTCAGGAGTGTCTTCCCTTTCCATGACATGATCTATTTTTTTATAAGAAAAAAATACATTTTACTTAAAAAAAAAAAAGAAAGTCACAAGTGTGTAAGTATTTCAAAATACAAATGAAAACCGCTGAGGTTCAGAACCCAGAGGACTTAAAGTCACACAAAATGACATTGCGCAGAGACGGGCTTGCACGGTGGGCTTATACCGCAGCTTCAGGAGTGGGCAGCCACAGGACTTGAACCCGTTTCAGGGGCAGGTGAAGCCCTGGCTCCCTGTGAATGGGAAGGTCACCTGCACCTAAAACTTCCCCGGGGCCCTGGCTGGTTGACTCAGCGGTAGAGCGTCAGCCTAGCTTGTGGAAGTCTCGGGTTCAATTCCCGGCCAGGGCACACAGGAGAAGCACCCATCTGCTTCTCCACCCTTCCTCCTCTCCTTTCTCTCTGTCTCTCTCCTCCCCTCCCGCAGCCAAGGCTCCATTGGAGCAAAGTTGGCCTGGGCGCTGAGGATGGCTCTGTGGCCTCTGCCTCAGGCACTAGAATGGCTCCGGTTGCAACAGCAACGCCCCGGATGGGCAGAGCATCACCCTGTGGTGGGCATGCCAGATGGATCCTGGTTGGGACCATGCAGGAGACTATCTGACTGCTTCCCTGCTTCTAACTTTGGGGAAAAATACAAAAAAAAACCCCAAATAACAAAAAAAAAACCTTCCCAGGCACCGCCCACTGCCCTTCAGGTAGAGACTCAGCAGCAGGACCTGCCGGATCTGAACCCTTATTTCCAGATTACAGAAATGACAGCTGCTATCGATTCAACCACAGACTGTGGGCCTATTATGCACGAGGCATGCCGGGGGAACGAGTTCCCACCTCCACGCGGCTTATGGCAGACGGTACATCACTGGCTACGTGACTGTCAGGGAGTGAGGAGTGCTACAGAGGGAAAAAGCAGGACAAGCAGATAGAGAGTGCCCGGTGGGGGTGCAGTTCAGGGTGCTGCGGTCACGCTCAGAAGTGTCAGTGACACCTTGCTGAGGAGGGGACACTGGAACAGAGGCCTGAATGAGGGAGGGCATGAGCCACGTGGATAACGTGAGAAAAATGTCCCGGGCAGTGTGGATAGCAAGTACAAAGGTCCTGAGGTGGAAACACACCAGGCACGTCTGAGGGACCTCTTGAAGAGGAACTATTCTCTCTGGGGCAGACCCAGCCCGTTGCAGAAGACTCCTCTGCCCAGCGTCCACTCCCTGACTTTTGCCATTGGCACTTTGGTTCCCTGAGGAACCACCACACTGTCTCCTCTCAGACCACGTGGTTTAGGGAGAGTAAATTCTCCCCATGCTCCAGGAGTGGCCACGGGGTCTGCTTCAGGCCGCTCACAGCTTAGCACAACCCCAGGCCATGGTGACTCACTTGCGGATGCTCACAGAAGTCAGGATGACCAGAGGTAACCTGGGGACGCTTGCTAGAGGGCCCAGGAGACAACAGGTCTCAGGCCACTGGGGCTGTGCCAGGTGGAGGCCAGCAGGTGTGCTGAGGGTTGACCCAACCCAGAGAACAGCAGAGCCAAGAGACATGGAGGAAGACGGAACTTTGGAGACATTGAGCCCCTGGATCCAGCCATGCCTGGAGCTGACATTGGGTTTTCGGTCACTTACCATGCGAACATTCCTGACCAGTACGGAGGGGGGACCCTGAACCACCTGCATTCTCCCATCCAGTCTCCGGGTGCTGAACCCCCCAGATTTACTGAAGTGCGAACTTGGACCGCGGGCCGGCTTCCTTCCACATCTTCCTCCCTGCAGCCCACGGATGGCCCGGGTTACCAGTACACGCTCCTACGCCAAGCCTGGGAAGTGAAGGTCTACGGAATCTACGAACACAGCCTCTGTTAGTGTCAGCCATCTAGTGACCGTTTAAGTAGTTGGCATTTCTTAAAATAAACGGAGATCTTCCCAGAGGGGTCCTCTTGTAGTCTGGGCTCGAGGCTGTGACTCCCAAACCAGGACAGAACAAAGCCGCCCGCCATGGGCCCTGCCCTTGGCAGTGACGGGGCCATCTCAGTCTCCGTCCAGCCTCACCCCGGGAGGGAAACAGGGGCCTGGGGTCCCCTGCCTCTGGGAAGGGCTGCCCTCCGCCTCTTCTTCATGGCCCATCACCGTGTCAGTCAGCCACGAGTAGGTGTGCTAGGGAGACATCGACTCGACCTGTGTGAGTCCAGGCTCCCCACATGGGTCAGTTCCCGCGGGCAGGGACTGGGTCCCCTGTGCCCCTGCTGCGTGAAATGCCCCGGTGCCACGGAGCCTCAAACACCCCTCTCCTCAACTCCTAATGCCACGTGAGTTTCCCGGGGGTGGTGTCACCAACCCCGACACGTAGCGGCTTACAATAACACACACTGATTGTCTTATGATGCTGGAAGCCAGAAGTGGACATGGTCTGAAGCCAAGGCGTCCACCGAGCCTCGCTCCTTCTAGAAGCGGTGCGGGGGAGGGGGAGCTTCCCGGACCCCTCTGTCCTCCTCGGGCACCTGCATTCCTGGGCTCATGGCCCCTTCTCCATCATCAAAGTCAGCAACACATCATTGCAACCCCTGCTCCAACTCACCTCTCTGACCCTGACCCGTCTGGACCCGCCCCGAACTGTCCTGGGTTCTTTCCCTGTCAGCAAGGTCAGCTAATCACCTGCCTTCATTCCACCTGCAGCCTTAAACCCCGTCCCCCTCCATGAGGTAGAAAATAAGATATGCACAGGTCCCAGGGATTAGCTCCTGGGCAGCTTGGGGGGCCTCACTTGGCATGCCACCCTACTGACTGCAAACACGACCAAGGTGGGGGGAGGAGGGGCAAGAACTGAGTGGAGATGTACGGGGCCATTCATGCATGTCTGCATGCACTCAGCAGCTGTCTACTGTACAGGGCCATTCATGCATGTCTGCGTGCACTCAGCAACTATCTACCGTCCGGGGCCATTCATGCATGTCTGCGTGCGCTCAGCAACTATCTACCGTACGGGGCCATTCATGCATGTCTGCGTGCGCTCAGCAGCTGTCTACCGTACGGGGCCATTCATGCATGTCTGCATGCACTCAGCAGCTATCTACCGTACGGGCCATTCATGCATGCCTGCGTGCACTCAGCAGCTGTCTACCGTCCGGGGCCATTCATGCATGTCTGCGTGCGCTCAGCAGCTATCTACCGTCCAGGGCCATTCATGCATGTCTGCGTGCGCTCAGCAGCTGTCTACCGTACGGGCCATTCATGCATGTCTGCATGCGCTCAGCAACTGTCTACCGTCCAGGGCCATTCATGCATGTCTGCGTGCGCTCGGCAGCTATCTACCGTACGGGGCCACTCATGCATGTCTGCGTGCACTCAGCAGCTATCTACCGTACGGGGCCATTCATGCATGTCTGCATGCGCTCAGCAACTGTCTACCGTACGGGGCCATTCATGCATGTCTGCGTGCGCTCGGCAGCTGTCTACCGTCCGGGGCCATTCATGCATGTCTGCGTGCACTCAGCAGCTGTCTACCGTCCAGGGCCATTCATGCATGTCTGCGTGCACTCAGCAGCTATCTACAGTACGGGGCCATTCATGCACGTCTGCGTGCGCTCGGCAGCTGTCTACTGTCCGGGGCCATTCATGCATGTCTGCGTGCACTCAGCAGCTGTCTACCGTCCGGGGCCATTCATGCATGTCTGCGTGCACTCGGCAGCTGTCTACCGTACGGGGCCATTCATGCATGTCTGCGTGCACTCGGCAGCTGTCTACCGTCCGGGGCCATTCATGCATGTCTGCGTGCGCTCAGCAGCTGTCTACCGTACGAGGCCATTCATGCATGTCTGCGTGCACTCAGCAGCTGTCTACCGTCCGGGGCCATTCATGCATGTCTGCGTGCGCTCAGCAGCTGTCTACCGTACGAGGCCATTCATGCATGTCTGCGTGCGCTCAGCGGCTATCTACCATACGGGGCCATTCATGCATGTCTGTGTGCACTCAGCAACTATCTATCATACGGGGCCATTCATGCATGTCTGCATGTGCTCAGCAGCTATCTACTGTACGGGGCCATTCATGCATGTCTGCGTGCACTCAGCAACTATCTACCGTACGGGCCATTCATGTATGTCTGCATGCACTCAGCAGCTATCTACCATACAGGGCCATTCATGCATGTCTGCATGCGCTCAGCAGCTATCTACTGAGGACAGACTGTACCAGGCCCTGATGATGAGTCCTGGGGGGACAGATACAGCAGCACAGAGGCCAGACCAAGTCCCCACCCTTAGGGGGTCTTTTCAGGTAAAATAAAGAGGGGAAATGACCCCAATGGGAATTCATCCCGGAGGGCAAGTTCCTGTCTACCCCTCCCTTCTCCCTTCTCTGGCCATCCATGGACCAGGCTCTGAAATTCTTGTATTTCTCTGGGAGTTCTGCCTTAAAGTGAAATGTCAGAGGGGCAGGAAGTGGAGGGAGGGAGGGAGGGAGAGAGGGAAGGAGGCAGGCAGGCGGGGACACTGTCCCGGGGAAAAGCGGAGGTGTTTTCTCAGGTGGGGTTGGTGGGTAAGAAGCCAGCCCCGTACACTTGTTCTTGGTTTTGTCTCCTCATTTTTTTCTGATATCCTGGTCCTTTTGGGGGTGGGAGCTAGCTCTCCTGAGACGGCAGGCCGGCTCCGATGGAAATACCGGCTTGGAGCCCTCCTTTGGACTCAGTTCACACGCTCCTGACTGGATGTCAGCGTGGTGGAAGCGGAGGGGCTGGCGGAGATGGCGGGCGGGCAGGCGGGGCTCGCGGTCAGGCTTTTACGGGCTCTCACTCGGTGTCTCTGGAGCCTTCCTGGGCAGGAGCCCGGCGTCCCGAGGCCTTGCCCAGCCTCTGGCCCAATGCTGCGTCCACCTCGCGGCTGGCTGGGAGTTCTCAGACGAGGAACATGGGAAAACCGAGGGGCGGGCGGAGGAAGTGCACGCATTAAAAATAATGAGGCTGCTTTACACGGACCCAGGTTCCGGGGAGAATGGGAACCAAGCCGTGGGTTTATTTTAAAATATACTTTCTTTTCCATCCTGTCTCTGTTTAATCTCTTCTGAGAGAGCTAAAATACACACACAGACATGCACACGCACGCACACGCACACGCACACGCACACACACACCAGACCTTCTTTTCTAAAAACTGAAATTTACACACAGCTTAAAAGAGAAAAATCGGGTGGCTAAAATACAGCTCAAAATAGCACCCTGCGACCACCATGGTTCTCTGAGTCCAGTGGGGCCAAACGAATGTTGGATCAACGAGCAAATTGATACCTGAAATTTACGACGAACCCAGAGTCTTGGCTCCAGGTGAGGTCAACGTGTTCAGGGGTTCCATTATGTTCCTTTTTTATTTTTAATTTCTAGTGAGAGGAGGGAAGGCAGAGACAGACTCCCACCTGTGCCCTGACCGGGATGCACCCCGCAAGCCCACTAGGGGGCGATGCTCTGCCCATCTGGGGCGTTACTCTGTTGCTCAGCAGCTAGAGCCATTTTTAGCACCTGAGACAGAGGCCATGGAGCCATCCTCAGTGCCCGGGACCAACCTGCTCCAATCGAGCCTTGGAAGCAAGAGGGGAAGAGAGAGAGAGAGAGAGAGAGAGAGAGAGAGAAGCAAAAGGGGGAAGGGTGGAGAAGCAGATGGGGACTTCTCCTATGTTCCCTGGCCGAGAATTGAACCGGGGACTTCCACACGCTGGGCCGATGCTCTACTGCTGAGCCAACCAGCCAGGGCCTCCATCGTTTTTCTTAATCATCCCTCAGATCAATTTTTTTTTCCTAAATAATTCTATGGCAACACAGCGAGAATAAGAATAAGCACTAACTTTGGGATCAGGAAGATTGGGGTTCGAACTCTGCTCCCCCTTAGCAGCTGAGTGAGTGTGGGCAAGTCTTTCTACTTCTCTGAAAAGTAAAAACTAATCCCCCCAGGTGCGTCCTGGTGCCGACAGGTTTGCAAAGGAAGCCTGGCTCCAAGTGACCACACAGCACAATGTAGCTCTGACCACCGGCGACCACTGTGCTATAATGTAGCTCTGACCACCGGCGACCACTGTGCTATAATGTAGCTCTGACCACTGGCGACCACTGTGCTATAATGTAGCTCTGACCACCGGCGACCACTGTGCTATGACCGCACCGACAACCTAGCCTCCTTTCTCATAACAGAGATAGCTTTCGGCTTCTCGGAATAGTCAAGAGCTTTAGCGCACAAAGGATAGTTTGTTTCCGTGAGCTTCATTCTGATCTAGGCTAATGACTCCTGCTCAGGTACTGCCTGCCGAGGAGGTGACCAGCATCAGATGGATGACCCGTCATCACTGGACCTCCCAGAGTGTAGGGGAGACAGCCCCTTGGGGGGGCTTGGCTCAGGTCCCTGGGGATGGGGGAGGGTGAACCAGAGTCTCACATGTGCTTCAGAAGCATCTCTGAAGAGAGGCTAGCAGAATAGTCCTGGGCCGCGGGGTCAGGGCTGTGCTGTGCTGAGTGGGGACCACCCCCGTGGACAGCAGGGATGTGGGGAGCAGATGGGACAAAGTGTCAGAGAGGTTCCGACGGAGCAGAAGTGACCCTTCGGACAGAGCCGGCAGGAGTGAAGAGACTCTGTTACTATCAACTGCCGATGCCTGGGGGGGTGGGGTGGGTTCAAGTGGGATATTCTCATTGTATCCGGTCTAAAAGAAACCCTCAGCAGTATCCCGAAAAGAGCCAGCTTCCAACATCCTCCCCAGCCAGGCGATGCAAGCGCAGGCAGCTGGTGCCCTCTGGCTCCCCAGCCTCCATCCTCTGCCCCCTGCCCTGGAGGGTCTGAAGGCTGGAGACCAGGATGGACAGGGGGGAGAAGCCCAGCAGGGAACTGAGGTCAAGGGCACCCCCCCCCTCCCAGCCGCGGCCTCACCTGAAGCCGCTGGGCTGGTGCAGGGAGCACACGGTGCCTGGTGTGAAACCTCACTCGGGACTGGACTTTCTCACCAGAACGCACGCTTTCATGACAACACACGGCTGGGAAAGCTTTTATTATGACAGTGACCAGGAAGTCCTGAGGCCTGCCCTAGCGTTACCCAGGGGGCGGGAAGAACCAGATCCAGACCGTGGTGGGCGGGTCAGCCGGGTCTCGGAAACAAACAAATCAGATCTAATTTATAGTGTTTGCTGATGACATGGTGTAAATATTCCCACCGCTGCTGAATTCAGGCTACTAGCGTGACATCACTGATGCAGAGCTGGGATGGGGCGTGGGCCAGTGTGAACTTGGGTGAGCTGGTGTGAGCCCGTGTGAGCTGGTGAAAGGTGGTGTGAACTGGTCTGAGCTGGTGTGAGCCCGTGTGAGCTGGTGAAAGGTGGTGTGAACTGGTCTGAGCTGGTGTGAGCCAATGGGAGCTGGTGAAAGGTGATGTGAACTGGTCTGTGCTGGTGTGAGCCAATGGGAGCTGGTGAAAGGTGGTGTGAACTGGTCTGAGCTGGTGTGAGCCAATGGGAGCTGGTGAAAGGTGGTGTGAACTGGTCTGAGCTGGTGTGAGCCAATGGGAGCTGGTGAAAGGTGGTGTGAACTGGTCTGAGCTGGTGTGAGCCAATGGGAGCTGGTGAAAGGTGGTGTGAACTGGTCTGAGCTGGTGTGAGCCAATGGGAGCTGGTGAAAGGTGGTGTGAACTTGTCTGAGCTGGTGTGAGCCAATGGGAACTGGTGAAAGGTGGTGTGAACTGGTATGAGCTGGTATGAGCCACAGAAGCTGACTTCAGCACACCCGGAGAGCGGTGGGGAAAGAACTGGACCTTTCTCACTGTGCCCTCTGGCGTCCTGCTCCCGGAATGTAATGGTTTCCCTGCTTCACACTCCTCCAGAACACGCCCACCCCTCATGTTCTGTACATGCATATCTGTGAGTGTGTGTGTGGGGGTCTTTTTCTCTCCCCCCCACAGACACCCCAAGGTGCATCAGAACAGGCATACTGTATTTACCACTGCCTACCCTCCCCCCCCCCCCCCGCATAGGCTGCCTAGGCCTGGCTCTGACCTAAGTAATTGTTGAATGAATGAATACATGAATGGGGCACCTCCTCCAAGAAGCCCTCCTGGACCTGTGTCAGGTCTTTCTGCCACACGTTGGCACAATGCTGTGGGCTTGGCAGCACTTGGTGCGACCGCGGGCAGTAATTCTGTGGGCTCCAGGTGTGCCTGTCCTGCTGGGGGACTGTCAGGTGGAGACCTCAGGGCCTGATTTATGACCACGTCCCAGGCTCCACGCTCCGCACTTAGCAGACCCCCACGAAATACCCCTCAACAGGTGAACACGAGCATAACTGATGTGTGGGCTCTTGCCTGTGTAAACACGGTTACGTAGGCTTCTAAGCATTTTTTTTTTTGCAGTTTTTAAAATGTTTTCCCATTGAGAACGAGAGAGAAAGGAGAGAGAGTGAAATATCAACTTGTTTCACTTAGTTATTCCATTTAGTTGAGCACTCATTGAGTCTTCTAGTACGTGCCCTGACCCGGAGGGGGGAGGGAGGTCGAACCTATGACCCCTGGCGTGCCAGATTGACACTTTATCCACTGAGCCACCCAGCCAGGGCCGGCTCCTCCATCTTTGACTCACCGGAGCTATCCATTAAACAGGCAGGTTCTACCGAAGTAACGGGCAAGGCCGGTCCCTGGGCTTCAGAGAGCACTTCATTTCTCGCTGTGCTGCCAACGTCCACCCCAGCTGGTCAGGGGCTCTGCTCATGGGAGACGGCCAGGGTCCGGGCAGAGAGAGCCGCCGCCACCCCAAACGTTGCCGGGCACTGCGCCAAAGCAGCCAGAACACGGAGGCGCCTGGAAACAGCCCCGAATGCTCCTGCCCAGAAGGGGCCCGATGCCACCTGCCCTCGCTACCGGAGAGCCAGACTAGTCCACGGCCAGCACTTGGGGGGGCCCAGGAATCAGCCCCATCCTCCATAAGGAGGGAGACCTGGAGGTGTTCGGTGATCAGTGTCAAAGTCCCCCCGGCCGTCTGAGACTCAGGCAGGCCTGGCGGGGCGGGCACAGCCCACAGACCAGACATCCGGGGAGCATGGCCAAGGCCGGCAGCCAGGCCGAGGGCCGCCCGAGAGGGTCTGCACGGTGGGGTCAGCGACCTGCAGGGCCCAGCGACACCTCCTGTGTCTTTCACTCTGGCTGCTCACGGGACGCGTCTCCGCCCAGGCACACAGGGCCCTGGGTTCAGTCTTCCCTGGTGGCCCTCTTGAAATTCTCCGTTTGTTAAAAAAGACCCGGCATCTTTGCATTGGAAGGACCCCCGCAAATTACGCAGCTGACCCTGATGCCACGGCACACCGTGGTAGGAAGGGGGTGGCAGGGAGTGTCCCGGGAAACATCTGGGCGTCGGCCTCGCTCGGCAGGCGGGCCGGGGAGGAGCCGGTCCCCGCCTGGGAGCCGCTGGCACATGACTGTACACGGAAACGGCCTCGTTAAAAGTGCGAAACGGGCTCAGGCCTTATAAAGGGTTTCGTTTGGCTCCGGAAGGGCTTGCTTTCATGAGTCACTGTGTGGGCGTCGGGCTGTTGGGCTGGACTGGCGAGAGGCAGCCGGCACAAACCGCTCTGCTCACGTTGACCAGGAGACACGCGCGGGCGTGGGGCCTTTGCCTAGCCGCGCCGGGACCCATGCACACCGTGGACCATGTGCATGCGGTGCCTGCGTTGGACACGGTAGGGATGAGCCGGCCACGGGCCGGGCATCTGTCTAGGGAAACAGGAAGTGAAGAAAACGGCACAGGCCTTGCGGGCGGCAGGTGGCTTCCCAGCGGGAAGAGGCACTAGGAGAGGCAAAGGGGACGAGGTCAGATGGACGGAGAGGGAGGCAGGAACAAAGCAGGGGCCACGTGCCCTGGGGCAGAGGGCTGCCATCGGGTGGGGCCGGGGGGGGGCACCCGGCAATGGCCTGCTCACTCACAGAACACGGCAGGAGCCCTGTGTGTCTCTGGCTCCATTCATTTCTCCTGTGCCCACGACATCCAGGGTGCAAGTCAGCATGGAGCTCACAGCCCCGTTGCAGGGACCTGGCCTGAGCCTTGACCCCTTCCATCCTTGCCTGGGCCCGACAGACTGGGCAGAAAATCGTGCAGGGAGACAACTGAGGCTGCCTCCCAAAGGCCCCCCTGTCCCCGAGGAGCCTCCGGGCGGGGGTGGCCCAGCAGGGCCCAATAATGTCCCACTTGTGCTCTGTGCAATGTCCTGTCCTCGGCACCCCGGGCCAGCTTCTGTCCTTCGATGGCAATCAAATAACCGAAGTGGGACAGAGGGAGGGTGGCTTGTCCTCCCTTGGCATCCAAATCCAGGGGAAAGACACAAACTACTGCAACTTTCTGTCACTCTCTTTGCCCCCCATCCCACCCCACCCCAACGCTCTCCTCCACGTCTTCCTTATTTTTAGTGAAATGCACATGGAGAAAACCACGAAATAAAGCCATGCCTCCTCTGTGTCGTTATCTTTAGAGCAGACGGCTCGGAGGTGACATCCTGTCACCTTCCTGCCACCTCACGAGAAGGGTACGGGAGAGGCTGTGTCCTTTGAAGGGTCCTTGCAGCCGTGCGGCCCTGCGCACGTCTCCTGACCACTGTGGGGGTCGTGCGGCCCCTGCCGCGTCCCTCACCCCAGGTCCTTCTGCAGGACGCCGTAGACCCCAGGGTGTCACAGCTGTTGTCCCCCGTCGGTGCTGGAACCTTCCCAGCCCTGAGCCGCTGGCCCGGCGTTGAGCTCTGGATCAGTTCGGCACGGCCCACTGCGCAGGACCGAGAAGATGGAGCTTGAACGGAAATGGCCCGCCGGGCGGCTGAGTTAGCCATGCGGGGGCACTGTGGCCGGGCACCGCCAGTGGCCGGAGTCACGCCAGCTCACAGCTCAGCAACAGGGGCAAAGACAAGCAAGGTGCCATCCTTCCTCAGAAGCGCTGAGAATGTGGTCCTCTCGACGCTCCTAGCCAGGGTCCCGGTCCCTCACGGTCAGTCAGTGATACACAGAGGTGATGCTCAGTGTTTTGGGGGCCACATCTTGGCACCCCTCTGGATTATAACTGCCCCCCCTCCCCCGCCGAGGGCAGGGAAGACATTTTAGTCCCCTGGATTATCAAAAAATGCAGGGCACATAGCAGGTTCTCAAATCAGGGGCCGGTTATCGGGAAATGAACTCACTGGGTTTTAACCTGCTTTTCTCCTTGGCTTGAGGATTTTAAATCATTAAGAAAACAAGCACAATGACAAAACCCCAACAACAGGGCCAAGACGGGAACCGTGGGAAGACAGAAGAGCTGGACGGGCAGTGGCCCCTGCGCTTTATAAACACCGGGAGCAGCTGGGCTTGGCAGGAAGGAAGGCACGCAGAGCCCTGAGCACGAGGGTTACACACGGTCACTGGTCCACGTGCCTGGGTCCCCTCAGCCACCACCCCTTCTCTCTGAGTCCCAGAACAGCCCTGGTCCCCAGCCCCACTGACCAGTCCTCCGCACGGCAGACAAAGTGACCCGTAGAAAGGCAAAGAAGGGGCCCTGGCCAGTTGGTTCAGTGGTAGAGCATCGGCCTGGCGTGCAGAAGTCCCGGGTTCGATTCCCAGCCAGGGCACACAGGAGAAGCGTCCATCTGCTTCTCCACCCCTCCCCCTCTCCTTCCTCTCTGTCTCTCTCTTCCCCTCCCACAGCCGAGGCTCCACTGGAGCAAAGATGGCCCAGGCACTGGGGATGGCTCCTTGGCCTCTGCCCCAGGCGCTAGAGTGGCTCTGGTTGCAACAGAGCGACGACTGGAGGGGCAGAGCATTGCCCCCTGGTGGGCAGAGCGTCACCCCTGGTGGGCGTGCCGGGTGGGTCCCAGTCGGGCGCATGTGGGAGTCTGTCTGACTGTCTCTCCCCGTTTCCAGCTTCAGAAAAATACAAAAAAAAAAAAAAAGAAAGGCAAAGAAGGGCTGAGGAGGCAGAGCGTCCGGAATTCCCTCTCGGAGCTGGTGGAGCGTCACTGAGCACAGTGATCTCGGAAAACGTGCGGCTCCACCCACTCGAGTGCCCCCTGTGCACGCCGGCGACCCGGGCGGGGCCCGACAGCGGTACTTCCGCATGTCCACCCCACAGACCTGCACAAGCAAGGTCGAGCAGCGCCGGCCCTGACCCCCGCACGGCGTGCCTGTCCGCAGGAGGACGGGTCAGGGTGCGTGGTGCCCACACACACGCAGGAAGGAAGTGCAGGAACCCAACAGCACAGAACGGCGCCAACAAACTCACAGGCACACCGAGCAACCGGCACAGAGCGGCGCCGACGCCCTCACAGGCACACCGAGCGACCGGCACAGAGCGGCGCCGACAAACTCACAGGCACACCGAGCAACCGGCACAGAGTGGCACCGACGCCTTCACAGGCACACCGAGCAACCGGCACAGAGCGGCGCCGACAAACTCACAGGCACACCGAGCGACCGGCACAGAGCGGCGCCGACAAACTCACAGGCACACCGAGCAACCGGCACAGAGCGGCACCGACGCCTTCACAGGCACACCGAGCAACCGGCACAGAGCGGCACCGACGCCTTCACAGGCACACCGAGCAACCGGCACAGAGTGGCACCGACGCCCTCACAGGCACACCGAGCAACCGGCACAGAGTGGCACCGACGCCTTCACAGGCACACCGAGCAACCGGCACAGAGCGGCGCCGACAAACTCACAGGCACACCGAGCGACCGGCACAGAGCGGCGCCGACAAACTCACAGGCACACCGAGCAACCGGCACAGAGCGGCACCGACGCCTTCACAGGCACACCGAGCAACCGGCACAGAGCGGCACCGACGCCTTCACAGGCACACCGAGCAACCGGCACAGAGCGGCACCGACGCCTTCACAGGCACACCGAGCAACCGGCACAGAGTGGCACCGACGCCTTCACAGGCACACCGAGCAACCGGCACAGAGCGGCGCCGACAAACTCACAGGCACACCGAGCGACCGGCACAGAGCGGCGCCGACAAACTCACAGGCACACCGAGCAACCGGCACAGAGTGGCACCGACGCCTTCACAGGCACACCGAGCAACCGGCACAGAGTGGCACCGACGCCTTCACAGGCACACCGAGCGACCGGCACAGAGCGGCGCCGACGCCTTCACAGGCACACCGAGCAACCGGCACAGAGTGGCACCGACGCCTTCACAGGCACACCGAGCAACCGGCACAGAGCGGCGCCGACAAACTCACAGGCACACCGAGCGACCGGCACAGAGCGGCGCCGACAAACTCACAGGCACACCGAGCAACCGGCACAGAGCGGCGCCGACAAACTCACAGGCACACCGAGCGACCGGCACAGAGCGGCGCCGACAAACTCACAGGCACACCGAGCGACCGGCACAGAGCGGCGCCGACAAACTCACAGGCACACCGAGCAACCGGCACAGAGCGGCGCCGACAAACTCACAGGCACACCGAGCAACCGGCACAGAGTGGCACCGACGCCTTCACAGGCACACCGAGCAACCGGCACAGAGCGGCGCCGACAAACTCACAGGCACACCGAGCAACCGGCACAGAGCGGCGCCGACAAACTCACAGGCACACCGAGCAACCGGCACAGAGCGGCGCCGACAAACTCACAGGCACACCGAGCAACCGGCACAGAGTGGCACCGACGCCTTCACAGGCACACCGAGCAACCGGCACAGAGCGGCACCGACAAACTCACAGGCACACCGAGCAACCGGCACAGAGCGGCGCCGACAAACTCACAGGCACACCGAGCAACCGGCACAGAGCGGCGCCGACGCCCTCACAGGCACACCGAGCAACCGGCACAGAGCGGCGCCGACAAACTCACAGGCACACCGAGCAACCGGCACAGAGTGGCACCGACGCCCTCACAGGCACACCGAGCAACCGGCACAGAGCGGCACCGACGCCCTCACAGGCACACCGAGCAACCGGCACAGAGCGGCACCGACGCCCTCACAGGCACACCGAGCAACCGGCACAGAGTGGCACCGACGCCCTCACAGGCACACCGAGCGACCGGCACAGAGTGGCACCGACGCCCTCACAGGCACACCGAGCAACCGGCACAGAGCGGCGCCGACAAACTCACAGGCACACCGAGCAACCGGCACAGAGCGGCGCCGACAAACTCACAGGCACACCGAGCAACCGGCACAGAGCGGCACCGACGCCCTCACAGGCACACCGAGCAACCGGCACAGAGCGGCACCGACGCCCTCACAGGCACACCGAGCAACCGGCACAGAGCGGCACCGACGCCCTCACAGGCACACCGAGCAACCGGCACAGAGTGGCACCGACGCCCTCACAGGCACACCGAGCAACCGGCACAGAGTGGCACCGACGCCCTCACAGGCACACCGAGCAACCGGCACAGAGTGGCACCGACGCCCTCACAGGCACACCGAGCGACCGGCACAGAGCGGCGCCGACAAACTCACAGGCACACCGAGCGACCGGCACAGAGCGGCGCCGACACCCTCACAGGCACACCGAGCGACCGGCACAGAGCGGCGCCGACACCCTCACAGGCACACCGAGCGACCGCCGGACGCCCAGAGCGTGCGCTGCCCGATTGCATTGGTCTATAGTTCAAGACAGGTGCGGCCCGTTTGGGGGCTGGGTGACTGGAAGGGGTCATGAAGAGGATGGGGGGGTGTCACATCCTTTCTCCTTTATCTGGGTGCTAGTTACACGGGTGTGTTCAGTTTATGAAAATCCATTGAGTGGGTCTATGACGGACTGAATCATGTTCTCCCTGTAGTCACATGTGGAGCCTAACCCCAGGGAGGCTGTATGTGAGGGTGGGGCTCTTACAGCAGTGATAAAGGTTAAAGGAGGTCGTGGAGGGGGGGTCCGACGCCAACAGGGCTGGTGTCTCCTAAGAGCCCAAGAGACTCCAGCTCTCCCTGCACGCACACGAAGAAGAGGCCGTGTAGGACGCAGCGAAGTGGCCATCTACCAGCCAGGAGGAGAGGCCTCAACAGACACCAACCCTGCTGACACTGCAGCTGCCTCCTGGCCTCCGGAGCTGAGAGACTATAAATGTCTGCTGTTGAGGTCCCGAGTCTGTGATACTTTGTTACGGCAGTCCCGGCTGACAGTGTTTGCAGGGATGTGTGTGCTTTTCTGGTTTTCAAAACTTAATTTTGAAAGGTAAACCTGGTCCTCCTCTCTTGGTAATGCCTCCCTGACTTCTCATCTGCTCTTCAGGTCACCTCCGAGTTCACAATGTGGTCTTGAAGACCCAGCATGACCATCTCCCTCTTGTTGGCCTCTTCAGCTTTGGGCCACTCTGTCACGGCTACTCTGACTTAATCTCCGTGGATTGAACACACTGAGCACTTACCTGTCTCAGGGCCTTTGCACTTGCTGGTCCCTCTGCCTAAAAACACTTTTTGAACTTTTTTGCCTACTCATCATTCAGGTCTAGCTTGAGCATTTTTTTTTTCTGGAAAAGGTTTTCCTGATCGCAAGCTGGGTCAGATCCCTCTGGTGACAACTCTCGAAGCACCTGCCTTCTCTGTCACTGTGCCCATCATGGCTGGAAATAAATAAAAACAGTGCTGCCCATGGTCTGTCTTCCCCACTAGACTGTGAACTTCCCGAGGGCAGGGGCTGGTCTTGATCTTCAGTGAGATCACAGTGCCCATTGTGATTGAAAGGCTAGCTGGCTGCATAGGTGAACAGATCAGTAACTGGATGAACAGATGGACAAATGAGTGGATGGATGAATAGATGGATAGATGAATGGATAGATGAGTGAGTAGATGGACATATGGGTGGATGTTTCGATGGGTGGATGGATGGATGGATGGATGGATGACTAGAAAGACAAATGGATGGATGGATGGATGGATGGATGCATGGAAGAGTGGGTGGGGGGATGCATGGGTCGGAGGGTGGCTGGCTGGCTGGTTGGATGAAGGATTGATAAGTTTATGAACAAATGGTTGGCTGGGTGGGTATCACCCATCCATTCAGCAGAAATATCTCCAACAGGCAGCAGTTCTGTTAGGACGTTGTGATCAGAGCCATCTACTGACCCTCTGAGGTGCGTGAGCGCTTCGAGAATGAGTCAGCGCTCTCTGCTCTGCTGATTTGTAAGAAGTGATCTAAGAATACATCTCTGAGGCTTTCAGCGATGAGGCAAATGGGGGACTTGTTTAATTATTTATGTTTGTAAAGTGCTAAAGTTTGGAAACACCTAAAAAATACCCGTAGCTGTGATGTATTTATTGCCTGCAGACGCCTGCTCAGGGCTCTCCAGCTCTACGGAAAGGGGAACAAATAACATTTTAAAAATGCATCAGAGGCAGAAATGTGAGAAAAATTCTGGTTTTTGTTCCCTGGTGTGTGGGCAGGTGGCACGTGCCAGGGTGGCGGGCACTGTGGCAATCGGAGTGCCCCTCTGAGACTGCAAGGTCAGACGGGCAGAGGCAGGGGCGGGCCCCAAACATCCAGCTGACAAGGCACTGAAGGTTCCCACAGCTGCATGACCCCCGAAGGCCCCTTTTCACCCCCCACCGTGCTCAACTGCTGTACTCCAGCCCGAACCCTTGTCCCTCAGTCCCTCCATCCTGCCCTCTCTCCCCTTCAGGCCTTTGCATGCACTGTTCCCTGTGCTTGGAACACCCTTCCTGCACCTTTCAGCCTGGCTAACTCCCACTCATCTTATGCGTTGTCAGCAGAAAGATCACTTCCTCCAGGAGGCCCTCCTGAGATGCCTCCCCAGCACATCACATCAGCCTCTCTGCCCACTGTTCTCTGGCCTCTGGCCCTTGCCCTGTACGTTCAGTCTGTACTCACAGAGCGCCTGCTGTATACAGGCCAGTATACGGTACACAAGACCCTGGGAGTGCGGTAAGGGAGCTTACGCCCTGGTGGGGGAATAGTAATGTCTACTCTCAATACCGAGTGGGACACTGGGGAGATGCTCACACAACAATCACACGGCGGGGGACCTGCACAGAATGAGGGGTACCCCCAGGTGGGTGGCTGGGGAGGTGTCTGAGGATGCGCAGTGTGGATGGAGCTGTGCAGCCCTCAGGGGGAGCGTGTCCCAGGCAGGAGTGACCCCAAGGGTCAGGTCCCGAGGCCGGAGGCCCGGGGAGGCCCAAGGGTCCCTCCCACCTGCTTCTGTTGTCACGTGGGTGTCTGCCTGTCTGTGTGACGGTCTCTCCCAGGACAATGCAGTGTGCTCTGGGTCCCTGCTGCCCCTGTCCTCAGAGCAGCCCAGTGTGGCTGCCCCGGGTGGCCGGACCCTCACCCCTCCGGCCTTCGACAAGAGTTTCTCCAGCTCCCCTTCCCTCCCCCGCCACGGCCACGCAGACAGCCCGCTGGGAGGACCGAGAAACTGGGTCTGAAGAAGGAAGACACTTGCTGTGGTCAGACATGATCAGCAGCAGCTGCAGGAGGCCCCGGGCAATGGCTGCAGAGACCCCCGAGTGTGTGTCTCCCCCAAATACAGGCCCCGAGAGGCGATCCTGGGTGGGTGGGTGCACTGACACTGGGCTAGCGCCCAGCACTGGGGGGGGTGCTGGCTGTGTGGCTGAGGTGAAAGCTCGCTGTCGGGCTCAGCTGTGTCCCCTCAAAAGTCCTTCGTTGAAGTCCTGACCCCCAGCATCTCCGAAGGTGACTGTGTTTGGAGACACACCCTTCACAGAGGTGGTAACAGGAAAATGAGGTCATTAGGGTGAGTCCTCACCCAAGGGGACTAGTGGGCTTGTAAGAAGAGATCAGGACACAGACACACAGAGGGACGACCATGTGAGCACAGAGAGAGAAGACGGCCATGCACACGCCCAGGAGAGAGGCCTCGGGAGGAACCAGCCCGGCCGACACCTGGGTCTCGGACCTCCGGCCTCTGGGACGGGGTCAGTAAATACCTGTGGTTCAAGCTGCCCATCAGTGGGGCTGTGCTGCAGCTGCCACAGCAAAACAATGCATTTCCCTTTAAGGGAAGGACAAACACGAAATGCAACGCTCCCAGACGTCTGCAACGTGGAGGGAACACCCCGCCTGAACCTGTGGTGGCAGGGCAGGCAGTGACAGGCGGTGGCAGGTGGTGGCGGAGCCGGCAGTCCCCAGCTCTCCTTCAGGAGGCCTGCATGTGAGCCAGGGCGTCGCACCGCTCTGGGGAAAGCAATCTTAACGAAAGCACGGGTGTATGGGGTTTGCTTCTCTGCGCTTCTAAACCAGCCCCACGAGGGGACTCCCCGGCCCCTCTCATACTTCAGGACAGGAGCCTAGGGACCGAGTAACTGCCAGTCACATGAGGAAGGCAGAGCTGGGTCCTCGCTGTCCCCACGTCAGGGCCCGCCACTTCCCTGGGTGTGACCTGTGTTGCTCCCGGAGCGTCCCTGTCGCCTGCAAAGACTTTCTCAAGACTGTTCTGGCTCAGCTGTCACCTTCTCCTGAGAAAGAGCCGCGGCCCTGCACCTGCGCCTGGGACCACAGGAAATCACGGGATGACGCCCCCCGCCCCCACCTCCACCCCCTCCCCCGCGCCGCAGAGCTCCGGAACACCGAGACCCTCCCTGATCCGCGGGCTCTTGCTTGTCACCACTCAAGCTCGGTGACACAGGGAAACTGCTCCACTGTGCCCTTTTTCATTTGGTTCCCAGTTGGCATAAGTTCTGCTGGGTGTTAAGAGAAGGAAATGAAACCTGCCAGGGTGACGTCATCATTTCCAGATGTCTGGGGGCGCATGTGGGAAATGCCTGTATGTCTGGCCCCGAGAAAGCTGTCTGGGAGCCCGGGCCCAAACCTAATCGCCTGTGGAATGCAACTCCGTCTCACTGGGGACTCTGGCTGGGTGGTGCCCACTCCTCCCCCCAGTTCCTTGATGTCCCCCCCCCCCCAGATGTGCGGGACATGGGATGCTGGTTGCATCCATGTGGGCTTCCCGGAGGTGGTGTCTGTTCCCGGGGAGGGGAAGGCTGGGAGACACTCTACCATGTACAGTGACCAGGACTATACTCAGGATGGCACTTGGGATTGGCATAGTCTCTCTTGGTTAGGTCTTTGTGGCCGTCCCTTGCCACCAAGTCTATAAAGCACCTGCTTTGTTCAAAGCTGGAGGAAAAGTGGGGGCAGGTTAAGGCATGCGTCGCCAAAGAGGTAGACGAACACAACAGCTGTTACAAAGCGCCAGCTACTCCTCACAAACAGCATGGGGGTGGCACAAGGACAGACACACGGGCCAAGGGAGGGGATGGAATGGAAAGCCCTGGAAGCAACCCCTCGCGTATGTGGTCAAATGATCTTCGACAAGGGAGCTGAGACCGTTCAGTGGGGGAAGGCCAGTCCACTGAACAAGTGGACTGGGAGAACTGATGTCCCGTGCTCAAGAGCGAGGCTGGACCCTATACCTCACACCACACACAAAAAAGAACTCAAAAGCAATCAGAGAAGACCTAAACCGGGGGTCGGGAACCTATGGCTCGCGAGCCAGATGTGGCTCTTCTGATGGCTGCATCTGGCTCACAGACAAATCTTTAATAAAAAAAAATGTTAAAAATATAAACATTCTCATGTATCACAATCTATTCATTTCCTACCGCTCATGTTCATGGTTGCGGGTGGCTGGAGCCAATCACAAATGTCCTCCGGGACAACACCAAATTTTTATTGGATAATGCGTAATGTACACGGGTCGTTGTACGGCTCTGACGGAATTATATTTTAAAATATGTGGCGTTCATGGCTCTCTCAGCCAAAAAGTTTCCTGACCCCTGACCTAAACATAGACTTGAAACTATAAAATTCCAAGAAGAACACATCAGGGGAAAAGCTTCATGACACAGGATTCAGCAATGAGTTCTCGACCTCGACCCCAAAAAAGCAAAAATAAACTAAGGAGACTAGGACATCAACTGATAATCCTCTATGCATCAAAGGGAACCATTCACAGAGTGAGAGGCAACTCATGTCACGCAAAGAGGACATATCTGCATACCATTTGTGTGACAAGGGGTTCACATCCAGATTATATAAACCATCCCTACAACTCAAAAACAAAAAAACCTCCAAAATATGATGAAAAAGTGGGTGAAGGACATTACTCCAGGGAAGATACACAAACAGCCCACAAGCAAATAAAAGACCTGGCAGCCCCAATGGTCAGGGAAGTGCCAGTCAGACCCACACGGGAGGTCGCCTCCCACCCATCACAACGGCTACGATCAAACATTCGTAAAATAACAAGTGTTGGCGAGGACGCGGAGGAATCGGAACCTCGCGCGCTGTTGCTGGGAACGTAAATAAAACCGGTGCAGCTGCTCTCTGGAAGACAGTATGGAGGGTCCTCAAAGAATGAAAAATAGAATTACTGTATGATCCGGCGATCCCATTTGTGGGTATACTTACAGGTCCCCCAAAACTTGAGAGCAGAATCCTGAAGAGATCGCTGATGCACCCAAGTTCAGTGCATCGTCGTTAACAGTAACCAGGAAGCGGAGGCGTCCAGGTATCCGCCCACTAACGAGCGGATGCGTCAAGAATGAATGGCCCATCCACGCAATGGAACATCATTCGCCCTTGAAAGGGAAGGACACTCTGATCCCTGCTACAACACGGCTGGACCGGAGGACATCATGCAGAGTGAAAGAAGCCAGCCACAGAGGGACAAACCCTGCCCGGTCCCACTTAGAGGAGGCATCTAAAAGCGATGAACTTAAAACTGAAAGATGAACGGCGGGGCCAGGGGCCGGGGTAGGGGGCGTTGCTGTTCGGTGGGGACAGAGTTTCAGTTTTGCAAGGACATAAAGTTCCGGAGAGCCACTGCACAGGACATGCGTGCGGTTCACGTGACTGTGCTACACATTTCAAACGGTCAGGATGGCGCATTTGATGTTACGTGTTTGTCTTTTACTACAATAATAATTAATAATAATAATAACAATAAGCTGAAGGCTCTTTAAAGAATCAGAATTTGCAGGAAAGGGTGGTGCGTGGGGGTCAGGGCAGGGGGCAGAGCTGAGGGGAGGCGGGTAGGAGACGAGGTGCATGCCGGGTCAAGTTCGAGGTGGCTGTGGACACGGGCAGAGTCCAACCCAGGCCACCCCCCCACTCCTGGACGTGACAAGTTCTCTTCACGGAGCTGGGGGAAGACAAGGTTTGAGTGAATACAGGGAAGACACAAGTAGGAAGGAGCCACAGGGTTACCGTGTGAGGATGGGAGGGAGGGATCCAGGCTGGCCATGGGGACACACACTTGGGTCAGAGGAAGTCTGGGTTTGGGCTGAAGGCAAACTCCCGGAGCTCCTGCTCCGTGCTGGGCTCTGTGCATGGGGTGGGGGGTGGGGGTAGGGAAGCCCATCAGCAGGTAGAGATAACAAGGCTCAGGGGCCGTGTAGACAAGGTCAGGGGCCAGGGCTCGTCTCCATGTATGCAGAGTCTCGAAAGGGTTCTCTTCCCGCGAACATCATTTGATGTGTTGGTTTCTTGCTTGGTGCCAGCGGCAGACGGGAGCTACGGTAAATGTCCCCACTGAAGTCTGTTGGCCCACACGGGCGCACACGGTTTCTCCCATTTGGTTAAAAGAGAAACAGTCCTTAATTGGTAGCCCCTTTGGGTAACTACCATTCAACACGATTCAAGCGTGGTCCTGGATGAGACGGACACTCATCCCGAACAAGGCACCGAAAGCCACCTCGTGGTGCTCAGCCAGAGACGCTTGATCCAGACGTCCCTGTCCCTTCTCTGTTACTCATGGGAACTTTCCATTTTGAATTCTTTGGAGCTGGTGCGTGCATTTGATTGGTCAGCCCACTTGTGAATCGTGCACAGGAAGTGAAACGAGAGGAGGGGGGTGAAGCCATGGCTTTATTTATAGAAACCTAATTTTTGCTATTTATCAAAAAATAAACACAACCCACCTCACACTAAAAATATGCCTCTGAAGATCAACAATGAGGCCATGTTTGTCTGATTCCATAGAGAAGTGTAACTTGCAAATCGTAGGAATTTCTCACAGACGGTCCTAGAATAATCCAGGGCAGTATGCCAGCAAGCCTTTTTTTTCTCTTCTCCTTTCCATTAACATTTTAAGCAACATGTCACCTCCTCCCTAATTCTGAACCTGGCGAAGAAAAGCCTCCTGACCTCATACATTATTGGTACAAGCTGTGTGTGACCTTTGCCAAGTTACTCAACCTCTCTGAACAGTTTCTTTGTAGAATGAGGATCATGATCCCTACCTACCTTCCAGGAATGCTGTGAGGGGTGAATGAGATCATAAGCCCGTGCAAAGTTCTGGATACTAAAGAGATGCTCAGTAACCAGCCGCAATAATTATAGTGCGCTAACAGTGGGAATTTCTGTCACCAGTGCTAATTCCACAAATCAAGGGCTTGTCACAGATGTGCTGGTGGAGTCAGCCCCGTGTGGGGCCGCCCTGTTAAACCTCTCCAGCAGCACTGAGAGATGGTTTGCAGTCATGGAAAAAAACAACAGTCCTATTGCTCCCGGGTGCATCTTAAAGGCAGAGCAAGGGAGGAGCCCATGGTTATAGGTGCTAAGAACAGAGGATGCTGCACCATGTCTCAACATATTTAATTCCCCACTTCCATCTGAGAGATGCCTGGGGTGCCGGGACATACACGGTCTCACTGTGTGGATGTGAACCCTGAGTCCACCGCCTCCTAATGGCAGGGCCTTGGCTGTCTCTTCATCTGTGAATGGGGAAGGAGCAGACAGACCTCCTTCGTGAGGTTCAAGGATGACCCGTCTGAAGTGCACACAAGAGTCTGGTGGATAGCCAGACACGTAAATCTTAGCCATCCTAAGTGTTACTGATGATGGCATTTGAGAATCTGTTCTTCTTTCTCTCTCACCATTTAAATGTTTTTGGTTTCTTTTTAGGTGAGAGGAAGGGAGATAGTGAGGCAGACTCCCACATGCACCCCTATGAGGATCCACCTGGCAACCCCATCCAGGGCCGATGCTTGAGTACTGAGCTATTTTTAGCACCTGAGCTGGTGTGCTCCAACAGAGCCATCTTCAGTGTCTGGGGCCATGCTTCAACCAATTGAGCCATGGCTGCAGGAGGGGAAAAGGGAGATAAGGGGGAAGGGGGTGAAGCAGATTGTCACTTCTCCTGTGTGTCCTGACTGGGAATTGAACCCAGGATGTCCATACACTGGGCTGACACTCTCACTGAGCCACTGGCCAGGGCCCACTTAAATATTATTTTTCTCACCATGGTAAAACCCATACCTAGAACAAATCAGATGCTCAACAAGATCTGGCCAGCAAGGCAGGAACATGCCCTACCCTCATGAAGATAAAGCCGAGCAAGGCAAGGGTGACCACACCCTGTGATGAACAGCCCACTGGAGGACCGGGGCTGTGGGGGACACTGGTGGGGCCACTGATCAGCTCCTGGGAATGGAAAGGTGTTAGGAGGAGCAGGAGGAGAATGACTCCTTTCAGGACATCTAAAGGTAGCACTCAGCCCTCACTGTGAGCACTGAGACTGTTTCCGATTTTTTACTGTTCTATGTGAAACATTCATTGCTCACCTCCTGCTCAATCAATTCCTTAGAATATATTGCTAGAATTAGAGTGATGGGATCATGTGTAAACACCTGTTTTATGCATATTTCATCCATCCATCCATCTATCCATCATCCACCACCCCAGCCACCCATCCATTCATCTCTATCCATCTCCATCCCCATGCATCCATCTTTCCATCCACCATCCGTCCATCATCCATCCATCTACCTTCCATCCATCTATCATCCATTCACCATTCATCTATCCAGCATTCATCCATCATCCACCCATCCATCCATCCATCATCCATCCATCCATCCATCCATCCATCCATCCATCTCCACCCACCTACCCACCATGTATCCATGTATCCACCAACTACTTAGTAAGCCCCCGCCATATGCTAAGCTCTGGAGACAGAGGGTGAGAGGGCCCCGCTGACCACTGCCCTCCTAGTATGCAGCTAGTTCCCTGGTGCCTGGAGAGAGCTATGGAAGGGAAGGCTTTTCATACAAGAGCACCTGGCACAATAAACCTGTGGGGGAACGAATGATCTCCCACAGCCAAGCTGCCCCAAGATGCCGGGACCACATCAGAGTCGAGAGCCATTTGGGCCGGAACTTGTTTCCTGTGGGCTCAACCATCCATCGGGGTATTGATCAACATGGCCAATTTGCTGGGCAGAAAGGACAACCTGGATGCTACAATATTAATTTCTCTGATTACTAGGAAAGCTGTCATTTCTAGACATTTAGTCTTTTTTTAAGAGTTAGCTACCTAGTATGGTCTTGTGCTAATTTTCCTATTTGTGTGTTAGTCTTTCTTTAAAAAAAGAATCCGTAAATACTTCTATTTTAGAATGATGAAACTCAGTACTCAGCAAATACTCCCAGCTTATCTTTTATATTTGTTTCTAGTCATTATTCTTAATCTGTAAAAGTTAAAATTTTTTGCTTTATAAAAGTACTTTTGGGGGTTTAGTATTGTACTCAGAAAAGTCTTTTTTTTTTTTCTTTATTCATTTTTAGAGAGGAGAGAGAGAGGGAGAGAGACAGAGAGAGAGAAGGGGGGAGGAGCTGGAAGCATCAACTCTCATATGTGCCTTGACCAGGCAAGCCCAGTGTTTCGAACCAGCGACCTCAGCATTTCCACGTCGACGCGTTATCCACTGTGCCACCACAGGTCAGGCCTAGAAAAGTCTTTACCCAAGATCACATGGATGTCAATCTTATTTTCTTCTACAATACTGATTTTTTTTTTTTACACTTAAAAATCTTAATGCCTCTGAACTTCAGTTTGGTGGATTTCGGGTTTCCGTGTCAGATGGGGACGCAGACCCGCTTTTCCTCAGTGGCTGGCGGTTGCTCCCTGCCGCGGACACGCTCCGACCCTCCGGCCTCTCTCTGTCCTCAACTTCCTCCAGGAAGTCGACCGTTTTCTGACCTGGATCTTCCAGGCGAATTTGAAAGTAATTTCAAAACCCCCCCTTCTTGAACTGAGCATTCCACCGGAATGACATCTCACTGCTAGGTCGTCTTAGAAAGAATGTGTGTCCTTACGACGGTGACCTGCTCTTTGATGCTTGAAGGGTGACTTTCCATTTGTTTGAAATTCTGTTTTTGTTTGTTTTTTTTTAAATTTGGGTCCCTCAGCAGATCTTGGCATTTTTTGTTCTTAGTGACATTCCATTTCTTTTCAGTTTATTCCTAGACTGTTTCTATTTCCCCCTGCCCTCTTGAACTGGGTCTTTATCGCTTATAATTTTGACAGTGTCACCTGCTCCGGCCAGGCGTGGCCTCGGGAGGCATGGCTTCGGGGGCGTGGCCTCGGGAGCGTGGCCTCGGGAGCGTGGCCTCGGGAGGCGTGTTGAGCCCGCCCCTCGCCGCCCTCCCTCACTAGTCCTCTCCCTGCTCTCCGTGTGTCAGCTGACACTTCTCCGTTTTTCGGGGAGGCCATCGTTCCATCTTCAACCAGCTGTCCCGCTACCTCCCTCTTTCCTGAGCTGTAATTGTTACTGAATTTTCTTGTCCAAGAGCACAGCCTAGAACTTCCCAGAACCGGTAACAGAGCTGATCAAGGCATCCTTGATGATCTGCCCCTGACGTTAATGAGACCACTTTTACCGTGTCACTACTCAGCGTGGTGATGGAGTCTGTTGGCTTGAAATAGACACTTGAATTCTGTTACAAAGGTGTCCTTTTTTTTTTTTTTAAGGTTTTGACAGTCCTGGCCAGTTGGCTCAGGGGTACAGCATTGACCTGGCATGTGGAAGTCCTGGGTTTGATTCCTGCTCAGGACACACAGGAGAAGCGCCCATCTGCTTCTCCACCCCTTCCCCTCCCCTTACCTCTCTTTCTCTCTTCCTCTCCCATAGCCATGGCTCTATTGATTGAGCACATTGGCCCTGGGGAACGAGGATGGCTTCATGGAGTCTCTGCTTCAGGCACTAAAAATAGCTCAGTTGCAAGCATGGGCCCCAGATGGGCAGAGAGCATCAGCCCCAGATGAAGGTTGCTGGGTGGATCCCAGTTGGGGTGCATGTGAGAATCTGTCTCTCTGTTTCCCCTCCTCTCACTTAAATAATAATAAAATAAAATAAAATAAAAAGAAATCAAGAGTTTTGAGTCGGCAGAGATGTTGAGTACTAGCAAACGTCTTTTTTAGCCTCGAGTTAAGCGGATCACTAGTGAGGTGGTTTGCAGAAAGGCCACAGGTCTCCCACCCCCGCCTGTACCTACACCCTTCCCTGCGTCACTGCACTGCCTGCCAGCAGGGGCTATTGCTCCACCTGGACTGAGGCAGGCTCTGTGACTTGGTCTGACCAATAGGACACGGCAGTGACAGGCCTTGTGTGCATCCCCTCTCCGTCCCGGACTCTACCACTGCCCTGTGAGCTCCGGGCCAGTCTGCTGGGGGATGAGACACATCACCGCTGTCACCCCCGCCAACGGCCAGCTTGTCTATGACTATCTGCGCCCACCTTCTACCAGCCAGCCCCCGCTGATCCCGTCCTCTGACTGCGGCTGTAGGACAGAGCCCCGTCAGGAGCGGCCAACCCCGGCCCCAGTCAGCCTCGCTGACCCACAGCCCGATGGGCGAGGAGGAAGGGTTGTTGTCTGAAGCCACCACCTTCTGGGACGTTTGTCATGCAGTGGCAGGAAACTATGCCGCGGCTTCCGTCTCTGACCTGCTTAGCTGCATGGACTGTACTGCCGCGTCCTGGCAACCACGGAGGAAGTCCACACGTCGTGGGACGTGCCCGGGGCTTCTGACACCCTGCCGAGCTGCTCAGACCTCGGCCAGAGCGACCCGGCACTCTTTGTCAGAACTGGCCACCGAGACCTTGTAAAATTTAAGGCTCATTTATAAATGTGTTGTTGGCCTCCAGAGTAACCCTGCAATCAATGTGTGGGAGGGGGGTAAGTGCAATCTCTGGATTTGCCCACGATCCTGGGTTCTGGATGTGTGACAGTCAGAGGAGAATGAGCATAATGTCCCGAGTGCGGACACAGCGGCTGACACCAGGAAGTCTTAGGCCCGCTCCACAGGTGCAGGCCAACGGAAGCTGCTGACCGCCCGGGTGGGGCTTAGGGACTGGTGGTTCAGCTCCATGAGTGGCCACAGAATGAACGGAGCGCCCAGAGTCCTGCTCTCGCTGAGCTCTGCTGTGGCGGTTTTACACTGTGTCCCCAGGTTCTCTGAGCTCCTCTGTTCAGAGGGTGGAGCCTCACCTCCTCCCCTTGCAGGTGGGGCGGACCCAGCGACCAGCTCCTAACAAACGACGTCAGTCAGAGGTCACCATGTGACTCCCGAAACTGCGTCTCACGAGGCGTGTCAGCCCCTTCCTTCCTCACTCCCTCCTGGGCCACGGGCTCTGGGGGGGGGACGCTGGTCACCGCCCTGTGGGGACAGTCCAGCAGCCCTGTGGAGGCCCAGCCGACGCCGTGACTACCACCTCCTCCCGAGAGCCCCTCGCCAGAATCACAGGGCTGAGCCACCCCCCGAGTCTCTGACGCACACACAGACTCCGAGCTCGCGTTTCTAGTTTTGAGACGGCTCGTTCCGTGGTGCAAGAGAACCGAGACGTGTCTCACGGAGGCGCCGGAGGTGAGGTCATCCCTGCCAGCGTGCCCTTGCTCATCAACGCGAGGGCCTGGCACCGTCTTCCAGTCTCCTGCTGATGTGGGAACCTTCGCTCACGGGACACTCGGCTCAGAGCGCATGCCAACGGAGCCAACCTGGGTTTCCCGGGCCCCTGGCGTCCACGGGAAGCAGGGGGCCTGACCACGCCCCTTCCCCAGACCTCGAGAGAAGAACCTCCCAGGTGCTGCCAAGGACACGCCCTAACAGCCCCTTGCACTGGACTCGCAGCCTCCTGCAGGGACCGGGCGCAGGCTGAGCTCAGCAGGGGAGAGTTCAGCGGGGGGCACCCCTGTGCAGACAGAACCACCGCTTCAGGCGGCTCCAAGCAGGGGCGGCTGCCAGCACTGCCCTCTCTGCCCTTCTTAAAGACGTGTCATGGACGCATCAGACATGTAGCTGAGCCCACACAGCTCAGTACGCTTTTGCGAACTAAACACACACCTGTCCCGGCCCCCGGAAGCCCCTACCTTTCCCCAGAGGGGCACCCCCGTCCTGGGTCCTGTCTCCGCAGGTGCCGGGCCAGTTTCTGCCCGTTACACACACACGGTGCGCACCCTGCCTGGCCTCCCTGGTTCGTCACGACCTCTGTGATTCCTCCCCAACATCGGGGGCCGTGGTGACTGACGGAGCCCCACGGCCGTGGGATGGACGAGCCGTGGCGGGAACAGCCCGCACACACGTGGTCGTCCTGTATCTGCCAGCGTTCCGCGAGCTTCCGGTTCGGCGCTGCTGTGAACCACGCTCGATGGAGCCGGCGTGTGATTCCAGGTGAGCACCTACCTACCAGGAGCGGACGCCGAGTCCACGTTCGCCCGACAATAGTAAATGCCGCCCTATCGGTTTCCCAGAGCGGCTTTCACCGGGTGTTTCCTGAGGGCCCCGTGAACCTGAGCCCCTTTTGATGTGCTGAGTGGGCCCCTTCTTTTCAAAGGCTTCCTAGTGACCCGACAGGATTTCTGCATTAATGGGAGGCTGCCTCTCTCTCGGGAACGGGCTGATAAGCATCCCCTAGAAGTGGGCGACACGTTCCATTTTCCGCCTCGGCCAGGAGCCCAAACACACAAGTGAAACCTCTAGCTAATTATTGACAGAAAGGAGGCTTATCAGGCCGTCGCCCCTCTCCCCAAGGACTCGTTTTGCATCGCCATGTCAACCGCTTTAATGTCCCCATTCAACAAGGCATCTCGCTTACAGCTGGGCTACAGAAGTTTTCTCCTGGGCAGCCCCCCGGGGCTTCTCTGTAAAGTGCCTTCTCCTGGACCTCGCTTGACCCAGGTGGGTTTCTGGTTACACCTGACTCAGAACCCTTTCAGTAGGCGACAATGCAGGCCACACCGAGCGGAGGACACGCGGGCTTCCCCGCCCTTTCCTCCTGGAGGAAACCCAGAGCCCGGTTACCAGACACCCCCGGGGCCGAATCCCAGTGGACGCGGGACAGCCCCGCTCGCTCCGGATTCACTGTCTCCCCGTTCACGGCGGGGCGTGGGGCTCTGGGCAATCAGCAGGACAAAGAGCACTGCAGGCACTGCCTCGATCTGACAGACGCGCACTGAGCGCCTGCTTCCTGCTGAGCGCTGAGGACATCCGCCAGGGCAATCTTTGCCCACCTGGGGGTTACCTGGTGGGGGAGGGGGGAGGCTGGGGGTGGGGGTGGAGATGACCCTTGACCACCTGACCTTGATGTCCGGCCGGCAAGTGGCAGTCGATGTGTCCAGCCCACAAATGCCCGATGACCACTCTCAGAGACTGCCGGGTGTGGGAGGGGCGCTCCGGCCACCGTTTGGCAGTTTCTCGGATAAATAAACACACGTCTACCCTCTGACCCGGGATTCCAGTTGTTGTCATTTAGCGGAGAAATGAAAACACGCGTCCATCCAAAGCTCTGCTCCTCGCAGCGTTCATGATGGCTCCAAACCGGAAATGAGCGCTCTTTCTGGGAGGCTGGCCACGCAGACCGGGGCCCATCCACACCACGGGAAATGCTCAGTCACGCGTCCCCTCCCCCCTGCCCCCGCCCCTGCCACCCTGGGCGCACGGAACATGGTGCCAAGCACCAGAAGCCAGACGCAGAGGGTTTACACCGTCTGAGCTTATGTAGGTGAAGTTTAGAGCGGAATTATTCCACGATGATGGGGGTGAGAGGGGTGATGGGGCACAAGGCCATTCTCTGGGGGTGACAGAAATATTCTACACCTTAATGGCGTGGGGGTTACAGGGATGCATGGATCCGTGATAAGAATGATGGGACCGTGGGCACCTTACTGTACATCAGTTATACCTCGGTTTAAAGCACCTAAATTATGGAGCCTGATCAGAGTGACAAGGAGAGGGTGGCTGGCGTTGGGGGTGTGGCTGAGGGGCACCCCCGGGGTGGGCGTGGAGTGGATAGGGAAGGTCTCTGTCTGCAGAAGACCTCGGAAGCAAAAGGAGAAGAGGCTAGGGCGGGGCAGGGGGGTCGTGCTCCTGGGGGGCTGCTGTGCAGAGTCCCCATGGCTTCCGTCTGCAAGTGGCTCTGGGAAGCCTGTCCTGAGCCCTGTGGTCTGTGTAACCAGCTGGAGCCCAGGTGAGCTCTGCCTGCCAAGGGCCTGGGCTCCCTCCTGGCCCCCCTCTGGCCCCTCCTGGCCCCTCTCTGGCCCCTCCCGGCCCCTCCCTGGCCCCTTCCGGCCCCTCCCTGGCCCCTCCCGGCCCCTCCCTGGCCCCTCCCTGACCCCTCCCGGCCCCCCTCTGGCCCCTCCTGGCCCTTCCTGGCCCCTCCCGGCCCCTCCCTGGCCCCTCCCTGGCCCCTCCTGGCCCTTCCGGGCCCCTCCCTGACCCCTCCCGGCCCCCCTCTGGCCCCTCCTGGCCCTTCCTGGCCCCTCCCGGCCCCTCCCTGGCCCCTCCCTGGCCCTTCCTGGCCCCTCCCCAGCCCCTCTCTGGCCCCTCCTGGCCCCGACCTTTCCTTCCTTCGGTTTTTTTCTTCACTCTAAGGCTAATTTATGCGATTTTTCTTATCTCTTTTTCAAACGCAGATGTGGACCCTAACTCTTTATTTGAGAGATGGGAGGAAAAGCAGGGTATTTAAAAAAAGAACAGAGTTCAGTGTACAACGTGAGGCGGCCCCGGCATGCTTTGGGGGGCCACCCGCACTCCCCTGGTGGGGACAGCAAATGCATGCAGCTAACCTGCCTGGTCCCCTCCCCACGAGAAAAGAACTGTGATGAAAGCACACATTTAAACCCGGTGGGAGGCTCCACTCGCCAGCCCCCTCCCAGGGAGGACAGGGCCCAGGAGGAGCCTCGTTTGAGGGCGATGAACCCCTCCTGCCTCTCAGCACGTGGGCGTGGGCCGCTCCCTGAGCTCCCAGCCTTCCCGAAGCTCTCTGCCTTTTCCAGGCTGACGGCCTCTAAACGCAAGCTGGGCGTCAGCCGTCATCCGCTAAAGAGACGGCCGTGTCTTCAAAGGCGGCACTAGACTGATCATGAAGGTTGGTCCCCGACGTAGCCTCCTGAAGGGACTGTCACAGGTGACCACCCTTCCACGCCAACCTCCTCGTTGGATCAGGGAGGAGGAGAACGCGGTCCTGTCTCTGCCACCACACCGCTGTGTGTGACCTCAGGAATGTCACTCATCCCTCCCCCCCAGCCCCAGTCTCCTTCTGCCACCTGAAGGCTGGGCTTCGCCTTCTCAAATTCAGGGGTCTCTGGAGGAAATACGGAACACACAGTCGCCTCTTTAAGGGCAGAAAAGCACCTGCTCCAGTGAATAGTTATTAAAAACCAGTAACCACTGTTTCCAGACTCCCTTTGACGCGGAAGCCGGACAGTCCCCCTGCCCGCCGGGCAGGCTGAGGCCAGTGGAGGCCAAGACTTCAGCCATCTCTCCGCGGAACACTTCCAAGCACCCTGGGCCTCGAGCCGAGTCAGAGTTTTCAATCGTCTTCTCCGTCAGCTACGCTTTAATTTATAATCACACTCTCACGCGCACACGCGCTTGCGCACACACACACACTGCCAGTAGCTACGGAATGCTGAGGTTACAATATTCCTTACGGAACAGCCTGCGTACGTGCGACTCGGCCTGTTCAGCTCAGCCAGGATGCTTTTATAAGTTGACAGCGCTGATCGGAAACCTTCCGGGGCCCGTAAAATAAATCTTCAAGAACTGCAGACGCCAGCGTTCAAAAGAGAAACAAGGAACTGACCACGGGGGGTGGGGGAGCTGACAGCTCGCCTGAGCCAGGTGAGCAAGGTCCCCGTCCCAGGGTGAGTCACCCAGGGCGTGCGCCCGGCCTGACGGGATGGGAGGAGAAGGACGCCTCGCCCCCCCGGGGTCCTCCCCGAGCTCACAACGCCAGGCTGATCATGACCAAAAAAAAAAAAAAAAAAAAGAAAAGTTTCAATTAAGGACATCCCACAAAAAGACTGCACAGGCCTCCTCAAAACTGCCAAGGTCATCAAAAACAGAGAGAGAAATGTCACAACCCAGAGGAGGCTCAAGAGACGTGAGCACCGAGTGGGACGTGATGTCCCGGACGGGGAACCAGGACAGAAGAGAGGACATTAGGAAAAAGCCAGGGGAATCTGCATACAGGACAGGCTTTGGCTCAGTGGTCCCCAACCCCCGGGCCGCGGACCGGTACCGGTCCATGGGCCATTTGGTACCGGTCTGCAGAGAAAGAATAAATAACTTACATTATTTCAATTTTATTTATATTTAAGTCTGAACTATGTTTTATTTTTTAAAAATGACCAGATTCCCTCTGTAACATCCGTCTAAGACTCACTCTTGACGCTTGTCTCGGTCACGTGATACATTTATCCGTCCCATCCTAAAGGCCGGTCCGTGAAAATATTTTCTGACATTAAACCGGTCCGTGGCCCGAAAAAGGTTGGGGACCACTGCTTTAGCTGATACTGCTGTGTCCGTCCGTCCGTGGGACAAGGTTCCCCATGGCTGAGACGTCCCTGACGAGAGACTGGTCCGCGGTACTTGGGAACTCTCTGTACTACCGTGGTAAGGATCCTGTGAATCCGAAACTGCTCTAACAGAGAAAGTTTACTTTAACAAACACAGAGTAACGATGGTGGCAGTTACCCAGTTATAACTGGCTGGGAGTGAACCCTGTTCACCCTGCCGGCTGCTCCCACCGGCACCGACCCGGGAGGAAGCAGCCGGAACCACCTCTCAGGTCTTCAACGCAACATCCAACACCAACTGGCTGATTGTTAAAATGTATCATGCAAAATGAAGAAAGTAGTTCGGGGCTGTTTTTTTTTTCTTTTATGTGACCACATCACCCCAAATCAGTCCTGTGAATGACAATTTTTAATCTATCTAAGTAATCTATATTTATAAAGAAAGATTATGTCTTATACAAAGTCATTATCTAGAGATCTATTTACTCCATCCATCTGTGAAAGACATGGAAAGCTTTTCCTGCTATACCAATATCCAAAATGAAGTATTTTCACCTAAAAGCACGTCTTTCTCCTAGAGCACACAAATGAAATACAGCGAGCGGCGTCTTTAACTCCTGGGAGGTTTTTCAAGAACACCGTGAAAGGGTTTCCTGAGCCCTGGTGAGTGACACTGAGAGAGAGGGAATCGGAGAGACAGAGAACCCCACCTGTGAGGCCGGGAGGCCACCGTGGGGGCCGGGGTGGGGGCGGCGACACGGGCGGCCAGTGCGGAGGAGGCAACCGTGAAGGACAGACCCAGGGCGCAGATTTGAGAAAGGCGCAAGGGACTGCCCCCCCGCCCCGCGCGCCAGACACGGGGTGGGATGCGGGGGCGCAGCCAAATGCAGAGTCCACGGCGTTTGCAGCCCGTGGCTCCCACGGGCATGGGTGCAGGCTGGGTCTGAGCCTCCTCGCCCCGAGAACACAGCCAGCACTAGGACCAGAGCACCCCAAACTCCAGCACGGGTCACCGCCGGGGCCCACCGCCCGTGTGCGGACTCCAGACCTGCTCCAGTCCCTGCGGCTTGCCGCCCAGGAAGCGCCATGTGTGTGGTAAAAATCACGGCGCCGTCACACGCCTCCGCCCTACAGCACCTTCCTCCCATAGCCCCGTTTCTGCGCAAGCGGTGTGTTCAGACTTCTGCACTAAAGTGCCCCGTCAACGCATTAAAAAAATCATTACACACCCGAGGTCGTCGTGGGCACAAGTCGTTCCGGCCGAGGGAAAGGATTAAACCTTAGGTGTCAAGGGTAATGTTTGCACACCACGCCCAAGAGTAAACAGGGGTGCAACGGGCAGCTCCCAGCGGCAGGCTGACCCATGCACCGGGCTGTGACCGGACCTCCCAGCCTGGAGGATTCAGTTGTGTGTGGGAACCCAGGGCTCAGCCCAGTCTCGGTGAAAGGTCCAGAGGGGAGCAAAGTGTCCCCTGGGCTGGGTTACAGGCCCAGTGTCCGTCTGCTGCACATGAGGGACCAGCCATGTCTACCTAATGGCCACGTGAGCTCTGTCAAAAGGGTTTCTGAGGGTTAGAAGGTTTTTAATACTTCATTAAACATCATGAAGACCCCGGCACTTGTGCCAGTGCTGACGACTGAGGGCTGTGACGGACACTGAGTGGGAAATGACCGCCAGGCCAACCTCTCCTGAGCCACCGGGCTCCCTGCTGGGTTCCTGAAGCAGCAAGCCCCCCCAGCCCAGGACCAGGACGGACTTCTCCTTGGAGAGCTAGGGAGGCAGTAGCTGAGTTGAGGTAGGAGGGAATAATCCAAGGACCCAGTTCTAGTCCTCAGCTGACTGTCCTCTGGTCTAAGTGTCAAGGTCTCCCTGGTACAGCCGGCAAGCCCCGTCCACCCCAACTGACTGACAGGGCACTCTTGGCTGTGTAAGCATGGGCATGTTACCTGTTCTCACTGTGCCTTGGTTTCCTCACCTGTCAAAAGGGGCTCATAATACTAACACATGAATGGGTATTAAAGGGTGTGACAAATGTAAAGGGCTTGCAACAGTACCATCATCCAACCATCCATCTGTTATCCATTCATCCGTCCATCATCCATCCACCCATCCATCATCCATCTATCCATTCACCCATCCATCCACCCATCCATCCACCCATCCATCCATCTATCCATCCATCATCCATTCATCCATCCAACCATCCATCCATCCATCCATCCATCCACCCATCCATCCATCCATCATCCATTCATCTATCCATCCATCCATCCACCCACTCATCCATCCATCCACTCATCCATCCATCATCCATCCATCATCCATCCATCATCCACTCACCCATCCAACCATCCATCCATCTATCATCCACTCACCCATCTATCATCCATCTATCCATCCATCCATCCATCCATCCATCTATCCATTCATCCATCTATCCATTCATCCATCTATCCATCCACTCATCCATTCATCCATCCATTCATGCATGCATGCATGCATGCATCCATCATCCACTCACCCATCCATCATCCATCCATCCACCCACCCACCCACCCACCCACCCATCTACCCATCCTTTCATTCATCTATTCATCCACCCATCCAATCACCCACTAAGCCCCACCATGCTAGGCCCTGTGCTCGGGCTAGAGAAATGAGTCCATCAAGGGAGGCCGGCATGATGGATGCAGTTAACAGGGACCTAATCTGTTGTGTCCTTCAAGGAAGTGACGGCTGAGCCGGCACATCAATAGCTCAAAGGTGAGGAAGTGGGTCACGGCCTTGGCACACCGAACTCTCTTAGCCAGAATCAGGAAACTTCCACACTGTAAATCACAGCATAAATCTATGTAGGCTGTAAACTTCATGAGAGCAGGGTCTGTGGCTGCCCTGCATCTCCAGCTCCTGACGCTGTAACTGGCCCAGGGAAGGAGACGCATCACCACCTGTTCAAGTTGAATTGAACGGGGCATCACAGTGCAGTGGAACCGGACAGCCAGCTCAATTTGTCACACCGCAGCACAGAAGAGAATGCGTCATATGTGAGTACGTCAAAGGACATTGTCAAGAAAGTGAAAAGACGACCTAAAGGGGGCAAGGAGAGACTTGCAAATCATATAACTGGTAAGAGTTTACTATCCAGAATATATAAAGAGCTCCTACAATTCAACAACAAAAAAGACAAACCAACCATAAAACGTGGGCAAAGGAGTTAAATCGATGTACAAAGAAGATATACAACCAGCCCATAAGCACATGCAAGGAGGCTCAACATCACGGGTTGTTAGGCAAATATAAATCAAAGCCACAATAAGATACAATTGGATAGCGCTAGGATGGCTGCAATTAAAAAAAAAGACGCTCACACACACACAAAATAACAAGTGTTGGTTAGGACGAGGAGAAGTCGGAGCACTGGTACCAACTGGGAACTGGGAGCAGTGGGAACGCAGAGGGGTGCAGCCACGGTGGAGACAGTTTGGTGACCGTGAGACTAGAGCTATGACCCAGCGACTCCACTTCTGCGTGCATCCCCCCAAAAGAACTGAAAGCAGGGACTCAAACAGACACTTGCATGCAAATGGTCACTGCGGCATCATGAACAATTGCCAAAAGGTGGAACAGACAGTTGAGTGAATAAGCAAAAGGTGGGCCCTCCCTACAAGGGAATATTACTCGGCCTTGAAAAAGGAACGGCGTTTTGATGCCCGCTATGCCTCGAAGAGACGCAAAGGATAACACACCAGGCACAGACGGACAAATACGGTGTGATTCCACTCCTGCGAAGTATCCCGAACGGTTAAATTCACAGAGACAGAAAGCAGAAGAGGGGTTACCGGAGGCTGGGGGTAGGTAGGGGAGGGAGATGGGGCTGTTGCTTAATGGGTCCAAAGTTTCTGTTTGGGAGGATAAGAGAAAGTTTTAGAAACAGGTGGCGGTGGTGGTTTCATAACACCGTGGATGGACTGAACGCCACTGAATTGTACACGGCTGTTTCCAACAGCCGGTCCAGCGGAAGTTTCGGGCTGGCCCGCAAAAGAGTTAACCACCCTGATGTTGTATGAAGATCCTCTGTTGTACACGTATGAGCGATTAAAATGTCATGCTATTTATTTAACCTTGATTTAAAATAACAGGAACAAACAAACAAACAAATAAAAAACCTGGAAAAGCAGCCCCTCACCTACCCCCACCCAAGCAAGCCTGTTTGTCCACTGCAATCCCGAAATCTCGGCCCTGCCTCCGACACCTCTCTGACTCTGAGACCCCATGTCCAGTGACTTCCGACACACACAGAACCGGACCTCCGCCTCTCCCCACACCCGTGTGTGCAGCATCTCACACCCGGATTATTGCAGGGGCCTCTGACGCAGCCTCTGCCCGTGTCTGCTCAGCCTGTTCTCTGCGGAGCAGCCGGAGGGATTCTGCTCAAACCCGAATCAGCTCCCGGCTCGCCCTGCTCCAGACCCCTCCACCAGCTCCTGCCTCAGCCAGCCCAGGTGAGGGGCTTTGTATTGGCTATTTCCTCTGCCCAGAATGCCCTTCCCCTGCTTCCTCCAGATGGGATCCCTGGCTACCTTATTTAGAATTGCCCCTGGCCTGACCGGGTGGTGGCGCAGTGGATTGAGCGTCAGACTGGGACGTGGAGGACCCAGGTTCGAAACCCTGAGGTCGCCAGCTTGAGCTCAGGCTCAACAGCTTGAGCATGGGGTCGCTGGCTTGAGCGTGGGGTCGTAGACATGACCCCATGGTCGCTGGCTTGAGCCCAAAGATCGCTGGCTCAAAGCCCAAGATCATTGGCTTGAGCCCAAGGTCATTGGCTTGAGCAAGGGGTCGTCACTCACTCAGCTGGAGCCCCCTGGTCAAGGCACATATGAGAAAGCAATCAATGAACAACTAAGGAGCTGCAAAGAAGAATTGATGCTTCTCATCTCTCCCTTTCTGTCTGTCCAGCCCTATCTGTCCTTCTGTCTCTGTCAGAAAAAAAAAAGAAAAAAAAAGAATCGCCCCTGTTCCTGTTCAACTTTTCTTCATGAGACACCTTGCTAAGCCAGCAGAGTAGGTATTTAATTAGGTACTTTTGATGGTCAAGAAAGCTTCAGGAGGGCCACGCCTTTGCCTGCTCTGTCCCCTTCTGTGTCCCACGCCCTGAGGACGCAGTGCCAGGCGCCCAGCCAGCCCAGCACTGTCGAACAGGGGCATGAAAGATTGGGGAGAGAGAGAGGGCTCTTCTGTCTCCACTGAGAGGGCAGAATAACGGCCCGCTCGGGCTTCAGGTCCGGCCTCCGCCACTTGTCAGCTGTGTGACCATGAGTAGCCACTTTGTGCCTTCTTCCCTCATTCGGAAAGGGGGCGACAGCGGGGCCCTCCGCGCAGAGTAAGTGAGGACCACGCGTGAGAACTCGCACACACCCACTCAGCGAGTTAGCTATCTGCACTCTGCCTCCCTCCTTCCCTTCCTCTTTTCTTTTTCTCTTCCCTCCCTCCCTCCCTGCCCAGGAGGAGGCCACCGGTGTAGAGACCCATGAGGGACATCCCCACAGGGTTTTGCGGGATGTGCAGGAGCAGGAGAGGCGGTGGAATGGCTTCCTCTGCCTGCCCTTGGAGGAGGAGGTGCAGACTGTGGGCTTGCGAGCAAACAGCTTCTAAATAAATAATGAGGGAGCCAGGGAGGACGCCCGACTGGGAGGTGACAGGTGTGACAATCGATGGCGCAGGCAAGTCAGAATGAGCCGGTCCTAGGACACGGTGCAGAGCGTCAGATGCGGTGTGACCACACATCTGGGTCCCGTGAAACCGGGCTTATTTTGAGGAAGCCTCGCGAGAGCAGGGGACACTTGGGCCAGGGCCTCGGGCTGACCTCTTAAGCCGATGCCTTCCCTCCTGCACCCAGCTCCTGCCTCCCGCTCGCCCCCCGCCCCCCCCTGCTGGCGGGACCCTCTCTCTTCCTCCTGGACCCTTAATTGGATGAGTACCTAGTGTCACTTCTAGAAGAAAGCCAAATTGGGCTGTTGAAGAAGCAGGCATCCGGATTAAGTTTCCCCTTGGAAATCAAAACGGAGGGGGAGCCGGTGGTGGCGGGGAGGAGAGAGGGAGCGAGACAGAATCAAAAGGAGAGCTTCCCAGGCTATAGTTAGCAGCTCTGGCGGGAGGTGGCACGCTGATTGTAGGGCACAGACTCCTAACCAGGGCGCTCCGGGAGGGTGGAACTCCGCTGTGGAATTTCAAGAACACGCGTGCGTGCGGCGGCAGCCCCTTGTTACAGACACACTCGCTCCCAGGTTTATTCAATAACCTCTGAACTGCGGTGGGTGGGGGGTAGGAGGGGAATCATCCAGGAAGCATTGCTTGGGTCATTTATTTTAAAAATTATTGGTATAAAAATATCCAGGGTTGTGATTTATGGGCAGGGAGAGGCCCAGGAAGTGAGGGAGTCCCCCCCCTCCCAGCTGGTCCCAGCCTCATCCCCCCCACCCCCCCACCCCGCCAAGTTCGTCTGCAGTTTCCATTATGACTTCAAATCATAGTAGTTACTTTATATTGCAAATAAATCTCCAGAATAGCATGGAAATATTGTGTGTATTAATAGCGTCTGTAAAAACATCCGAAATCCTCCCATCTGCCCGGCGGAGGACGCTACACAGCTTGGGGGTGCTCTCCTGGGACCGGAAACCTCCAGGCAGCCCAGCAGTGCCCCCTCCCCAGGGGCGCAGCTGCCCCCACCCCCACCCCCTGCCCAGCCCGCGACCTGACAGCCCTCCGTCCGTCTGTGGGTGCCCCCAGTGACCTGTGGCCGACAAAGTATCCCCTTCACCCAAGAGCAGCGCGGGAATGGTCCCCGCCAAGGAGACTGAAGTCCCAGTCTCCCGCCCCTCCTGCGCCCAGAAGTCCCCAGAAAGCCTCCATCCCCGGGCGTCCCCGACGTCGCTGCTGTTCAGAGACCCTCGCCACCGCCTTCCACCCCATTCGCCGCCCCCGCGCCGCCCTGTATACTCACGGGCTGCAGGGTCTTCCTTGGAGGACAGCCCCTCGAGGCCGATGTCGCCCTCCAACATGGCTCGGCTTGCTGCCCGGGTCCGGTGCGCCGGACGCACGGGTTCCAGGAGAGGGGTAACTTCGTCTTCGAGGGCTCTGAAGGCCGAGGTCCGAACCCAGATGGTCAGAAGACAGTCCCCCTCCTCCTCTGCAGACGCAGGATGCGAAGCCGCGCGCGCGCGCCGGAGCCAAAGTTGGCCGCCCTGGTGCACCGCGCGCCACTCCTCCCCCTCGGCTTTTTGGGCTGGGGGTCCCGGGCCAGCCTCCCGCCCCTGGGGGCTACCTGCGGACACCGCCCTCGCCCCGCCCCGAGCGCAAATCAACTCCCTGGCGGTCACCAGGCCACGGAGCGAGCGAGAGCGAGCCAGCCAGCTAGCGAGCGCACGGGACGCTGGAGACAAGTCGCCGCGCTCGGCCCGCGGGTCCGGCCCGCCCCCCGCCTCCCCTCCGCGGGCGCGTCTCCACCGGCTCTGGACCGGCTTATCAGCCGCAGCGGACAGTGGGGCCCAGAGCGGCGGTGCGCGGCGCGCCCCCAGCCCGGCCCCCCGGGAAGGATGCCCACTGGGGGAAGGGCGGGAGCAACGACCCAACCCTAAGAGACGCGCACAGCGTGGGGTGATTCCGTGGGTGGCCCATAAAGCGTCAGTGAGCACACTTGCCCGAGGCGGCGGGACCCTAGCACGTGCTCTCTCAGACCAGAGGAGGTGAAGCCCTGGCTTGGCAAGGAGAGCTGGAGGTCACAGGGCAAGTGCGGCCTGAACTTGAACCGGGCTTAGTAAGAACTGGAACCTGGGTAAAGGAGAACTGCCCCCCCCCCCCCCAATATAGGAGAAAGATCCAGTTCTGTGAGGACTCCAGTTAAGTGAGGCTGGAAGAGCTGGGCCAGGGGGGCTTTGACCCACATCCTACCACCAGCGCTGGGCTGGGAGCCGGAGGGGCCACACTCCAGCCCCGTCCATGTCTGGAGGGCCAGGCTGGGACAGGTCAGCATCCTTCCTGGCAGTGGAGATGCAGGCACCAAAAAAGCTGAGAGCCACAGGAAGGCCCCTCCCGGGTCTGCCCAAGCCTCACACTCACAACACCCCAAGGAAATGCTCAGCAGAACTACCTCCGACAAACCGCTAGGCCGCCCCCAACCACCACACAGGGGCGGCGGGACAAGGGCAGCCCGCACGACCTTTCGAAAGGTCCTCTGACACTTTTTGCACCACGAGGAGCTAGGCTGGTGCTGGGAGCTCTCCTGTACCAGCGACTGCTGAGTCACCTGCCCAGTTAACTTGCCACAAGCCACCAGTTTTGGCTGGCCCCTCGTTATGACAGACCCAGCCACCTTGTGGGGGCGGGCCACGTCCCTGTGAAAAGCATCTATGCATCGTGGTGGCGGCGGCGGTGGTGGTGGTGCGGGGTGGGGGTGGGGTGCCCACGCGCCCTGGTCCACGCAGGCCTGCTGGGATTGGTACCATGTGCCCTGCTCTGGGTGGGTGGAAACTCTCCCGGTAGCAGCAAAACCACAAAGAAATGTCTCCAGTCTAGAACATGTCCGGCCCCCACCCCACGTGCTGTGTACAGAGTCCAGCGCCCTTCCTCCCAGGTCAGGCAGAAAGGGGACCTGCCATTGGCTTTGGTATTTGTCCCCGTTCAGTCTGGAACTAAGGAATGGGGGGACAAGGCACCAGGTGGGTCTTCTTATCCTCCGTGGAGGGAGGCTCCCCTGTGAGAGTCTGCCAGGAAGCCCCGCGGCGTGGGCCGAGCCTCCCACACACCTGTCCCCAGGTCGGGAGGACAGAGCGTGCCCTTGCTGGGGCCGTGTGAAGTGCACACAGCCAGTCCTCCCAACCCAAACCACTGTTGGGAGGAATCGAGAATAAAACACTCATTTTTCTTGGAAGGGCCCGATGGCCAACGTGATACATTAGCAATAGCTCCGTTGTGTAAATACACCGAGAAAATTTTAGAATTCTAACCCCTGGAATGACGAACTATAAACCGAAAAGGCTCAGGGGGAAAAAAATGTAAATACGTCCCGGGGGCTATTTTTAACCACCATTGTTTACCTTTCTGGGCCAGGGATGGGCTATTGTACATTTAGCCAGCTTAAAAAAATAAAAGAAAAAGAAAAAAAAAAAGCACATTATTTTAATGCATTATGATTAGCAGAAATATGTTAAACAGTCGTGAACAGAGGTTGATTCATTCTGAGTGACGCCATTTTCTTCTTTTCATTTGCTTGGCCCTGATTGAGTCGCATTCTGATAAAAAAACAAACAAACAAACCCAAAACAACACACGAACAAACGAACCTTTCAGCCTGAGTCCAACATATGCAAAAGAGCCCATCAGTCCGTCCATCGTAGAGCGAGGACCACGTAAGCAGTTCTCTCCTTCTATTCAGTTTAGGAAGATATTTTAGTAAATACCCGAACCAGCTTTTTCTTTTTTTTACAAAGATTGGTTTGGGCTGCTATTTTGGTAAACATTGCCGGGTGAGAAGGACGCCAGTCTGGGGAGAGATGGGACTCCCGCGTGGTCTGAGCGGGGACCGCGCTGCCCCGGCAGGAAACGGAACCCCCGGGCCCCCCGGCCCCTGCTCAGGGAGCCCCACGAGGCCGCCAGGAACAAGCCGCGTGTGCCAGGAAGATGTTTATGTCCGAGGCAGACTGGGGCAAGGGGACTGGCGCAGGAAGGTGGCACGCCTGTCACCACAGCCACCACCGTCATTACCGTCCACAGCAATCACGCCACACAATGCATATAATCATAGAAAATGGTTTCCCTTTTTGGGGAGGCGGTGACGGAGCAGGAGAAGGCCTGCGCTTCGGCCCTGGACTTGGTCACGGTTTTAAAATAGGCTCTTCAGGGGGTGGCTCGGCCCCCGCTGTGGGGTGGGGGTTCAGCCCGGCCTGATCACACACCGGCGTCTTGTAGAAACTCTGAACTTGCATGTGACTCAGGACTGCCAGCCACAGTCCCCGAGTCCCCACGGCTCCCCGCAGCTGCTCAGAGCCCAGAGCCCAGAGCCGAGAGGCCAGGCCCGGCTCAATAAGCAGAAGGTCACCGAGACGAAACTACCCCCTCTGCAGCCCCGTCAGTGCGGCCCCTGCAGTAACCCGGCCCCTGCAGTAACCCAGCCCCTCGGATAAACCAGGAGGTGCTCACAGTGTCCCCTACACCCTGTCCCCATTGTCACTCGTCCCCAGCCAGGAACAGGGTCACAGGTCATTTCAACACTGACGTCTTGCAGTCTCAGGAAGTCTGGCTTCACCTCGGCCCGGTTCTTTGAGCACCTGGCGTGCGGGTAGGGCCCCGACTCCGGGCTGGCAGGGGGTGGGGTGCAAATGAACCAGATGTCCCCCCACAGAACCGGCACACAGCTTGGGGAGATCAGGCAGGTGGTGGAGTTAAGGTCGGGGCCCCACAGGGAAACAGACAGCGGCTGGAACCCCGCCGTGGACAGGTTTCTCCCGGGGACCCCAGTTTGTGTGGCTGTGCGGAGGGCCTTGCCTGGGGCTGCCTCTCGGGGGGGGGGGGTTGCAAAACGGGAAGGAGAAGCTTCCCGCCCAGAGCGCGGCTCTCGCAGGCACCGGACTGGAGGGCGCCCCGCTTACTATGCGTGTTGTCCTCAGGTCAGCTGCGCGGTGCAGCCTGGGTGGACGCTGAGACCCAGGGAGCGGCTTGGGGCGGGCAGTGGCCCCTGACCTGGGGGCCGTCAGGGGATGGGTGGGTTTCTCTGGGTTGAGGGTGGCTTTTGGGCAGAGGCGGGGACAAGGCGTGGAGGAGGGGGCAGTGGGGGGGGAGCACGCCAGCCTGGGAGGTGTGGGGTGCAGGGTGCAGTGAGTGGTAAGTCGGAAGGCCGGGTCTGAGCAGATCCCGGGCCTGGGCAGCTGACCCCTGAGCAGGGCTGGAAAACATTTTTAAAAAATTGTATCTAGCCCTGGCCGGTTGGCTCAGCGGTAGAGCGTCGGTCTGGCGTGCGGGGGACCCGGGTTTGATTCCCGGCCAGGGCACATAGGAGAAGCACCCATTTGCTTCTCCACCCCCCCTCCTTCCTCTCTGTCTCTCTCTTCCCCTCCCGCAGCCAAGGCTCCATTGGAGCAGAGATGGCCCGGGGGCTGGGGATGGCTCCTTGGCCTCTGCTCCAGGCGCTAGAGTGGCTGTGGTCGCGGCAGAGCGATGCCCCGGAGGGGCAGAGCATCGCCCCCTGGTGGGCAGAGCATCACCCCTGGTGGGCGTGCCAGGTGGATCCCGGTTGGGCGCATGCGGGAGTCTGTCTGACTGTCTCTCCCCGTTTCCAGCTTCAGAAAAATACAAAAAAAAAAAAAAAAAAAAAAAATTGTATCCAGGCGCAAGTCATGTAACATGAAACTATGCATTGTAAAGTAACAATGTGACGGCTTTAGGACATTCACGGGGTGTGCCACCATAGCCACTGTCTAGTCCCAGAACCTCTGCCTCATCGCGGAGGAAAACCCCACGCCGCATGGAGTCAGTCCCCCTCCCCTCCCCCCGCCCCCACTGGCCTCCAGCCGCCCATCTGCTTCCTGTCTCTGCGGATTTATGTGTTCTGGACATTTCGTATAAACGGGGCCATACAATGTATGGTCCTCTGTGCACTGATTCTCTCACTGTGCTCCCTCCCCCTCCCCCCGCAGTTTATACTGCTCTTGACCTTCCCCTACGTGGGAGCCTGTATCAGGCTGAGTAATATTATGTAGCGTGGCTATGCGATAGTTCTTTACCCATTTATCCTTTGGTGAGCATTTGGGCTGTTTCCAAGGGGCGCCATCACGGAGCATGGCTGGGGTGATGGCCCGAGGGTCCCTGGCAAGGCTGGGCAGAGGACACCGTGGCTGGGCCAGGCAGACTGCGAGGGGGACGAGCGGGGGGACGGAGATGGGGAAGCAGGCAGGGAGCTGGGGAGCACCGGCACAGCCTTCCCACAGCTAGACACGCGAGGCAGCCGCTCTCGGCTGCCACAGGGGCTCCTAAGTAGGTCACAGGTGATGGAGTGAGCCGGCCCCTCCTCCCCGCACAGAGGCGGACGACCTGCTTCATCTCCCTGGACGTCACCCGCAGAGGGGCCCGTGGACCAGGTCAGCTGCTTGCCTGGGCTTCCCCGTTGGAGCCTGTTTGTTTAACGGGCCGTTAGGCGGTCCTTCCTGTGTGCTGGGTCCTGTCCCAAGCGCTTCATGACCTCTGCTCTCTGCCGTTTGTGCTGGTGTCATTCCCACGTGACAGAGAAGGAAACTGAGGCTCAGAGAGGCAAAACCACGTGCCCGAGGTCACCCGGCAGTCAGCGTGGGCGCCAGGACTGAGGCCCAGGCAGCCTGGCTCCACGGTCTCAGCCTGTGTGTGACCTTCCCCAAACACCAGCCATCCAAGTGCCACCTCCCCGGTCAGAGCCTCGGCTGTGATCCTCCTGGGCTGGGAGTGGCTTCTTATTTTTCTTTGACCTGGCTCACTTTTTCAAACATTTTTAAAAAATTTTTTTGGTTATTTCTAGTCTTTAACAATGTGGTAAAAGAGAAATGACACAAAACGTACCGTTGTAACCATTTCCAGGCGCACCGCCCCGTGGCACCGAAGTCCGTTCGCGCTGTTGGGCAGACGTCATTTATCCACGGGACTGTCTCACCTCCCAAACCGCGAGGGTCCCCAGGACACACTGGCTCCCCGGCCCTCCCCCGGCCCCCGCTGCCTGCTGCCCGCCTTTCCGGCTCTGACTCGGTCTCCCCCGGGGGCCCAGGCGACTGGAATCACACACGCTTTGGCCAAGTCTGGCGTTTTTCAGGAAGCCCAGAGCCCTCAGGTTCATCCATGTGGCAGTGAGTTTCAGAATTCCCTTTTTCTTTTTCTTTTTAAAAGGGCTCATTGACCTTCCTTTTGAAAGAACCCGATATTGTTATCGGAAATGGAAAGTTAGATTGGGCCCGTAAACAGACGGTGACAGTTTAGTCGAGCACAATAAAAATACAGCAACGTTCATTTTCTACCTGGGTGTCCTGCCTGGGGGCGGGCCCTGAGCCCGGATGGATGAGTGACAGACCTCCTGACCCCAGGCCGAGGCTTTGCCCTCGACATACCCCAAGAGTCTGCAAGAGCCTGGGAAGCTGACTGCCTGCCCTCTTACTACGTGCGGCCACCCCCACTTGTTGGCTAAGACCCCGTGCCCCTGACGTGGGCTCCCTTTGCCCTAACGCGTGTTTACAGAATGCCAGGGTCTGGGGGGCGGCATTGGGGGAAATACCCAAAACAGCAAGGGTCCCTTCCGCGCACCACGCAGGTTCCGCGAGGTGACACTGCGGCCCCGTCACCTTTGCTGTCTTCCCTTTCAGATGCAGGAGAGCCGCTGCAGGCTGGTCGATTTGGGATGAAATATTCACGCTATATTAATTTTATCCGTTACATCAACCATGTGAGAAATGGGTTATTATTCCCACTCCCATCTGTGGACACTGCCACCCAGACAGGGCGAATGGCTTGCCCAAGTCCACACTGCTTCTAAGTGGCAGAACCAGGAGTCAAATCCAAGGGGCGACTGATTCTAGAACTTTCTAGCCAACCCTGGAACCCCTCCCCCCACGCCGTCCCAACCTCTTTTTTGTTTCTCTAGGGTCGGAATCAGCGTGGTTGGACCAGCTCATTCAGCTGTAACGCATTATTACAGGAACAATAGGAAGGCTATAGAAACAACAGGGGGAAAAAAAATCCCATCTTGCCTGACCAGGCGGTGGCGCAGTGGATAGAGCGTTGGACTGGGATGCAGAGGACGCAGGTTTGAAACACCTAGGTTGCTGGCTTGAGTGCGCGGCCTCACCGGCTTGAGCATGGGATCATAGACATGACCGCATGGTCTCTGGTTTGAGCCAAGGACGCTGGCTTGAGCAAGGGGTCACTTGCTCTGCTGTAGCCTCCCCCCCCCCCCCCCGTCAAGGCACATACGAGAAAGCAATCAATGAGCAACTAAGGAGACTAAGGAGCTGCAACAAAGAACTGATGCTTCTCATCTCTCTCCCTTCCTGTCAGTCAGTCTGTCTGTCTCTCTGTCTCTGCCACACACACACACACACACACAGATCCCATCTCTTGTCTTTGTGGTTGGCCATGTTTGAGATCCGGGCTCAGGGCTCCTTGGTGTCTCCTCAGCCTTCCGCCTGTCTGTTTGCAGGACGAAGGCGCTGGGCCCGCGGTCTTCCGGGAATGACTAACATCTCGTGGCCTGTGTGCCCTTCCGGACTGCCCAGATGGCTTGAGTTTTCGGAATTAAAGGAACTCTAATTAATGGTGCAAATATTTACACTCAAAGCTTCATCAAAGAAAACACAGCCTGTTGGTTTTTTTTGTTGTTGTTTCTTCTTTTTTTCTCAGAGTAAATAACACCGATGCCCAAGCTCTTGGCAATAAACCAGAGGCGAGATGACTGACTCTAGATAAGTTTTAAAGCTATCTGTGGGTGGTGGGTTTCCACAGACAGTCCCTTCTATAATTTGACACACCTGGCGGGGTGCCTCCCCCCCCCTGCCCTCCACCAAAGGCCGAAGCTTTTTCTATTCAGCCTTCTCCACTGAGACACCAGGCTTCCTTCAGGAGTCGATGATGAAATCCCTCCCCAGAGAAGAAGGATCGCTTCACAGGCATTTATTTACAAATAAGACAATCGCAGTCTGTAATCGCCCGGGGCGATCTGCTTCTCAAGACTGGGCCTTTGTGCGGCTGCTGCGCCAACGAAAACCTAAGACACGACCGACCGACTGACCAGAGGGGCTTAGCCCTGAGAACCGGTGGGAGGAGGCAAGCCTCGGTGTCACTCGGGGAACTGTCCCTCAGGGGAGCAGTTCTGTCCTAAATGCTTCGCTTACCCTCACCGTCAGTGTGGGTGGGTGGTGTGACGGTTCCCAGGGAAAGAGAACATGGGGTCAGGCTGCTCTCGGGGACGCCCGCTGCCCGCCTCCTCTGCTCCCAGGGCCCTCAGCAGGGCCCTCAGCAGGGCTGCTCGAGTGTCCCTCACAGAGTGTCCCCCGGGAAGCACATGCAGCCGCGTCAGGCGAGGTCCGTGCACAGACCGTCCTCGCCAGCGCGATGGTGCGTTTCCCAGACGCTGGGCGGAAATCTGAGAGGGGAGGGCGGAACTCGACCCCGTTTATCTCCAAAGGGCTGGGAGCCGCCAGGACGCTGTGCCTGAGGTGCCCTGGGCGTGGGGTGCACAAAGCCGCAGTCATCTAGGGGTGGGTGGGTGGGGTCCAGCCTGACCAGGAGTAGGCGTCCTTTGTCCTCCAAAAGCAGAGGGTGAGTCACGTCCCCAGGCCACCCTCTGCCCCATTTATGATACATTTGATTGAAGAAAACCTCACACTCAGAGAGCGTGCGGGCTGGCCTGCTACTCGGGTCCGCTGTGACGGTGACACAGGCCATGGCGTGGCCCCTTGTGGAAGGGTGACCCTGCCACCCACCCACCGGGCTCACATCAGAAGCGGTCAGCCCTCCTGCCTCACTAAAGCACGTAGGCGGCCTTGCTGGGTAAGGGCAGACCTGAACTCCAGGCCGCGCTCGGCTTAGAGTGGGAGGCTGTGGGCAGGACCACCCACCCACGGTCTCGTCTTGGGCTTGGGACAGTGGCCGACTGTGGGCAGCACGCTCCCCGGGTCTGTATCTGTGGTCTTGGACTGTTGTGTCGTTTTGGGGGTTGAATGACCTCTTCCAGCCTCTTCTGCGCTCACAGGCAGGACCCACCAGTGCCAGGGTTGTTTGACAGGTCTGGTAGCCGTCAGAGCTGTGTTCTGGTCCCCTCTTTTCGCTTCCACCAAAGGGATTTAGTGCCATTTTGGGCGGCGTCCCCCTCTGGACGATGCGTCCTGTCATACTCCGAGAAGCAGGGGAGGGTGGGGGAAGGGAATGGGACTGCCTGGGCCCCCGTCCTGGCTGTGCGGCTCACCGTGGCACCCTTCCCCGGCCCTCCCACATTCATCCTAGCGCAGGGGGCACCCATCCGAGGGGCAATGAGTGTGAAGTGAACCCCTGTGGGGGCACCTGGCCCAGGGCTGTGTGAGCCCCCACACATCTGAGTTGTTGTGAGCTCATCCTGGTGTGCACCGCTCAGGGTGGGGCCGCCAACAGCCGGCTCCCTCCCATTGGGTTTGAATGAGTCAGCGCAGCTGCTGTAACAAATACCACAGGCGGGCGGCTTAAACCACACACATTTCTGTCCCCATCCAGGAGGCTAGAAGTCTGAGATCCAGGTGCCAGCTGGGCTGGTTCCTCCCGAGGCCTCTCTCCTGGGCGTGTAGATGGTCATACTCTCCCTGGGTCCCCACAGGGCCATTTCTCTGTGTGTGTCTGTGTCCTGAGCTCCTCTTCTTATAAGGACACCAGTCCCATTGGGTCAGGACCATCTTAGTGACCTCCTTTTATCCTAACCACCTCTTTAAAGACCCCGTCTCCAAATACGGTCACATTGGAGGTGCTGGGGGTTAAGATACCAACATGGGAATTTGGGGGACTAGGTTTGGCCGTAACAGGCTTTAAGGACAGGATGACTTCAGAGGCCGGGGTCCGGTCAGGTGGAGCTGACGAGGGGTGGGGAGGCACCAGCCCCCCCCCCAGCAGCACTGGGAGCCGACCCCCAAGGGCAAGGGGAGAGGACGGGGTGGGGCAGGGCCGGAGGGCTGGGCGGACGAGACGGCCGCCTGGTGGGGGCTGCGGCTTCAGGAGAGGGAGCGTGTCCAGGCTTCAGAGGGTGGGAGGGCCACGTGGACGCAGCCCTGCGCAGAGCGGAGCGGGGTGGCGGGGCCTGGGCCGCGGAGGCTCCAGCACGGTGTCTGAGCACTTGACCTCAGCTGTGTGCACAGCTCGACGAACAAACAAACCCGAGCAAACTAAAACAAACAACCGGTCAGCGGCCCGGGTCCTGCCGGCCAGGAGGGCTCCAACGAACCGTTCTGAAACAGCCAGCCGCCCACCTGGTAGAGGCCGCCGCCGCCTCGCCGGCTCGCGGAAGGACACGGTTGGTTCCGGGACCGGGGAGGCCGTTTGGGCAGGTTGTCCAGGAGCGCGGGGCCCAGAGCCGCAGCCCACGTGGGCACGACGGCCTCACAGAGGTGCTTCTGCGCGTTTCCGAGGAGCCGAAATCACCCACAAGTCTGTGTGCCACAGGAGCCCCGCTTGCCCCGACAGGGGGATCGTGGGTCTGCCCCCAGGGGCAGCTCCCTCAGCTCAAGGTCCTCACTTCCAGCTTCTCAAACAGAGCCCGCGGCTCTCACGGACCCCACAGGAGGCGGGCCTGCAGGACCCCGCAGGGAGGGTGGGGTGGGCTTTGGTCATTTGGGGCAGGGGGCTGCCCAGCACCTAACTGCCCTCCCTATTGGAGGACCCCCAGGTGAAACATGGGTGGGGTTGGGGCCCACTCCTATGTAAGCGGGTGGGAAATCCTCCCCTTCCATCTCCCTGGCAACTGGGCCCGGGCCATGCGACCCAGGCGTGGCCGACCAGCCGCACCCGTGAGTGGCTCAGCCTCTGGACCAGAGAGGGCGGTGCTGGGATTCTCTGAGGACAGCGTGGCACTGTCCGGCGGCTGTGGCAGCCGCGCACGTGTGGCACTGTCCGGCGGCTGTGGCAGCCGCGCGCGATGGCGAGGCGTCCTGCTGCGACACGGAGGGTGGGGCGCCTGTCCTTCCTGCTCACGGCTCTCCTGGGGTGCCTTCATCGCTGCCTCTCCTGGCCTTTCTTCCATCATGTCCTTTTCCAGATCGGCAGCCAGGCTGGGTGGGGCTCTGTGACTCACGTCTGGGGATTCTGACCCCACAGAAGTCGAAGTCTGCATTCACGCCCGGAAGCCCGGGGGTCTCCAGCACTGTCCTTCTGAGGGACCGGTGTGGTCTCGTTTCGGGGTAGACACGGGGTCACACAGTGGCTCTTGTTGTTGCCTCCTAGACTTGGGTGGTGGGGCGCTCAGCGACAACGTGGGGGGGAGTGCATCGGGCCCAGGAGCACGGGTGGTCCCACGCGCTGGCCTCACTCCCACCAGCCCTCAGCCAGCTCGGCCATCTTTTCCTGTCTGTGCCTCAGTTCCCTGATCTGTGAAATGGGGATCCACTACTGTGAGCTCCCCCCGCCCCCACCCCCAGCCCCCTCAGGGACAGCAAGCAAGCGAAACAGCAGAAACACGGTGTCCTGCCCACAGCAACCGGGCAGTAAAACGATGGCATCCTAGTTAACCATCTTGTTTCCGGAACCTTCTTGTCTCCGTGTCTCCTTTTCCAGACACGCCTCCAAATAATTTTATTCTGCGAGGACTAGTCAGGGGGTTAGTCGGCTACCTGAACGCCCTTTAGAGCAAGATGGAGTCTCAACGCCCACGCTCCGGTGGAACGCCACGTGACGTCTGCCGCCCGAGAGCAACCCCCTGGCGTGGCCAAGTCAGAGAGTTAAACGCCTGTTCCCTCTCGCACAGCGTCTCGAAGGACCGATGGGAACTGTTCAGGAACGCGGAAGACCTCCTTCCAGGCAGTGACTATTGATCGGGCACCTCCTGTTGCTCTGACACAGGCCTGGGTGCCGAGCGTACAGGGCTTTGAAAAGTCTTTGCGGCTTTTTGGAAATGATATTCTTAAGCAGGAGAAAGGAAATAAGCAAATAATATCGCACTTGAGGGCGAGGGGGTTTTGAAGAAATGTGAAGCCAGGGGAAGGGAGAGAGAAAGACAAGATCCCGTAGACACGGGCCAAGGAAAGGATGTTCGCACGGAGGTCTGGGTCAGTCGGGAGCGAGTCCTGCAGGCGTCTCAGGAAGGAAGGACATTCCGGGCCCAGGGAACAGCCGTGCAAAGGTCCTGAGGGCAGCTGGCTGGGCTGTGACTTTTACAACACGCTTCACTGTCATAGGAATGTGGGTGCGGAGGAAGGACACAGAATCCGCCTGGATTTACGAACACACGTCCTCAGGCGCAATCCCAGGTACATATTGATACAGCCTATTTACATAGAAACGTCTTATCACAATACGGTGCGAAAGTGACCCAGAAAATCCAACCGGTCACGCGTTGTTTTCCGGTGCCAGGGAGGTGACACATACGTTGTTCATGGCCACATTTTACAGTCCCCCCCAGGGGAGGAGAAACGCACGAATATGTAAGGCACGCCCAGGAAAGGCGCTAGCTCAGCTGTCTGTCTGTGAGGCGGTTGTCACAGAACTGTCTCGGTGCCAGCTGCCTGTACCTTTGCAGGAGCAATCACAGTTTTCTGGGACTGAAAAACAATGCATCCAAACGACTACGTACCCACCTAAAAGAAGAAAAAAAAATCTAAGCACGCACGACTCGCTGTGTGCGTCTGAGACAGAGATCAGGGTGACATTTCTGATCACAGCCTAGTCGTCCAAGACCCCAGCGGTGTCTCTGAACTCACCACCGCTTTTCTTCTCAGTGGAGTCTTTTATCTGAAGCAGAGGCGTTGAGAACCGACAGATGAGAAGCCCATGCTCAGAAGGGGGAGAAGAAACCCTGATTAATTGATAACCTGTCGGCCCCAAGACTGAAAATTGTCCTGAACCCGTGTCACCGACGGCCAGTTGCTACCCCCCACCACCAATATTTATTCTCTGCCTTTTTCTTCCTTTTTCCTTCGTAAACGAACGCCTAGTTTTTAGCGGCACGCATGTGACTACCCAGAACAAAGACCGCATCCCTGGCCGCCCCTGCAGCTTGGCGTGGCCGCGGGACTCAGGTCAGACCAGTGGAAATGAGTGAAAGTGTGTGGGCAGCGTCCAGGGAGGGCGAGTGCTCTTCTTTGCCTTTTCTCTTTCCTGCGCCGGAATGCCTATGTGATGGCTTGAGCTGAAGCAGCCGTTTTGGGGCTGTGAGGCACATGCCTTTGCAGAGCCTGGCAGAGCAGTCTGAGGGAAGGCACCCTGGGTCTCAGCTGACTTTGGGAAGGCTTCTACCAGCCCTGGAATCCTGAAATGCCCACCATTAGACTTCTCTTATATGAGAGATAATTACTTCCACCTTTTAGAAGAGAGTTTGTTTTTTGTCTCTTGTTGCTGAAACAAACACAGGCCTTCCCCGAGTCTCCTCTCCCTGCAATGCGGCTATTAATTCAGCTCCCTCGTGATGCTAGAGATGAAGAAACAGCCCCCAGGGAGGGGGTGTGCCCTGTCCGAGGTCACAGAGTCCTCCTATATAAACATTTAACTTCAGACCTGCGTGAAATGATTGCTGAAGCCATCAGCCCCTGCCTCCAGTGTGCGGGCTCAGACGGAGGCTCCGAGAGCCTTTCCCGACAGGATGTTTCCACGGGGACCCCAGTCAATGAGGCTGGTGACGCTTTGAAGGCCTTGGCCGCTGCAGCTGTTGTGCCCCACCCTCCCCGGGCAGACAGGCGGCAGGGCCCGGGTCTGCAAACCCGTGCGTGGCTCGGAGGAAACGCTTCCCTGGAGAACCAGCTCTGGGGCGGATGGACGTACTACTGCCCATCGCACTCCGGTCAAGCTTCTGATGCGTCACCTCACTCACTCGTCTGTCTACCTCTCCTGCCTCCTCACAAGGGCCCTTCCTCTGATCGAGGAGGACAGACAGAATTCATCCTGCCTCGTGCCTGCCTTGGGGGGGGGTCTCACGGAGCTCCAAGCTGCCTCCTCCTCTCCCTTGAGAGCCCTCCCAGCGGCCTAGCCTCTGGGCGAGGAGAGGCCAAGTTCGCAGCGGAGTCGGATGCTCAGGGCTCCCTTCTACAGAGGACACGGAGGCCGCAGCCAGAGAGAGGCCCTTCCCAGCTCCGCCGTCCGAGAGTGAGCGCCAGCAGGGGAGAGGCTGCCCTGCGCAGCCTGTCCTTCCAGGAGAGGTGGGGACAAACCTGCTTCACAGAACAGGAGGCGGAGACCTGCGAGGTTGATCTGCCCCGGGTCCCAGCAGCCAGGCAGTGTCGGCACCGGGGTCCAGCCCGACCTCGGACCAGAGCCCGAGATCTCCCTCTCGTCCTTCCCAGCCTCCGCCCTGGGAGGAAGTCATCACGTGTGCCCCTGGAAGGGAAACCCCCTGCCAGGGGTCCCCTCACGGTCCTTGCAGCCCTTGCTGTCCCTCAGCTATTCAACATCCTGCAGGCAAGCCCATTTCCATTCAGCCAGCAGTCACGGGGGAGAGGCTCCTACCAACCTTATTTATACTGGGGTGTGATTGACTGATACGTGTCTAACTGTTTCCCTTCAGAGACACCGGCATTATAATCGAGGGCTCTGAGGGCCTAGAGCTCAGTATCAAAGAAGTAAAGACTGAAGGATGAGCTTCCAATAATGTAACAAGGGGTCTCTTCAGGGGACCCTCCCTTCCCACGCTGCCAGGAGGAAGGTACTTAATCCGGGTCAGAAGTCCACGGGCTGTGCAGTTAGCATAGGAGTGTCACTCACTGTGCAGCTCCTGGCCGGAAGTCCCGCCCAGGAAGTGCTCCTGGGAGAGGTGGATGCTGGGGGTGTCTGATGTCCGTGCTTGCCCCGTCCAGAGGCAGGTGGTGTGGACACTGCATCCCAGCCCTTCCCTGGCAGGAACCCAGCGGCAGGCTCTCTCCCCTGCCTTCTTCACCCTCTCAATGAAACCGCTCATGTGTTTGCCGTAAGATTTGACATTTTCCAGAGAATTCCGAGCCGCCCCCCACCCCCACCCCCAGCATGTGCATCAGGCTGGTCCCTCCCACCTGATGCCACCAGATCTCTCGCTGACCGGCCGAGGGCCACCGAGGAGGAAGGCGGTGCTTGGACAAACTCAGTTGTACGGGTCTTAAAACTTTGGCAAAAACCTTGTTGCTATTTGAGGGCTCCTCTGTAAACATGGGATTGCTCAATTCTCATTCCTCCTCCCTCTGTCTTGACTCTCAGGCACTTTTCGGAACAAACCAAAAATAAAAATTAATCCTTTTCCAGCGAATTCATTCATTTTTGCAAATCCTCACTCTGTACCCTTCTGCCCTCTGAACTTGTTTCCCAAAGGAGGCCAGAGGGCTCCAGAGGTGGGGGTCATTCCCAGGGGGCTGTTCCAGCTTCGGCCATGGAAGTCTCTGGGAAGGCCACTACCCCGCGACTCTGACCTCTGACCTCTGACCTCTCGGGGGGAGCGCAGAGTCAGGGCCGCCTCCTGCCTACAGGAGAGGACGACGCCCCAGCTCCTGTCCTGGAGTCCCCTCTAACGGGCTGGGGGGGGGGACGGTCAGCGTCCTCATTCATTCATTCTCTCACAGACGGAGTGATGTCATTCATTCATTTCCTCATCAGAGGATGGGGGGGCTGGGGGGGCAGACCAAGTCAAGTCTCAGACTTGGATTTGATGGCTGAATTTCCATGAGACAAGAGCAGGGCTTTGTTTTGGGGGGAAAGAGCCCTCTGCCCTCCCTGCCCCCAAAGCGTCCCCAGCTGGCCCCTGATGCCAGGAGGGCGCACGGAGCGCCCCGCCCCCCTTTCCAAGCCAAGTCCCCTGGCGAAGGACCCAAAGCAGGGGGCTAACGGCCGGAGACCAGAGCGTGGTGTTCCCTCTCTGGGCTTGGCAGTCCTCGTCCACCTGGGGGGGGGGGGTGTGTGTGTGACCGACCCCACCTATCTCGCCAGGCAGGCCGGAACTGCTCAGAGCCCATTACTCGGAACAGAATCTGCTTGTCCTGCCGGCCCGGAGCCGGGGGCAAGCTTCCCTGGGCTCCCCAGTGAGAAAGAAGGGGGGCTGAGACCAGGCCCCATTTCTAAAGTCTTAGTACCCCCTTCACAGTGCCCCCTCTTGCTAAACGGGGTGGCTTAGTGGTCACAAGAGAAGGCCCTGGAGAGAGACAGTCACTCACAGCCCTGCCACCAGCAGCTGTGTGACCCTCGGTGGGGGGCGGGGTGACTTCATCGCTCCCGGCCTCAGCTTTACCCTCCCTTACGCGAGATCGGATCGTACTTAGAGAACCAGGCCCTGGGACCGCAGCCCCTCATCACAGCTCAAGTGTTCCCTCCCCCCCCAGAGTCCTTTGGGGTGGACGCTATTATTGGCCCCATTTCATTGCTGAGCAAACCGAGGTACAGAGAGGAGAAGCAACCCCTTTTAGCCGGCCCCGTTGGGAAACAAGAGGTGGGGGTCTAACATGGGGTCTGGCCCCAAAGCCCATGACCTCATAGGGCCCCCGGGAGGCTTGAATGCATTGCTGCCTGCAGGCTCTCCTGGATGTCTGGTTCACGGCGCTCAATGCAGGCGATAGGACGGTTCTCAATGGAGGGAGGGGCGTGTGCCTTCCACTGGCAGTGGGTGATGTCTGGAGACATTGCTGGGTTGTCACAACAGAGGGAGGGGAGGGTACTATTGGCCTCCAGTGGCTAGAGTCCACTCTGCTGCTAAACCCTTGCAGTGCACAGAGCGACCCCCCCACCACAGAAATACTCCAGCCCCACGGGTCAACAGCACTGAGGCTGAGGAGCCCTGCGTTGGGATCTCGAAGGCACCTTGTATTAATGTACACACCGTACACTGCGCACCCCCGAGGGAACTTACCGCAGCCGGGCTGGTCTGCGTGCCCCTGGGTCCTCCCTGCACCCTCCCAGGGTCCCGGAGAGCAGCCCTGGCCGGGCCAGGCTGGGCTGGCGGCTGCGGGTGGGCGGTGCTCCCCGGCCCCCACCCCCTGGACCCCGCGCTCTCCTTACTCTCCAGCAGAGGGTCCAGTACTGTCTCCTCCATTTGAGCACCTCCTCCTGGGCCCTGGCCCCCCGGGGTGGGCGCTGGGTTCCTGCGGCGGGTCCTGCAGCAGCAGGTTGGACTCCGGGGCTGCAGGACACCTCGGTGTCGGAATCTTGGGCGAAGTGGCGGAGGCCACTCCCGAGGGCGAGCGGAGTTTGCAAAATGAGTCGATGGGGCGACAGGGTTCACAGCCAGGTGTCACACCCGGGTTAATTATTAACGCACAGCTCGGACACTTCCCCGGGGACACCTGCGTGGTGTCTGCCAACCTTAGCCGTGGTCCCATGCAACCCCCCTCCCAGGGCCCGGCTTAGAGCCTTGTTATCTGTAGAAGGGGAGGGTCAGTCAGAGCCCAGGGACCCTCTCTCCCAATACCCACAGAGCTTCCACCTGAGAGGTCAGGGTCATTGGAGGAGAGCGGTCCCATTTGGCAGCCGGCACTGCCCCCCCTGTCCGGTGATGGGGCCCTTCAGATTGCTTTGCTGTCCTTTCCTAAGTGCCTCTTCTGTTCCCCAGGCTGTGCCAGGCACTCGACCGATGGCATCTCCTTGGCTGTTCTCACCGACCCTGCAGATGAAGGGTTGTGTACCCACATCGCCACGGGCGATGGGGGTGAGGCCCATGCAAGGCACCCTGCAGTGGCAGGTCTGGTTAACGGCAAAGAAGAAAAAGAGCAAATCATTTCTTCTCTTGGGGGTGGGCGGGGGGCGTCTCTGTTTTCTCAGCTGGCAGGTGAGCTGGCTCACAGTAGTGTGCGGGGCCGAAGGCAGAAAAAGTGCTGAGCACAGGTCTCTGAGCACACGGTGATCAATACATGCTTTGGCTTTTCACGCCACCGGGTCACGTCTCCAGGCCAAGGATGCTCGCCCGCGGGTGCCGGCCCACAGCTGCCGTTGGGTGAATGGCTGCGGTCAGGTGACTTGGCCAGAGCCACAGGGCAAGGCAGTCTCAAGGCAGGTGGGTCTGACTCCCAGTTAAACAGAGATGCCTTCCGGGCCCTGAGATATTATTCATTACGGGCAAAGTGAATCACACTTCCTCTGGGCGGGCAGGTCTGACAGCGGCCGTCCCGGGGCGTGGGGCGTGGCCCCGGGACTCCATCCACACGGGCTCCCGGCCAGCGGGCCTGCCTGACAAGCCTCCGCCGGTACTGCCCTGGCCGGGGCCACCGTGTGGCCGCTGGGCTGCCACCTGGTTGGAGGAGGGGCGTGAGGGTGTGGACCCTTAAGGGTGGTGGCTGGGTGAGGGGACGTGGAGGGACCTTCCCTGGTGGGTTTGGAGGAAGCTCTGAGGGGCGGGGGTATGTCTGGGGTGCAGCGCAGAAAAACTGAGGACAGATTGCTGTTGGCTTCCTCGGGGGTCAAGCGTTTCATGGTCAAGCCGGTCCTGGCTCCCTGGGGCGCCGCAGACCCATCGTGCACGGCCTTGGGTGGGATTCGAGGGTGGGGTGGGGGGACCCTCAGAGGCTGCCATAGGGGAGATGTCACCATACGTTCACGTCGGTTATGTACCCATTTATTCATTCATTCAGTTGGTCTTTAACCATTCACTCATTCATCAGTTATTCATTCTCCCCTCCAGGAGACACGGCCTGAGCACCCTGAGGTCCAGAAGGAGGCTGTGCAGCAGAGAGCAGAGATGAAACCAGCTGGTTCCTGGTGTCCAGCAGTGAACGGGGACAGTGTGAAGGGTGTGGTGGAGGGGAAAGGCGGGTGGATTCCTCCACTCAGGACCGAGGCTCTCCCGTGGTCTGTCTCGTGAGAGCCGGCCCCCATCCTGGGTTCCCAACGTGGCCACACAGACAGCGCCCGGTCCTGCGAACCCCACGAACCCCGCGGCGTCTGCATCAACGTCTCAGCCGCGGGTGGGGTTAGCCCACACGCAGGGCGCACATGCCAGAGAGTTGAAGCTTTGTTTAGCGTCTAAAGCCTCCTAATGGGTTTTCAACATTTACACTTGTCTTATTATGAACACCAATTACTAAGACTCGGCCCCGGCCCCAGGGAGGGTGTGGATCGTTTAATAAATACTGTCGGGACAGGAAGGTCGGCTGCAGCTCTCCGTGGGAGCCACGCGTCTGATTTGCAAAGGGACCTTTGGAATAGATCCTCAGGGCGGAACGAGGCACCCACCTTGGCCCCGGAGCCTCGAGGCTTGCCCCTGGAGAGGTGCCTGTCTCTGCTTTCCCTCAGGCCCCGCAATAAAACTTTTAGGGGCCCTCCAGACCTCTAAATCAGGCGTGCTGGATGTTCAAAGCTGGGTTCTGCCAGGGCCGGGGGGCCTGGAGGCCAGGCTGGGTCCCCTCTTGGGTTTGTATTTAAAATGTGACAAATGGTTGTTTCTGTAAGGAAGGGGGAACCGGCTCTGGGCAGAGTTATGGGTGCCGGGCATGGAGAGACGGTGAGAGCTACACTTCTCTGTGCCCTCTGAGCGCCAGGCTTCGCGAGCGCTGTAAACAGTGAAATGTAATATTGCCTTATTTGGTCACGGAGCCCAGTCATCACTTGAAGAGGCTCCTTTGCTTTTTGACTGGGCGAGACAGGACCGGGCAGAGAGAATGTGGGGCGGCCTCGGCCACCCCGCCGGGGCTCCGGGACCCCCTGTGTGGACGCAGCTCCCCCCTTCCCCGGGATCTGGCACTGACTGGCTGCTTGTGCAGGGGTGCTGCCCAAGTCTGGGGTGTCGTCCCTGAGTCTGGCCGCCCCCTCAGCGGGCTTTGCAGTAGATGGGGCGTCTCGAGCGGGGACTGGGCATTGGAAGGAGGTCCGGGTTCTGCGGTCTGCAGCAAAACCGATCGTCCTGAAGCAGAGCGGGAGTGGGGAGCAGCAGGCGCCCCCGGATTTCAGGGGTGTCAGGAGACGCACCAAGCGCAGTCAGGGGAAGCAAAGTGAGGCGTCTCCTGTGGCTGGGGTTACTGGGGCGCCAGGCTCGGAGACCAGCACCTGCCAAGCATCTGGACACTGACCCGAGGGTGGCTCCGGCCGGTGCTCATGGAGGAGGGGCGGGCCACAGGCTGCTTGGCTTCTGTTGCAAGGGAGAATGGCTGGAGTCCTGGGGCTTGAACCCGAGCCCAGTGACAGCCACTGAGAGGACGTGTCCTTCCTCCCAGAGAGCCCTGGGGAAGTCCCCTCACAGGGCCAGCCGCCCGAGCTCCCAGGTCCAGGGACAGGACCCTCCTCTGCCCACCCGGGAGAGGCTGGCTCCTGTGGGAAAGATGGCCCTGCCCAGAGCCCATCTGCTCAGTCCCCACTCTCCATGCCCGGTGTTCCCTCCGAGGGGTGGTCCGAGGTGGGCCGGATGCTGAATCACAGGGGAACAAAGAGAAAAGAGAAAACGCCGAGGGGCTGTGACTCACCGGGCGGCGCAGAGTGGGCAGGAAGTCCTGACGCATGAAGTGGGGGGGGGGGGCGGGCTACATCAGAGGGCCGGGGGGTGGGGGGGCCAGGCTGCATCAGAGGGCCGGGGGGTGGGGGGGGCCAGGCTGCATCAGAGGGCCGGGGGGTGGGGGGGCCAGGCTGCATCAGAGGGCCGGGGGGTGGGGGGGGCCAGGCTGCATCAGAGGGCCGGGGGGTGGGGGTGGGGGGGCCAGGCTGCATCAGAGGGCCGGGGGGTGGGGGGGGCCAGGCTGCATCAGAGGGCCGGGGGGTGGGGGGCCAGGCTGCATCAGAGGGCCGGGGGGTGGGGGGGCCGGGCTGCATCAGAGGGCCGGGGGGTGGGGGGGCCGGGCTGCATCAGAGGGCCGGGGGGTGGGGGGCCAGGCTGCATCAGAGGGCCGGGGGCTGGGGGGTGGGGGGCCGGGCTGCATCAGAGGGCTGGGGGGGGCCAGGCTGCATCAGAGGGCCGGGGGGTGGGGGGGCCGGGCTGCATCAGAGGGCCCTAGGCTCGGGCACCCAGGCAGGGCCGCACAGACCGTGGAGAGGAATCTGGTTTGTTTGTTGTTTTTCTTTTTTTCAGGTGAAAAGGCAAGGTCAGAGGATGATTGGTGCACAGGGGGTTAAGCAGCCCTCCAGTGTCACGCTGGCTGCTGCCGTGCCCCGGCCTTGACCTCTGCCCAGCTCCCCGTTGGCCGGACAACACCAGGTAAGCAAAGTCGCCTGGGCTTCCCGTGTCCCGTCCTGGCACCCGCTGTCTCGAACAGGTGGCACCCGGGGAAGAGGTCTGCTAGGGTCACCCGGAGCTCCAGGGGCTGTCCCTTGGGTCAGCTGTCCTTCCCTGGACCCTGTCTGACCTCTTCATCTACTGAACGGAGATGTGCTGGTCCTGACTCCCGGGGACATCGTCCTGACTCCCGGGGGCATCGTCCTGACTCCCGGGGACATCATCCTGACTCCCGGGAACAGTGTCCTGACTCCCGGGGACATCGTCCTGACTCCCGGGGGCATCGTCGTGCCCGCACGAGGGGCAGTGGCCTTTCTCCGTGAGTTTCCCCACGCGCCTGTTCCTTCTGCGACCCTCATTTCCCCTTCAGGTGTGTAAAGCCACCTGACTCGTCCGGCGGGTGAGAAAGCTGACATCTGAGGAGATTAAGCAACTTGGCTGAGGTCACGAGGACCTGGATGCAGGGCGGCTGCTGTCCACCCCGCGGCCCCCAGGGGATGTCCGAGCCGGGCAGGCCCGGGACCACCCCTCTCCCTGCCCAGCCAGGCTGGGTTTCTTCTGGGTGAGGAGAGGAAGTTGGGTCTCCAGAAACATTTTTTTTTTTTGGAAAGTTAAAAAAAAAAAAAATCCCCATCATTAAACAATGCAGTGGGGGGGGGCAGGCAGAAGGGGAACATCAGATCTGAGTGTTGGTCCTCCTCCAAAAACCCATCCAATAACTAAGAAGAGTGGATGCCGTTCTGCCCATTAAACTTGAGCCCCACTTCATCATCTCCTGACACGTTGTGTGGTTATTTTGGAACTGTCGGCAGGCATGCCCGGAGCTGCGGTGGAGGCTGGCGGGCGTCCTGCGAGGCAGCCAGGCCCTCTCGCTGGGGCCTGGAGACAGGACCACAGCGGCCTCCCGCCAGGGGACCCACGGAGAGGCGCGGCGGGCTCGCCCTCCTCAGACGGTTCCGCGTCCGTTCGTCTGTCCGTCCATCTGGCCTCCAGGGCTGCGCTCCTGGGGGAAGTGCCCAGAGGCCTTATTTGGGATTACTGAGTTCCTGGGAATTTATGGGCATTAAACACTGGCTCCCAGTGCTGGGTCTGGGCTTCAGTTTCCGCGGTGGGTGATGGAAGTGGGGGTGGGGGTGACAGTGGGGAGCTGCTGGGAGGCTGCTTGTGACAGGGTGCAGCTGGCAGGCCCGCCCGCCGCAGGGGCAGCCGGGAGGGTGGACAAAGCTACCCGACTCCTCTGTGCTACCTCCTCTCCTGCAAGGCGGCGACAAGGACAAGCTTGGTTGCATGTGTGAGAGGCTGTGTGTGTGTGTGTGTGTGTGTGTGTGTGAGAGAGAGAGAGAGAGAGAGAGAGAGAGACGGATGAGAAGGCCCACGTCAGCCTCCAGTGGTGCCCAGCCTGCCCGATGGGCTGAGACTAACGTGAGCGGTGGCTTTAGAGCAGGCGCTGTGGATCCAGAGCTGACGCGGGCGCTGCGGTGCTCGGCCCTCGCAACGGGCCAGCTGGATGGAGGAGGGGAGGGGGCCCAGAGAGGTCGAGTCGCTCTCTCAAAGACACACAGCCCGCGAGCAGTCACGCTGCGCGGGTCATTCTTCCAACCACCTCCTCCCCCGGGCACTGTCGAATGCCCACACCGGCATTGCTGAGGCCGGGGGCTCGGGCCACTGCCGCTGGCTTTCCTGCAGCATCGCAAGTCAGGTGTTAAAAAAAAAAAAAGGCAAACACTGCAGGGCCCCAGTGATACATTGTATCTCAAGTCATTATACCCTTGGAAACAGAGGGCGGAGGGGCCTGCTGGCCCTGGGGGACAGCAGCCTTTCATGAGCCCCCACTGCGCACGCTCGTTCTGATCAGTTTCACTCAGCGCTCCAGCCCCTTCTCCCACCTGGCCGTGTGACCTTGGGCTGGGTTCTTGTCCTTGAGGCTTCCATGTCCTCACCTGCAGGCTGGGGGCCGTGGCGTCCAATACCAGATGCCGTAGACCTGAGTGCCATCTTGGTCTTTGGGCAGGCTGGCCAGCTCTCCTGGCTCCATCACTTACCCCCTCCTGACTCAGTTTCCCCACCTGTAAAGCAGGGTTAATAATAAGGGGCCCCCTTCCTGGGGCAGCTGTGCAGCCGAGGGGCCCGTGGGGCTGAGTGCTCAGGACAGCGGCCAGGTGACACCTGGTGAACAAGCAGCTGTCGTCGGCCGCGGTGAGGACAGAGGGGGCCGACTGGGAAGGACGCAGAGGGTTCCCTGCTTCACCCCACGCTCCCAACCCATTCCAAGAGCCCGAGGTGGCGGGAGCTGGCCTCTTTCCAAGTGGGCCTACTTGTCACCAGGGCCAGCCGTGCCCGCGGCCCTCGCCGGGTCCGCAGCTGTGATGCCAGCATCCAGGAATGCCCTGTCCCACAGCCTTCAGCCTCTCCTCCGGGAGCTCGTGCATCACGGCCCCAGAGATAAATAAATGCCGTCAGCCGCGCTGGTGCCACCGCCGCACGCTGGTGCTCAGCGGCAGCTCTGACGGCTCCCTGTTAAAAATGGGGTGTGACGGAATCTCTGCGGGGGGCCCGGCGGGCTGGGCACCAGCCTGATCCAGCCTGACCCCGGCTGTGCCTGGGGCTCCTGCAGACCCTGGATCATCCCTTCTCCCTGTGACCCTCTCCTAACCTTTTCCGGCCTCCCTCCCCCTCTCCTCTCGGGCTCTCTGTCTCTCTCTCTTTTCTCTAGTGTCTGTCTCTGTCTTTGTGTGTGTCTCTCTCTGTATCTCCTTGTCTCTCTCTCTCTCTCTCTCTTTCTGTCTCTCTCTCTCTCTCTCTGTTTCTCCCCCGTTCTGCCCTCAGTTACGCCAAACTTCCCAAGAGACCCTGAAGGCAGAAGGAAGGTGGCAGGTTCCACCGCCCACCCTCACATCAGCCGTGATGTCTGATGGAAAGAACAGAAAACCCAGGAAGGCTGAGCGTTCTCCTGCTGGTTTGCGGGGGTTTGGATAAGGGCAGGTTTGAATGAAAAGAAGAAGAAGGGGAGGAGGAGGAGGAGGAGAAGGAGGAGGAGGGGGAGGAGGAGGAGGGGGAGGAGGAGGAGGGGGAGGAGGAGGAGGGGGAGGAGGAGGAAGAGGAAAAAGAAGAAGAAGAAGAAGAAGAAGAAGAGGAGGAGGAAGAGGAAGCAGAAGAGGAAGGGAGGAGGAGGAAGACGAAGAAGACAAAAAATGTTAATTGAATCTGTTCCCCTCATTCTAGCCCAGTGGGAAGCAGCTGCACTCATTAACTCCTTCTTCTTCTTCTTCTTCTTCTTCTTCTTCTTCTTCTTCTTCTTCTTCTTCTTCTTCTTCTTCTTCTTCTTCTTCTTCTTCTTCCTCTTCCTCTTCCTCCTTCTCCTCCTCTTCCTCTTCCTCCTCTTCTTCTTCCTCTTCTTTTTTTTCTTCTTCTTCTTCCTCCTCCTCCTCCTCTGCTTCTTCTTCTTTTCATTCACAGGGTTCTGACCCAGATCAGATCCGAGGACACTGAGCTCAGGTCTCGGGCTCCAGGAGGCAGTGGGGAGAACGCCTCCTTCAGGGGCGACCCCGCGGTCAGTACAAAGCCTTGCACTCTGAGCTCTGAGGGCCCCGGGGCTTGGCTGGCGCCCCCTCCCCCGCCTCCATCTTCCGGTTCTTGACAGCTGTGTCTTTGAACTTGTGTTTGGAGGTGGAGTGTCACGGGCCACGTGCGTGCGTGAGCGCAGCAGCTGGGGACCAGGCGCCGCTCACCTGCCCACTGCAGAGCTCGCAATCTGGGTACACGTGAACGCCAGAGTTCCGAGGCACCGCGATGTGGGGGTTCAGTACAAGGTAATGGGGCGCCGTCCAAAATGAGTAAGTAAAGTGGATGCTCAGCCCCCAGGGAGAAGGCCCGGCTGCTCCGGGAACCCACCCCGTCCTTCCTGCCTGGGTCACTGCCCTGTGCCATCCAACCACGGGGACCCCGACGGTGAGAGGGGAGGAAAGGCCGGGACACAGCACAGGAAACGCGAGGGGTGTGGTTTCAGGGATTCCACACACGCGTGTGACGCTCTGAATGTTGGCATTCAGAACCGGCGCTGCGCGAGGTCCTGGGGAGCCCTGCCCCGGCCCCTCTCCCGGCCTGTGGACCCCTCTCCCCCCACCCCTCACTCAGAGCCCCTCTAGGACTTGGGTTCCAGCAGTTACGGTCACAACCGGAGCCCAGCTCCACCTGGCAGGGTGTCAGATGGGAGAAGTGTCCCGTTTTTCACTGTGGTTAAGGCTGCGGTGCCACCTGCTTTTCTGACCGCGTGAGAACCAGGGCAGCAGTGCAGACAAGGGGTCCATGGGTGGGCTGCGGGGAGGGGGCGGGGAGGTAACGGGGCCTGACCACCTCTTTGCTCTGGCCCCCCGAGGAGTGGTGCCAGGGAGCAGGTGGGCACACGCGTCCTCCCGGGGTGGGGGTGACGCCCTGGTCCCTGGACACACTCTCAGATGGATGGGAATGGCTCCGACTGAGGTCATGGACAAAAGAGTTCTCCAGGGGACCCCACCTGTGGGCTCTTCACTTGAGTCTGAGGTGGAGAGAGCTGGTCCCGCCAAATGGTGGTCCTGAGGGGAAACAGAGACAGCCCCTCGGATCCGTGCGTCCCTTGAGCCCCGGCGTGGGACGCCACGAGGACCTGAGCTGGCCTCTCCAGGATGCATGGGGACCCACGTGTCACAACAACGCCGTGTGGCTGCAGCGGAAGCCTCAGCGCCCCCGTGGGCTCTGGGGGCCGGGTGGAGCGGTCGGTTTAGGGCCCCCAGTCTCTGTTTGGAGGAAAAGGAAGCCCCCGGAAGCGCCCAGGTAGTTCCTGCTGGAGGAGGAGGAGGCTGGCAGAGGAAGAGGCTGGACTTCGGGCTAAGACGGGCGGGGGAGGACACACAGTGGGTCAGAGGACCGCAAAGGGAGCGAGTGCTTCTATTTGGTGGGGGTGGTCAGGCGGGTCACACCTTCAGCGGTGACACTGGCCTGGTGTGTGGGGGGTTGGCCCGGGCACTGCGGTAATCAAGCGCAGAACCGGGAATGCGTGTCCCGCTGGAGAAGGAGGGCAGCCCTCCGGTGACCTGCGGCGCTCCGCCCGCCCCCTCCGGGGCTCACGGCCTCCCAGAGTGTCCCCCGAGGCCCTGACCGCTGACCTGCCTCCCCGGCCTGCACTGTGGGCTGACAAGCCCACCAGCCTGCCTCCACCGGGCTCCCCTGGGGAGCACAGCGGCCGTCCACCCTGCTCTCAGATCAGAGCCCCTCCGCCCGAGGCAAGGACTTGCCGGCCTTGTACTCGGGAGGGAAACTCATTCGTGCCCAGGAACGCTGGCCCACGGCGTCTGGCTGTTCTCGCCCAGCTTTGTCCTCCCAAGGCCGGCCTCCCTGCTCCAGGAGAGGGTGGGTCTCTTTGAGTCACCTGGAAGTCCCCGGGAGGGTGCCTGACCCTCAGCCACGGGGACAGCTGTCACTTAACAAGTCTGACCTGACCGCCAGCCCTGATGGTCAAGTCCGCGAGTTTCACCAGGTGTGGAGCGTCTCCCAAGCGGCAGTCCCCACGGGAGTCCTGCACCCACAGGAGCAGGACCTGACTTGCCCCAAGTTGGACGTGACAGGTCACTGAGACCCACACCCCTCTGGGCGCAGGGGTCCCTCTCCCGAGTCCCAGGTCAGAAACCCTCCGGCGTCCCTCGGAGCCACCCTCTGCCAGCCGGGCGCCCCGGAGGGCTGACCTGCATGGGTGGCACATGACCCTGTCTGTGTCCTTGCCCTCTGGCTTCCAGTCGGGTCGACCGAGAGAAAAGCTGACCGCAGCAGGGGACAGAGAGGGTAGGCAGTTTGTCCTTGGGTCCATCCCTGCAGTGGCTGCGTTCCTCTCCCCCAGTGGTGGTCAACCTGGTCCCTACTGCCCCCCAGTGGTGGTCAACCTGGTCCCTACCGCCCCCTAGTGGTGGTCAACCTGGTCCCTACCGCCCCCTAGTGGGCGCTCCAGCTTTCACAGTGGGCGGTAGCGGAGCAACCAAAGTAGAAATAAAAAGATAGATTTAACTATAGTAAGTTGTTTTATAAAGATTTATTCTGCCACACTTAGTGAAAATCCGACATAAAGGACTTGGTAAGTAATTGTTATTATATGCTTTAACTTGCTGTAACTCTCTGCTTTATAAATTTTATAAAGTAAAGTGACTTCCCTACTTTATAAATCACCATGACTGTGGAACCAGTGGGCGGTTAGAAAACTTTACTATTAACAGAGATACAGAAGTGGGCGGTAGGTATAAAAAGGTGGACTCCCCCTGCTCTACCCGAAGGGGCAGGGCCATTGGGTGGCCCACCCTGCAGCCAAAGCTGGTGACACCCTCCCCTGGACCCTTGCATCTGGGACACATGGTCTGCCCACCCACTGCTGCCAGTCCTGGGGACCCTGGGCATCCCCCCTCCCCCTATCACTGGTTTCTCTTTTCTCTGTTCACACCTTTAAAAATGGTCCCATTTATTAAAACGCTTAGACCCCCTTCTGACAGGGTGTCATCTCTCTTCATCTGGGCATTTCTGGGGAGGTAGCAGTCCTCCGAGAAGCCAGCTCTGCTCTGGGCTGGCAATACAGGCTAGCACGCGGCTCCTTCTCTGTTTAAAACTGTCCTGTATCACGACCAGTCCCCATGCTGAGGACAGACCGCCAGCCTCCCTCTGCTCTCCGCCGTGGGTCAGCACTGCAGACGGCCGGGGACAGCCACGCCGGCCCTTCTGTCTCCCGCCCGCCACCCTGGCGATCTCGGAGGCACCGCCCCTCCCCCATCCCGGTCCTTGTTCTCCAAGCACACCTGGTGACTCAGGGCTCCCTGGACAAGCAGGCCCAGACCTGAGCTTGTGCCCTCCTGGCTCTTGTCGGGCGAGGTGGGGCTCAGATCTACAGAGAGAGCCCAGGGCTCGGAGACGGGGCGAGGGGCAGGGTGGGGGACGCCCCTCTTATCATCTGTTCACAGACCCGGGAGGGGCAGGTCCAGGGGCCGTTCCACACCTGAGAATCCAAACAGCAGTGTGTGTGTGTGTGTGGGGGGGTGCTCTCTGAGGTCCGTGTGTATGGGGGGGGTGCTCTCTGAGGTCCGTGTGTATGGGGGGGGTGCTCTCTGAGGTCCGTGTGTGTGTGGGGTGCTCTTTGAGGTCCGTATGTGTGGGGGGGTGCTCTCTGAGGTCCGTGTGTGTGTGGGGGTGCTCTTTGAGGTCCGTATGTGTGGGGGGGTGCTCTCTGAGGTCCGTGTGTATGGGGGGGTGCTCTCTGAGGTCCGTGTGTGTGTGGGGTGCTCTTTGAGGTCCGTGTGTGTGGGGGGGTGCTCTCTGAGGTCCTCTTTGTCCACCTGGAATTCCCTGCACAGCCCCCACCCAGCCTGCGTGAGAACAGCCCTGCCCTGGCTGTGGACTAGGGTCAACTGAAGAGTTTTCAGAAGTAGAGGAGCCCAGGACTTCCGGCGTGGTCGTCCAGGACCAGACGCACTAGGGATTCCAGGAAACCCCTGAGGGCTTGGGGCAGGTGGTCTGGGCAGGGCTGGTCAGCTCGGGGAGGCCCGTGAGATGGGCTGAGGTCGGGCGGCCGCCCTGTGCCAAGAACACCTGAGTCAACCGGGGTGGTTGTTACGGAGAAACATAGGTGAGGCCTGGGGCTATCTCCACAGCTGTGATACTTAGAAAGTCGGGGGCTGGAGTTTCCGGAATGATCTGACATTTTCCAGAATGTTCACTGTGTCCGGAGGGACCACAAACCATTTTGGGTTTTCCCCCGTTTTTGTTTGTTTGTTTGTTTTTTGTAACTGTAGGAAATGCAGAAATGCGGGAATCTGAATGTGTGGGTGATCCCCTTGTCCACGCTGCTGGGCTCTGTCACAGGTGGCCTCTAGCCATGTGGCAACTCCATGCAAGCCAAGTTCATGTGCCCTTTCGAGGTGACAGAGAGCGTAGGACGTCTGGGGGAGTGATGGCCCTGAGGCGCGTGCCCCGTGCAGGGCACCGAGCACTTATGGACCTGGGTGTGTGACCTCGCAGACCTGCGTGATCTCTGAACCTGGTGTGGGCAGTTTCATAAGGGAACACAGAAGAGACACTGCTGTGCCTCCCCACCCCAAAGTGACCTATTGAAGCCTAGCCCCCAGTGGGATGACATTGGGCCTTTGCGAGGGGATTAGGGTTACAGGAGGTCGTGAGGGTGGGCATCGCTCACTCCATGGCAACAGCCCTCAACATCCCGTCAATCTTGTCTTTTCTCCATCAGACCGTCACTGCTCCCGTCGCCCCCCTCGTGGCCCTCGGGAGAGCCCCTTATCCTCTGCCCACCTCCCACCTGGTGCCCCTGGTCTTCTCTCTCCTCCCCCCTCAGCAAAGATAACTGCACGTATCGGCTTCCTTCCCGGCAAGGCCGTGGGGCAGCCACACTCGGATGCAAGCACGCTCCGAGGGGCTCCCTGTTGCCATACACGGAAGAGCACAGAGAAGAAAATTAAAACCACAAGCAGCCTTGCCACTTGGAGGCAAATTTTATTAGTCTTTGTCCATCACTATTGAGAACATCTTTCTACAAGATTGGAGACTCTCTGAACTATGGAACCCAATCACTCCCTTACCTACCTATCCACCACCCAACCACTTACATGTCCATCTGTCTGTCCATCCATCCATCTATCCATCCATCCACCCAACATCCATTCATCCATCTAACATCCATCCACCCAACATCCATTCATCCATCCAACATCCATTCATCCATCCAACATCCATTCATCCATCCATCCATCCATCCATCCACCCAACATCCATGCATCCATCTAACATCCATCCACTCAACATCCATTCATCTATCCAACATCCATTCATCCATCCATCCATCCATCCATCCATCCAACATCCATCCATCCATCCAACATCCATCCATTCATCTATTCATCCATCCACCCATCCAAACATCCATTCAATATCCATTCATCCATCTAACATCCATCCATCCAACATCCATTCAGCCATCCAACATCCATCCATTCATCTATTCATCCACCCATCTAAACATCCATCCAACATTCATTCATCCATCTGTCCAATATCCATCCATCCAACTTTCATCCATCCATCCAACATCCATTCATCCATCCAACATCCATCCATCCATCCATCCATCCATCCATCCATCCATCTATCAATCTATCCACCTATCCATCCATCCATCTATCCATCTGCCCATCCATCCATCCATCCATCCATTCATCCATCCAACATCCATCCATCCATCCAACATCCATCCATTTATCCATCCATCCATCCATCCATCCATCCATCCAACATCCATCATCCATCTAACATCCATCCATCCAACATCCATTCATTCATCTAACATCCATCCATCCAACATTCATCCATCCATCCATCCAACATCCATCTGTCCATCATCCATACACGACTCATCTCTCCACCCGCTGCCCTGCTTTCTTCCCATCCATCTAGTCATCTATCTACACACCCAGCTTTCCCCCCTCCCTCCCTTCCTTCCTCTCATCCAGTAAGTAGCTGAGCACCCGCTATCTCTGCTGTCCCTGAGTGGTATCCACTGGGAAACGAGCCTTTCTTGACTGAGGCCTCTCAGAGTCAAAGGCCACCATCCCGGGGACCAGCCTCAGGAGCTGCAGGCCGCGTGAATGTGCCCAACCCCAGTCCCCTGCCGACTCGGATTGGAGTTGTTTCCTCTTGACCTGCTTTCCTGTGGTTTGCTTCAGTTACTTTCTGCGGGTGGTAACCCAGCCTCGGAGGTGGTGTGTGTGTGTGTGTGTGTGTGTGTGTGTGTGTCCTAGGTCTCTAAGTTGTGGTTAGTCCAGGGTTAGTTTGCTACTCCGCTTCCACCAAGTGACCCCTGAAGGCAGGTAAGTGGAGCCAGCCTGATCCTGGTTAAGAGATGAGGTGATTGGGGGTGGAGTGGGGTGGCCCAGGAGAAGGCATAGGTGGGCACCGAAGAAGACAGTTCTACTTTGCCGGAGAGACGTCCTGTCTGCTAGCCCAGGAGCAGGAAGCCCCATAGAGAGCGGACAGAGGTTCCTAACAGTGAACTACTCCTGCAGGGTCTGGGGGTGTGGTCTTCTCCCAGTCACAGGCCTCTCTGAGCAGAGGAGGCCTGACCCAGCGCCCTGTCCCCGGCACCTGGCTGGCGCTGGTGTCGGCTCAGCGAGAACCTTGGCCACCCAGGTCCTGGGGGCCAGCAGCCTTCCATCAGCCCCCACTGTGCAGCTCGTTCTGATGGGTTTCCCACTGTGCAGCTCGTTCTGATGGGTTTCCTGCAATGCTCCAGCCCCTTCTCCCATCTGGGATGGGGACTGTTCCTTGAACCCTTTCTAGCTGGGCTGGGGCCGGGGGTCCCCTGGCCAGCACTCTGCTGTGGCTCCCAGGCACCTCTGTGGCTCAGGCGTGTGACCCTCCGGCCTGCCCATCCGGTGCAGGCCTCCGAGCAGAAACGGTGCGGGGAAGAATGGGAAGGAAGACCGTGTGCTGTGACGTGAGGTGCCCACGGCTTTATCCAGGGGAGTCGGTATTTCCGGGGACGTGGTTGCTCGTCAGGAGGTTGAAACATTCCAAGTGACCATTACTGAGAATCTCCGCATCACAAGCCAACATCGATTCCTTCCCGCCAGGATGGATCTCAGTCCTTCCAGGGGCCGTGCAGGGAGGACAACTCCACAGTCCTGAGCGGTCACTCACCCCCGTGCCAGCGCGGGAAGAACCCAAGGGTGCCCCCGTGGGGGGTGAGTTCCCTGAGTCTTAGTGACACGCCCAGAGGTGTGAAATCAGGAGGGCCTCCCCGGTCCCGAGATCAGGACCCGGGTGGGGCCCCCTCCCCGCCCTGCCCGCAGCCCCCAGCAGCGCAGAGCAGCGCAGAGCAGAGCAGAGCAGAGCGGCCTCTCCGAGGACGAGGACGGAGGCCGGCCCCAAGCCTCTCAGTGGGAGTCTTCCGCTGCGGCCGCTCTCTCAAGGGCTGGACTGGAGAGACTCCCAGCACCGCCGGCTTCCGGGTCCGGCCGGGGTCAGTCCCTGGAATAGCCTCCCTGTCCGGCCGGGGTCAGTCCCTGGAATAGCCTCCCCGTGGGACCGGGTCTCTGCACTGTGGGAGGGCGGCGTGGGAAATGGCTCCATGCAGACCCGCCACCTCCCTCCAGCCCGGTCCCCCGGGGAGGAGGGGAGGAAGCCTGGCAGAGCAAGGCATCCTGTCCTCGAAGCCCTCTGCCTGCGCCATGGGGTCGTCCAGTCCCTGCACCACTCAGCCCGCCCCCCCACACCCCCCCCCCCACGCTCAGCAGGAATTCCACACGCAGACTTCTCCTCTTACAGGATCGCACTAGGGCTCTGCCTCCCGCCTGCAAGACCAGCTCGCCCAACGTCCACGGGGCCTTGGCAGTGACTGGACCCAAGTGGCCGTGTCCTTGGGGCCAGCAGTGGCCTGTCCTCTGGGGTGGGTCAGGGCTCATCCTCTGCATCTTCCTGGGACCTCTGGAACCTGCCTGCCTGCTGATTGGTCCTGGCCCTCCAACACCAGCCTGTGGAGGTTTCTACGGGTCCCCAGCAGGCCTGAGGGGCCAGTGGCTGGAGAAGAGACAGCCCTCCTCATTGTCCATTCATCCATTCATTCATTCATTCATTCCTTCATGCATTCATCCATTCTTCTACCCACCAATTAGTTCCCGAGGCCTGCCTACCGTGAGGTGCCCTACGGGACTCAGCTATGACAGGCGAGACGGACACCGATCACAGAAACACCCAGAGCAAGGAAAACCGACGGCCGGGACCCACAGAGACGGGGAGGTCCCAGGTGTCACGAGGCTGTGCCCCATGGAAATTGGTCCCCGCCAGGGAGGGCCAGGGGATGCTTCCTGCAGAAGGTGACACAGGAGCTGCGATCCGGAGACCGCAGAGGAGGACGGAGGACAGGAGGCAGGTCACCCACAGGACCGCCGGGTCAGGTCGCTGTTTGAGGGAAGCCTGGATCTTGGTGGGTGGGTGGGGGCGGTCTGAGTGCAGGCGGGGGCGGGGGAGCAGTTAGGAAGCAGGGCCGTCGTCCAGGTGAGACGCAGTAGGCCTCGGGTGGTGTGGGTGCAGAGGGGAGACATGGGTACATTGCGATATTTGCAGAACTGACCGTTTTCCTTCCTTTGATAAACCAAGTGCTGCAGCCACGGGTCTGATTCGGTCTGCGGTGGGTGGGGCGCAGCCTGGCCCACCGGGTCCCCCCCCCCATCACTGCCCTGGCCCTTCCTCTGAGGGCTTCTCACGGGTCTCCTCTGTGTGGATTTGGACCTGGGACAGAAGTGCTGCCCACTTGGTGGTCCCGAGGATCCGGCACCTGCTGTCCTTTCCCCGAAGAACCAGTCCTGTGTCCGGGGTCTCTGCACCTCTTTGCGGGAAAGGTCCTTTATTTTCTGAGTGGTTTTGTCTGAGGAATCCCATCGCAGGCCCGTGGAGGGAGGGCGGAGGCCCCAGGAGGGTGGGGTCAGGGCCGGATTCGCACCTTCTCCGGACACCCACACCTGGCGCACCTGGCCCATCTGCCCTGGGCTCCCGGCCTTGTCCAGTGGCCCTGGACATGGGGAGGCCGAGCTGACATCGGGCTAGACCTTCCTTCTCTCCCTCCCAGGGACAGGTGGGCTGCCCTGGGGCAGTCGTTCTCAATGAGGACAGGGATTTTTACCGCCAGGGACACTTGGCTGTGTCGGGAGGAATATCGGGCTGTCGCAACTAGGAGTGGCGATGTTATTGGCTTCTCGTGAGTGAAGGCTAGGGATGCTGCTCAACACCCCGCAGGGCACAGGACGGACCCCCCCTTCCCGGGAGCGAAGACTGTTCTGGTCTCAAACGTCACCAGTGCTGAGGAGGGAAGACCCCAGTGGTGGGTTGACCTTGGGGTTCCTGTGGTCCCTGTGAATCTGGCACTCACTCCGGCCCCTCTGGGCTAACGCACTCTTTTTCTATCTTCAGGAAAGGTTTGCTGTGGGCTCTGGGCTGCGCTGTCGGAATACAGAGGAGAGCAAACATTGGAACATGGGCAGGGAGAGCTCTCGGCACCAGGGACAGAGCCCAGCATGGAGCACTTACAGCTCTCATAGGAGTGTTGGGGGAGGGGGAGCCTCCTGAACAAGGGGCTGGATCTGCCCCATGGATGTGGCTTCAAGGTGGACCAGGACAAATCAGGCTAAAGGACATAGCATGTGCAAAGGTCCTGAGGAAGAACCCCTCAATGGCTTAACACCCATCTGTCTGAGCTAAGAAGCTGAAAGAGGGAAAGGTCCGCCCCCCACCGGGGTCTGGGGATCAGGCCCAGCCTGGGAGCCCGTGACTGCTCTGCTAGACACCCTCGTTCCCCCCCCCCCCCCGGCTGCCTGGGGTCCCAGCCTACACTCATCCAGCCTCGTGCCTCCGTTATCTCCGGGGAAAGAATGCCGACTGCAGGACTGCAGCCAGGCCATCAACACAGGCTTTCAACATGAAAAAAAGGGCAAACTCTGAGGCCACCACCCCAGTGACCCCAAGAGGACATCTCCCATTCCTGCACTGTGGCCGGAAACTCAGCCCAGGACGCCTGCACTAACGAGCCTGGAGTCTGCCCAGCCCTCAGCGGCGGCCATCCCACGGTCTCTCCCAGGACGGAGGGACCCATCTCAGAGCACACAGGGCGGGAAGGGGCCGTTTCCCCAGGGCCCCACCCCCAGTGCCCGGCCACGCCCTCCTGCGGGCGCCCACCAGAGCCGGGCACCCTGGGCAAGGCTGGACATTCACTGTTTGCAGATATGTGCACTTTCTCTGTTCTCCACCACACTGTCGGCCTTCAAACTTGGCGGATGAACTTCCCGGCAGAGATAATATCCTAGCAACACCCCGCCACCCCCCCACCCCCCACTCCCGAACTGGGACACCCGCTGCTTCGAGCTGCAAAGCTGTTTATACTACGTTTTATGGCATTTGAGAGAACTTGGCTGTTTCGAAGAGGGTGGCTGTTGAGAACTTCCCAAACTCAGTCCTAGGGCAGTGGGGTCTAGAAACAGACGGGCTGACTTTGTGGGACCGTGAACTCTAAACTCTCAGCACGCCCCTGGGCGTTTGGAGGCCGCCTGGCTGGGGGAGAGCCCGGGTCTCCTGTGACAACCTCCCAGTGCCGTGCGCGGGTGCCTGGCTCCCAGCCGCCTGCCGGAGCCCCGCTGGGAAGTGCGTGTGTTGTCCGGGGTGGGGGCGGGGGTGCCCGGGTTGGGTGAGACAAAGGAGTGGAAGGGTCTGCCCCCTTTAAGAGCAGCGTGCAAGGGGTGCTCAGCGTTGGTGGGAGGCAGAGTAAGTATCCTTTTACTAATGACAGCGGTGATGACATAGCACTGATTGTCTTTTCCTGTTATTCGTGTTTTGAAGAGATCCAGAGATAATGCAAAAATAAAAAAATAAAAAAGGAACCCACAAATAAATAAGAAAAAGAAAAAAGGAAAAAGAATGAGTTCCTAGAAGAGGAATTGTGGGGTCAAGTTGACAGGGATCGTCCAACCGATGCCTGTGGACAGTGGGCCGGTGCACAGGAATGCGGGTTTCCCCGCATCACCCCCCGGCCCCTGGAGCTGTGCGCTGTCCGCCGTTGGGGTCTCTGACCGGTGAAGACGTGTAGTTTTTTCCCGCAGTTCTCTGACACCGACTGACACTTGGGTTTTCTCCCAGACGTGCAGGGTGATTCCGTTTCTTTGGCACAAGGGTCTCTGTGCGCAGGCTTGGCCCGTTTTCCCACAGGGTCCTTATTAGGGTTTCCTGTTGCACCATGCTGGCTCCCGTCCCGTCTGGGAATGCGGGAAAGCCCCCTCTGAGCCACACGGTGACTGCCCGACCCTGTGCTGCAGAGGCAAGTCCCCACGTCCCTACCTGCATGAGCATGTCATCGCCAGGTTGAGGCCCTCAGACTCCCCTTTTCTGCCTGGCCTGGCAGACCGGCGACATCTGAGACGATGGCAATGTATCATGAAAGACAGAAGAACCACTGTCATTTCAAACCACCATGACAACGGGGGGGGGGGGGGGGGGGGGGTTGTTTTGTTTCTGCAGCATCTCTTCTTAGCCTGACTAGCCTGCGTTCTTATTGATCCAGAAAAGCTTCTTTATTTATGAAGGAAATTAGCTCTTGATCTATGATATGAGTGATAAATATTTTGTAGTCATTTTTGACATTGTGATGTTTTTATGCCAAAGTTTTCCATTTCTGTACAGTCGACTGTGTCAGTCTTTTTTCTTGTGTTGTGTGTGTGTGTGTATAGGAAATCCTTGCTTAGTCTAAAAGGTTTCTTTTTAATAATCCTTCCTGTTTTCCTTTTTCATTTTATGGCTTTATTGAGAGATCATTCAAATGCCATAAAACCTACCCACGTAAAGTGCCCATTCCCTGAGTTGTACGAAGCCGCCACTATCTAACTTGAGCGTATGCTCCTCCTCCCTAAGAGCAACCCGGATGCGCTGACGTGCAATCATTTGCTATTCCTGCCCTGCCCCCAACCTGAGGCAGCCGCCAGTCACTCTCAGGCTCTGTGGCTGTTCCTAACCAAACAGAATCATGTAATTTGTGGTCTACTGTGACTGGCTTCTTCCAGTCGGCATAATTATTTTGAGCTTCCTCTAGGTTGCAGTCAGTGGTGAGGTTCAGCCGGTTCGCGTGGATTCGGATTCGGCAGAACCAATACCTCGTTTATCCGTTGGGTTTTAGCGCACCGGTTGTTAGCGTGGCGCTTGTCATCAGGGTTCTCTCTCAGGTGGGCGCCTGGGCAGCTGCCCCACGTGGAAATCACCCGCTGACATTCTAAAGGAATGGGATCCTACTCTCACAGTGAAAAGATGGTTGAGGATAAATTGCACAGCCGATGACGCTCAGATAAAAGCAAAGAAAATCTCGCAAGTGAGGACGCCAGTCAAGAAGCAATATGGAAATATCTTAAATAACAGTTTCATTGTGGGATTTTTTTTTTGTATTTTTCTGAAGTTGGAAACAGGGAGGCAGTCAGACAGACTCCCACATCTGCCCGACCGGGATCCACCCGGCACGCCCACCAGGGGGCGATGCTCTGCCCATCTTGGGGCATCGCTCTGTTATGACATGAGCCATTCTAGCGCCTGAGGCAGAGGCCACAGAGCCATCCTCAGCGCCCGGGCCAACTTTGCTCCAATGGAGCCTTGGCTGCGGGAGGGAAAGAGAGAGACAGAGAGGAAGAAGAGGGGGAGGGGTGGAGAAGCAGATGGGCGCTTCTCCTATGTGCCCTGGCCGGGAATCGAACCCGGGACTCCTATAAGCCAGGCCAACACTCTACCACTGAGCCAACCGGCCAGGGACTCATTGTGGGGTTTTTATTTTTTGGTCAGGTATGATTGAATATTTTTCCATTCATATTTTAAAACTCTTTCTTATAACCTCATCTAGTTCTGTGTACCTCTTTTATTGTTCTTATTTAAGTATTAAATGCATGAAATCATAAACTACCTTTCGGTATATCTTTTTTTTTATACTTAAAATGGTCATGAGGGCAGAGAGAACCGGTTATTAAATTATTTGAATCCCACCCCGGGTTGTAATGTGCATCCGTGCGCTGTTCCTTCATATGGCCGAAATATCCCATTTCACCAGTTGATGGACATTTGGGTTATTTCTGACAGTGAGTAACGCTCTTATGAACGGGTTCTGGCAGAGACATATGTTTGCACTGCGCTTGGGTATCGGCACCGCCGGGCACATGGTAACTCCGTGTTGAGTGTTCCGAGGCACTGCCAGACGGATTTCCAAGTCAGCCTCACCGTTTTCCATTCCCGCCGACAGGGGACGAGGGTTCCGACCCCTCCACGTCCTCCCCAACACGTGCTCCTGCCATGTATAGAAAAAGAATCGATGCTACGACCACCTGACGTTTGTTCTAGGAACACCAGGTGGGTTTGACATGTGAATATCAATCAAGGTAACACACGTGTCATCCGAACAAAAGACAAACACTGCAAGTTTGTCTCCACAGATGTGGGAAAAGTTGCACAAAGCACAGCACTCCCTGGTGATGGACGCACTCAGCAAACTAGGGCCAGACGGGAACTTCTGCTACAGACTCGGGTAAAATGGATCCTGAGCAAATGTAAATGATAAGACTTTTAATCCCGGTTTCCAAAATCTGAGGCACCCTCTCTCCCCCGACAGAGAGAGAGAGTGTGTGTGAAGTTGTTTCTCATTGTGGTGTTGACTTAGCATTTCTCTAATGAGTCGTGGTATTTAGCTTTTTTTTTCTATATGCTTCTTAGCCATTGGTACGTCTTCTTTGGGGAAATGTCTGTTCAGAGATTTTGCCCATTTCTAAACTGGGTTCTTCAGTCTTGTTAATTTGGGGCTGACAGGGTTCTTTGGATGATTGACAAACCCTTTCCTCCTGCTCTGTGGTTGTGTTTTCATTTCCGTGATGACGTTGTGTGTAACAGGAAAGTCTCTGGTGTGATGAGGTACGGTTCACCTAGCTTTGTTTTCCCCCTGCTCTGTGGTTGTGTTTTCATTTCCGTGATGACGTTGTGTGTAACAGGAAAGTCTCTGGCTGTGACGAGGTCTGGTTTACCTAGCTTTGTTTTCCCCCTGCTCTGTGGTTGTGTTTCATCTCCGTGATGACGTTGTGTGTAACAGGAAAGTCTCTGGTGTGACGAGGTCCGGCTCACCTAGCTTTGTTTTCCCCCTGCTCTGTGGTTGTGTTTCATCTCCGTGATGACGTTGTGTGTAACAGGAAAGTCTCTGGCTGTGACGAGGTCCGGCTCACCTAGCTTTGTTTTCCCCCTGCTCTGTGGATGTGTTTCATCTCCGTGATGACGTTGTGTGTAACAGGAAAGTCTCTGGCTGTGACGAGGTCCGGCTCACCTAGCTTTGTTTTCCCCCTGCTCTGTGGTTGTGTTTCATCTCCATGATGACGTTGTGTGTAACAGGAAAGTCTCTGGCTGTGACGAGGTCCGGCTCACCTAGCTTTGTTTTCCCCCTGCTCTGTGGTTGTGTTTCATCTCCGTGATGACGTTGTGTGTAACAGGAAAGTCTCTGGCTGTGACGAGGTCCGGCTCACCTAGCTTTGTTTTCCCCCTGCTCTGTGGTTGTGTTTCATCTCCGTGATGACGTTGTGTGTAACAGGAAAGTCTCTGGCTGTGACGAGGTCCGGCTCACCTAGCTTTGTTTTCCCCCTGCTCTGTGGTTGTGTTTCATCTCCGTGATGACGTTGTGTGTAACAGGAAAGTCTCTGGCTGTGACGAGGTCCGGCTCACCTAGCTTTGTTTTCCCCCTGCTCTGTGGTTGTGTTTCATCTCCGTGATGACGTTGTGTGTAACAGGAAAGTCTCTGGCTGTGACGAGGTCCGGCTCACCTAGCTTTGTTTTCCCCCTGCTCTGTGGATGTGTTTCATCTCCGTGATGACGTTGTGTGTAACAGGAAAGTCTCTGGTGTGACGAGGTCCGGCTCACCTAGCTTCTGTTGTTGTTGTTACTTGGGCTTTCGGTGTTGTGTCCAAAAAGTCTGCTTCTTCCCCGAGGTCATGAAGACTTAGTCCTTTATTTTCTTCTAGAGGTTTGGTCATTTTAGCTCCAGGGACTATGTTGAGTTAACTTTCGTCTATACTGTGAGGAAGGCATTCCACTTCCTTCTTTTTTTTTTTTTTTTTTGTATTTTTCTGAAGCTGGAAACGGGGAGAGACAGTCAGACAGACTCCCACATGTGCCCGACCGGGATTCACCCGGCACGCCCACCAGGCGGTGATGCTCTGCCCACCAGGGGGCGATGCTCAGCCCCTCCGGGGCGTTGCTCTGTTGCGACCAGAGCCACTCTAGCGCCTGGGGCAGAGGCCAAGGAGCCATCCCCAGCGCCCAGGCCATCTTTGCTCCAATGGAGCCTCGGCTGCGGGAGGGGAAGAGAGAGACAGAGAGGAAGGAGAGGGGGAGGGGTGGAGAAGCAGATGGGCGCTTCTCCTGTGTGCCCTGGCTGGGAATTGAACCCGGGACTTCTGCACGCCAGGCGGACGCTCTACCACTGAGCCAACCGGCCAGGGCCCACTTCCTTCTTTTGCATGCAGATATCCGATTAGTCCAGCACCATCTGTTGAAAAGATTATTCCCTCCGCCCTCTGGAACGGCTTGGTGCCTCTGTCAAAAGTCAAACGGCTCCACATGAGAAGGTTTGCTTCTAGACCCTATTCTGTTCCAACGATCTCCAAGTCTGTCCTCATGCCAGAGCCATCCTCCCTCATTTGACATCAGGAAGTGTGACTCCTCCAACGTTGTCCTTCTTTTTCAAGATGGCGTTGGCTGTTCTGCATCCATACGACTATTAGGATCAGCCTGTCAATCTGCAAAAATAGAAAAACCAAATCTAGCTTGGATTTTGATAAGGGATTGCGTTGAATCTGTAGGTCAACTTTAGGAATGTTGGCATCTAACAAAACTGAATCTTCTGAGGCATAAACGTGTGGTGTCTTTCGATTTATTTAGACCTTCTCTCATTTAATTTCCTACCTTTCAACAAGGTTCCAGTGTACAAGTCTTGTGCATCTTTTGTTAAATTCCTTAGATTTATTTTATTTATTGATTTTTAGAGAGAAGAGAGAGGGGGGAAGAAGAGGAAGGAGCGAGAAGTATCAGCTTGTAGTAGTTGTTTCCTGTATGTACCTTGACCAGGCAAGCCCAGGGCTTTGAACTGGGGGCCTCAGCCGTCCAGGTTGACATTCTATCCACTGTGCCACCACAGGCCAGGCTTGTTAAGTTTTTTTCCTCAGTATTTTCTGCTTCTTGCTGCCATTACAAACGGGGTTGTTTTCCTAATTCTATATTCGGTTACTTCCCTTCTGGTACGGAGAAATAAGATTTATTTATTTATTTAGTATACTGACCTTGTGTGTTGCCATTGATAAACTAGATTATTAGTTCAAATGTTTTTTATAGTGGATTCCTTCCCATTTTCTATATACAAGATCATGTCATCTGTGAATAGAGATTGTTTCACTTTTTCCCTAATCTGGATGGCTTTCTTTTTCTTCTTGCCTCATTGCTCTGGCCAGTGACTCAAAGTGGTGAGAGTAGTCATCTGCTCCTTGTGCCTGATCTTAAGGGGACAGCATCGGCCTTTCACGGTGAAGCTGACAGCAGCTGGGAGGCCTTCACAGAGGCCCCTCGTCAGGTTGAGGTGAGTCCTTTTCTATTCCTAGCCTGGGGCATGCTTTCATCCTGAGAGAGAGTCGTGTGTCATTGAGTGTGTTGCCTACACCTTATCAGAACGAACTTTTATCCTAACAGTAGGATGTATGGCACAGGTTGATTTTCATATGTCAAACCCACCTGGCACTCCTGGGGGAATCAATGCCGTGGGGTCCATCATCTTTTTTTTTTTTTTCATTTTTCTGAAGCTGGAAACGGGGAGAGACAGTCAGACAGACTCCCGCATGCGCCCGACCAGGATCCACCCAGCACGCCCACCAGGGGCGACACTCTGTCCACCAGGGGGCGATGCTCTGCCCCTCCGGGGCATCGCTCTGCCGCGACCAGAGCCACTCTAGAGCCTGGGGCAGAGGCCAAGGAGCCATCCCCAGCGCCCGGGCCATCTTTGCTCCAATGGAGCCTTGGCTGCGGGAGGGGAAGAGAGAGACAGAGAGGAAGGAGGAGGGGGTGGAGAAGCAAATGGGCGCTTCTCCTATGTGCCCTGGCCGGGAATCGAACCCGGGTCCCCCACACACCAGGCTGACGCTCTACCGCTGAGCCAACCGGCCAGGGCCTCAATCATCTTTATATGTGTTTTTATTTGTTGCTGAGTTTGGTGTACCAGTGTTTCCCTGAGGGTTTTTTGCCTCTGCATCCACAAGGATTTTGAGCATTCGCTCAATTCTTTATCAGATGTTTACATTAATATTCTTAAGACTGGACTACGGTTTTCGAAATTTCTGTTCTCTCTTGAATTCGGTATCAGTGTTAGACTAACTTTTTCTAAAGATTAAAAAAAAAAAAAACACAAAAAAAACCTTGTCTATTTTTTCCACGCCCTGGAAGAGCTTGGTGGCATTGGAATGACCTGCTTCCTAAAATGGTGTTAGAATTCCCAGGCGGACTCACACGGCCTGGCGCCGTTTTGGCACAGAGTGTAGGCATCTATTTAAGACCTTCGTTATCTTTTTTTTTTATGGTAATTGGGTCATTTTCTTTCTTTCTTTTTTTCCCCTGCTTCTTCTGGGATCAAGTTTTATCACGTACACTTTTCTTAGAAAGAACTCGATTCATCCAGGTTTACAGATTTATTTGCATTGAGTTGATCAGAGCATTCTCCGTGGTTCCGTTCCATTTCTGTCTGCTAAGACCTCCCTTGTACTTTCTGTGTATTTGTATGCATGCACGCAGCCCCCTTTTCTCTTGATTATTTTAGCCTAACTGTTCTGTTTTTGTTTCTTTCTCCTCCGGAAGGTGCGCTTCGCTGACCCTTTCGCGGGATGGCTCAGTTCGAGGCTCCCCTGCACCGTGGTCCCGACACCCCTCGCTCCCGCCCTGTCGGTGGTGGCCCCGCTGTGCTCCGAGGGTTCCTGACACTTTCTCCTCCTCCCTCAGTAATTCTCTTCTGTGTCAGATCTGCTCTCTGCACCTGGCTCTCGGCAGCCCCTATCACTTCCCATTGGTAGTGTAGAGAACGGGCTAGAAGGGGCGGAGAGGCCTCACTGTGGTCCGGTGTGTGGCCGGACCCCAGCAGGTGGGGAGTGGGAAGGAGTGAGCAGTCCGGTGGTGGTGGTGGGGTGCTAGGGGGGGTGCAGTGAGCCCTAGAGAGAGCTCCTTGGGATCAGCAGGACTTGAGCGGGGTGTGTGTGTGTGTGTGTGTGTGTGTGTCAAATGCACAGCTTACACTGAACCATTTATTTTTGTCACATTCCTTCCCAGGATCACAGGACCCAGGCAAAGCCACACAACCGAAGATGGGCTCGAAATGTGTATTCACAACCTATCAACTTTGCCTTAAACCTCCCGTCAGATGGCAACAAAATCTCACACGAGAATGAAAGAGCGATGGCTCTAAGGGGCGGGGACAGTGAATGTTATTAAATAGCCCGGAAGGCCCGCCCCGCCTTGCGTGCTGAGGCTGGGGGCAGCGGAGGCCTGGGCAAGGCACCCGGAGCCAGGGTGCTGACCTGGGAGGGCCGGTGACCAGAGCCCCCCTTCCCCCAGATGCTGAAAGACAGAGAAACCTGGAAAAACCCAATTCTTGTCAGGTGTGTTTTGTCTAGTTTTTTTGTTGTTGTTCTCGGTTGGTTTTTGTTTTTTGGGTTTTTTGTTTGTTTTGCCAGCGTATATACATTGTCTCTTTTAGGAAACAGAATGTTTTGGTGAGAGGGGACCATCAAAGGCCGTGTTCATCACCTGGCCTTCGAGGTGCACGGGCGGCCAGCTGGGGGTCTTCCTGGTGTCCCCCACCTGTGAGTCCAGGTCGGTCTGAGTTCCACACCAGGTTCCTCTCCCGCCCTGTGGGTGGCTGTGGCCTCTCAGCGGGTGGCCGCGCTCCCTGAGGGCAGGGTTTGCTAGTTTAAGTTGAAGCTCGGAGCTCCAGCCCATTGCATGCAAAACGCCTGGTGGCGGCTCTGAGCCCCTGAGCCGGCAGCAGCGCGGGCCATGGTTCCACCTCGGAGGACTGGACACCTCACAGTGGCTCTCCTGGAGGGGCACCGAGGCGCCAGGGCCCACCGGATGCCGGACCCACCGTCACCATCCCTTCACCCGCCGTGGACTTCACCGCCCCGCCCCCACGTCACTGCGCATGGCCAGCCGGTCTGATCTGCGCAGGCTGCCAGGCCTCCGTGTGACAGCGCTCACTGAGCGGGGGCCCGCCCGACGCAGAGGCCGAGGACAAAGCAGAGAAGTGAGGTCCCCGCGGGCTGGGCGCTGGGATCCACACGCACACAGCCAGCAACTGGGCTCCGTCCACGTGCCGGCGCCCGGCACAGCCAATCGGGGCCCCCGGTGCCCGGCACAGCCAATCGGGGCCCACAGCGCCTGGAGGGAGAAGAAAGGCCACGGGCAAAGGGCCTGGGAGGGCCCGGGGAGGCGAGCGGTGTTGGGTCTCAAACGGTCAGGTCCAGACCGACTCTGAACTCCCTGAGCGAGGCCCCCAGGGGCAGCTCAGACGTCTGGGGCCCAGTCACCCCACCCCCAGCCCCCCTGTGAGTGAAGAGACTCCTTCTCCAGCAGAACTGTCCACACATGTCAGCAGAGCCAACGCCTCTAAAGCCCTTAATCTCATTATCCCTTTGTGGGAAGGCTCCAGACATTCTTTCGTATAAAAAAGAAAGAAAGAAAGAAAGAAACCTGACAAGTTTCTTAAATAGCATTCTCTTTATTACCCCGGATTTCCGGTAGGATTATTCCCTCCCGGAGCCAGAGACGGGGTCCTCCCAGGTGTCGAGGACGACAAGGGACAGCCCTCAAACAAGGTCTCTTCGAGCCTGGGACGACAAAGCACAGGCTGTCTGCACCACCAACGCCCAAGCGAGCACCCTGCCCGCCGCCCCCCTCGCAGGAAGTGAGGGCAGAAGCTTCCGGAACCTGCTGCACACCCAGGTCCCTAAGGCACTTGCCAGAATGCAGCTCTCCAGGCCTCACCGTAGCTGCAGGTGCGGCAAGGGAGCTGAGACACCTGCGTCCCTAGCCGGTGCCCCGGGGGATGCTGCCATAGTCTGTCCAAGGCCGGGCATTTGGGAAGCCTGGCCGCAGGGGACAGTGAAGCAAGATGGACACTCCCTGTCTCTGGGACGCTGGCTGTCTGGAGGGGAGGGTAAGACGTGGGCCCCTGTCAGAAAACATCACCCCAGAATCCAGGGGGCATTGTAGCATCTTGAGGAGACAGTCCAGGCCTGAGTGGGGACGGAAGGAGCTGTCCCTAAGACCTAGGCCTCTCTCCTCCCTGCCCACCCCACACCCAGGTGAGCAAGGGGACAGGAAACCTCAAATGCATCTCAGATGTGACCGCTGCCAGCCACACGGTGGGCCTCCCCCCCACACACACCCCCCTCCACCCTCCGGTGCAGCCCAGGAGGCCAGGCGTCCGCCAGCAGTCTGGCCCTTCATAAATCACCATGCTCGGACTTCGTCTGAAAGCACAGTCGGGTGGGCTCTCCGGGCCCTGCTTGTCCTTCAGACGAATTTCCTCCTGAAACTGCGGCCCTGGGGCTGGGCAGCCATGCTCGCGGCTGTGGGGTGGCCATCTTCCCACCAGACAGGGCACTGCGACCTTGAACCAAAGCCAGGCTGGGGTTCCAGGGGAGCTGGGAGCCCAGAGACAAAGCTTGTAATAGGGAGGCCCCGTCCCCTTCCTGTCACACTGGGTGGGCACGGGACCTGCCTGCCCCAGCCCCTTCCCTTCCGGGATCCGGCTGTCCTGGGAGGCCCTGAAACCCCACTGCCCAGGGCCAGGCAGGACGTTACGGCTGCCCATCGCCTCTGCGTCTCCCTGGGCCGTGAGAGTCATGGGGACTGAGACAAGTGGCACTGGGGGATTATGAGACCTCTCCCCATCCCTGCTCTTCCCCCGGGGAGTGGGTGGGTCACAGGTTCCGGCCAGGCGTGAGGCATGACCCCCGCACACACACACCCTCCCACCCCCACTGGTGGCCGGAGGAAGCCATTTATCATCACGGAAGGATCTGGCCACTGGCGTGTTTATCTGGAGGAAGGAAATGAACTCTTTTCATCTCCTCCCAGCGGCGTCTGGCCCGCTCACCGCCCGATCCCTTGGCCAGGGGATTTTAAATAAGGCGTCCACATCTGTCAGGACCTGGTTTGTGTCTCCCGCGAAGAACCCTCCCTCCGCTCATCACTCCCGGGGTGTCGCCCTTTATTGCTCCTTCCTCCTTTAAATAAACTCTGTCATACGTTTCATTCTCGCTGGAGCTGAGTTTACAAGCCTGGTTCTCAGGCAACACGGCCCAGCAAGGCAAGGCGCTCTCCTTGGCGGGTGTCCACAGCGGGACTGCCCGGGACACCTGGGCCCGCCTGCGGCTGCTGGCTGGGGTGCCTGCCGTGGTCTGGGGGGCTGCTCACCGTCCAGATTTCCAAGTCAGGGGACAAGTAGTAAAAACAACAACAACAACAACAAATGATACCACTCACCTGGCAGCTGGCATGGAGATTGCTAGAGTGTGACTGTACAAAACCAGTCACCCATCCACACACTGCTGGCCCATAGGGTCATCCAGCTAAGACTGCCTTCCAAACCAGCAGCTATGGCATTTGCTCCTCCAGGCTCCCCCGTGGCAAAGTGACATAGGGGTAAGACCATAGAGCAAGCAGCCTCCCCTCCATCCATCCGTCCGTCTGTCCATTTGTCCATCCATCCATCCATCCACGGAGGCACCATGGTTTCAGATGTCTCACGGTGCCCCAGGGAACCCACTGGCTGTGGCGAGAGGGGGCCTCTGTCCTCGGGGTGCTCAGGGGTGTGATCGTGGGGCAGCTGTGGGCTGTGCTCAGGAGGGAAGGGGCACTCATTCCGCTGCAGCTCTCGCTCTCGGGAACCCGGGTTTGCTGGGCTCCCTCCCTGCTGTCTCCAGAGCCCCAGACCACAGGGCCTCAGGGCACCCAGAGCCCCGCGGGGGTGCAGGCCGGGTTCTCCCACTAAGCTGCGGGTCCTCTGGTGGGGACAGTGCCAGGCTGAGGTCAGGGAGGTACCCAGCTCTGCCTTCTTCCACCGCCCGGCTCTCTGGCTCCCACCGGCCTTTCCCAGAAGCCTCGGGTCCACCCAGGCCTTCTGATGTCCTTATTTCCAGAACCAGCCCAAGGACACTGTTCTGGGGCTGGTTTTCTGAGCCCCAGTCTGCTAGTCCTCAGGCTCTGCCATCCGCAGCTGCTCGGGGCCCCGGGTGCACCCTTATGCGGGATATGGGGCTTTGGGGTCTCTGAGGGGTCAGGAGCTGTGTGGTGAGCCACCAGCTGGCCTGAGACCCCTACCCCCACCCCTTCGGCCACTTAGAGAAATGGAAGGGGGAGAGGATGACAGCTGCTGAAGCCACACACCGGAGACACCGGACAGGGCCAGTTAACAATGCCACTCATCGTGAACGGCCTTCCACCTTCTCCAATGGGCAGCGAGCCCAAACCTCGGAACCAAGACCCCCCCCCCTCCCGCCACACCCCATTTCTCTGGAAAGAGTTGCTCTTGGTGGGGTGGGGGGGACATGACACCTACTTCCTGCCTTACCTACCTGCGCCCCAGTCCCTGGGCACATGGGGAACTTTCCAGCCTTTGTCCACGCAGTGCCCTGCACACACCAGAAAAGTGCTGTCCCGCCCCTGCCTGCGGCTGAGTCCCGCCCATCAGGAAGCCCCGAGGCCCCAGGCTCTGCGGGTTTGTGGGAGCTTTGAGGAGGCTCCATGGAAGCTGGCTGGTGTGTGGGGAGGACAGGGTGATTGGAGAAGGGCCGCACGCAGGAGGATTCACCCTGAGGCAGGAGGCCTTAGCAGGGAGCCTCCAGGTGTCCCCAGGCAGGGGACTGGCCTGAGAATACTGGGAGTATTGTGTGCATACTTAAGTGTATGTGTGCGTGAATGTGCATGTGTGTGCACAAGTGTGTGTGCAGGGGTTAGCAGGTGTGCAGGTGCATTGGTATGAGTGTGTACATGCGTGCGTTGTGAGTGCTCATGACCTTGTGTGCGTGTGTGTGAGTGAGCCCCATCAGTGTGTGCATGCACGTGGAAATGTGAGTGGGTCTGTACGTGCACTTGTGTGAACGTGTGAGAGGTGTACGTGTGCGTACACACACACATGTGTGTGTTAGTATGCTGTATGTCTGCGTGCGTGTGTGCGCACTGGTGGGAGCACCAGGGAGCCGCGTGCCCGTGTGGAGAGAAGGAGCTGTGAGGCCAGGCTCCGCCATCCGGGTGGTGGGGCCTCCTAGGGCTCTGGGCGAGGACAGGTGTAAAGGAGGGGTGGGGACAGTGGCCATGGGTGGAGGGTGGGGGAGGGAAACCAGGGAGGGGTCAGGGGGGGAGGCGGGCCCCAGCGCACTGGGCTGCTGCAGGTTGGTCCCGAGGAGCGCCGGTGGGATTTCACAGAAGGACCCCGGCCACCATGGCCTTCTCGGGGGTTGTTAATCTTGGGAGCCTCTCCTAAGGTTGTAGGAACCAGAGTGGGGTCTGAGAAGGGCCGACCTTCACCGTCCCCATGCGGTGGACTCCTGCGGGGAATGGGGGAGGCATCCAGGGCACCCACAGGAGACTCAGAGGTGAGAACGATGCCGCCCCCTAGTGGTGGGTGAGCCTCGGACCTGCGGTTGGTGATTTAAATTTCCCATTGCCCAACTTGGCAGCAAACCCGCGGAGGCTTTGATGGAAGATGCTTGTACACCAGACCTTCTGAGTGAGGCTGAGTGACCCAGTGGCCTCACGTTGAGGGATGGGGGAGAGGGGGGTCATCACGACTCTTTGTTCCCCACACTCCCTCCAAAGCTGGGGTTGTGGGACTGCTTACCAGCCTGTCCTGGGGGCTCTGCTGATAGCCAACCGAATCCAGGCTTGAGCGCCAGTCTCCCCGCCTGACTCCACAGTCCGGTTTGCTCTCCACGTGTTACAGCAGGGGAAACTGAGGCTCACAGGATGGGACGGGCCGTCCCAATCACCAGTGTGGGGAGTTGCCCTGCCCCCCGGCTGTTCACCCCAGTGGTTCAGGACCCCGGGGACTCTGTAGACTGAAGAGATGTTTCCTGCTGGACATGACATGGGGCTGGGGGGGTGACGTGTTACCTGGGGGTCATTCTACAACAGAAGCCTGGAGCTGGCCCTGGCCCTCTGAGTGTTCGTGTTCCTGTGGCCGGGCGCCTTGGCCTCAACGAACATCTGTCTGCCCTGAGATCAGGGACGCCATGACCTGCCTTCTCCACCTGGTGTCCCACCCGGTGTCTTAATAGAGCTCCTCAGGAGGGTACAGCCCCTGCACGCAGTTGGTGCTCATTACTATAGTGAGTTCCTTGAGCACCAGCCATGTGCAGGGTCTGTGATAGACCAAGGAATGGATTCCACCCCCGCCCCCCAGGGATGTCCACATCCTAGTGCCAGAACCTGTGGACACATAGCCTTACGTGGCGAACGGTCTTGGCGGATGTGATGCCGTTAAGGGTCCTGAGATGGGAGATCATCCCGGGTTTTCTGGGTAGGACCCATGAGAGGTGGGGGTAGAGTCAGAGAAATGACGTGACCAACCATGGAGCAGAGGCCAGAGGGAGGAAGAGTGATTCGAAGACATGGCGGTGCTGACACTGGAGGTGGAGGAGGGGGCTGCTAGCCAAGGAGTGCGGGTGTCTGGAGGCAGGGAGAAGCAGGGACAGACTCTGCTCCGGAGCCCCAGCAGGCACCAGCCCCATGACCCCACGATGTTAGCTCTGAGACTGCTGACCTCCAGACTGCTGGGGGGCAAATCCGCAGTGTTCCAAGCCAGTGCGCCTGTGGTCGATTCTGTCAGCAGAGCTAGGGGACAAATGCAGGTCCCACTCTAGGGCGTGCTTTAGTGTCCTCTACGTCAGTGGTCCCCAACCTTTTTTTGTCATGGACCGGTTTAATGTCAGAAAATATTTTCACGGACCGGCCTTTAGGGTGGGACGGATAAATGTATCACGTGACCGAGACAAGCATCAAGAGTGAGTCTTAGACGGATGGTAACAGAGGGAATCTGGTCATTTTTTTAAAAATAAAACATTGTTCAGACTTAAATATTATATAAATAAAACGGAATGATGTAAGTTATTTATTTTTTCTCTGCGAACCGGTACCAAATGGCCCATGGACCGGTAGCGGTCCATGGCCCCGGGGTTGGGGACCAGGCTCTACATGAAACGGCACTGGGGGCTGATTCCACAGTGCTCCTATCACCCCCACTCCTGCCGTCCCTGTCAGGAGGGACCCTGGCTCCCTCTTGTCCAGACCCCAATGCCGGGGTGAGGCGGCCCTGGGTGGGGGGAGTTGAAGCAGCTTCACTTGTCTCAGAGAAGTAGGCAATTGTTTCCACTGTCCCCCACCTGGCTGTCCAAGGAGGGACTGGGGCTTATTGCTCAGGGCCCCCAAAGCGCTCTCACGAGAGCAATGGCCTCGCCAAGGCCCGGCCCTGCTCCTCCCGTCCGGCCGGAACCTGCAGGGCGGCCCAGCAGGAAATAATAGATATTTTGGATATGTGTCCTCCTATTTTTAAACCATCTGCCCTTTTCCCCATAACTTGTTGAATGTTGAGAAGGGGCTGGGGTGGGGGGGTGACGCTCCCCGGTCTGTCTGAGATCATCCCGGGTGCCTCTCTGTGCCCCGCTCTGCGGAGGGGAACACGGAGGCTCGGGAGGGGAAGGGACTCAGCCAACGTCACTTGTCACTTGGCCGCTGAAACTGCGGGAACTGGATCCAGACCCGGGTCCCCTGAAGCCAGCGGCTGGTTGTTTTCTTCCACGACACCATGCTGCCCCCCAGAGGTGAGTTCGGTTGTCCAGCAAGTACTAAGCTGACTTGGAGCACAGCGGCTCCTACAACCGACTGTCCCTTCTCAGCTGTCGCAGTCAGATCCAAAGCTGGACATAACGTGATGGATTCATCAGGGGATAGTTTCTGTTGCTTACACACAGCTGGTCCCAATGTGGGGGTGACTGGGAGCTGGTACCCCTATGTGGGGGAAGCGAGAAGTGAGCAGAGTGCAAGCCCCAGGAGTCTGGGAACTGGGCTGTATTGCATTTGCATAGGGGGCCTTAAAAATATAACAATGAGTGCTTTGTGTCTTTGCCTCATGATAATGTATCGAGTCCTACTACGTGCTGGGCCTGATACAGACCGGAGAATGGAAAGCACTCCACAGGGAGTGTCGTGGAGACTGAGGCAGAGGGTGATATTTAAGCTAAGACCAGCTCTGGGGGGGGGGACTTCACTGGGCAGACAAAACAGCAAGTGCAAAGGTCCTGAGGCAGGAAATAGGGCCCTATTTAAGGGCTAGCAGGAAGGTCTGTGTGGCTGGTGCAGGGTAGGGGCACATCGAGGGGGTAGGAGTGTGAGGTAATGAAGAGGTGACCTGGGGCCGGAGAGCGGGGTGGGGCATGGAGGCCGTGGCAAAGAACGTGCAGTGGTTGGGCTCTGCAGGATGCGGCCCTGAGTCTAGAGGGTCTCCGGAGCCGCACGACTGCTGGGTGTGTAGATCGGGGAAGTTCTGGAGGATACATTCATCATCTTCGACCTGGCAAAGGTAGGCCTATCGCTGCACGACCCGCCTGCAGTACCGAAATTCCCAGAAGAAGGACGCAGTTTTCCTGATCCTACCTTCTGAGGCCACTCGCCTCTTCTTCCCAGAAAGCAGGCTTTCTGCACCCTCATCGCGCAGGGTTTCCGTGCAGACCGCAGGGTTTCCGTGCAGACCCGCACTCGTGATTCCTCCCGCCTCCCGGTGTCTCTGTGTTTCCCCACTTCCCCAGCCGTGGAGCGGGAGGTGGCTGAGCCCTCCTCCCAAGGGTATCTCCTAGGATTCTGGGCTCCGCCTCAGCTCTCTCCATCCCTCCCATCCCTCCTGACCCGGGCTGTGAGCCTGTGCGGCCTAAAGGTGTGGGAAGAACAGAGAGGAGAGTGCGGAGTGGGAGAGACGTCACAGTCAAGCTCAGGCCCAGCGTCCCCAGGGGCAGCCTCGCCGACTGCCCCCCCCCCCCGTGCATTGACACGCCCCTCCCCCCACCCCAAGTATTTTGCTTGTACTGCCTCACAGAACCCTCTCACTGGCTCTTGCAGTGGGTGGATCTAGCTTCTTACAAGTGGGGAAACTGAGGCATGGGGTTCCTTGATTGGCCCAAGTCCTGCAGAAGGTGACGCCGGGCAACCAGGGTGGAGAGCGGCATTCTCTGCCTTCCCTTCTCGGGCAGGGCCCCGCCTCAGGATGCTCACACCCTCCTCTCTGCTGCAGGCCAGGCAGCTGGGTTCTCCTCTCTGTCCTCTTGTTTCAGGCATTTGGGGGACCTCGTCGCCCCCAGGGCCAAGAAGCAGCAGGTCAAACGTTTGATGACACGTAGTTGTTTTTTCTTTGCATTACTTATTTTATTTAGTTATTTTTCCCCTTCGACGGTTAGGCCCCTGAAGGTAGAGACTCTGTCCCCAAGGGTAGAGACCGTGCCTGTCTTGCTGACCACTGTCTCCGGGCACCCAGCACAGGCCTGGCACCTCGTAGGGGCTCAGCGAGTGTTTGCTGAATGAGGGATGTGTGAACCCACGTGCACGCGCTCCCTTGTCAGGAAAGTGACATTTGCTCTGCCTCCTTCTTTCAGAAGAGGGGTTGTGTGGGGAAAGGCGGAGGGTTGTCAGGATTAGAGGAACAACTTCTGGGGGAGGTTCTAGGCGCCCAGTCTCCTGTACCTCCTGCACCTTCATTCAACCTCTTTCCCTTTTCCCTTGGCTGCTAGGAAGCTCCGAGCCAGCTTGTGTAACCGAGGGCTGTAGTATCTCAGGCCCTGGAGTCCTCATCCCGCCCCCCCTCTGCTCTCTTTCTAATTTCCTTTCTAACTGCCTTTCACTACCGGCCATCTCCAGTGCTGCAGAGAGCAGGCAGGGTGACTGTCAGACCGGGCAGGGCGACAGGCCCGGCAGGGTGACAGGCAGGGCAGCAGTCTATCCCAGGAAAGGGACAGAGGCAGGCCCGAGGCGGAAGGCCCTGCCCCCTGGGCCGATCCTAGGCTCCGTGGATCCCCCGCCTGGGCCTCCCGGGCTGGCTGGGGCCAGCTCCATTACCCTGCAAGGACACCAGATAAGATCTCACCAGCTAAGGATCGTTGACCCCGGACGGAAGTGAAGGAGTTGGAGCTTCAACCGCACTCCCCTGGCAGCTGACTTTCACGGGAATAAAATCCCAGGTGCAGGTGGGTGTGGAACCTGCAGAGAGACTTCCCAGCCTGGCACAGCCTGGCCGGGGACACTGTGCCAAGGTGAGGAGCCACAGGAAATTCCAAACCTGGCCCCACCCAGCAGGAGAGGCAGCCATCCCGGGCCCTAAGCGGGTGTGCGGCTCAGAGGAGAGCCCGGGGCAGGTGCCTTGTAAACTGTGGGGCGCTGTGCTCCTGCTACGGGCTTCTCAGCTTGGCGGATGGGCCCAGCCACTCGCACTTTGAGACCCTTGTGTCCCCGGTGAGGGGACCTGGGGGGCCAGGCTGGCAGACTGGGCCCGGCCTGGACGCTGCTGCCCCGCTGCAGGGGGCCAGGCGGGAGGTTGAGGCGGGTGGTCACAGAGATGTGGGGCTCAGTCCTGTGTAGTAACCGCCACCTTCTCTGCAGTATGCGTGTGTGTGCCAGCCCAGGTGCGCGTCCAGCCCACGCCCCACACCTGAGCATGTCCTCAGGGCGCAGCCCCGGGTCCCCATCCAGCGGGCATGGGTGGGCTGGTGCTGTGGGGGGGGCTTCAGGGCGGTGATGCTCTCTGCCTCCCCCCCCCCCGCCTGGCCCAGGGGGTGTACAGAGGGTGCGGTTTGGGCGCCTCTTGGGGTTTCAGGAGATCCACAGAGTTCTTTGAGGGCCCCTGGCAGGTGAGGGGGCCTTGGGTGCCCACCGGGACGTGTCCTGGGCAGCAGCTGACACCCTCACCCCCAGGAAACAGAGATTCCAGTGGGCTGTCCGCTGGCACGGAAGCCCTAGAGAACGTTTTTTTCCGGATCAGCCGGCTCTTGGCCTGAGCTGGACCTCTGCTCACGCGGTTCCTGCGAAGGCCCTCCAGGGGGCAGTGCCTGCCTGGGGACCAGCCTTCAGAGGGCCAGGTTCCTCCCTCTGGGCAGGATGACTGGACTCTCGGTGTGGCCCCTGAGGAACAGGCTAGCAGTCCCTGCAGTCAGGTGGAGAAGAGGGATGTGTCCGAAGGGAAGTGCCCAGAGCCGAAGAGACTGGGAGCTCAGAGGGAGGCGCCTCCCTCCCCAATCCAGGCTCGGAGGGCCAGGGTTCCTCCCTGCTGCCCCGTTCCCTGCCCGTCTGCTGGGGGGCGCTCCCAGGATCACGCCCACCTTGCTGGCTCGGTGCTCTCCACTGATCCCGTCTCCCCAGCTCACCTGACTCCTGCACCCCGGCCTTTCTGACCCACTCGAGGCCACAGGGGAGATGCCTTCTCTCTCTCCCTTCATTCATCTGCTCCAGCCCCCGGCACAGAAAGGCAGAACCCGGGTCTCCTGGCTCCCCGGCTCCTTGAGACGCGGCCTCTGTCCCGCCAGCCCCTCCAGTGCTGTCCAGGGGCTGGTGACGTCCAGTCTCTGCACTGGCTCCATCTGCTCCCCACTGTTAGGCAGGCGGGGGACGTGGGCTCCACTGTCACACCCCTGGTGCCACCAGTCCTTTGAGGGTGGATGTGGGAGCAGGTGGAAGGATGGACGGTCCTGCTGGCCTTGCCCTGCTGGGCTGAGTGCCCTGGGCGGACGGCCTTCCTGCTGGCAAGGCCCACGGGGGCAGGTGCCAGCCTCACCCCCACTGTCGAGGGGAGAACCGATTCTCCCTCGAGGCCCTGGCCCCTGCTGCCCCCAGAGCAGAGGGAGCAGGCCCTCAGCATCATGGTGCACTGGGGACAGCAGAGACCCCTGGAGGCAGGAGTAGGAGAAGGGAAGGGAGAGGAGCAGGGGGCTGTCTGCAGGGGCTCTGTACTCCAGGCTGGTGGCCCCCGGGCACCCTCTAGAATAAGAAGTGTGAATGAGGACAAGCGGGGCCCCCAGGCTCCTGGATGGAGAGAGGGGGTGGGTAGCCCTAGCTGCAGCCCCAGGGGGTGGCCTGTGTGAGCGCTGAGTCTCCCCAAACCCTCTGGATCCACCGCCGCTTGAAGACAGCCCTGGCCTGACTCAGGAGGAGCCCTGGTGTGGGACCCCGGCACTGCTCACAGCTGTCCCCGGCTACGCTGGGATGCTTTCCCCCCTCCCAGCACGGCAGCCCCCCCCCCCCCCCCCCGCCCCATCAGCCCTGGAGCAGAGCGGCGTTCCATGTGCACACCGTCTGAGCCTCGGGCCTTACCTGGGAAGCTGCACCTGCCGGCTCAGAGCCCGGGGCTCCTGGCGGGTGTCAGGGGAGGGCCTGAGGGGCTACACCTGGTCACCCCCCAGCCTGCCTTCGGGGACCCTCTGGAAGAGGCTTGGTTGCCCAGCCTCTCTGCTCCCAGACAAAGGTCCATCCGGGCTCACCCTTGACAATTTTGCACCTGAGGCTGCCTCTGTCAACAACCAGCAAAATCTTCATGTCTCGTGCCTCAGCTGCCTCCCCTGTTGAATGGGGCGATGGTGTTATCTGACTCCTGAGGCTTTTGTGACAACTTTCTGCATCCTTGAAGGTCAAGGACTTGGCATTGTGTACCGGTTAGGGCTTGCTGATTAACGTGGGCATTCAGATGGGCACCTGGTTCCCTCCCCTGGAAATCCTGAGCTATCTGGAACTTTCCAATGAAGAGCCAGGAACTCAGGGGGATGACCAGACCTGCCCGGACTGGGGGATTCTAAGTCTGGGCCACCTCTTCCTCACCCGGGCACATGCCACCTGCTGCCCGCCCAGCCTGCTGAGCGGTGGAGCTGGTGGCCCTTGCGAATTACCTGGCAACACCTACTCTGTGGAACCTCTGTTTCCCCCACCTGTGAAATGGGCCCACCCAGCTCTGGCCTCAAAGTGGGGATTATGGTGCACGACCCCCGTGTAATGTTCCGGTGTGGCTGTGATCGGTGACCACATACTGGCTGGATTAAAAGCATCAGAAATGTATCTTCTCAACAGTTCTGGAGGTCAGACGTCCAATATCAAGTTTTCTCAGGGCGTGCGCCCCCGGTGGGCTCCGGAGGAAGGTCCTCTCTGCCTCCGCCAGCTCCCTGGGCGTGTGGCCGTGTCCCTCCGCTCTCTGCCTCCACCTTCACAGGGCCTCCCCTGTGTCCCTGAGCGTTCTTTTCCTTCTCGTCTCTGATAAGGTCACTCGCTGGATCTGTGGCCCACCCCAATCCAGGCTGATCGCATCTCGAGATCCTTACGCCTACACCGGGGTCTTACGTCAAAGCCATGTTTGTTCCGGGGTTCCGGGGTGAAGTCATGAGCGGATGTATCATTTTACCCTTGATACTGTATTTCAGCTGTACGTTTCCTCTGCTCGGATATGTTCAGATACACAGATACTCCCGGCTGTGTTACGCGCACCCGCAGTCCTTCCGCGCGGTAACCCGCTGTGCAGGCCCGCAGCCCAGGAACAATGGGTGCACCACGCAGGCCGGGTGTGCAGCAGGCCATGCGCGTAGGTTTGTGTGTGCGCGCCCTGCGGCGTTCGCACCACGACATCATCGAACAACGCGCTTCTCGAAGAGTGTGCATGTGACGCTTCTTGTGGGGGAGGGAAGGACACGATTCACACCAGCTCAACGCCTCACGCGAAATCCAGGATGAAAGCACAGTCACCCGATACACTCTATTGCAGGATCGTTTGTGTTTGTGTGTGCAATTTTGGTTTTTTGGGGGAACACTTTAAAAATACTTTCTCTTTTCGTTTTCTTCTTTCTCATCCATCCCCTCCCTTGCAGACGCAGCCCGTTGAACACCCTGCGTCACACGTGCCAGTCACAGAGCCGGAGGGAGAGGAAATGAGACAAGGTCTGTGAGATGGCACCCTGTAAGTAATCAATAACATCCAGAAAGGAACCAATGCCCCAGGAGGTCATTGTCAGGGACAAGCAGTGAGGGGCTGTGGAAGGAGGAGGGGCCAGTGGGCGGGGACCCAGGCCTGACCTCAGCCCCTTAGGTACCTCTGGCTGGAGGTCAGCCGTGTGCCCACTTACACGCCCCCACCCGCAGAAGGAGCCCGCAGCAGAGCGAAGGGAACTTGCCCGGGCTGCCCACAGCTGGGCCGTCCTGCCAGCGTCATTAATTAACACCAGCCTCTGCCTCTCAGGCGATGGCCCAGCTTGGGCGAGAACCTCCATCCGGTGGGCAAACCCTTGGGTGAACGCTGCCCACCGCCCGCTTTAGTCCAGCCCGCCAGTGAAGACCAGCGTTGGCACTTCCAAATGAGTGAGGAAGGCAGAGGGAGGACAGAGGGAGCACAGAAGGAGAAGTCGGTTCCACAGCACACGGAAATGATTCGGAGTTCCAAGTCAGCTCCGGCCCCGACTGTTCTTGGCAGACAGACGCCCACGCGTGGGCTCCGGGGTGGTTTTCTCCTGACAAGGCAGGAAGTGGAGTAGATGCCACAGGACCCTGTGGGCTGCGAGGTCCAACGTCTTCCCTCCTGGCCCTTTACAGACCATTTTCAGACCTCGACCCACACGCTCACCCTAGGGAGGGGCGGCGACCAGCCTTTGATGGGGCAGGGGGCGGGGAGGGAGTGTTCTGCGTGGATTGTGGCTGACCCCCCTGCGTCTTAACATGAGGTGCGGACAGAAATGCCGCCACTAGGTAAGACTGCTGAGCACAGGCACACAGGGCACCGCAGCGATCACGGTGCCCAGCTGGGGCTGCTTTGTGGCTACGGGCACAGGCTCTGGATTCGAGTTTCAGCTCTGCAGCCGCTCGTTGCCTCAGTTTCCCCATCCTGAAAGTGGGGATGCTTGCACCTCTTTGGGAGAAAGGATCCGTGAGTCGAGGGCGCGCGTGGTGCGCAGATCGGTGCTGACCCCTGTGGGGGGGGGGCTCGGTGCTGCACGCGCCTCCCTGTCCAGCCGCCTGTCCAGCCGCAGAGCCCGCTCCACGCCCTGTGGAGACCAGCGTGCCCCCCTCACACCACCTTCTCTGCCAGCTGTTTTGCCCCAATACCAGCCGCTCGCACCTGGACTGTGCCAGAGCCGGCTACCTGGTCTGCCCCTTCAGTCCACTGTCCACTCGGTAGCGAGTTTTACTGTCCACTCAGCCAGTGAGTCTTTCAAAAAGCAGGTAGATCATCATCTCTCTTGGACTCAACATGCCCAAAGGTCCATCCCACTCGAGTCAAAGCCAAGTTCACATGCCAGCCCTGTACTTCTGGGTTCTTCTCCTGACCTTCTCCCTGAGGCCTCACCTCCAGTCCTCTGGCTGTCCTCTGTATACACCAGGCTCCTGCCCCAGGCCCTTTGCACAAGCTGTGACCTCTTTCTGGACCACTCTTCCCAAGATCTCCATGTCTCGCTTCCCATCTTTTTTTTTGTTGTTTTTTTTTTTGTTTTTTTTTGCATTTTTCTGAAGCTAGAAACAGGGAGAGACAGTCAGACAGACTCCCGCATGCGCCCGACCAGGATCCACCCGGCACGCCCACCAGGGGCGACGCTCTGTCCACCAGGGGGCGATGCTCTGCCCATCCTGGGTGTCACCATGTTGCGACCCTCCTGGGTGTCGCCATGTTGCGACCAGAGCCACTCTAGCGCCTGGGGCAGAGGCCACAGAGCCATCCCCAGCGCCCGGGCCATCTCTGCTCCAATGGAGCCCTGGCTGCGGGAGGGGAAGAGAGAGACAGAGAGGAAGGCGCGGCAGAGGGGTGGAGAAGCAAATGGGCGCTTCTCCTATGTGCCCTGGCCGGGAATCGAACCCGGGTCCTCCGCACGCTAGGCCGACGCTCTACCGCTGAGCCAACCGGCCAGGGCCTCGCTTCCCATCTCTTTCGAGTCGGATGTCCCCTTCCTGGTGAGATGTCCCTGACCACCTGATTAAAAACTGCGGCTCCCTCCTTGCCCCAGACATGCCCATCCCCATCCCCTTCACAAGTTTCCGGCTGGGCTCTCATCACCATAAAATGGACCACAGGTTCTACTTACTTGTCATGCTTATTGTCTGTTTACCCCCGTAGAGTGTAGGGGCTGTGTCTGATTCGATCTCGGTTGTGTCCCCAGCAGCCCTGCGTGTCCCACAAATCCGTTTGTTGAATGAAAGAATCCAGGGGCTGAGGTTGGAACCCCTCACCTGGCAGCACGCACACCTGGGGCTCAGCCTGGCCCTGAGCATCTTTCGGGGAGGGGTCAGGGATCCAGGTTGTGGAACCTTCTATGAAGGATATCACTTGGGTCAGACCCCTCCAGTGGGTTTACAGGGCCCTGGATGCTACCACCACCTGTGGTTCCCCATAGTCACTTTGCGGTGGGAGCTCATTTGACGGGGGAGGAAACTGAGGCTGGGAGCCGGTGGAAGCATTCACCCTGCAGGCTGGAGGGTAGAGACCAGGCTGTCAGGACCCAGGTGCACCTTGAGGGGCAGGAAACCAAAGGGTGATATAAGAAGAGGCCTGGGGGGTTGGGACACCCCAGAGTCTCCCTCCTAGAGGCTGTTCCTTCTGCCACCCCCTGACCTCAGAGTCGGCTCTGCTTCCACTTCTGGGCCGGTGACCCTGGGTCCCTACAGGGCCCGTGCAGCTGCTGAGGCAGGGCTGGCACAGGGCCCGGACCTTTATAGGGAAGCACTCTCGGCCATCCTCACCGCCAGGCGCCTTCGGAGATTGCTGCCACCTCCCCAGAAGAGGCAAACTGCCCTCATAAAAGCATAAACCAGTGACTGGCAGTGAGGGCGGCTGGAGATAAGATAGACCTTTATGACCAGATAAGCTGAAGAGAGCTGTCTGGGCCCCTCGTTTTGGTCTAGTACCATGCACAGGGCGGAGCAGTGCCCAGCGGGGCTTCTGAAAGATAAGAGGACAGAGGTGGGCTTCCTGGGCTGGCCCCTTTGTCGGGGACAGGGACGGGGACCAGGGGGTTGGGGACAAGGGGAAATGGGGCCCACAGCAGGCCTCTGGGTGGGGGTTGGGCCGGGGAAGAGGCCTCCTGAAAGCTGGTGACATCTGCGGGGACCTCTCCAGGCAGAGGGCTCAGGCCCAGGGGGCTTTGTGTTCGGGTTTGTTTGTTTGTTTTTGACTTGGTTGCAAAGGAAGCAGCCCCTCTAAAGTGTGGCTGAGGATACCTTGGCCTAGCAGCTCAACATGTGACCGAGGTCTCTGTGGGTCTCAGTCTGGTTTCTGCTGTCACCCTGGGCAGTCGTCCCCACCCCTGTCATCTGTGTGAAGCAAGTCTAGGCTGGCATCTCCCTCCTCCCAGTCCTGGGGAAGGACAGCATGCTCCCCCTCACGCCATGTTTCCCCCAAAGCCCCAGGAAAGAGGGCACCCCCTGACCTCAGAGTCAGGAACACACCCCGTCCCATGGCCAGCCTGCCCGGGCATGGCACATTCCTCGAGCAGGGACAGGGCGGGGCAGGGGGTCCCCCGCAGGTCAGTCAGGGGACCGGGGCGGGAGAGGGCGGAACCTCTCGGGTTGAGGCCGAGGGAAAGAGGCCCCATCCACGACGTGAGAGGCATGTGAGGAGCTGGGGGTGGGGTGCCTGGCACTGCGAATCTCTCCGCACCCCGGCCCGGTTTTGAGATGACTGCGGGCCAGTGTTTGCCAGGCAGCACTGAGTAAGGGTGGTGGTCCTCCCACCTGAGCCGCATTCGTCACCCACATGCCTCTGGTGGTGCGCAAGCTAGCGTGCCTCAGAACCCCAGGCTTTCATGATGCAGCGGGTTCTGGGTCCCCTGCCTAGAGGTTCGGAGTCTGGGGCGGGGTGGGTGGGGGTGAGCCCTCTGACTAACATCGCCCCTGGGGGCGCCCTGGATCCACCCGGAACCAGCATTTCCTCCTCTTTGCATTTTTTTCCCCAAAAGGGAAGTGGACAAGATAAGGGGGTGGGGTGGGTGGTTATCAGGGAGGGAGAGTCCCCACCGGGCCCTTGGGTGACCAGTCTGCGACACGGGCACACGGGACTTCAGCCACGACACGGCCGTGGCCGCAGCCTGGCCCCCGCCGCGCACGGAACAGAGGAAGAGGACTCCTCCCGACATCCTTCAAGGCAGGAGTGGCTGCCCCCGTCTTGAAGAGAGGAAACTGAGGCCAGAGAGGAAACATGACTTGACCAAGGCCCCGCAGTCGTCAGTTCACGGGGACCGGCGCCCCAGGCTCCTCCCCCCTGCGCATGTGGAACCTGATTGGGTGATGACCCTCCACATCCCCACCCCGCCCCACCCATCAGCATCCCTAAGGGAAATAAGGCCCTTCATGGGGTTCAGTTTCTCTGGGCCTATTTCTCAAGGGCGCCCACTAGAGGAGGCTGAGGGCACAGTCGCTGCCGTGAAGGGGAGCCTCCTCCCACCCCCCATTCCTCAGGGGCCCACTCAGCCTGACAGCTGTCATTTTACTATGATTTATGGAGAGAGAGTAAATACATTTTTAGAAAGACCAGCAGGAAATAACACAGGCTAACGTGGCACATTTTCGGTGAGAATAAAAATGATTGCTACTTTTTACCTGGTTATTTTCCTAAGGCAGTCAGATTTTTAAAGCATCTTGTAATAACTCCCACCCCCTCTATTGGGCACGTGTGGGCCCCCCACCTACCCACCCACCCACCCAGGTCTGAGTTCCCGGGAGATGGGACTGAAGGGTTATTTATTTTTTTTAAGGGTTATTTTTTAACTAGACCATCCAACAGGGCATCCAGCCAGGAAAGGAGTTTCCTGGTAGTTTGGCCCAGGAATGCCTCGTTCCTGTGACTCAGCGGGGCTTCCGGGCACCGCGGTGGTGGCCAGGGGCATGCCCTGCAGGTCACTGATCCCCACGAGCCACCTCAGAGCCAGCCCCGACTCCGATCCAGCTCTGCGCGGTCGCTCTGGTGAGCTTGTGGTTATTGCCACCTGACCAGGGGTGGCAGGGGGTGTGGTGGGGGGCAGAGACCCAGGCAGGAAGTGCCCAGACTGGGGACAAGGGGCTATTTCTCTTCTTTCCTCTCCCAGGGCTTACCTGAGTAACTGGTCTGCTGCCCAATGGAAACCAAGTGGGAACCACAGGCCAATGTTACCTTCTCTACGAGCCACATTAAAAAGAAAAATAGCGAAACAAAGCAGGTAGAGTTCGTTTAAATAACATATTCTACTGAACCCCATCCATCCAGCATGCTATCATTCAGACGTGCGACTGACATTAGAACACCATGAGCAGGTGCTTCCCAGTCCCGCGGGCATACTCAGGGCGAGACCAGGGCGTGTCTGACGCTCACCGCACGTGTGTCTGTCTCCCTTTGGACTTGCCACAGGTCAGCGCTCCACAGCCACGGTGGAGGAGTGGCCGCCATCGTGGATGGCACAGGTCCAGGCTGTCCTGGCTCGCGGGGGTCATTAACAACTTTCAGAAAAGCAGCAGGAAACGGTTTCAGCGGCCAGAGGAGGTGCCTGGGCCGCCTCTCCTGGCTCTCTCCTCGGGCCACGGCACGTGCGTGTCTGATCAAGCAGGTCTGACAGTCGTGTGGGGTGGCACCAGCCCCTGTCCCTCCCTGGGAGAGCAAATGGGGTCCAATTAGCTCTAGGGGTAAACATTGCGCTGATCCCATCTAAACATTCCAAAAGCAAGACCCAAAATGATCCAACGTGACTACATACAAGTAACGTAACTACACCCACACTCAAAGACTATTCATAGGAATTAAAAAAAAAAAAATTTGGCGCCTAGCAGCATAACATTCACAATGCCAGGTATCCAACCAAAAATTGCCAGTCATACAAGGAAGGACACTGTGGCTCAAAATGACAAGAAAAAAGCCAAGAAAATGAAACGGACCCAGAATGGACACAGGTTATCCATCACTGTGTAATAAATTATCCCCAACCTTAGCGGCTTGGAATGCTTAATTTTATATACATACACATATATTATATATATTTATATATGTATTATGTAATATATATAATATAATAAAAGTCCCCAAAAGCAAGAAAAAACGGGGAGGAAAAGAGAAAAAAAAATCTGAAAAAGCGATGACTAAAAATTGTCCTAAGTTGATTAAAAAGATAAATAAGTGAATAGAGCCACAGACCCAAGAAGCTTGGTGAACCCCAAGAAGAAGAAACGGGAAAGAAACTATACCAAACGGAAAAAAACAAACAAAAAACGCACCGTCATCAAACTGCTCAGAACCAGTCGTAGAGAGAACATCGTCAATCTGACAGAGACAAGAGAGTCTGCGTGCAGGGAGGCAGAGGCCGGCGAGACAGCGGGTTCTTCCTCCCGAAATGGTTTGCGTGACAGGACGGCGCGGTGGCATCGTAAAGCTGCCTGGTGTTCTCCGCTTAGCAAAGATGGCTTTGTTTGCTTGTTTGTTTTTGAAAAATGAAAATGAAATAAAGACTTTCTTGGGTAAACAAAAGCTGGAAGAATTCACCACCCATAGACCTACCCTCCAATAAAAAATGTTCAAAGAAGTTCTTTAGGCAGAAAGGAAGTGATACCAGCTAGACGGCTGAATCTATATAGTGAGGTAACAAGCATCAGAAATGATAACTGCAGGGAAAAAAAAAAAGTATACATTGTGAATAAGACATATAAATGGTTCCTGATTATTTAAACACCTTTTAAAATTAATTAATGATATAAGCAAAGATAATAGTGTAACGCTATTTTTCTAACATATGGATAAGTAACACGGAGGGCACCAGGAGCATAAAGGAGAGACAGACTAGAAATATACCCTGTACAATTCTTATACTAATGAAGGGACACAACAGCATATGAAAGTGGATCGGGAAAAGTTTCAGATACATATAACAGACTGTAAAGCAACCACTCACGTACAAAACAAGGAGTGATAGGTAATCACGCAGCAAAGGAGATAAAAATGAAATCATAAAAAAGTCCTCAGTTAATTCAAAAGGAGAAGGAAAGGGGGGAGAGGAACAAAGAACAGACAGACACCCCACAGAAAGCAATAGCAAGGTGATAGATGCAAACCCAACTATGTTGATGATTACATTAAATGTAAATGACTAAAATACCCCGATTGAACGGCAGAGATTTTCAGTTGTGAATAAAAAACCCAAACCCAAATAGATGCTGTGTATAAGAAACTCACTTTAAATATAAGTAGTTTCCAAATAAAAAGACAGGAAAAGATACATCACGCCTTACAGAAACTGTAACAAAGCTGAAGTGGCTCTGCTAATACAAGACTTGTACCGCAACACTATCAATCAGCGTGACATAATTTACACTTACACAGTTTTCCGTCCCTCTCCCCCCAAAACCAGAATATACATTAGTCTGGTCTGGGCAGGTGCAAGGACCACGATGGCCGGATGTTCGCTAGACCCGTCCATCGGATGGCGTGCTCCATGAGGCAGGGGCCAGTCTGCGCTATTCACCAGCGGGGCTCCATGCCTGGCAGACAAGGAGAAAGATGTATGTTAAGGAACTGGCCCATACGCACTCTGTGGGCCAGGCCAGCGGGCGGCTGGAGACTCAGGCAGGGTTTCCGCCTAACGAGCCTTGAGGCGGGACACTCCTTCCCTAGGAAATCTCAGTGTTTTTGCTCTTTTGGCCTCCGACAAACTGGATGAGCCTCACGCTCACCACGGAGGCCCATCTCCTTTACTTAATGCTGACTGATGGCAGCTGTTCATCATACAACACCTTCGCAGCAACACCTGGACGGGTGTTTGACCAGACGATCGGCAGCCTGGCCAATGAAACGAACCATCACAATAAGTGAGCCATGTCAGGCAGTGGGGGTGAGCGCTTGCCCACCAGGCTCCAGCCTCCCCAGAACCAGGCCCAGGGTCCTCCTTGGCTGCAGAGCTTGGGGTGTCCCAGAGGGGCAGCCCCCAGGCACAAGAGTGTCCCCAGGCCTACGCCGTGCTGGCGATCCTCTGCTGGTCCCCCCCCCCCATTTCTCAGCCCCAGGAGGCTCGCTGGTCACCAGCTGCAGGCTTCCGGCTTCCAGCTGGGTTCAGCCAGGGGGAGGAGCCAGGGACAGATGGGAGTGTGGAGCCGGTGGATTCCTGCTGAGCCGTGGGGACACTGGGTGGCCGTCGACCTAAGGCCGCAGCTCCCGTCCACACCCCTCCCATTCCCCCTCTCTCGCCAGCTTCTGTGAGGGCTCCTGGTTGGGATGTGAGCAGGGATGCCACCGTCGATGGCCCTGGGGTGGGCCGTCTGCCTCAGCCACAGCCCTGATTGACACGAGTCTTCAGAACTAACAACAGCAATGGCGGCGATAATGATAATACATGTTTATGAATGTGGAAACTGAGGCCCAGGGGAGCCAGGAGCAGGGTTGGGACCTCACTGGGCAATGAGGAAGCCAGGGGTCTTCTCCGAAGAACAGACCCTCTCTGCGTCCGGACCGTCCGTGGATTCCTGGATGGACACCTTGACCCTGGCCTCTGGCCAGCCCGGGTCAGCTCACACGCCCATGCCCTGGGAGGCTACGTACCGTGTGCCAGCAGTGGCAGGGTGGTCACCAGCAGAAGCTTGACCTCGGCAGCCTCAGCGTTGCCCGGAAATTACCTCGGTATTCAAGCGGCATGCATGTTTCTTTGTTTCCTTTCTCTTGGGACGGAGGGTTAACAAGGACAGTCAGCGATCCCCGGGGTGACAGAGTGCAAGCTAAAAATACTCCCAACAAACAAACAAACCCAGCCCGCGGTCGGCACCCAGGGGACAGCAGTTGCTGGTGCGCAAAGGCCACCGTTTATGGCCGCGGATCTGGGTTGGTTGCCCAAAGAATGCCATGCCCGAGATAAAGCAGGCAGTGTCCCCTTCGGGAAGGACACCGTGACCCACATCAAGTCATTAACCTCCCCGGGAGGCTGCACCTTCCTGTGGCCGGGGTGCCCCCTCACGTGCTTTCCTGACAAGGGCACCAGGGCCCTGTCTCGGGCGGGGACAAGGCTGGAGTCGGGCACTGAACCAAGATGGGACACCCTCTGGCTGAGAGATGGTTTATTATCCGGACCAGACAGAACAATCACAGAGCCGCTTATGATGTGACTGCTCTCACGTGTTATCAGCTTGAACTCTCAGGGACAGAGCCACCCGGTGCCCGGGACCCCACGCTGCTCAGCCGGTGGGCCTCCTCTCGCACCCCTGCCTGGGTGGGGCTCGGGGCGGGCGTGAGGACTGGGGGGGGCCCACTGCGGGAGGGGCAGCTGGTTTGGTCTTCGATATCAGGATGGTAACCAAAGATAAACGCATTGGTTATTATCTCGGTGGGTGATCTTGGGTAACCTTGGAAAGACAGTTGAAGCTCTCAGAGCCCGAGTGTGTGTTAAATCGGGGCGATAGCAAGCCTGCTTCCTCACGCTGTTGAGGGGATTCCAGAAGATTCCGCAGGATGTAGTGCCTGCACCGAGCTCGGTGTGCAGGGGGTGCCTGATCGTGGTGGATACTGTGTCTGTTATTGGTACAGCTGTGATTCTGCTAATTTCAGAGACTCGCGGAAACGGGGTCCCCAGGGGAAGCTAAGAATGTCCGTCCTCTGCTTTGTTCCTGGGGCTCTCCCTCTCGTTAGCCGGCATAATGAGCCGGAACCGCTTCTCCTTGGCAATTAGGCACGTTCCTCCCCCCCCCCCCGAACCCTGGCTCTCTGGAGGGAACTGTCAGGGTGGAGAGGGGAGGGTGATGTAGGTAGCAGGAGGGGCTGGGCTCTTAGGGAGGGGTCTCACGTTGCCCTTGGAGCCGTGCCAGGCGTGGCTGGTGCTGGTGGAGGCAAAGGTGGGGCCACCTGCAATGAGAGAGGGGCACTGGGCACTCTTGCCGAGGCTGCCTCCCCCGAGGACCCCCCTAGATCAGCACGTAATGGGCTTCTGCTGTCCAGCTCCCAGCAGGGACGTTCTGTTTGGGAGAGGGCGTAGGGGCTGAGGTCTGCATGGAGGGGCCCCGAGAAGTTTTGAAAGGCAGAGGTGAGCTCTTTTTATGGGACTTGTGGTTTGTTTGGGGGGTTTTTTTGAGCTGCTGGTGAGGACTGCAGGGTGTGGGGGGGGCTACCAGAGAGAGTCATGGCCACCGGAGAACCCTGCAAGGCCGCCAGCCGTCTCCTGGGGACGCGGCGCACACGCTCTGCAGCAGAAGTACAGAGCTCTGGGCGAACGGGGCACCCGTTTGCACTCGCCGTCTCGGGCGTCGTCACCACGACCACGGCGGCGAGTCGCCGGAGGAGTTTGAAACTGGACCCGAGGAGCCTGCATCCTCGTGGTTGCCCGTTCACTAGGATGGAGAGGGTTGAGGCCTAGGCTATTTCACCCCCCAGCAGTTCCCCCAATTCCCAGAGGGGGGATACCTCAGGGCACAGTGTGGCCGGGGTGTGTGTGTGTGCAGGGACAGGCAGACCGAGGTGTGTGTGTGTGCAGGGACAGGCAGACCGGGGGGTGTGTGTGTGCAGGGACAGGCAGACCACACGTGCAGAGCGAGCCCCCAACCCCGTTACACAGCAGTTTACTTGAAGTGGAGGCTGAGGGAGTGTGCACAGGGCCCCAGGAACCCCCAACACCTTCGCCTCCGCCTTCCGTGGGCACAGCCGCTGGGGCCGCCGGCCCTTCTGGACCAAACACGGCACATCCTGTACTTTTAAAGGCCAAGTCTGCATGTGAGCTCTGAAGGCTCTGTTTTATCTCTGCATCCACAAGTCCCCTGGCCGGCAGATGACCGGGGCGGGTCCCCTTGGGGATCCTGGCGGGGACATTTGGCTATAGGATTCTGAGGCCCATAACATTGGCTCTGACAACCTCTGACTAGGGAGAAGGGAGAGCCTTCAGCCGAAAACCAGGGGCTGGGGGCTGGGGCAGGCGCAGGGGGTGGGGGCCGTCTCGCAGACACCCGGGGAAGAGAGGGTCTGGCTCTCAGCCGCCCAGACAAGGTGTAGCAGCGCTGGCTCTAGGACACAAGCCTCCTGCTGCACTCTGACTTTCCCCCTGTCCTTTCTCTCCTTGGGTCCAAAGGCGGAGCTCCACGTGCCCACCGGTGCATCTCCGTCCAGGGCACCTGCGCGGGCCAGGCCCACGGAAACTTCTCCCCCAAGCTCCCATTAGCACTCGATTGGCAATTAGCGAATGTCATGACCCCTCCTTCTCCACGCCAGGGAGGGGCCGTTTCAGACGTCAGCTTTCTGCCAAGCTCCATGTCTTGTTCTAAAACCCCTTTCCAAGGGAGACTCAGGGGAAATTAACACGATGCCAGACAAGAAAACCCCTCGGAGCCTTGAGCGTGCCGGGCTCTCCCAGGGAGGGAATCCAGCCGCCGCAGGATGCACGCGCGCGCACGGAGCCGCGGTGAAAGATTAATTGGTGTGGAGAGAATTATGGAAATGCGCGAAGCTGTTCCCACCTCCGATGCCTTTGAAACCGGGTCCCCCGGTCGCAAGAGCGCACGCGTCAGGCCCACGGTGGGGCTCCTTTTGTCCTCTCCGAGAGGACCCCCCTCCCGACCCCGGAGAGAAAGCCCAGAGTGGACTGTGCTTAGCCTTAGGAAGGCAGCTGGACAATAGTGTGCTGCTCCCTGGTTTCCTGTGCACTTACTGTATACCCTCTGCCGGGCGGAGCCCTGGGCCGGATTTGACTCTCTCTGAATCCTTGCAACGACTCCGGCAGTTCTGTCACGGTTCCCGCTTTGTGGACGAATGCGCCGGGGACCGCTACCAATCTGGTGAGGGACAGAGCCCAGAGTCACCCAGGCAGCCGTCTCGGAGCGGGGCCCTCGCCCCTCTCTGCCAGCCGAGTGTGCGCACAGGCAGGCCTGACACCGGCTTTGCACACCCCCTTCCGCCGAAAGCCAGGGGCGGAGCGCGGATGGGTCCAGGCTCCTGTCTCACAGGCGCCCGGGGAAGGGCCGGCCGGAGAGATGCCTTCTTGCCCCGCCATTCGGGCTTCTTGGTCATTTGTCCACTGAATAGTTAGGAGCTCTCATCCCAGTGGGCTGGGGGCTGGGGGTTGGGGACAGGGATAGAGAACGGAGTCCCTGCCGCAGAGCTCAGGGTGTCCGGGGGGCAGCGGGGCTGGAGGAGGTGAAGGGGGCCGCGGGGCGTTCGGGGACACTGCCCACATCCCCGGCGCCCAACAGGTCTGGAGGCTTCGACATCCTGCGTTTCTCCCAAGCTGCCAGGTGCTCTGCAGACGGGCCAGGGAGCCCCTGGTGCCTGTGTTCAGCTAATCTCTAACCAGCCTGGGGGAGACCCCCAGGTGGGCCTGGCTTCTTCAGGCTCAAGTTAGGACCGCTCGGCTGTAGATACAGGTTAGTATGTATCAGTGTAATGGTCCCATTTCACAGGCCAGTGGAGCTGGGGTGGGGAGGAGGTGGCTTCCTAAGTCCCCAGGTGCCCAGGGGGCCCCAAGCCCTTCCGGGACCAGTGTGGAACAGTGGGGAGGAAAGGCAGGTGGCTCCAGATGGAGCACCCAACTGTTCCCAAATAAGAAGGTGGCTGAGCACCGGCCCCAGGGTCCCATACAGCCTGGGGTCACGCTTGGTGTCAGCCCGCCCTCAAAATGGCCTGGGACAAACTGTCCAGAAAGGAAAGAGAAGGCCATGTGTCTCCTGCCTGATCCAGCGGCCGCCACAAGATGGCGGTCTTTTGTGGGGTTTGTGGGTTTGGTCTCCTTTATCTGCACCCTGAGTGACAACCCCAGGGGCCTTCCCCAGGTTCCATGAGGCTAGGTGCACCTGTGTGAGTACGTAGGTGTGTGCAGCGTGTGCATATGTTTGTTTATGCGTCTCTGCACACGTGGGGTGTTTGTGCACATGTGCACCTGTGTGTGGCTGCGTGTACATACATGCGTGTGCTTGCCTGTGTGGTACTGTCTGTGTGCGCATGTCTGCCTGGGCCTGTGTGCTCACATATGCAGATGTGCACGTATGCATAATCTTATATTCTTACACGTGGTCAGGGGGCCAGGGGTTTGGGGAGTGACCGGCCCCTGGGAGAGTTTGTTGAAAGCTCTGGGTGCTGGAACAGTACAGGCACCCAAGAACCCGCCCTGGTGTTAGGGCTTCACTGACTACGATCTCCAAGCACGGGGCTCCCTGAAAGGGGGGTTGTCTCGAGGCTGACACTGCCCGCACCATCCGGGGTCGGCCAGCACTCCGTTTCCCTGTCTGCAGGATCCGCCATTGTCGACAGCCCTGCCCTGCCTGCGACCGTGCCCCCGGGGGCTCCCCTGGGCTGGGGCCATGGTCCTGTTTGCTAGCAGTGCGTGGGGCGAGAGAGAATGAGAACGGGGCTGGAACATGAAGGAGGGGCAGACAGGCAGTGCTGGAGGTGAAGTCCGGGGGGAGGTTCACTCTGTGCTTTTGGAGAGAGAGAGAGAGAGGAGAGAGAGAGAGGGGAGAGAGAGAGAGAGAGAGGAGAGAGAGAGGGGAGAGAGAGAGAGAGGAGAGAGAGAGAGAGGAGAGAGAGGAGAGAGAGAGAGAGGAGAGAGAGAGAGGGGAGAGAGAGAGAGAGAGAGAGGAGAGAGGAGAGAGAGAGAGAGGAGAGAGAGGAGAGAGAGAGAGAAATATCGTGTCCTCCTCCTGAGAACTCACATAGGACAAGCCTTCCAGCATCTCTCTCCGGAGACAACCTCTGAACTCAGCCTGGGTGCAGCATGCCCCCCCCCACACACGCCTGCTGACCTTCCTCCCACCCACCTCACGTGTGTGTGTGTGTGTGTGTGTGTGTGTGTGTCCGCAGCTTCTCCTGTACTTCCTGTCCCGCCCGCAGGTCGCTCACACCTGAGATGCGCGCCCTCGCCGGGGCTCAGAGACCCCACCTGCAGACCTGGTGACGGCTCTCTCCCGGGCACAAGCACTGCCCGCTCCGAGATCCACCTCGTGCTTAGCAGACCATTGGCGAGTCACCAATGTTTGTTGATTGAATTCGATTTGGGTTTGAAAACAAAGGTCTCCAAGCCCGGAACCTTGTGTGCCCACGCCCCACCTGGGAAGAGGACCAGCTCTGGGTAGATCTTTCCAGGGAGGGAGGAAGGGAGGGAAGGAGGGAGGCGCGTGCATCGGGGTCCCCGAGGTCGAGCCCGTGGCCGTGGGGATTCAGCGTGGACTGAGGAGAACTCTGCAAAGTCCTCTGTGCCGCCAGCCCCGGCCTTGGAATGCCCCGGTTGGGATAAATTAATGGTTTGGAGGCCCCAAGTGCTGTGAGGTCTGTGTCTGGGTGGACGGAGAGAGGCGAGCTGAACTGGGATGCATTCTGACCCCAGACTCCGAGGCATTAATTACTTAAATGAATAAGTATTAAATCAAAGGCCTGGCTTCAAAAATTAAACTCAGATTAGCCCCTTGCTCTGCTTCCTGTAAAATCAAAACCATTTGGTTGAGGAATGGACACCCGGGGGTGGGAGGTGGGGGTGCTGAGAAGAAAGCCCTGGTGGCCGGCCTCATCCCTTCCCCGGGGCCAGGGTCCTCGGTGCCTTCCGGAGAGTGGCCGCTGGTCCCTACCTCCCCTGCCACCCACCACTGTGGCCCTGAACGAGAACCCCAGACTCTGGGGAAGCTGTTCACACAGTGGCCTCTTATCCTTGTGTTCCTGCATTAGCCAAGCGTGGGGGTGGTGGTGGAAGTCTCTGGAATACGGGGGTGGGGGGCTAAGTTGTCATGTCTAACTCGGTGGCTCAGGGCATGGGGGGGTGGAAGTCTCTGGAATATGGGGGGGCTAGGTTGTCATGTCTAACTCGGTGGCTCAGGGCATGGGGGGGTGGAAGTCTCTGGAATATGGGGGGGCTAGGTTGTCATGTCTAACTCGGTGGCTCAGGGCGTGGGGGGGTGGAAGTCTCTGGAATATGGGGGAGCTAGGTTGTCATGTCTAACTCGGTGGCTCAGAGCGTGGGGGGGTGGAAGTCTCTGGAATATGGGGGGGCTAGGTTGTCATGTCTAACTCGGTGGCTCGGCGTGGGGGGGTGGAAGTCTCTGGAATATGGGGGGGAGCTCGGTTGTCATGTCTAACTTGGTGGCTCAGAGCGTTGGGGGGTGGACATCTCTGGACTATGGGGGGGCAGCTAGGTTGTCATGTCTAACTCGGTGGCTCAGGGCGTGGGGGGGGTGGAAGTCTCTGGAATACGGGGGGGGCTAGGTTGTCATGTCTAACTCGGTGGCTCGGCGTGGGGGGGTGGAAGTCTCTGGACTATGGGGGGGCAGCTAAGTTGTCATGTCTAACTCGGTGGCTCAGGGCGTGGGGGGGGTGGAAGTCTCTGGAATACGGGGGGGGCTAGGTTGTCATGTCTAACTCGGTGGCTCGGCGTGGGGGGGTGGAAGTCTCTGGAATATGGGGGGGCAGCTAGGTTGTCATGTCTAACTCGGTGGCTCAGGTGGATTCTTGGGCATGCTGTCTCTGCTTGAGCACCAAGGCTGCTCTAGAGGCTCTGTGCCATCTGAGCTAGCCTTGTGGTCAGGGCAGCCCTGGTGACCACAGCCAGCAGGAACGGATGGCTTCTGGGGCCACCCAGGAGCCCTCAGAGAGCACGCCTCTACCCCCTGGCAGCTGGAGTTCTGTGCTGGGTCTGTGGTGAATCGGCCCTGAGCTGGTTGGGGGTGATAGCGCTCACAGGGCCATGTGGGTGTGCCACGGATCCGCACAGGCATCGTCTGACACCTCTAAGGAAAGGCCGGGCCGGCAGGAGCCCCGTCCTGAGATCTGGCCAGAGGAGCTGGCCTTCCCGGGGGCTGGAGGGGCACCCTGGCACCACCAGGTGGGCCTGGAAGGCCAGAGGGGAGGGGCGGTGGGCAGGGCCGAGACACGTGGGTGTGGAAAGATCACGGCCGGCTGCCGTGGGGGGGCGGTAAGGGGAATAAGGACAGTCCTGGATGGACTGTCAGTTCAAAACCACCCAAAGTAGCCCGTTCCCCCTCCCTTTCTGCAGGGCCCACAGTGGACGAGAACCCTCGCAGACAGGGAGGGAGCACTCTCGGTGGGAAGAGGAGGAGAGCAGCTGGTCCTCTTATCTCCGAGGCCTTGGCTTTTCCATCTGTGAAACGGGCAAGCACAGACCTGCCCACCCACCCCACGGCACCCGACCTGCTCAGGATAAGGGCTGGGCCAGCTCACCCCCCACGGAACAGATGAGGCTGGACCTGCCCGTGACCTCAGCCACGGGAGAGGCTGGGACCCGCAGCTTCCTGGCTTCTCCTGAGACCTGAAGATGCAGCACCGTCGGGCTGTCACTATTGTTTTTAACAAACATTTCGGTCCTTGCGAGAGTGCTGTCCCCTCTCTTTCTAAGCCGCCCCTCCAGGAAGGCAGACCCTACTCTCTCTGCCCGGTGAGGGGCCGGGCCTGGGGAGGGGGCTGTCCAGGGTCACAGCTACCCTGATCACAAGGCATAGGAAGTTCATAAAAAAAACAAACCCAGGAAAACCCTTCTAGCCCCTTCTTGGGCCCGAGTCTCCACAGGACACCATGCCTGGGTGACGGGGCCATACCAGCGCCTGCCTCAAGGAAAATGCCATTTGGCTCATCAAAGTCATTTTGTCCCTGACTAGGCCCAATTCACACCTGGTTGCAGGTCACTGAACAGGGCGAGGAGAAGCCGGAATGTGTTTATGATGGGCGGGGCAGCCTGGCAGCCTTCGGCCAGGGGGTTCCCGGCCCCTGGAGGTGGTGGAGTTGGCACCTTTTGGAGCCCCGTGTTGGGGTGTGTCCCTCTCTGCGGGTCACCACACCACACGGCAGACTGGCCAGCAGGAGGGAGGTCACTGGGAGCCAGCTGTCAGGATATGCTCAAAGGTGGCTGGCCTGGGGAGTGGCCACCAGGCGGGGATGGCAGGCCCCACCCCTGCAGGGAGGGGGCAGCCCCTGGGTATTCATGGAGGCCCCCTGCCTCCCAGCAGGTCTCCACAGGGACAGCCCGAGTGGTCTTTCCAGAAGGAAGTAGCCTGGGTCACAACCCCACCAGCTTGGAGCTTTCCAGAGCCTTCTCTCAGGCTCAGAGTCCTGGCTGCTCCTGCAGCATCTGACCTCCTCCTCATCCCCCCCCATGCCCACCCGCTACCACACACACATAGGGCCCTGCTCTGCCCCCCCCACCAACACCCTCCCCAGCTCAATTATCACCTCCCCGGGCAGGTCCTCCCAGATCTCCCTGCCTGGCCGCCCCCTCCCAAGTCTCTCACAGCCCGGATCTCAGGATTTGATCAACATCTATCCTCCCAGCTGAACTCTGGGCCCCTGGGGGAGAGGCCTCATTGGTGTTTGCTCAGCTCGGTGTCCCCAGCCCCACAGCCAGCCTTGGAACACAGCAGGTCCCCCGGAAGTGGCCGGGCGGGGCGGGGGTGGCCGGGGACAGCTGCACATGGCTGGATGAGCACGTGGCAAGGGTACCGCTGGGCTCTGATAGGCTGAGGGGCCCCAACAGGGACCCTTCCATGGAGGACCAGCCTCCCCCCACCCCTGACACCTCCTCATGGCAGTGAGAGGGTGGGTGAGGACCCGGGAGAGCAGACCTCAGAGGACTCGGGGTTCAATGTGGCCGCACCCGGGCAGAGCTCTGGGTTCTAGGTTGAGACCTCTGCCGGCCCTTTCTCCAGCGCCAGCCCAGCCGGCGCTTCCAGTCTAACCCCGTTCCCCCAGGAGACTGGGTTCAGTCCTGGTTCTGGGTGGGCCCCTGTCAGACATAAGCAGCATGTGAGTGAGCGGCCTGGGGCCCCAGATCCTTCTTTTATTTTTAATTTTATTTATTTATTTTTTGTATTTTTCTGAAGCTGGAAACGGGGAGGCAGTTAGACAGACTCCCGCATGCGCCCGACCGGGATCCACCCGCACGCCCACCAGGGGGCGATGCTCTGCCCACCAGGGGGCGATGCTCTGCCCCTCCGGGGCGTCGCTCTGTCGCGACCAGAGCCACTCTAGCACCTGAGGCAGAAGCCACGGAGCCATCCCCAGCGCCCGGGCCATCTTTTGCTCCAATGGAGCCTCGGCTGCGGGAGGGGAAGAGACAGAGAGGAAGGAGAGGGGGAGGGGTGGAGAAGCAGATGGGCGCCTCTCCTGTGTGCCCTGGCCAGGAATCTAACCCGGGACTTCCACACGCCAGGCCGACGCTCTACTACTGAGCCAACTGGCCAGGGCCTTATTTTTAATTTTTTATTGATTGATTCAGCCAGAGGGAAAGGGGAAGAGAGAGAGGCAGGAACGTGGATCTGCTCCTGTATGTGCCCTGACTGGGAATCGAACCGGCGACCTCTTAGTGCTCTGCTTTGGGCCGATGCTCTAACCCACTGGGTCTCGTTCCCTCCTCCCTGCCGGCCCCGGGCTGCCTTCTGTTACAGATCTGCCCGGTCTTCTGTCCGGCCCCCCTCAGGGAGCAGAATGTCTAAGGCTCCTTCGTGCTGTAGCGAGTCAGGCCTTGGTTCCCCTCTTGTGGCTCCGTGGTACCCCGTGGCGTGGATGGACCACATTTCGCTTCTCCTTTATTAGCTGGGGGGCGAGGGGGCCGTCTCCTTTGGGGCTCTGTTGGATTAGGCTGCTGTGAGCACTCGTGGATGAGTTCTGAGTGGACCTGTGTTCTTATTTCTAGGAACAGGATTGCCGGACCGTACAGTTGCTCCAGGTGTACCCGTCGGAGGGGCTTCCGGGCTGTTTCCACAGCAGTTCACCGTTTCCCAGCCCTCCGGGAGGGTGCGAGGCTCTGGGCTCCCCTCCCCGGGCCCTCGCCATACCTGTTGTCAGCCGGCTTCCCGATGCTGGCATTCAGGGTGCGTGTGAGCAGGTGACAGCACCTGGCAGGGTCCCTTGGCGGGGGCAGAGTGTTTCTCTCCATCGTGGGACAGGACCGGAGTCCCCACACAGCCCTCTGGGTCTGAGACCACCTGGGTGCCGGTTCAAATTGTGGAAGGAGCCCCAAAGCCAACAGGGGGTGATGTGCAGAGGACACCTGGGGCCGGGAGGGTCCTGGGGCGTGCTGCTGGGGACCAGCCTGCTCAGAGCTGTGTGGCCGAGCTGGTGTCCAGGGAGAGACTCAGTCACACCCACCGTGCCGGTGGGGGCCCAGGTGTGGGCTCTGCGGGCGGGGGCCTTTAGGGCGGCAGCCGGGCCTGCGAGCGGCAGACCGTGCGTTCCTGGCCCTGGAGCTCCGAGCTGTGTCCGAGCGAGCGAGGGCATCAGGCCGGAACTGCCCTGGCTGCCCCCAGGACCCGCACATTAAGGGGGGGGGCTGGAGGGGGCGGGCTGGCCCAGCCATCACTTCCAGCTTGAGCCAGTTTAATAAATAGCTAAATAAAGCGACTGAGAACGCTTCGCAATTAGCCCGGATTCCTTGCTAAGTGGTAGGTAGGTGGTATCCCATTTTCTTAAAATAAGTTCTTTCCACTGCCTGGTGGCCTGGCAGCCGGAGCCCCCTGCAGGAGGAAAGCCCCTCCTGGCCGCCGGGACACGGATGCCTGCCGGAAGGGAAGGCCCACTGCACTCCAGCGTGGTGGGCCCTTCGGAGTTAAAAACGCACCCAGCGGGGCCGAGCTGGTCATCTCCTCTGCGCAGATAAGACCCACGCGCATGCGCCTGCCATCTTGCCGACCGTGGACTGCTCCCCGGTGCCGGGGGGACCCCGTCCTGTGGGGCCCCCTCTAGAGCAGTGCCCCTCCCCTCCAGAATCTCCCCCCCCCATAAATCACACTGGCAGCGTGAACCCCGGAAGGCCGCTCGCCCTGCACCAGCAGCCGGAGACCCTACCCCTAGGCACGGTGCGTAGCCTCACTGCCTGTACCACGGGGGCTTCTTCCGCGGGGCTCAGAGGAGATCATACATGTGGCGTGCGGTATGTGAAGGCCTGAGCCAGCGCCAATCCTCAATGTCTGCTGTCCCGGGACACCCCGCCAAGGCTCTGGGCTCAGAACTGTCACGTGGGAGGGAGGTCAGGAAGGGGGCAGCTTGGCTGCGATGATGACCACTTGGCTCTCCTGCCATGGGCGTTTCCCAGACGCTAATGAATACGATGAAGGATCCTGCCTCCTCTCCTTAGCCCGCTGCACCCTGGCAAGAACCCAGGGTGGCCCAGCCACGCCGTCCGTCGCCCCTTCCGCAAAGGCAAACACGGGCACCAAGCCCTCAGGCCACTTGGTGCCAACCCGGGACCTGGTACCTTATTCTCTCACCCCTACCCTGTCCCCACCCCAGGACAACGCCTCACGGCAGCCCCGTCCCTCAGCCCTCCTCCCTGATGGGGTCAGCTCCAGGGGCATACCTTGGGAATTCACTGGCTTTGTGGGGTGAACTGTGTGTCCCCATCCAAATTCCTATTTTGGCGTCTCGATCCCTGGAGCTTCGAGATGCGATCCTGTTTGAAAACAGGAACTCTAAAGGGGTGCTACGGGTAAAATGAGGTCACTAGGGTGGGTCCTAACCACAGCGCTCTGCTCAGGGCTGACCTGCTTCCCGGCAGAGTCCTGGAGCCGTTAGAGCTCGAGGCAATATCTGTGTTTCTCATATGCTGGGGCGGGGGGGTCGCCAGGGAGGAACACGAGGGGCTGGGGCAGCCACGGCCCGGCGGGGAGGGCATCCGGACCCTCCCCTGCCCCCAGTGCGCCCTCAGTTTTCTCTGCTTTATCCACTTGATGTTTCATCTGGGAAACAGACCCTCCTGCCAAAGAAACACCTTTCTGCATGCACCCTGACAGGGGATCGAACCCACAACCTCGGCGTATCAAGACGCTGCTCTAATCAAAGGAGCTACCCAGCCCGGGCCCAAAGAAACACCTTCCGGTGGTCGCTGGCAACCTAGTTTTGAAGTGCTTCTTTTAAAGCACCAAAGACTGAGTTTTGGGGGACAGAAAGTGGCTCATCCGGGGTTCTGAAGGGCTCACATCTGGTGGGAGAGTCTGTGCTGACCACCTGGTCCTGGGAGCCCCAGTCCCAGCTGCCCCACCAGTGAGGCCGACGACAGGATGACGTTGACGCTGGAGTGACCGGGCTCCCGGCCTGACCTCCCTGCCACGGGCAGGCCTTGCGGTCCACGTCCACACCCCAGAGCCAGCTACGCTCTGCTCCGCCTGGTGCAGGAGATTGGTGCCCGGCTCTGGTGAGAGAACAGTCTTTGCAGTACGTAACCAGAAGAGATCCTGCCGGACCCGGGGACCTTCCTGCTAGTCTTCCTCCTCCCCTGACCTGTGGGCTACCCCTCTCCACACACAGCAGGTGCTCAGCACCTCCCCACCTGGCACTTCTTGGGAGAAGCTAAGAGCTGGGCTCACCGCACAACAGGGTGGGCATTTGGAAGTGGGGTCCTGATGTATTTATTACCCAACCAGCTAACAACTCATCGCTCTGAGACCAAAACTCCTAGCCCGGGGGCCGCAGGGCCCTTGGCAGCTGCCCCACCTCCTGCTGTGCTTGGCTCTCAGCTGTTACCCTTTCTCACTGGGCTCCAGCTGCAACCACACTCTGCTGCCACAGGACCTTTGCACATACAGCAACCCTACTCATCCACCTCACCTGGCTAGCTCCTTCCTTCAGTGAGGCAGGTTATGTCCTGTCCTCTAGGGCTCTTCTCTCTCACTCATTTCTGCCATTATCTCGTCTCCCTCATCAGACTGTCATTGGGCCCCCGGGCGTGGGTGGAGCTAGCCCCGGGGAAGCCGGCACTACTCGAATAGAAATAGATATCAGGCCACAGCAGGTGAGCAGCCTGGGACAAGGGAGTGTCACTCGCGGGGCCCCTGGGTGTTGTGTGTGCCCCTCATCCCCGGTCCCCACCCAACCCTGACATTGAATGAATGCTGGTTCAGCCAGGAGGTAGTTGGCACCCTTGGGTGACAAGGGTCTCTCCCCTGCCACCCTAGAGCACAGAGGGAGAGCACATCCTGGACCAAGGCACTGGACCTCCCCCGAGCCTCAGTTTCCCCATCGATAAAGTAGGGGTGAAAATTCCAATTCCACCTGACAGGGTTGATCGAGGCATGGGGGGGGAGGGCTGTCCGCTTGGTGTCAAGCGTGGGGACATTGGGAGCATTCAGTAAAGTCTGTCCTCAGTTTTGATCAAGGGTCCAGACCGACCAGGAAGAAGGCAGTGAAGGGTGCTGGCCACTGAACGGCAGTGTCCCCTGCCCCCACCAGTCAGGACAGCACAGAGCCAGAGGGGTGACAGGTGGGGGCTGGTCCTCTGGCTCTGGTGTCACTTCTGTTCTGTGATGGCCCCTTTGAAGGTGCTGAGACTGACAGTCCCTTTTCGGGCAGTGTGGGGCTCAGCCTGGGAGCTGGCACCCTGTCACCGGGGCGTGACCAGGGGAGAGGGCCTCCGCCCCGCGGTCCTGGGGGGCTTTGTGCAGGGCAGCCCGCGCGCTGGCTGGGCGGCTGGAGACAATGGGGGGCTGCGGCCAGGGGGGGCTGGCATAGCAGGCTGGCAGGGAAGCGGAACCTTCCTGTACCTCCACCCTCGCGAGAAACCTAATCCGGGGGTTGGGGGGGCAGGGCTGCAGCCTGGGGTGGGGGCGCCCCTGCGGCCTTCGGGCTGCGGTGTGTGTTCACAGTCATTTGAGGGCTTCCACTGGGGGGTTCCTAATCATTTGATGTGGCAATTAGCAAGGGGACTTTTGTCCTCCGGAAAGACACAGCCTCCCACTTCAATCACCCTGTTTATGCCCCGCAGAAGCCAAACAGCCCCGGCCCAGATAACAGTGGACTTCAAACAGCCCTAGGCCGGTCGCCCCTGAACCGCCGGGCCGCGCTGCGCCCCCCCACCCCCTACCACCGGCCTTTTATGCAGCCAAAGCGTTACTTTTCCCATGAGAAATTCCGGCCCTAATGGCCTCGGACGACAAAGGCAGGCACTCGCGCACCAGAGACCTTTCCATGTGGGTACCTGGCCCTTGAGGTGGGTGGGTGGGGGCCCGGTCAGTTCTCTCAGGTTCAGAGGGCGTGTGGTCCCCCCCAGTGGGGTGGCCCCGGTACCCTCGGGGAGCCCACGAGGGAGGGCCTGGGCCCTGGCCCAGCGCGGGGACGGATGCTCAGAACTTGGGCTTGCTCTCCCACACGCCCAGAGGGCGTCCCCACATTTCCCAGTGAGCTCTGCTGTGCCCCGGCCCCTGCGCGGGACGGATGCTCAGAACTTGGGCTTGCTCTCCCACACGCCCAGAGGGCGTCCCCACACTTCACAGTGAGCTCTGCTGTGGCTCAGAGGACGATGCCGAGGACGCTGTCTGCCTCAACGGTGTGAGACGCCAGGCCCTGGGCCAGCACAGCCGCGCGGAAGCCTCCGCTCCGAGAACACCTCTTGCCGCCGCCCGTGGGTTCGCAGGCCCGGCTGGAGGAGCCTCGGGGACTTGCTCAAAGGACGCATCAGGCAGCCAGTGCGAATCCAGGGCACCCCATCCTGCCCCTTGCAGCCGAGGGCCAGCGGAGACCCTGTTGAGCCTCGCCAGCGGGAGAATGAACCTTACCCCCAGACCCCCGCTGTGGCGAGAGCGTGCGGGTGTCCCGAGAGCCGAGCAGAGGAAGGCCTCCGCCGTGCTGACCGGCAGCGGAAGCGCGGTCCCCGCTCCCTCGGGGTCTGGTCCCGTCCCCCCCCCCCCCCCCGGGAGTCGGAGCAGCAGAGAGGGAACAGGTGCAAAGCACACCTGTGGGGGCTGACCCCACCTCGGTCTCCTTGCTCACCACACACGCCCGCTCTGTGCCGGCATCTGGCATCTAAGCCCTGGCTCCTCACAGGCTGTCGTAGCCAGCTGGGACATCCGTGTCCCTTCCTGTCCGAGCTGGACGCCCCCTGGCTGCTCATGAAGCAGCCACAGGTATGTCTTTCTTGACAGACTAAATCCACACATGTATCCACAGACTGATTTGTCCCTTCTAGACCGACCGGTGTGCCACGCTGTGGACGGGTTGGTAACAAGACAGAGGAGGGACCCACTAGGCTAGAAGTTACACTTGGTGGGGTGACTACAGGCCATTTCTAGGTGGAGACCCAGTTCATTGTCACGTCTGCTCATGGAGCTAGAGGGACTTGGAAATAAAGCCCCCGGGGGGTCATGGTCCAGCAGGAGAGGTGGACAGGTAAACAGCAGGAGCTTACTGGAGTACCAGCACAGGGAGGTCCAGGTGGACTTCCTGGAGGAGGTTACTATCGCTGAGTTGTGAGAGGGTTGGCGGCAGCAGCCCAGGGCTTCTGGATAGAGGTACCGCAGGGCTTGCTCCTCGTGCTCTGAGCTCCTCCCGCTGGGCTGCTCTCGGCAGGGGCCTCAGTCAGCTCAGGCCTCGGTTTCCTCAACATCCTCGGTGGCACTGGGTGGGTCAGTGTCGGGGCTCAGGCTCTTCTTCCACAGGGCGCCTGCTGTCCGCTGACCCCCATGCTGTGTCACAGTCTGGACGGGGCAGGTGACAGGAGGCAGAGGTGAGGACCTGGCTCTGTGACTTGCTTGCTGTGTGACCCTGGGTAGGAAGCTGCCCCTCTCTGAGCTGGCAACTTCTCTCTTTCTGACACCCAGAGAATAAACTGTCAATGAATGAAGAAGTGGGGTGTTGACCGGGGGCTGTAACCTCAAAGCCTCACTCACTCCTCTGCCCCGTGCCAGGCACAAGGACTCAGTCTCCACCACGGGGACCTGGTACCCCGCCCCCCACTCTAGCCTCTGCCTTGATCTTCCTACATTCCACCCGGCCCCTCCCGCATAGGGCTGGCTAATTTCTGCTCAATATTCAGGCCTCGACTAGAAGTCCCCAGCACAGAGCAGCCTTCCCTGACTGGCTGTCTCCCTGCCCACACTGACCGCCGGCTCTATCACAGTGCCCGCCTGACAGCCACGCGTACAGGGGTGGAGGGAGGCAGGGACCCAGACTCAGTCTGGCCCTTGCAGCCCTCAGGACACATCCCACACAGGTGCACACACAATGCCTGCTGCTCCAAGCGGGACAGTGACGGGGACGTGCTCTGAGGGGAGGTGACTTCCTGTCCCTGACCTCAGAAAAGCAGTAAGGTGAACATTTTCTTCCTTGTTCGAATGATAGGAGAAGGTGGCCAGTCCCCCTTCCCCGGAAACCACAGGCGTGTGAATTCCAGCTCCTTCCCCGTTTGGTCAACAAGATCCCTTCTTGGGAGTAAGACGATGGTTTTGGATGTTTCAAGGTCCATGACAGACCTCACGGGGTGACAGACACCCCACGGGGTGGTGGTGGTACCTCTGGAATCAGCCAACGAAGAGGAGAGTCACCCGCAGAGCCTGTGGGGGGGGGCATGTTTTCAGCGGCTCCGTCCATCTGTCCGTCTCCGTCTGTGCGACCCCAGGCCGGACGCCAGGGCTGACGACGCCACCATGCTCTTGGCCCCGGGCTCACAAGCCCCAGCCCTGACGGATCACTCACCAAGGGGAATGTCTGTTCCTAATGTCAGTCCTGCCAAAAGGCCTGGCCCAGGTCCCAGCCTGCCGCTCCCGGTCCCCGCCGGGTGGACAAGGGCGGGGTGGGGGTAGGGTGGAAGGCTGGAAGGAGAGGCCCCGCCCACCCACACCGCCACCCAGGGTGAGTCCACCAGGGTCGGGTTGGTTCCGTGGGTGCCATCTCACAGGTGGTCCTAAACGGGACAGGACAGCGCATGGGGGCACTGGGCTTTGGCACGAGGCTGGGAACACCTGCTCTGTGCGGGGGCAACTCGCTAGCTTGTCCCTTTCTCATCTGTAGATTGGGAGACGGCACTCCTTACTGTCCCGGGCGGTCATGATGATACGACAGGGTGACGGGCAGAGGGCTCGGGTCAGAGTGGACAGAGCCCGGGCCCCTCCCTCCAGGCATTGTCCTCACCATCATCATTGGTATCGGATGCAGCTCAAACGCCAGCCGGCGGGCGTGGGGCTTGGCTGCTGCCCCGCTGGACTGCCCTGAGGTCCTGGATCCTGGGAGAGGGAGAGGGAGAGGGGCCCTGCTCAGCTGGCCGCAGCCTGAGTGTTGTGGAGAGGAAGGTGCCAGGCTGGGTGGAGGCAGCCTGGGGGTGCCCAGAGGTGCAGTCCAGCTGGCTGATATCTGGAGGCAACTCTTAAGTCCACCAGGATTCCTGGGGGGCGGGGGGACGACTCCTCAGCGGCAATGGCGGTAAGGGGGGCCCCGGCCACCAGACCCCCAGGGAACCGGGGAGTTGCTGGTGGTTGCTGCTCTGTCTAGTGATCCGTCAAGCCTTCACATTCTGTCCCCACAGAGGGACTCCTGGGGGGCACAGGCCTTTGACACCTTCCTGGACACAGGCTGACGTAGTTGGCTCTGAGACAGCAATTTGTCACTCCATTATGAGTTTGATGGATGAGCGCCGGGCTGGGACAGCAGTCCCTTTTAGCGGAGCAGCAGATCCTGGGCCGCCTGAAGGGCTGGTGACATGCACGACACAATGTTTCCTTACGTCCCGCCCACCCGGGGCGGCGCCAGCCACAGGCCCCCTCAAAGGAAGTGCAGTCGCTGCAGAAGCGATTCAGGCTCCGTCCCTTTGTGGCGCTGAGGCTGGCCTTTCTTTGGCGGTGGAAGAAAGGGCCGCCGGCTCCTTGTTGTCCCTGGGAAGGCTGTCCCGTGGGCCACCAGCCCTCTGACCAGCACGCACAGGGCCACTCCTCACTTTGAGAGGGCTTCCAAAAGGCCCTGGCGACCCTGCACCCGGGGCTGTGCTCGACTTCAGACGACAGGAAGGGACCCTGCGTCTCAGTGGCCAGTGGCAGCCTGAGAATGTGCCCATCCCTGCAGGGCCCTGTCCCCCTCCCTCCACCACCGCACACTCATCGAACAGGGGACTGGATCATGCAGATTGGCATCTTGTTCCCAAAAAAACACTCCCTCTACGCGGCCGGTTCTAACTGACATTGGATTCCCGCCCCTGGACTCGCGTTGCTGGGAGGTTTCGATGGGCCTCGAAGGCCCCGAACAACGCTGTCGTGATCCCCACTGTGGGGTGGGTGCACAGGTTACAGGGCTGGACGCCCTGGAGTGAAGTCCACTGCGTGTTCATGTAAAGAAGAGTTATCTCACCTGCCTGTGGTGGCGCAGTGGGTAGGTAAACCATCGACCTGGAGCGCTGAGGTCCCCGATTTGAAACCCCGGGCTTGCCCGGTCAAGGTACAAGAGGGAGCAACTATTATAAGTTGATGCTTCCTGCTTCTCGCCCTACTTTCTCTCTCTCTCTCTCTCTCTTTCTCTCCCCCAAATCAATAAATAAAATCTAAAAATAAAAGAAGAATTACCTTTGTTGGGACAAGGAGGGGCGCAGAGGGGTGCAGGGATAGAAACTAGACTCCTTTAAATATGTCTCCTGTGATTGACAAGAGACAGTCCTCCCCGAAGGTGCTCCCGTCCTAATCCCCAGAGCCCGCTACCGTCCTAATCCCCAGAGCCCGTACCATCCTAATCCCCAGAGCCCGTACCATCCTAATCCCCAGAGCCCGCTACCGTCCTAATCCCCAGAGCCCGCTACCATCCTAATCCCCAGAGCCCGCGAGCCGTGATCTTACAGGAGAAAAGGAATTTTGCAGGTGTGACTGTTAGGAATCCTCGAGACTGCCTTGGGTTCCCCAAACCGACGTCATCACTGGGTCCTTAGAAGCTGGGGGTGGGCAGGAGGGTCGGCGTGAGCAGCGCTGAGACCAGAGGAGCAGAGGTCAGAGTGATTTGGGGAGGGGGTCGTGGACCAAGGACGCAGGCGGCCCCGAGCAGGAAACACTTCCTCCCTGGAGCTTCCAGCAGGAACTGTCCCTGCGGACACCTCGGTTTAAGACTTCCGACCTCCAGAACTGTGTGAGGCGTGAACCTGTGTTGTTAGAAGCCCCTAAGTTGGGGGCCGTTTGTTCCAAGAGCCGTACAGAACACACACGACCTCGTTTTCAAATCTGGTCCTGCAATCAAGTCGACACTGCACACAATGAACGAACACCGGGTTGCATTACCAAAGGAGTCCCTGAAAGTCACAAATTAAAGTGGAGAAGCAAAGGCAGCGGAGGTGCACGAGGGCCCAGGCGCTGCAGGGCCTCCCACTCGGCCTTCCTTCCCTCGCAAAGGAGGAACCGGCTGAGTGTAGTGGGACCCCCCACTGTGGTGACTGGGGCCCGGCCTCCCCCGGGCCAGTGTATCCTGAGCAGGAAGCAGCCCTGTGCTGGACACGGGCAGCTCGGCGCGGGGTGGCAGACTTGCTTTGCTGAGATCCCTTCCCTGGGCTGAGCTCCCTTCTTGCTCCAGGGCCTCGTGGGACAGTTGTGAGCTGCCGCGTGGTGGTGGGGGGTCTCCCAGAGGGGCTCCGAAGCACGGCTCCTGGCTCTAACCCTCCAGCTCCTCCCCGCAGAAGGAGGAGCTGGAGGGTTCCTGTTTCACAAGATGTGGGGAGAACTCAGTGATGCGCCCCTGGCCCCGAGCCTGGCGGACAGCAGGTGTTCGGCATGTTGTGAACGTACCCGCGCGCTGCAGCCGCACGAGATAAAGAAGTCCCGGCTCTGGGGCGGCTCTGAGGCGGCTCTGGGGCGCTAGGTCGGGGAGAGGCTCGGCTGGATGTGCGCCGTGGGACGCCGCGGGGGGCGAGAGCCATAAGCGATGCTGTAGTTCCTCGGTGCCCTTAAAAGCTCCCCTTCTGTGGCGGAGTGAGCAGCCAGGTTCCCGAGGGGCGGGGAAGCTCCCAAATCCGCCCACCAGCCCCTGAGCTGGACACCCCAGCTCCTTTCTCGACCTTGATGAGTTGATTTTTTTTCTTTTTTCCGTCCTTTGGGTGGTTCAAGGCAAGCTCTCTTGCACTCACAGCCCAGGGTTGCCTGAGTATCGCACCCACCCTGGGTATCTACACACGGTCTCTCCCTCGAGCTGGTTTTAGATAAGGAAGACATGCCCCTCACCCTGGGCCGGCCGCAGAGGGCTCTGACTTTCCGTTTGGCTGACCGGAGCCCAGAGCACTTACCCGGGGACCCTACGCCGGTCTCTCTCTCCGCAGCTCCTGTTGGTAACCGCGCCTTATGGGTTCCGAGGCTGCGCTGGGCCCAGGTTCCGCCCTCCCCTGCTGGGAGGCCGCACTGGTGGCTATCTGCTCTGCCTGGGCCCACCGGAGGTCCCTGCCCCACCTGTCCGTTGGCACAGAAACAAAACTTTTTTTTTTTTTTTTGTCACTCAAAGAATCATTCAAAGAAAAGGACGTGGATTTTTATATATATAAATATATATATATGTGTGTTTAGGAACATGTCACACCCAGTTTTCTAAATATTTACACACAACCGTGTCTCGCTTATTCCCCATTATAAACACATCTGGTCGGTTTGGCTGATCCGACGGGCCCAGCCATGCCCTGCACTCTGTCCCCGGAGAGCTGAGAACACAGTGCACACCTGCACGAGGGAGTATGGGGCGGCTCCGCCCTCTCCTACCTGGGTGACCGCAGACATCTTCTCCAGTGGCTTCTCCTCGCACCCGGAACAGTGTCTGGAGTCCTCAGGGTGGCTTATGAGGGCCTGTGTGATGGTCCCCCGCCTCAGTCCGGGCCTCAGCGCCACCACTGACTCACCCTGTGGTCACTGTAACAAATGACCGCAACTCGGTGGCTTAAAACAGTCAGAATCTATCCTCTCACCGTTGAATTCCAGGCGCTCAAAGTCAAGCTGTCGGCAGGGCTGAGTTCCCTGCAAAGGCTCCGGGGCTGGGTCCTTCCTCTATCTTCCGGGCCTGCTGGCTGTTTGCTGTTTGCGAGGCTTGGCCCCAATCTGTGCCTCCACGGCGAGGTGGCCCGCCGCTCCTCTGTCTCTCCTCTGCGAGTCTCTCTTCGAAGGACATGTGTGATTACACGGAGGGCCCTCCCAGGTAACCCAGGATGAACACCTCATCTCAAAATCCTTTACTTCACTGCACCTTTCGCAATATAACGTAATCTAAGGTGACCAATCGTCCTCCTTTAGGGAGGACAGTCCTTCTTTTTTAAGTTCCGTCCTCCCTCGAAAAGTGTCCTCCTACACGTCCTCCTTTTTGATATTGGAAGACTCATCTGTCAATGTCCGTCTTCGATCACTGCAGAGTCGATCCATTGTGTGTGATGTGATGTATTTGTATTTGACATGACGATTCGTCAAGGATCAGTACAGTGCAGTGAGACGCAATTATAAGACGCATGCGCTCCGCACGGGAGACCTTGAGAGAGCATGCGATATACCCAGCACGCAAATGGCTTTGTGTACTTCTTACTGAAACATGACACGGCACATACGACATTGTAGACTCACGATTATTTCTTTCTCTGTGAATATTCAATCATAGACAGGTGGGCACAATTCATGTTTTATTTATTATCTGTTTAATAATTTCCAAATACATATTAATTTCATTTACAAATATTTTCCTGAAATTCAAGTTTTAAAGTGGAAATCTAATCTCAAATCATATCTATTAATAACGCATTTTGATTAAATAGTTACATAAAGCAGACGGGGGTTTTTTTTTGTGTTGTTTTTTTTTTTTTTACAGAGACAGAGAGAGAGCCAGAGAGAGGGATAGACAGGGACATACAGACAGGAACGAAGAGATGAGAAGCATCAATCATTAGTTTCTCGTTGTGCATTGCGACACCTTAGTTGTTCATTGATTGCTTTCTCATATGTGCCTTGACCGCGGGCCCTCAGCAGACCGAGTGACCCTTTGCTCAAGCCAGCGACTCTAGATCTAAGCTGGTGAGCTTTGCTCAAACCAAATGAGCCTGCGCTCAAGCTGGCGACCTCAGGATCTCGAACCTGGGTCCTCTGCATCCCAGTCCGACGCTCCATCCACTGTGCCACCACCTGGTCAGGCAAGCAGACATTTTTTAATTAGAAAATGATAAATACACCTGAATATCACTCCAAATTAGTGGTTTTGTTTGATATTTAGTTTTACTAAATGAGTACTTTTTTCTTACAATTATTATTAAAAATTAGTAGGCATATAAGCATAATTACAATATAAAGTATTACAAATGTTTTTATTATGCATTTATCATATTATAGTATATTATTGCTGCAACGGATAAAATGTTTCCTTTATTTGCAATATTGTTTTCTCCCATTTATTTTTGTCCTCCTTTTCATTGTAAAAAAAGTTGGTCACCTTAGTAATTCTCACAGGTTCCAGGCACTGGGACCTAACTAAGCATATCTTCTGGGGGGGCACATTCAACTCCATGCACACCCCAATGTTCACACAACCCCCCCCCCAGCCTTGGCTGTTCCTCACATATCCAAAGCATGTGTCCAAGGCCCCTCCCCCTCTGATAAACTGTCCCCCCTGCCCCGCCCCCCAGTGGCTTGCTCTAGCCCTTTGTCTAGGAGTGAGAGGTCACCCCTGCTCCTGCTAGACAGCACAACCTGGCTGCTCCCCATCCATTCTCTTGGCTTTATCACATCTGGACTTGAACATATTTGCACACTTATTGTTTCATGCCCTGTCTCCCTCAACCGGTATGAATGCTCCACAGGGAAGGGGCACGGGTGAGCATTTCGGCAGCACAGGTCAGCATTCCAGCACTGGTGTGATGGCCCGTGTCTGTCAGCCACCCTGGCGCTTTCTGCCTTTCTGCTCCTCCCTCCTTGGCATGTGACTTCCTTTCTTGTGGCCTCATGATCCAAGATGGTTGCTCTAAGCTCCAGCCATCCTGTTGGTATCCCAGGCCAGGGAAGGAAGACAGAGAGAAGAGCAAAAAAAAAGGATTTTCTTGAAAAAATAAAACAAAAACACCTTATCCAGTCACTTCTGCTCACATCCCACTGGCTGCATCAGCCTACGGGGCTACTGTTACTAAAGAGAGGGAGACGGGATTGAGGAGGCACCTGGCTGACTCTGGACACCCGGGCTTCTGCACCAACGCCATCTAATTATGGGTCCCCATGAATCTCCGGGATCCACTTAAGAACGAGAGCAGTCGCTTCAATTCAAGGGTGTAGGGGGATCGTTGGAGAGAGCGCTAGAACGGGAATCCGGAGCCTGGGAGGCCAGGCCTGGCTCTGCCACCGATTGCTTGGTGACTTTGGGTTTAGTCACACCCATTTCTGTGCCTGTAAAGAGGAGACTGAAATAGGTAGTCAGCGGGAGTAGCATCTCAATCGTCACCATCTTCATCATCGTCGCCTTGCCTATCGTCCCCGTCATGACCACGATCGCATCGACTTCTCCATCGTTAGTCGTCGTTGCTGTGGCCGCCATCATCTCCATCACCCTCATCACTAACGCACAAGCACCACCGTCCTGGGTGATGTTGTTGTCTTCCGCCTCACCACGGACGCGGTCTTATCCATCGCCACCGCCCTCATCTTTATGTCACGGACGTCCTCTCTGCCCGTCACCACCTTCGTGGCCGTCACACCTTTATCATCGTCTCCGCCATCCCTGTCACCACTGTCATTACCGCCATCCCCACCCCAGTTCCTCCTGAGCACCCAGTGCCTAGCGGGCGCTGTATATGCGTCCCCTCTTCCCAGCCTCACAGCAGCGAGGTCGGGAGGCGCTGTTTCCCACCAACACCTCTCCCTTCACAATGAGAAAACCGAGGCTTGTGGAGGGTAAGTGAGCTGCCGCAGGCGTAGGGCCAGGAAAATGCTGGGTCTACGATGCCAGCCAGATCCCCCTGTCTCCAAAGGCCCCCCCGCGCGGGGTTCTCTCTCTGAGGTTCCATCCTGGCTGCCACCCACCCTGCGACCTGTGACCTCGGAGCCCTGACCTCACCCAAGTGCTGACAGTGCCTCTATGCGAATTGCTTCAGAGCCAATTAGCCCCTTCCCGGGGCCCATGCCTCGGCCCCCAAAGCTCTCGTGACAGGAGCCCCTTCCTTCCTTTCAGTTGGGATGAGGGGCTCCCTGCTTCAAAGTCAGCCTCTCCATGCAGGGCCTGCCTATTGATGACACCAAGTTATCAAAGGGCCACATCAAAGCCTGCCAAGGTGGCTTTCAGACGGGCAATTTACAAAACAAAAAAGGAAGCCTGCGGTGGGGAGTGGTGGGGCCTGGGTTGGTGAAGCCCTGCTTGAAAGTTTTGGCTAAGAAGTTGGTTTTGCTGCTAAAAGTGAGAGGTCACAGAACCACGCCCCCTTGATGCCCCGGCACCAGCATAATCAGCACCTTCAGACAAGGGCTCTAGGCCTCTCCTGCCCATGTGGGGCTCTGGGTACAAGGAAGGGAAGCCTCTAGCTCTGTGGGAGCAGGGAAGCTGAGTCAGGTGCCAGCCTGCACCTCCCCTGGACCCAGAGGGTGGCTGCAGCTCCATCAGCTCAGCTGCAAGGGCCACTGGGCACAAGCAGCCTGGGAGTTCCTAGAATGGAAGTCCTTGGCCTGTGGCTCTTTGCAGTGGTCATCAGGGTGCTAATTAGGCAACTCTTAAACTTCCTGTCTTCTCTGAGCTCACAGCTGGACCCCCAAAGCTCACGTGGTTCCTCTTGAATGAGAAATCAGCTGCTGTTACTGCAGAACCCAGACTGGGCTCCTCTCAGTGTCTCTCTACCCTGCAAATCAGGTTTGTCCTGCAGCCCACTCTCTGCCTGCCACTGACAAAGCCACAACTTTCTGAGAACTTAGAATAGGCTGAAAACTTGAACCATCATCATCATCACCATCATCACTATCACCATCATCACCATCACCATCATCACCATTATCATCACCACCATCATCACTATCACCATCATCACCACCATCATCACTATCACCATCATCACCACCATGATCATCACCACCATCATCACCATCACCATTATCATCACCACCATCATCACTATCATCGTCATCTTCATCACCATCATCACTATCACCATGATCACCATCATCATCACCATCATCATTACCATCATCACCACCATGATCATCATCATCAGCATCATCACCACCATCATCATCATCACCATCACCACCATCACCACCATCACCATTATTACCACCACCATCATCACTATCATCGTCATCTTCATCACCATCATCACTATCACCATGATCACCATCATCATCACCACCATCATCACCATCACCACCATCATCACCACCACCATCATCACCACCATCATCATCACCACCATCATCATCACCACCATCATCATCATCACCATCATCACCACCATCATCATCATCACCATCATCACCATCACCACCATCACCATTATCACCACCACCATCATCACTATCATCATTGTCATCTTCATCACCATCATTCTATTATTATTGTTGTTATTAGCTAAGATCATGCTTGCTGTCTGCCAACACTATTCTAAAGACTGTGTATGGGTTAAGTCATTGATCCTGACAACCCCCTGCCAGGTGGGTGCCATTATCAAGAACCCCACTTATACATGGGGAACTGAGGCCCAGATTGGATAAATAGCGTACCTAAGACCACTTAGCTGGTACATGGCAGGGTCAGGACTGGAACTCAGGTCTGTCTGACTCCAAACATCTGTTTTGTGGCTTTTGGATTCAGCCTAATGCAGGCACTCCATGATGGACTCAACTCTGAGTGGAAAGTTGGTAGAATGAGCAAGAATATGAAAGCTTCTATAGAGCCATCCTCTGTCATCCTGAAAGGAAAAGAGGTGTGCTCTGTCCTGAGTATTGGAGACCTAGCACGTGGTTGAGGACACATGGGTCTGGGCTTCCTGAGGCATTATGGGGGCTGGCTCTTGATGAGCGTGAGAAACACCCCAAACCAGTCTGGGAGCTACAGCCTGGACTGGGAACCCGTCAGTTCAGTGATTGTGTGTTGATCACAGAGAAAAATGATTGTGCTAATAACATATGTGTGTGTGTGTGTGCCAAGATGTATAGATGACAGATAGATAGATATGAATATAGACATACATTTATCCTTGATTTACCCAAGGAATTGGTCATGTGACTGTGAGGCTGGCAGGTCTGAAGTCCACGGGGCAGACCAGCAGCTAGAGACTCCCAGATTGCTTCTGCATGGGAGTCCTTGGTCGGAGCACTTCTCTAAGAGTCTCTCTCATGGGCAGAGTCCATTTCCAGGTCGCCCGGAGTACAGTGATGGGCGTACACTGGGCAGAGGCTTGTTGGGATGATCCGCTGGGGGGATGGCCTCCTTTGCATCCGGGACCCTCCTGAGCCATCCACTTGGGAGGCAGCCTGGCAGGCCGGGGTGGGCACAGGCTCTGGAATTAGGTCGCCTGTGTTCAGATCCCGGGTGCCCAACGTTGCAGCTAAGGGCCATCTCCTCACCCTCCCCGGGTCTCAGCGTCCCCGGCCTCGTCTGGAAGACAGGAGTCAGGAAGACAGTCTCGCTCTCTGGAGGGAATGCCTGGTGCTGAAGAGTGGAGCTGGGCACAGGGCAAAGGTGTCTTCAGTGCTGGCTGCCCTCTGCCTGCACTACCACTGTGGGGACCTCATCTGGATTCGCTCCCTGGGTCCTGCGAGCCCTGTGAGGAGAGCACGTTGTCGTCACCCCTGTCTTACAGATGAGGGGTGGGGGCTGCCGCCGGCGGTGCTGTTGGTGTTGAGGTTGCTGTTGGTGTGGCTTTGGGTGTTGATGGTGTTGCTGTCACTGGTAGGAAGTTCCGTGGCCGGTGGCCCCTGAGCATTCCGTCCACGTGTGGTCCCCAGCTCCAGAGAGCGCTGCTTGGCTCTGTGTGACCCCGCTGTCCTGCTTGCTCTTCCTCCCACTGCAGGGGTTCTGGAAAAGCCCAAGGCGACCAGGGAGGTTGGCGGAGGCGGGGCTGCTCCTGCCTGGCACACCGTGCCCGTGCCCGTGCCTGTGCAAGGTGCGCCAGACTGCAGCTGGCCCCCGCCCCCAGCCCTTTTTTCTCACTCCTTTTTGTTCGGGGCCCTTTTGATTTGGGAACAAGGCCCCTTTATGTGGCGCCGGTCCCTGGCCAGGCCTCCCTGTCCCACCCAGCGCTGGGGATTTCCTTTTCATCTGGCACTAGGAGCCGCGGGCTCGGAGCGGGCCAGACGGCAGGAGGGATTTGGTGGTGTCACAAAACCTGGGTGACTCAGCTTTCAGTGGGGGCATTGTGGCCTCGCAGCTTTGATATTTTAAGTGGGAATCGCAACAAAGGGGAGCCAGGCCCGGCGGGGAGGTAATGGTGTGCGCGGGGGCTCCCAACGGCCCGGCCTTCTCAGGCTCGCCCGCTGAAAAGAGGCCCTGCTCCCAGGAGGACGATTCCGTTTCGGTGGGAGGACTGGCCTGTGACCCCAGGCTCTTAAGGATGACATTGAGCAGGGCTGCCGTCTCAGGGTGTGTATGTTGGGGGGGGGGGGTCGGCCGCCGGCTCCTTGCCCCGAATCCAGCAGCTCCTCACCCACCCTTCATTCCTGGGGTTTCCCACGGGGAGCAGCACACTGCTCTGGACAGAAGTTTCCAGGTAGACAGGTGCTTGGCGGGCCTCTGGCCCAGGTCTTAGTGAACCAGCCTGGAGGGGCTGGAGCTGCGGGCCCCCAGCAGCTTGGGGAGCCTGACCAGGAGGGAGGAACTGGGCGGGAGGTCCGCCAGCGTGGACTCGGAGACTTCCCGCGCAAACAAGACAGCTAGGGCAGAGGACGGCTCCTCCCCTCTGCGCTCGGCTCGCAGGAGCCTGCCTAAGAGTCGCACGGGGCGCAGGCGGAAGTCAACACAGACGGGACCTTTAAGTGCCTCTGTGCCTCAGTTTCCCCCTCTGTAGAATGGTCTCAGCAAGGCGCTGTGAGGGTGAACGGTTCGTGTCCACAGATCAGTCTCAGGATGGCTGGTTCCTCAGTAGTTTCAAATCATCCCGTTTGGTCTGCTCGCTGGCCATTGCGCAGGATGGCTCAGCAATGAAGAACGCTGGGCCAGGTCGTCCAGGTGTGAGCCCTGCCCAGGAGCCTGGCTCTGCTGCAGGCTCCTCCTCTGCGGGCGGGAGATGTGGTCCAACCGCCCATCCAAGGTGTCCAAGGACCAAATAGGATTCCATCAAGAGAGTTTAATGCAGGGCCTGGCCCGTTCAAGGCACTTGACCCACGTGGGCTGTTTCCATGGCGACCGTTTTGACAGGTGTCCGTGGGTTCCGAGAGCTGTGGGTTGACTTGTGGTTGGATGGAAGCAGGACAGCCCAGGAACGCGAGTGCTGGCCTTCGAGGTCACACACCTGGCTTCGGGTCCTGGTGCGTCCTTTCAGCGTCTGAGTGACCTTGGGCAGGTCATTTCGTGTCTCTGTAAAGGGTGCTGGGTGCTGACACCCACAGCTCTTCTGGTGCCTGAGGCTTCAAGACCCAGGCAGCGCTTGCTGTCACCGTCCGGGAGGGCGTGGGAACCGAAGGAGTCCTGGGCGAACTAACTGTCCGGGAGGCAAAAGGTCCTTCTGTGAGGTCAGCGAAGCCTGTTAGAGGTGGAGGCCTTGTTTCAAAGGAGGGTATGGACTTAGGAGAGGTGGACAGTCACAGGCAAGGGTCTGGGGAACCGTCAGAGCGCGGATCGTTCCCACCACGACAAGCGCTAACGTTCATTGCGCGCTCGCTGCGTCCCAGGCAATGCGCTAAGCGGGTCGGTTGCGATCTTCTTAATCCTTCCGCGGAAGAAAAGAACTGTCCTGATCCCCCCTGCCCCCACGAGGCAACTGAAACGTGAGAAGGAGCGACTTGCCTACAATATGAGCTGTGGGTGACCGGATGGGGCTTCAGACGCAGGCAGAGGGACCCTGGTCTGAATCAAGGAAGACCGCGCGGCCTGTGGCCGTTCCAGGCGCCATGTTGTCTGTCCTGGACGCCGCTGAGCAGACGGGTGCCCCCACCACCTCTACCCGCTAGTCTGAGCGAGAGAGCATGCAAGACTGGAAACCCTGAGACCCCGGTGGCTGGAAAGGCAGGGGACAGGGAGCTTCCGGGTGCCCCGTGAACCACGATAGTGGTGGTGGCATAAGAGCATCTCTGTGTCCCGGGGAGCCTTGACAGCCCCTCCCCCGCCACTGACTCATACCAGCCTAGTGTTGTGCTGAGTGGGCGTGGCCTCCGGAGAACAGGCAGGCGTAGGGAGGCTTTAATTTTTCTAATTTTTTATTTTTATAGAGAGAGGAAGAGAGAAAGAAACACTGATCTGTCATCCCACTTATTTACGCCTTCAGGGGTTGATTCCTGTATGTGCCCTGACTGCGGATCAAACCCGCAACCTTGGTGCATGAGGACGACACTCTAACCAGCTGAGCTACCCGGCCAGGGCCAGGTAAAGTTAAAAAAGGTGTTTGACAAGCTCCCATTGGATCCGGGGGGGCTCCTGTCCGCCAGCCACCGGTGTTGGGAGGGACTCTGCCTGACCACCTGGGGAGGGCAGGAGGGGCATCACAGGGACAGGGCTCAGTGACACGAGTGAGTTCAGAGGCTCTGACCTGCCGCGTGGCAGGTACAGTCCATACCGAAGTCCGTGGAGAAAATTGAGAGTCGACGTTAAGCGTTCTCACCACGCACGAGAAGAGTTACCCGTGTGAGGTGATGGATGGGTTAACTGTCCGGATCTTGGAAATTATTTCCCAGCATACACGTATGTCAAACCCTCACGTCCTACGTGTTAATATGCACGATGACAGCTGTCAAAGATTCCTCAGTGAAGTTTAAGGAAGGGGGGGTGAGTTGTCCTGTGCCTGACAACCCACTCCCTTCGCTAGTCAGCCTTGCACTCACCCCGGCCGGATTTGCCCTCCCAGTCCCTCCGTGAGGCAGACGGAGCAGACAGAGGTAACCGTGCCAACCTGCGGAGGGCCCTTCCCGTGGGCGGCGATTGGTTCTGAGCTCTCATGGCAACCCTACAGGGGAAGTCATCCAGTGGTCCCTATTTTACGCAGCAGAGCCAAAGGCACAGAGAGGTTAAGGAAGCTGCCTCAGGCCACACAGCTAGCAAGCACAGACTAGACTCTGAATGCTGGCTGTCAGGCCGTCTAGAGATCTTACCGCCAGTGCCACGACAATGCAACCGGCACAGAGGACAATGGGCTTGCCTCACTAGAGGTCAGGCAGCGAGGAGGCCAGCCTCCAGCCCGGGGTTCCTTTTCTCTCACCCCGTGGCTGCGCACCCTGATGGGGAAGGACAGGGGAGTGGGCAGCTGTGTGCTTGGTGTGGAGGTGTGCGGTTATGCCTGAGCGGAGACCTAGTCCGTGACGTTCACCTTCGTGAATTCACGGCACACTCCGCCGAGGCCAAGGCTGTGCTGCTGGGACGCCGTGTGTTATGGTAAGCAGCACCCGGGGCATGGACCCAGGCATCTGTGGGCCACCAGAGGGCAGGGTGCCGCCCTCTCTGGGAACAGTCTCACTGTACCTTCTGATATGGTCCAGGCGCCCGGGCCAGCAAGTACAAACAGGGCTCTGGGCCTTGGTTTCTCCATCTGTAAAATGGGAACAATGTGACAATGACAGTGTGCCTCCCTCACAGGGTGACTGCCTGGGAAAGGGTCCCTGTAGTGATGCCCATAAAGGGGTTGGCCGTTGTGGACAGCCTACGAGAGTGTAAGAACCATGCCCCTCCAAAAAAGATTTCTCCCAACCCCGAATCCCAGAGCCTGTGAATGGGACCTTATTTGGAAATACGTTCTTTGCAGATGTGATCAAGTGAAGGTGAGGTCACCCTGGAGGAGGGTGGTCCTTCCCCTGTATGGAAGAAGAGATCATAGGTGCAGGCACACACAGGACAGAAGGCCATGGGACGATGGAGGCAGAGACTGGAGGGATGTGGCCACAAGCCAAGGGACACCCGGAGCCCCAGACGCTGAGAGAGACTAGGCGGGGCCCTCCTCCAGAGCCCCTGACCCCTTGATTTCAGACTCAGCCTCCAGAGCTGGGGGAGAAGGCATTTCTGTCACTGTAAGCCCCCCACTCTCTACCAGTTTGTGGTGTTTTGTTAAAACTGCTCTAGGACATTAAAACCAGAAGAGACTATTTCAGTCCCCAGCCGGCAGGCACCCAGGAGTCCTAGCCTCGTGGGTATCTTCAAATCCTGATGTCTGACGTAGGGGCCGTGGACGCTGACCGGCTGAGCTCCTGGGAGAGTCCACGGTTCCAGTGGCTGCCCCTCCTCCCCCCACCCCCGGAGACTGGACCAGCCCTCCCAGTTTCAGCGGTCACAAGTCACAATGCCACCGGCTCCTTGAAAGTGGTCAGCGGGCTCCAATTAGTCCTCATTTCAGGTACTTAAGCAGAGTTCTCCCGGCCACTCACAATGCCCACTCGACCCCTCCGGAGCCTCTTCCCTTCCTGGCTTTGAAGATTAATGAATTTTAAAGATCACAGCATCCCTTTAAAACCAGACGAGTGGGGGTGGTTGGAGTCCAGAATGCTCTGATGGCCGGGGGTGCTGGGCTCTGGCGTGGCTGACCCTGTGTCTGCCCGAAGCTCCCCCCTCGCCCCACAGGAGAGCCGGCCCAGGGAGGACAGAGCCCAGGGAGGACAGAGCCCGGGGAGGACAGAGCCCGGGGCCCAGCCCTGGGCACAGGCCGGCACCCTACCTCCTGCCATGGAGACGCTGGGCAGGTCGCTCAGCTCTCTGGGCCATCTCTGCCTCGAGGCCGGGCGGAGGGGTCGGTGGGATCCTCCTGTGGCTAAAGGTCCTTGCCGCTGTCGTCGCTAACACAGAATGCGGCCTGGGCAGTGGGACAGGCCCGCGGCCCCCTTGCCTGCTGTGTGACCTCCCTCAGTCTCTTGCCCCCTCTGGCCCTTTGCCTACGAGATAAGGACGCGGTGGAGGTGGTGAAGGAGAAAAACTGCCGAGAAAGGAGGTGGGAGGAGCGGCAGGAGCCCCCCACCCCCCAACCTCGCACCCCGTGGCCTGTAGGGGGGCAGCTCCTGGGGACACCGCTGGAGGCAGGGGGCCCTCCGGGCGGGACTAGGAGCCCTGGACTGCTTCCCTCTGCCCATCCACGTCTGTGGGCACGTCGCAGGCATGAGGAGGCAGCAGGCTAGGGGATGGGGGCTCAAAGGGACCGAGGACCACTCTGCCGGAGCCCAGGGGCCATGGCCGGCGTAGCTGCGAACCAGCCAGTGGGGCCGCCCCCTCCCGTCTCGTCTCTGCTGAGTCTGTCTTGGGTCTTGGCCTCCTCTCATCACCCGCGCCCCCCCCCTGAAAGAGGGCACCCCAGGCAGCTCCTCTTAAAGGGCCACACACAGATTTACCTGGGCTCCCTCCCTCTGAGTGGGGGTGGGGGTGGAGGGGGCTGGTGCAGCAGCTTGAAAGGCACCGGGGAGGTCTGGAGAGGAACGGAATCGTCTGGCCTCGGGCTCCGCTGGCCGCTCTCGTCTCCCTCGGCCTCAGTCTCTGCCCACCTCCATCCCTGGCCGCTCTCGTCTCCCTCGGCCTCTCTCCCTGCCCACCTCCGTCCCTGGCCGCTCTCGTCTCCCTCGGCCTCACTCCCTGCCCACCTCCGTCCCTGGCCGCTCTCGTCTCCCTCGGCCTCACTCCCTGCCCACCTCCGTCCCTGGCCGCTCTCGTCTCCCTCGGCCTCTCTCCCTGCCCACCTCCGTCCCTGGCCGCTCTCGTCTCCCTCGGACTCACTCTCTGCCCACCTCCGTCCCTGCTGGTTTTGACAGCCCAGAGTCCCCGTGACCTCTTCTCGCCCTGACACTGTGACCCCTGGGCTGGGGCGGGGACCCTCGCTCTTCAGGGTTCCTCCGCAGCGGACATTCCCCTCCTGATTTCTATCCGCCACACGTGGGTGCGGGACCAGCCTGTTCTGAGTCGCCGACCCTCCTGCCCATCAGGATGTGGCTTCCCCGTCACACCCTTGGTTGTAGGACTTCCGTTCGGGCAGTGCTGAGTGACGGTTGTCCTGGGTTTCGTCGTCACTCTGACGTGGTCACGGAATGGTGTGAGCCCCGCCTTTACTGACAGGGCCGCAGAGCCGGAAGCCCCTCACCGAACTCATTTTTATTTTATCTTATCTTATTGATTTTGTTGTTTGAACTGATTTTTAGAGTTCCATCTTCATTGGGGTTAGTGATGCGGGCGAGTCTCGATCCTTGATAAGGGTGTGGATCTTCCTTTGGAATAAGTTTACCTAAAACAATTAAAACGGATCCTTGCAGTTCTTTTCACTGTGGCGGCGTCGGTGGGGGTGTTTCCCAGCTGCCATGAGCTCTGCAGGGCCGGGCCTGGCTGGGCCTGCGGGAACCCCGGGGCCTGGGACCCAGGCATGGCTACTCTCGAGGGAGGTGGTGTGAATCCAGGAACGGCCCGAACAGATGGAAAGCCACTGCCCAGGGGCCGTTCTACGTAAGTATCATCAAGTCTCCCATTTTAGAGACGCAGAAACTGGGGTTAGGTCCCAGAACGGGTGGGGCTGAGGGCATTGCACTTGGGCCAACCATGCCACGACCCCCATGTGCATGTGGGCACTCATCCGTGGGACCAAGTGGCTTTCAGGGTGCAAGCCCACGCCATTCACCTGCGGCTATGACAGAAGCGTCCCCAAACTCTCCAAGCCCCTGTAAACAGTGCCGGTGGCTGCAGCCTCCTCGTAGACTGAACCTGCAGCACGTCTGGGGGTTTCCAATCTATAGACCAAGCCTCCACCTCCCGTAAGCCGCAGCGGCCAGCCCGTCCCCTCTCAGGAGTCGAGTGGCCTTGGCCTGGCGGGTTGGGAGCTGGAGAAATGTCCGCGTGGAGCTGGAGCCCGCTGGAGCCACCGAGCGCCCGGCCTTACACACGCACAGAGTGGCACACCTGGGGTCCGGTTACCTGGGACGTTTCCTGTGAGCCTGGCCTTTTTTTTATTTTTCTCAGGTGATGCACTCTGAGCATCAAAGCCCAGCTCAGGCAGGCAGGCAGGTGGGACTCCTGTCCTTCTGTCCTGAGCCGGGATAATGGATCCCTTCCCCCCTTCCCCGTCCCAGGCATTTTGAAGTGACTGACACCTTAAAGAGACCCAGTCATGGGGAAGTGAGTCAGTTTTGTTGTAAAGACAATGGCGAGTGGGCGGGAGAGGAAACAGAGAGAGGTCCCTCCCACCCCCCTTCCTCCACACTCGCCCGTCCGTCCGTCTTGCCTCTCTTGTGTCCTGCGTCTGGCCCCTGCCAGGACCTGGCCCCAGGTAACAGACCCATAGCAAGCAAGGTTTTCTTTTCTCAAGCATATAAAGTGTGTCTGCCTTTCTTCTCTTATTTGCGAACAAAATGCTTAATGGGCAGTGTTGAGTGCTGCCTTTCGCTTATTTTATCAGGAACATCTCCCCACACGACACGTAATCGTCACACTGCCCTTGAAGCCGGACAGTAAACCTTCCTGGGAGGTAGGCGAGGAGCCTGGTGGTTGGGCACAGACTCCCGAGCGGGCGCCCTGCCTCTGAATCCCGGATCTGCCCCTCAGTTGCTGAGCGCCTGCAGGCCAGTTGCTTGGCCTCTCTGTGCCTCCTTTGCTTTACTATCTTTGAAACGAGGCTACCCGTAGCCCCTCCCCCCTGGGGCTGTGATGAGAGGATGACATGAGTGAATATTTACACGATGCTTAGAAGGACACATGGTGTGTAGCCAGCACCGTGTCTGGGTCTGATAAGGAGATTTTCACCTTTTGTCAGACTCCGGGGGTGCGCACACCCCCCCCCCCCCCCCCCGTCGGCTATGAGTCACAACCGGAAGGAGAGCGCTGCCTGGCTTTCTCTTTCTCGTTGCCGAGCTCATCCACTCCCGAGCGTGAAGGTTACTGTCTGGGCCTCCGTTTCCCCATCTGCGAAACGGAGCGCCTGGTCTGCACATGGCTGCACCGGACAGGACGGGGCGTGGGCGCGAGACGGGGAGGCACGGCCCAAACGGGGAGGAGTTTGGGGGTGGGTGGGAGGTATGGAGGGACCCACGATGCTTGCTGAGTGGTTCAAGTGAGGGTTCAAAGCCAGCCAGCACCAGGGAGCGGGGAGCTGCTTTCTGACCCTGTCCAAGCACAATTTGTCACCCTACCCGTGCCCCAAAGAGCCTGGATGTGTCATTCACCTTGTCACCCACCTTATCCCTGCTTGTAGATGGTTGCTGGCTTACCCGGCCCCACCCCCGACCAGGAAAACAACAGGTCCTGTTCTTCCTTGTGTCCTTAGCTCATGGCCTGGCACAAAGCCGGGGCTCAAGGCATCGCTGCCTGAGTGAGTGGACGAGCGAGCGGGCGAGTGAGTGGCTGAATGAGAGCGAGAGAGCGAGAGAGAGAGAGAGAGAGAGAGAGCAAGAGCGCAGCTCTGACCACCTTCCATCTCAAGGGCGACTCAGACAGCAGGCCCCAGGACAGGTGGGCATCCAGTCGGCCTGCAGAATCGTGTTAGACGTTTGGAAGCAGCCGAAATCTGGGGTGCCCAACGTGGACATGGCCGTGGCTCCCTAGGGCTCAGGCCACACGCCTTCGGAGGCCCCTGCTGTCAGTGGGGTCTCCAGGTGGGCCGTGTCATCCAAGTGGGCACTCGTGGTCGCGAGGTGGGCATCTGTGTCCTCACCCCAGGGGGGCATCCGTGTCCTCACCCCAGGAGGGCATCATATCCTCACCCCAGGAGGGCATCTGTGTCCTCACCCCAGGTGGGCATCCATGTCCTCACCCCAGGAGGGCATCCGTGTCCTCACCCCAGGTGGGCATCTGTGTCCTCACCCCAGGTGGGTGGCAGTGGCCTCAGAGTGCGGTCCATCCGATTTCCATCACACAGATGAGCGACCCGCGTTGCGAACCCACACTCCTGAGCCCACCGTGACAGGCGGCACCCTATAGAGCCGTCCCAGCGGAAGACCTAGACAGACACAGGTGCCCACTGGCTCTCCACCACCTCTGTGCTGGGAAGGAATTAAGGTCCCATGTTTTTTGGGTGGTTTTTTTTTTTGTATTTTTCTGAAGCTGGAAACCGTGAGAGACAGTCAGACAGACTCCCACATGCGCCCGACCGGAATCCACCCGGCACGCCCACCAGGGGGCGAAGCTCTGCCCACCAGGGGGCGATGCTCTGCCCCTCCGGGGCATCGCTCTGCCACAACCAGAGCCACTCTAGCGCCTGGGGCAGAGGCCAAGGAGCCATCCCCAGTGCCTGGGCCATCTTTGCTCCAATGGAGCCTTGGCTGCAGGAGGGGAAGAGAGAGACAGAGAGGAAGGGGGGGTGGAGAAGCAAATGGGTGCTTCTCCTATGTGCCCTGGCAGGGAATCGAACCCGGGTCCCCCGCACGCCAGGCCGACGCTCTACCGCTGAGCCAACCGGCCAGGGCAAGGTCCCATGTTTTGAGGACAGAGGGTTCCTGATGAGAAAGCCCGTTCCTTCCTTCCCGGGGTGTCTGCCCAGGCGGCCTGGCACCTTCTGGTCACTTGGGGGCAGGTCCCGGGACCTGGGTCCTCAGACGCCAGTCCAGCCTTTGATTTCTGTGGCTTTCCGGTCCATTCCCCACCCCAGGGCCAGTGATGGGGTTATATCCCGGGACAGATGCTATCCTGCTGGAGGCTCAGGCCACACTCCCTGCATTCAGCGGGGGCTTGAAATCTGAAAGCAAACTTCAGACAGAGACAACCTAGCATCGAGCTGGCCCTTCACAGGGCATCTGAGGTGCCATCTGCCTCCTCTTCCTCCCCCCCCCCCCTCCTGGTCTACCAGGCATCCACCACGAAAGACTCCAAGCTTCTCTGGAGCCAGCAAAGGCTGGTGGGGTGCTCGGGGCTTTCTGTTTACAAGGTCTGTGACTGAGGCTCTCAGACCTGACGCTAACCTGGAAACCTGGATGTGGGGGTGGGGGGTGGGGGGGACATCTGGAAATGTTGGTGATCTTCCAAGTCACAAGGCCAGTGATTTCAGCCCTCTGGTTGGCTTCGCATCGGGGAGAGGTCGAGTCCCAAGCTCGGCAGAAGCAGCAGCTCCCTTGGACTGAGGAAGGCAGAGGTGATGGAGAAGCTCCCAGCTCCCCTGGGGGTGGGGCCCTGCTCACCACCCACAGCGGATCTGACGGCCGGGGGGGGGGAGTAGTTCACAGGGTCCCCTGTTACCTTCAGAGGCAATGCGTGACTGCCGCGAGGGACGGCCCTCGCTGAGGGTCCAGGAGGAAAGGGAGGAGGGATTGGAGAGCAGAGGAGCTGGCCGAGGGCCTTCCTAGCTGTGCAATCCCCACAGTAGCCTCATGGGGGCGCTGCTGTTGTGCCCATTTTTCAGATGTGTCAACTGAGGAAAGGTTACACTGAAGCCCAGCTTAGGGACGGGGTCCAGCGGAAGAGACCAGAGGCAGTGGCTCTGCATCTCGGAAAATGATACCCTGGGTTACCTGCAAAGGCAGAAGCCCAGCGCCTGGAGGAACACAGCTGGGAGGCCAACTGCTGGTCCTGCTGGGTTCCGGCGGGTGACCCTGAGGGTTATAGAAGATCAGGTAGGTGCCACCAGAGGCGGAGTTAACAGCAGGCCCTGGGCCCCGACGTCTGAAGAGACCCACAGAACCCCAGCTTGACACTTTTTTCTAATGACACCAATCCTGGTTTCCTATGTGCAATTCTAACATTCATAATTCATAATATTTTTTATTTATTTAAAAATATGGTTAACATGTATTTTTATTTTCTCTCTCTCTCTCTCTCTCTCTCTCTCTCTCTTTTAAGGGGCCCAATATTTTCTTCTGCGTCCGGGGCCTCAACCAACCTTAATCCGCCTCTGAAGACCACCTATTGTATAGCCTTTCCAGAGCAGGCAGGGAGTGTCTGAGTGGTGACTCCGTGGCTGGGGGACTCTGGAGGACAGGGAAGGGACTGCTAATGGGTATGGGGTTGGGGGGATGATTAAAATGTTCTGAGGTTGAGGTGGCGATGGCCGCACGACTCTGAACCCCACTGACCCGCACGCCTTACCCAGGGGAATGAGCGGTGTGGTCCGTGAGTCAGAGCTCAGTGACACCACGACAAACACCAGTGGGCTGATGTGCGGGCATTGCAGGAAGCACCCAGGCATCTGCAGGGGAGTCCTGTGAGGACTGGGCAGGTGAGCGACACGACCGGGCGCCCCTGGGCACTGGCCGAGGCACCGGATGGAGCTGTGGGGTCCCCGTGTCTGTCTTTGGCGCAGGGCCAAGTTGTCGAAATTTATCTTTGTCTAGGCACGAGGAAGACTGTACTCTAGAAGCTCATCAGCGGTGGTCTGGCCGGGTAGCTCAGCTGCTTAGAGGGTCGTCCCCATACGCCAAGTTTGCAGGTTTAATCCCAGGTCGGAACACATACAAGAATCAACCAATGAATGCATAAATAAGTGGAACAACAAATTGATCTCTCTCTCTCTCTCTCTCTCTCTTTTTCTCTAAAATCAATCAATTAAAACATTATAAAATTAAAAATGCAGGTGAGCAAGTTCAAGTTCTGCAAATGAGGCTGCAGAACCCTCAGGAGGGGGCAGAAGCCACGAGAGGGGTGCCCCTCACTGCCTTTCCCAGAGCTCTGTTTTAGGGGACCCATTCTCCCCCAAACTCTCCTGTGAGTCCCGCATTCATAGTGAGGAGGGGGGCAATGGCAAGAGGCCCAGCCCTCTAGGACAAGAATTCTTTCCTTGTCCTGGTTTGATTGGTCCCAAAGCCCCCACCCAATGCTGTGACCCCTGCGCCCTGGACGCGGCGATGGGGCGGGCCCTGTGGCTGGGGGAGGGTTGTCAGAGCTGTACAGGGCCCCCCCTGCGGGGGGAGCAGGGGCTGCCAATTTGTAGGCTGACCGGGACAGGGCCGCTCTTCCTGGTGACAGGCTGGCGAAATCAAAAGTTTCCAGGACAAAAGGGCCAAAGGCAGGAGCCGGGAGAGCAGCAGGTCCTCTGGCCCCAGCCTGAAGGAGCCCCCAGCGCTGGGACCACACGAGGGGCAAAGGTCAGAGGTATTGGACTTGGGTTCTGGTGCCCTCTTTGCACCCAGAGCAAGAGAGCCAAAGAGCAAGCTAAGAGCCTTCTGGACTGTGGGCCCCGAGCCACGGGGAACGGCTCCTGTGTGAGGGCAGCGGGTCTGCCCGTAATGAAAACGTCACTGTGGCTCAGAGACATCCTTTACATGTGCGCGTGTCCTCAGGAGAGACACGGGGCACCCCCGAGGAACCCAGTAACGAGGCTCGCCCAGCGATGGTGACAGTCAATGGTCCGATGGTCCGGCAGGCCCCCCCCCCACCTTAATGACGGTGCTGTGAACTCAGCCCATTGTCCCACATAATCTGTCGCTAAAAGGATTTAAAATTCAAGAGGGAGAAATGTGGAAGCCAATTAGCTACATTGTTCAGGCTTCAGACAGACAGTGGCCCTGGCTACGCAGGCCCCGACTGCCCCCTCTGAAGTCAAGTGGGGGCTCCTCTCCAGCCCGTCCCTCAGTCCATCCACCCCATCGGTCAGCCCGAGCTAGGGTGGAGGGGGCTGGCAGTGGGTTTTTTGTGTGTGAGCTGGGAGAGCCGGTCGACGGGCTGCCCATGAGCTCATTATCTCCAAGGCTGAGCTGAGGAAGCAGGAAGGCTCACGCTTGTGCTACGGTGTCCACCTGAGGTCACCCGCCAGGGGACACGAAGTCGTGCCGTTTTTCCGCTCCCGGGTCGCGTGGATGAGCGGAGTCCGGATCCGGCTCCAGTGTACACACATGGCGTGCTCGAGCCGCCTGGGCTCCCGCCGGCCGCGGCCTCCGTTCCGGGCAGAGCTGTCCGCGGGAAGGAGAGAGGGTGGCCAGGGCGCGGGGCAGGCGCCTGCTGTCTGCACCCACATCCTTCCCTCGCGTCTCCACGGACCTGGGTCCTGATCCAGACGCGGGGCCTCCCTGAGGCGTCACCCATGGTGGTAAAATCAGGACTGTGAGATCAGCACGGGAGGGTGGACGTAAAAGTCCCCTCTCCATCTCTCCCCATCTGTCCGTGCCTCCTCCTCCCCCTTCAGGGGTCACCACCTACCTTACAGTTTTGCCACTTTCTTCGCTCAAATGACCAGCAGGATTAGGTCAAGGGATGCTGAGGAGATTCCATTCATTCATTCATGATCTAGGGCAGGGGTAGTCAACCTTTTTATACCTACCGCCCACTTCTGTATCTGTTAGTAGTAACAGTTTCTAACCGCCCACCGGTTCCACAGTCATGGTGATTTATAAAGTAGGGAAGTCACTTTACTTTATAAAATTTATAAAGCAGAGTTACAGCAAATTAAAGCATATAATAATAATTACTTACCAAGTACTTTATGTCGGATTTTCGCTAAGTTTGGCAGAATAAATCTTTATAAAACAACTTACTACAGTTAAATCTTTTTATTTATTCTTTGGTTGCTCTGCTACCGCCCACCATGAAAGCTGGAGCGCCCCCTAGTGGGCGGTAGGGACCAGGATGACTACCACTGATCTAGGGGGACTGACTCAGCCCCGCCCCAGGAGGGGGAAGGCAGAGCACTCCGGCCTCCTGCAGAGCTCATGGTCATGGGTGGGGGGATGCAGAGAGCTGGGACCCCTCACCCAGCCAGGGAGTCCAGGAGCGGAGGGGTGCAGGGACGCCCCTTCCCAGGAGGGACTGTCTCAGCTGGGTCACAAAGAACAAGAAGGATCTAGACAAGCCCAGAATGAGTGCAGGGGAGGAGAGGGGGTGCCGTTGGGGGTGAGGACAGGCAGGACCTGTCCCCTGAGGCCCTGCAGCAGGGCAGAAGGGGACTATGAGGAGTTCACTGTGCCTGGTCAAGTCCCTGGGTCGGGGAGGAGGAGACAGAGACCAAGAGATGGCGGGGAACACGGGCCCGAGTCCAAGTGCCAGCGAGGAGCGTGGCCTTCACTCTGAAGGTGAGGGTGTGCAGCAGGGGCCAAGAGCGGAGGGCACAGCTGCCTTGGGGCCACAGTGGCAGTTGGCCTGGCAGCCGGCAGGGACAGAGACAGAGGCCAGCGAGCGCCGGGACCTGCCGGGCGAGTGAGAAGGGCCATCAGCTCAGTCCGTGGGAGGTAAGCGTCTATCCCGACCTCTTGAAGTGGGGGAACGGGAGACGTTTCTCATTAACAGAAGCGAGCGTGTGCCCAGCCAGCTGCTTCCTGACCTGGCCCCCTCGCGGCCTCTGCTGGGCTGGGGCTTCCGGCCCTGCAAGGTCGCGTCCCGCATAAGCCCAGGTGGCTGAGATGCCTCCCTCATAGTCACAAAACCACGGGGGGGGGGGGGGGGGGGCTTGGGGCAGCCACATATATAGGTCTTGCCTTTGATTTGTGGGGAGAGCGTGGCTGGGCCCGACGACACAGAGGGAAGGTCAAAGTGCGCCCCTGGTCAGCGAGCGGCAGGGTCCACCCAGCTCACTGGGCCAGCACCCGTCAGAGGGGGCTGGGCACCCTCCAAACCTCCTCCGGAGAAGCTTAGGGAGCACAGGCCCCTGCAGCTTGGGAGCCGATGGCGGGTCCCAGGGACGCAGGCCCCTCCAGGCCACACGGCCCGGCGGGGACGGGCCATGCTCTGCCCCTGGCGGTCTGCCCTGGAAACGCGCCCCCGAGCCTGGCACTGTGGGAAGTCTCCCAGCTCAGACGCACCAGAGGGCCAGAAAGGACGCGGGGCCTGGGGCCTGGGGCCCCGAGGGCAGGCACGGAGCTCAGGTGGGAAGGACAATGTGTGCAGCAGGTCCTGAGGGCTTCTCGAAAATTCCAGATCCAGCGCCTCCCCGGGAGAGACCCCGACTCCGAATCCAGCAGTCGGGGCGCCTGCCGCGGGGCTTGTAGTTGAGCGGCCCACCCCCTCCCCCCGCCCGGCAGCCTGCCGCAGGAGGCTGAGGGGAGACCCGGCCATGCAGCCCTTTTCTAGGCCGCCCCGCATCGGGCAGCAGCATCCGGGCCCCGGGGGAAGTGAAGACGTTGACTGGCGGGCGGCAGGGGCGGAACCCAGGGCACCGCCCCCTGCCAGTGCCCAGAGAGCACCCTCAGCATGCCCCCACCCCCACCGGCCCCGGCCCTGCCTCCCGCCCCCCATCTCCACCGCGCCAGCCTCGCGTGGGCGCCCAAGACTGCGCTGGGGTGGAGACGGACCGGCCTGCCCGCGGGCCGCAGCACACACAGGAAACATACTCCAACGGGCCTGGGGACCCCGGCCGGCCGGCGCGTGATGGGGGGGGGGGACCCATCTGCCTGGGGGTGGGGAGCTTCCAGGTGTGATCCATCCATCGGGTCTGGCGGGGACCTCAGGGAAGGGCAAACGGAGCGCCAGGTGGGGTGACCAGCAAGTGCAAGGGCCACCAGGGTGGGAGTGGGGGGGGGGCGGGCTGGGGGCACCTCGCGGCTGTGGTTTCCTCCTCAGCTCCTGTCCAGCTCTGACCAGGTCACACTCCAGGGGGTGCAGTCACAGCCCAGCCCACCCCATGTGCAGGCCCCAGACACATCGTTAGCACTTACAGGCTGAGCTGTGCCCCCCCCCAATTCTTACGTCCTAACCCCCCGCACCTCAGAATATGACTATATCTGGGTCTTGAAAGAGATAATTAAGTTAAAATGAGGTCTTTGGGGTCCATTGTGACTGGTGTCCTTATAAGAAGAGGAGGTCGGGACACAGAGACGCGCGCAGAGGAATGACCATGAGGGACCCGGAGAGAGGACACCGTCCACACGTCCAGGACAGAGGCCTCGGGAGGAGCCAGCCCGGCCGACACCCGGATCTCGGACCTCTAGCCTCTGGGATGGGGACAGAAATGTCTGTTGTGAGAGCTACCCGCTTGTGGCATTTGTCATGGGCATCTGCGATGGCACCAGCAGCCCTGTGGTGTTCTCACCCCGCCCTCACCCTGACTCACCTCTCAGGATGGTCTGAGGCTCCGGAGACTGAGGGGGAGCGAAGGGGGTAGAGGGGATCGCTAAAGGGAATTGGGCTTCTTTGGGGGTGATAACAAGCTTCTGAAATGGACTGTGATTCGTGAATATGATATTAAAGCCATCGAATTGTCTCATTTAAATGAGGGAATCGTAGGGCGTATGGATTCGATCTCAATACAGCTTTTAAAAAATAAATAAAATTTGAAACAAGCCTCAGTCAGGTTGGTCACCCCTGTAGGTCCCAGACTGATGGCAAGACACCCTCCCCGGTCCCCCACGGGTCCCCTCGGTGAGCTGCCGCGCACGTGGGGTGCTCCTGGTCGGCAACACCGTTCTGGAGCTGGGCCCAACCCCGCGTCCTACCCGCATATCGGAGAGATAGGTTCCTGCTCCTCTGGGCGCCCGGTGGCCCTCACCGTCCTGGGCACAGGCGGCGGCCAAGCCCAGGGTTCCCGGGATGTCTGGCACGAAGAAAGCGCCTAGCGGGTGGCATCCAGCAGCACCCCTGAGTCAGAGCGAGGCCCCCCAAACCAGCAGGCTCCTGTCTGGCCCTGGGACCAAGCTCTACCTTTAGGAGTAAGGTGGCCTTGCTGGGGAGGGCGGCCGGCTGGTCTACCCAGCCGTAGTAGCCACCGGGCAGAGCACTGGCTCCGGTTGTGTGGGGACTCCACCTCCCAGTCCCACCGCCTGTTGGGAGATGGAGGGCCAGGAGGCCAAGTTGAAGCCAACAGATGGAAGTTTCAGTCCCCTTCCCTTCACCTACCTCCCTGCTGTGTGACCTTAGACAAGCCTCTGCAGGTCTCTGAGCCCCTGATTCTCATCTGCGAGGCAGGTACGGTTTGAAGACCCGCTGGTTCCGGGCTGGCACTGCAGTGCAGGCCCGGGCTCTCTCCCGCTGCTCTTGGGGGGCACAGTTAGAGCGAGTTTAGGGCCTGGAACCAGCACCCCCTCTGAGAGTCACCCCCAGTGGGCAGGCTAGGATCGTCTGGAACCAACACCCCCTCTGAGAGTCACCCCCAGTGGGCAGGCTAGGATCGTATCACAGGACACTGTTCTGTGTTCCGTCCCCTCAACCTGGCTCCCTGTCCAGGGGAAGGGTCTGGAGGCCTGGATGACCTGAGGGTGTGGTCACAGGGTGTCACCCAGGTGGCAGTCAGAGCTGTGAAGGGAACCGGGGTGCTGGGGGCACCTAGAGCAAAGGTCTCCGGATGGCTGGTGGGGTGGGCTGGGGCCAGGCCTGGGGGTGTCCAGGCCAGGGTCTGGAAGAGACCAATTAGTCAAATGGTTGCAGTGACCATTTGGAAGTAATTAACAAGGTCACTATTACCACACTGCTCCCCCCACCTGGTTCCGTCCTGGAGGGGGAGGGACAGAGGTCGCCATGGTGGGGTTGTGTGGGTGCCCCAGACCAGCCCATCCCAGCAGGGCTTGGTGAATCAGCCCTGTGCCCTGCCAGGAAGATGCCACGAAGCAGGTAGCCTCCCCTGGCTGGGCCTAAGCCTCTGAGGGCCTGTCAGCCTGGCGATATCCTAGCCACGCCCAGGCCCTCGGGGGTGTCCAGGGGGCTTCCTGGGCCGGGAAAGACGAGGGTCAGGGAGGTGAGACGCAAAAAAAGTCCTCGGTGGGTGGGTGAGCAGAGGTCTGGAGCCTGGAGGGAAAGGCCGTGGGTAGTGGACGGGGCGCGCAGGCAGGTGGGAGAGCGCCCTCCAACCCCAGCCGAGGGTGGGGCCGCCGCCGGGCCTGGGCAGGGGCCCGTGGCAGCTTTGAGTTTTAGACAACAGCCTCTGACTGTGGGTGCTCTGAGGGAGAGGGGAGAGCAGACCAGGGAGCTGGGCTGCCCCGGCAAAGCCCCCGGAAGGGACCTCCCACCGTGGGTGTCCACTGTCCCGTAGGACTGGTAATCCCAGAGAGCTGGGCTGCCCCGGCAAGGCCCCCGGAAGGGACCTCCCACCGTGGGTGTCCACTGTCCCGTAGGACTGGTGATCCCAGAGAGCTGGGCTGCCCCGGCAAAGGCCCCGGAAGGGACCTCCCACCGTGGGTGTCCACTGTCCCGTAGGACTGGTGATCCCAGAGAGCTGGGCTGCCCCGGCAAGGCCCCCGGAAGGGACCTCCCACCGTGGGTGTCCACTGTCCCATAGGACTGGTGATCCCAGAGAGCTGGGCTGCCCCAGCAAAGGCCCAGTGGAAAAGACCTCCCACCATGGGTGTCCACTGTCCCGTAGGACTGGTGATCCCAGAGAGCTGGGCTGCCCCGGCAAAGGCCCCGGAAGGGACCTCCCACCGTGGGTGTCCACTGTCCCGTAGGACTGGTGATCCCAGAGAGCTGGGCTGCCCCGGCAAAGCCCCCGGAAGGGACCTCCCACCGTGGGTGTCCACTGTCCCGTAGGACTGGTGATCCCAGAGAGCTGGGCTGCCCCGGCAAAGGCCCCCGGAAGGGACCTCCCACCGTGGGTGTCCACTGTCCCGTAGGACTGGTGATCCCAGAGAGCTGGGCTGCCCCGGCAAAGCCCCCCGGAAGGGACCTCCCACTGTGGGTGTCCACTGTCCCGTAGGACTGGTGATGGGCCCCCACTTCGCTCTCAAAGGCCTTGTGGTTTGCCCAGTGCACTCTGGTCCCCTACCGATGGGGCCTACTCTGCGCTGGTTGTCCTACTGAGTGTCTCTCACTGTATCTGAGGCATTTCACATGCGAGGGGCCAGCATCGCAGAGGAGCAAGGTCACCTGGCCAAGGCCACACGGCAAGGAAGTGGTCCGGCCTTTTCTCGTTTCTTTCACTCATTCATTCTTGCATGGAGTCAGTTGTCCAGGGGCTCCTGCCCGCCTGGCTTCCCTCCACTCACCCCCGTTCTAGGGCGCAGGCAGATGGGGGGAGGACACAGGTTGACCCACAGAGGGCAGGATTGAAACTAGCCCCAGGGCTCCGTGGGGGCGGCGGGGAGAGGAGAAAGGCTGCAAACCCTAAGCTTCTTCTATAGGGTTTTTACGGAGCCTCCCAACCTTCCCAAGGGGACCCCAAGGGAGGAGGCTGAGGGTGACACAGCAGAGGGCGTCGAGAAGCCCGTCTTGCCCCTGGCCCCGCGGGTCGGGCTAGCTCTCTGTCGCTCTCTCTCTGAAACACATTCTCTCTCTGAGTTCTTTGCCTGCTCTCCCTCTGGAACGCTCTGTCTCTTCTTGACCTCACCCTCGGGAGGAGCCTACCAGACTTGCAGAGCAGAGCGAACGGCCGCGAGGGCACTGGCGGTCCTCCCTGTGTCCCTCTGGTGCTCTCAGCAAATCTCAGTGGCCAGCAGTCTCGGGCGAGGCCTGTGGGTAGAGCCGGCACGGGCAAGTCTCCCTCTTGGCTCGGACCCTGAGGGCTCCATCATTCAGAGTCTGGGGCTGTAAGACAATTCTAGGGGTAGACAGATCCGGGGGGGCGGGCTGGCGGGACCCTCAGTTGCTGACCATGCTGGGCTGGGCTCACTGAGGACACATTGACCTATTTGTGTTAAGCCACAGTGGAGAGAAATGCCCCAATGGGTGTGCTACCTCCTTCAGTTCAAGGGAGTCCCCTAGCCCACACCCTTTGCCATGGAGCAAGCCCCCTTGCTTGAGCTGTGGGCAGCATCTGCTGGCCGCTGGCCAGGGGCCTGTTAGGGGACAGAGGTCAGGGGCACTACAGAAAGGCATGACGATGTGGCTTTTCCCAATATTCTATCCACAACCTTTTTACACTGGAGTCCCAAAGGGAGAGCGGGTCCTGCACACAGTCCAAGGGCCATCTGGGGGCATCTACCCTGCTGACCCTGACCCACCAGGCAGTGTGTGTGTGTGGTGGGGGGACATCAGACTTCCCCGATTTTCTCTGGTCTCCATTTCTGCTTCTTGGTCCCTCTGTCACACTCTTTCCTGTGTTCCCTTTCTCGCTGTGCTTGTCTCTCTTGCTCTCTAAGGCTCTGTCTCTGTGCCCCTTTCTCTGGCTTTCCAGCTCTCCTCCACATCCCCCCTCTCCAGCCCACTGCTGGGACCAGAACCTCTGAGACCCCCGACGTGCCCTGCGAAAACCTTGCGCTTCCTGATCTGTCCGGTTGGGGTGAGAGACAGGATCAAGCACTTCTCGGCGGCGGGTTCGCTTCGCCTGGGCCGCGGAAGACAGCGCGGGGACTCCAGCAGGGATCCCCGGATGCAGACACCAGCCCGGGGTTCCCCACGCGAGCCCACGCCCCGGGCCCTCCCCTCCACTGCTCTCCGCGGCCCCTTCATTATGCGCCGCCTCTAATGGGCGTTTGTCAGCGCGACTTCCCCGCAAGTTGTTTGCGCGGACATCAGTCAGCCGCGTCCCCATTGTGCCGGGGGATTGATGGGGGGCGGGAGGGGGTGACAGGGCCTGGGGCGGCAGCCTCGAGGCCTGGGTCTATAATTTTCGGAGGCATAATTGGTCTGGGGGAGGGGGCGGAGAGGGGAGGGAGGGACCTTTCAGAGCCCGGAGGGCGCGCGGGGGCGCGGAGCGCGCGGCGAAGCGGAGCCGCGGCTCGACGGCGGTGCGCGGGGGCGAGTGTGCGCGGGCGGCGCCGGCCGAACCCCGCGCCCGCCGGGCTCCCCACCCGCCGGGTCTCCCGCCCCTTCCGCGCCTCCGCCTGGGGACCACATCGGCCTTTTGTTGCCAAACCGTCTTTTCTTTCAGCGCTTTGCGCAGCAACGGAAATTTCACCCGATCCTGGGTGAAAATTAAAGCAAATTCTCTCTCTCTCTCCCTCTCTCTCTCTCTTTTTCTCTCTCTCCCCCTCCCTCTCTTCCCCACCTTACTCCCGCTTCTCCCCTCCCCCCCTTTGCGCGGAGCCGGAGACGGCACCGCCAGGCGCGGGAGCCGGCTCCGCGCGCCCAGCCGGACTCCGCTGCCGCCCCTTCCATGGGAGCCGCGCTCGCCTGCAGCCGTCGCCGCCGCGGAGCGGGCACGATGCCACGATGGGCCTGATCTGGCTCCTGCTGCTCAGCCTGCTGGAGCCCGGCTGGCCGGCCGGCCCCGGGGCGCGGCTGCGGCGTGATGCGGGCGGCCGCGGCGGCGTCTACGAACACCTCGGCGGGGCACCCCGGCGCCGCAAGCTCTACTGTGCCACGAAGTACCACCTCCAGCTGCACCCGAGCGGCCGCGTCAACGGCAGCCTGGAGAATAGCGCCTACAGTGAGTGTCTGGCCCGGACATCGCGGTCGGGGCCCTCGGGGAGGAGCGGCGCCCAGAGAGCGAGACTCTCCTCGCTGCAGAGGGAGGCCGCCGAGGTCCCTCGTCCTTTCCCACATCCAGAGCGCGAGCGGCGCTGCGGGTGGGGCGAGGCTCCCGGCAGGAGAGGACGAGAGCGGCTGCTACCGCTGTCCGCTGTCCGGGCGAGCGGGCCTGGCCGCCTCTGTCCCCTGCCCCGCCCGCGGGCGGAGGGGCGCGCAGTAGGCAGCCCAGGGCAACCCGCTCGGCTAACTCGGTGGCCCTGACAAGTTTGAGTACTTTGAGATTTTCGGAGAAAAGGCGTTGGACAAGGCATTTATCATTCTCTTTATTATTTTGACGACTTCTCCTCCTCCTGCCGACCCTGGGGCGCCCCGTCGTCTCCTCTACCCTACCCGCTCGCGGCCGCCCAGGTGGCCGCCAAGCGCCGCTGTCTGGGGCAGAGCCGGGGTGTCCGGTGCGGCCGCCGCCGATAGACCGACAGTTCCCAGGTGGAACCTGCAGCTCCCACCCCTAACCCACGCCTCTGCCTTTAGCCGCCCATCAGCTGGCAGAGTGGGCGCCCCAGCCGCTTGCTGGGGACCTCGGGATACGGGTTAGGAACATTGAAGGCCGTTCTCCTGGGTCTGGAGACGCAAAAACACCCCGGCCTGCAGCCACGGCCCGGATTGAGCTTGAGCCACAGCCCGGCAAGGCTCCAGCGTTTGGCTGCTCTGGCCACCGGGACCTGAACTTGTGCTGAGCCCGCTCCTGCGCGGAGCGCGAGGCCATGGGGGCTTGACGTGGCTCTGCTCGGTCGGGGACACGAGACCCGCGCTCGGGGCCTGGGGGATCGGAAGTGAGGAGCGTGAGAACGTGGCCAATGTCTCGGGGTCTTCGGGCGCCCACGCGCGCTCTCGGCCTCCTGCGGGCGCAGGAAGCCGTGAGGCGGATTCAAGGCGGGGAAAACCGCTGCTTCCTCGGGGAAAAGCCACAGCCCTGCTAGGGCGTTTTTGGAGGACGCCTCTGGAGCGGCGCGGTGGGCACCAGCTGTCGCCGGGGTTTCCCTGTGCGCAGCACCGGGCCACGGGAACGCCCCTGCTTGCCTCGCAGGGACACCCCGGTTCTCTCTAAATCCAGCCTCCCCTTCGGCGTCCCAGAGCATCCACATTCTTGGGGTATCCTACGCGGGCAGCCGGGAGACTGAGGAGGGCGCGCGCCTGCCAGTCATTCCTATCCTGCATCCAGTCGCGCGCGCGCGTTTCTCTAGTCTCGGGCAGGCGCTTTGGAACCCGCCCAGCTGGGATCCCGGAATACGAAAGGCCCGCAGCCTGCATTCCCCAGTGCTCCCTCGGGCCTCGGGCAGCCCGCGTCTGGGTTTTGGGGTCCCTGCCGGGATCGCTGCCCTGCTGGGGACCAGGCAAGTGCGCGCAGACGCGACCCCTGGACAGGGTACCTTACGCACCACAGCCCCCCTTGCAGCTGTTCTCAGGGAACAATGGCCCCACCCGGTCCTTTGTTGCAGCCCCACCCCTAAGAAAAAGCACTCGTGTGTCCAGAAGGCAAGGCATTAGGGGAGATTCAGACTTTCTAACACACAGTGGGGAGCGGGTGAGCTCAACCTGCTGCCCTTTGTCAGCTTCAGGGTCGAACCCGGCCTCCTGCCAAACTCCATTGCCAACAGGTCTGGGTGGCACCCTCAGTGTGCTGTCTGGACCATGCTAACCGGGCTTCGTCCAGGGCCCCCGCTGTCCTGCTCTGGGACCCACAGCATGGTGGGGCAGGGGGTAGGGCTGCAGAGCTCAGACCGCTGTCTGCAGCCGGGCTTGAATCCCACAGCTCGAACACCTGTGTGTGTCTTGGGCAGGGCGCTCAACTTCGGCAAGGTTTCATGAAACTCGCTGGCGGGGGTGTTTCCAAGTCCTGCCAGGCCACGGTACCGGCATAGAGTCAGCATGCAGAAATGTTAGCTTCATTGTCCGCACCCCCACCCCCGGGTTTCGATTCTTCCCCTTGCCACGCCCTCTCCGGTGCCCTTTTCACCTCCCGCCCAACCCCAGGAACTTCTCTCTCCCCTGAGCTCTCTCCGGTGTCCCCTCCCTGGGTGGGTGTTCCAGCCTCGGGCAGGGCTCGCGGCCCTCCGCCCTCAGCCCTCAGCCCTCAGCCCTCAGCCCTGTGCTTTGCGGGCGGCCGAGGGTGTGACGAACCTCCTCAGCCCTCAGCCCTCAGCCCTCAGCCCTCCGCCCTCATCCCTGTGCTTTGCGGGCGGCCGAGGGTGTGACGAACCTCCCCGACTCTTCCCAGGCATCCTGGAGATCACGGCGGTGGAGGTGGGCGTCGTGGCCATCAAGGGGCTCTTCTCCGGACGCTACCTGGCCATGAACAAGAGGGGACGGCTCTACGCTTCGGTGAGTCCACTGCCTCGTGTGGGTGGGCGTGGAGGAAGCAGCCATCTCCCCTGAACATTAGTCAGGGCGTAATATCATGCCTTGCCCGGACACACGCAGGACCTGGGCCGGGACCAGAACCCCAGGCCTTTTGGACTCCACACCCAGGGCCTCCAACTTGGGAGACCTGGAGAGTGCGGGTTCCGTGGGTTGGATCACACTGAGGGGTAGACACGTCCTGCGTTCTCCAGGGATGTCGGGTTAGAAAATGCTTCTCCGGACGTCTTGTGGCCTCCGCTACTGTCCTTCCCTCAAGGGAGCCGAGAGCAGAGGGGAGACGCTCCCCCAGATGTTCACTGAAATAAGTGGACCCAAGAGAACCTAGGGCAGAGCAAGTATGTGCCCTGGGCAAGGAGTCTTCTCCTGGGAGCCCAGGGAGAAGGAGGCAGGGCGTGGAAGCCAGTTCTCCGCAAGGAAACCCCGGGGGAAGGGAGACGAGGCCCCTGTGTCAGGCACACAGGCCGCCGGAACCCAATCCATCCACCGCCTGGGCTTCCCCAACAGGAAAGGGCTCCGTGACTCTGTGGGCGTTGGTGTGCCTTTGCCCAGGGCGGGGAGACAGGAATACAGAGAGTAAAACACATGTATCTAGGAAATCTGCTACCTCCAACTAGTCATTACGTGCAATGCGGCCAATACCTCCTCCAGCAATGAGAGGTTTTCCATCCACTGGTAACCTAGACGACGCAGCCCCGAGGACCATCTCTCCGCAGTTACCTCCCCCCATTCAGGCATTTGCGGGGGAAACAGCCATTTCCCTACCCCCTTGGAAGCCAGGCAAAGCCCTCGGAGAAGAGCTGCAGGAAAACCCGCCTTCCAGGCGATTATTTCTGACCCTTGGGCTAAAGGAAATGCAAAATCTAGAACGCACCCATCTGTTTGCTCTGACCCAGCGGCCACTTGGTAGAAGCTGTGGGGGGGCCCTCTGGTGCCCAGCCCCTCTGAAGCATCAGTTGTGGTTTATAAAGGACAGGCCCTTAGCCCGGGGTCTGGTCTGAGTGTTTCCTGAGGTAGCGTGACCTTCCAGTCCCTTGGGCACTCACTGTGCCCTTGGTGTCGGGTGTGCGAAACACGTTCTCTTCTCAAAATGGCCTCGGGTCTGTCTCTTACGTAGAGGGGACACCCAGGGAGGAGGTCCTGTTAGCCTGCATCCAGAGCGGTGTGAGGAAGCCTGCCTGGAGAGAGAAGCCTAAAGCTATGGCCATCTCTTTCATGGGTGACCCAGGCCCAGGGCTTTGGGGACAGAACAAAGCATGTCCTGAATAGTCCACACAGGTCAGAGGCCACCTGCGGCTTCCGTCCCCAAGAGCTGACGGCACTCGTTTTGGGGAAGGAAGGAGACCGGTTTCTGGGCTCAGCCGGAACTAGATGAGAGGTGTGGGACATCTCAGAACGCCAGCAGGAAAGGTCTCACTGCCCTGCGGAAAGCTGGGAGGTGAGGCAGCCAGGTGCCACACTAGCTGCCACCCCCTGTCCCCATCTAGCCAACTAGCCTGTGGGTGCTGTCCCCACTTCCCCACCTCTTGGCTCCCCGGCTCCCCTGGTCTCTGCCATCACCCTGCCCCTCACCTCCTGGACCAGCTGAGCCACGCCTGTGGCCGTTTGCATCCTGACGCCTCCCAGTTCCGGCCCTCACCTCCTTTCTGAGCTGTGGCTCACCTCCTGCAAGCCCTGGTGGTTGAGACTCCTGGCAGAGGGCAGGACGCCCCAACTGGACACAGCAGCTGCCCCTACCTCCCCACCGTAATCATTGCCCCGCCGGCTGCTTGGTCAAGCCCAAGGTCAGCTGGGAGTCCTGGTGGACACCTCCTTCTCTCTCAGCCCCGCGTCCAGTCCACCTCCACGGCTTAGGCCATGCCTCCTGAATCTCTCTTTTTCATCCGCACCTTCACCTACATTGCCTCCTCCTCTCAGGCAATGCCGCCTTACAACTCAGGCCTTCATCGCCTCCCTCCTGGACCCTCACAACAACCTTGGGGTCGGGTTACTGGCCTCTAGCCTCACTGTCTGTCCATCCAGCAATCTAACATCTGTTCAGTTACCAACCCACCCACCCAACCCTCCATCCATCCATCCATCCATCCACCCATCCTTCCGTCCATCCACCCACCCATCCCTCTCTCCCTCCCTCCTTTCTTCCCTCCTTCCTTCCCTCCATCCATCCACTCATCCATCCATCACCCATCCATCCATCTATCCATTCCTCCTTCCATCCATCCATCCATCCCTCCATCCATCCACCCATCCTTCCAACCATCCATCCATCCATTCATCCTCCATCCAGCCATCCCTCCATCCATCCACCCATCCATCCCTCTCTCCCTCCCTCCTTCCTTCCCTCCTTCTTTCCCTCCATCCATCCACTCATCCATCCATCACCCATCCATCCATCTATCCATTCCTCCTTCCATCCATCCCTCCATCCATCATCCATCCATCCATCTATTCCTCCTTTCATCCCTCCATCCCTCCATCCATCCATCTGCCTGTCTTCCCTCTCTCCATCCCTTCCTACCTTTCATCTAGTATTCACGCCTTCATTCCTCAGTCTCCTGGGCACTTACCACATGCCACACCCTACGCTAGGTACATGCTGAGGGGTCTTCCTAAAATGCAAGTCCACTCAGGCAGGGCCTCCAGGAACCCCCCGTCACCCGTGATTGTCACTCAGGTGCTTCAGCTCAGCCCACAGAGGAGCAGCCCAGACCCCCTCCTGCTCCCATCCCCCAACATCACTCTATAACTCGTACCCCCTCTGGGCTCTGGAACCTCTCTCAGTTCCCCTAAACAAGACACCTCTCACGCCTCCATGCTTTTGTCCATCCTGTCACTGCACAGAATAGTCCTGTCCCCAAATGTGCCCACTGGAAAGGGACCACCCTTCCTTAATGACTCTCTCCAGAAGTCACCTCGATGTGGAAGGTGTCGCAGGCTGCTTCCTCCTCACACCCGCAGGACGCCTACCCACCGCCTCCCCTGTACCCCCCACCCGGTCCCCTGGGGCTCGGAACCCGCTGGAGTGGGAGCCGTGCCGGCCGCACTGACACTGGCCTCAGTTTCCCCGTCTGTAAAGTGTAGACGTTGACCCTGACCATTCCTGAGCCTCCACTTGTAGGTAGAAGAGCAGAGAGGGGTCGGGCTTGTGGGGAGAGGTGGCCCACCTCCCATTCGGCCGGACCTCCCCCACCGCCCTCCGGGGATTTCCACATCACCGAGAGAGAGGCGTGTCCGCTTAAACATCTGGCCTCCTGAGTCCTCCCAGGTCCTATGCTGCCCAATGAGTGGTCTGGCCGCCCTCAAGCTGTGACCCCTGGGAATGGGCCTGGGGCCCTTTGGGTGACCTGCGCTCAGAGTTAGACCCCGAGGGCCTTCTGCTCCTGCCGGGTGGCCAGTCCCAGGAGAGGGACCAGGTCCCACTGCCCACTCTGCCTGGTTCCCAGCCCAGGGCCCTTGGCACAGCTCGGGCAGGGAAGCACTGGGAGGGGGTGGCCCTTAGAGTGCCACCTGCCCGCAGCTGGGACCAAAGCCTCCTCTGAGTCAGCATAGGGCACCCTGCCCCTGCCCACCCCGCCTGGAGACCCCACATGGCGCCCTGAGGGTCACGGGTAAAAGTTCCTTCACTTCTGAATCTCTGCCTCTGTCCTTTCTGAGGCCCGCCTCCCAGCGAGCAGGGACCCCCACCCCCACCCCCACCCCGTCCCAGGCTGACCCGGTCCGTCCACCTCCCCCTTTCCGTCTGTCCGTCCGCCGGTGTTGGGGCAGCGCCTCCACAGGTCCAGAAGAGCGCGTCTGTGCTTAGTAGGAGCGCGGGCTGGGCCGGGCTTCCGGCTTCTGCCCCCCACGCTGCCCCCTTCCTGGAACCCACAGGGCAGGACTGGGAGGCCGAGCCGGCCACTCTCCGAGTCAAGGCCCCGCGCTGGGACCCAGGCCGGCCTGGAACGGAGATCCCACGGCGTTTCCCCGTCCCCGTTCCTCTCCACCTTCTTTCCCTCCTTCCTCGTTCTTGCGATTTCTGCTGGGGCGCTGTCCTCTGCCTTTGCCTAGATGTCCAGTCCTGCCGGCGTCCCCGTCGCCAGCAGACGTTTGGGCACCTGGGCCGGGCAGGCCCTGTCTCTGCTCTCTGAGCTAGCTGGGGGTACTCTCCAAAACTGGTACCCACGGAAGGGCGTGGGGGGCTGGGGAACCCGGTGGGGGAGGCAGGGATTGCTGCTCTTTCCAAGGCGCTCAGGAGAGCTCGGCAGAGGGAGGGACACAGCTGGACCCCGAACGCCAGGGCCACCAGCTGCAGGTAGAAGAGGGGCACAGCGGGCGGGGGAGCAGCCCAGGCAAAGGTGGGCGCGGCTCTGCCCTGGGTGAGCAGCCCGGTCTGGCAGAAGCAGAGCCGGGAGGGAGGCCTTGTGAAGAAGAGGCCGCCGCTGGGACCCGGGACCCACCTCTGAGTGGCCTCCCGGCCGCTGGCCGCTGACGCCCTGCCCCGCCCCGCAGGAGGACTACAACGCGGAGTGCGAGTTTGTGGAGCGCATCCACGAGCTGGGCTACAACACCTACGCCTCCCGGCTGTACCGGACGGCGCCCGGCGGGCCGGCGGCCCGGCGCCAGGCCAGCGCCGAGAGACTGTGGTACGTGTCGGTCAACGGCAAGGGCCGGCCGCGCAGGGGCTTCAAGACGCGCCGCACACAGAAGTCCTCGCTGTTCCTGCCCCGCGTGCTGGACCACAAGGACCACGAGATGGTGCGGCTGCTCCAGAGCGGGGCCGGACTCCGTGGGGGGCTGCCCAGGCTGCCGGGCAGGGGCACCCGGCCCCGGCGGCGGCGACAGCGGCAGCGGCAGAAGAGCCCGGGAACCCACGCCTAGCTGCCGGCCCGGTGGCACGGAGGCCTCGTGCGTTCTGGGCCCACGCTGAGCGCCAGCGAGACTCACGGCCAGCCCGGCCCGGCAGGTGTGGACCGGCCGTCCATCTTAGCTGACCGTCTCAGGAGGGCGGTGTCCATAACCGACTCTCCCCACTCGCCCGTCCCCTGTCCTGCTCCTGGGCTGGCCGCTCCTTCGAGGGCCAACAGGACACATCCCGAACCCTTCCTGGGCCTCTGAAACGGGGGCCGGTCACGTCGGAACGAGGGGGCCCCGCCGGGACTCGGAGGAGGTGCTGCTGGTGAAGAAACACACTGCGGCCGCGCTGGCAGGAGCCCCGTCCACGGGAAGACCAGCTGGGTGCGTGTCCCAGCCGCCGAGGGGGTCCCGCGGGACGACCGTCGGAGAAGGCGGGGGGGGGGGAGGTCGGGGGCCGGAACACTGAAGTATTTGATCCTACCTTGCTATTTAACAGGTTATAACGCAGCCCCCAGGGGGAAACACCTGCAGTTTTTACCTGGACCTGTTTGCTTGTGGCCATAGCAGAGTCTCTGCCCCATCACTGTGTGGAGATGTGCGATGGCTTTCTGAGAAGTCGGGGCTAAATATGCATTTCGCCCCCTGGCTTTGAAAGCTCCTTTTTTTTTTTTTTTTTTAAAGCAGTAGATGGTTCGTGTGGGTGGGAAGAAAGGCTGATGCGTGTGAGAGCATGTGCGCACGCACGTGTTTGTGAGTTCCCGTGACAGCAGGCTTGTGTGCGTATACGTGTGCACACCTGAGTGTACGTGTAAGCTGTGGGCTCCCGGTTGTGTCTGGATGAGCCGTGCACGCGTGTTTAGAGAGAGAGAAGGAGGGGGGCGCACTTTGTTTAAAATTCCAAGGAAACCCTTGCACAGGGAAGCCACGCGCTTCTCCAGGGACGATTGTGAGCACCTGCAGGACGCCGGGGGTGGGGGGCTCTCCGCGACCCGGTCCTGGCAGCCTACCTGGGCCTGGCGTGGTTCTGCCTTTGCCTAAGGGAGCGAGGTTCCGGTCCTGGCAGCCTACCTGGGCCTGGCGTGGTTCTGCCTTTGCCTAAGGGAGCGAGGTTCCAAGAGGTGACATTGGCTGCAGTCCACAGCCAGTAGGCCGCCACGCTCATTTTGGACCAGGTGGCTTCCCTGCCCCCCCTTCCACCTGCTCCCCTAACAATGATGGTGGGCGGGGTCCCCCAGGGGAGGCCCAGGTGAGGGGTGTGGCCCGGGCTTGTGCGGCTTTGTCCTACTGGGGTCAGCCCAGACTATAGCCAAACACCGAGGAGGTGGGCTCTGCCCGCACACCTGTGCAACAAATGTGGAAAAAACTGCAAAGAGTTGCTGAGCACAGGAGACAACGCATCTGCACACACGTGTGCACACACACGCACACCTGCCACCTCCGCCCTGGCTGGTGAGTCAGAGTCCCAGAAGCTGACCTCCTGCAGGAAGGAACAGACATGGGGCTCAGGAGCTTGGTTCTGTCATGTATCTGGAATGAGATGGGGCGCTTTGCAGAGGAGGAAGCTGAGGCTCAGGGCATGGACTTGTCTGGGGGTGTCGTTGGGGCGGCAGTGGCCCGTCCACCCCAGCACTCGATGCTACACAGCCAATAGCCGTCACTGCAGGAGGCGGAGGGTGACATGTGTGTCTCTTGGTTGATATTTAAATAAAATGGATTTGACCAGAGGACGTGTGTTTTCTGACCCCCTCGGCAGACCAAGCGGTTTCATTTCAGGCATGGGCTAGGGGCGGGGGAGTTACAGGTTGAATTGCATCCCCCCCCCATTCATATGTTGGAGCCTAGCCCCCCCCCAATCCCTCAGAACGTGGCCTTATTCGGAAAAGGGGGTCGTTGGAGTTGGTGTTTAATGAAGACAGAGCATCCGTCTGGGGAGATGAGACAGTCCCGGAGATGCTGGTGTGACCGACGGCCGCACAACGGCGTGAAGGTGTGTGACGCCCTGAAACTGCACACCGAGAAGATGGAGGAGGTGCTGAAACGTCACAGAGCCCTGTAACACCTTGCTCGTGGCGGCCTGCGCCCTCCCCAGCAGACAGCAGCGTCAGAGGCACTCCGTCAGCGATGACGAGTAGATGAAAAAACACGAACCACCTCTCAGGAGGGGCCAGTCACCCCGTCTTTGCAGAGCTGAGGACAGGCAGTCCTGTAACCTCGGAGGCTGCGGACCACCCCCACTCCCCGCCTGTCCCCAGGAAAAGGTGACCCCGCCATAGTGAAATCCACTGACTGGGACCCTCGCCGGCTCCCAGACCCCCTGGCCCTGGGCGGCCCTCTCTGATGGGGAAGGCGGGACCGGCCGGGGTGGCCGAGCCTCAGCTGCTCAATCCCAGCAGGCCTTTGAACACCTCGGCGGGTTCAGAGGCCTCCCGCCTCCCTGGGGGTTGAAGGACCCGGAAAGATGAACAAGCAGGTCTATAATTAGTGCCTGCCCATCGGAGGGTGACCTCGCCGGGGCTGCATTCCAGGGCTGAGCCAGATATAGCCCCCGGGGCTGACCCTGTCCCCTCGCAGGCTGTAACAGCTGGACGGCCGGAGCAGCCCACACTCAGCCTGAGTGCCCTGCGGGACGGCTGTCCACACCTCGGGACTGGGTCTGGGAGGGGAGGCAGCACAGTTGTGCTGCATAGTTGGTCACGAGAGCCCAAGACCAGCCTCTGACTCTCTGCAGCCTCAGTTTCCCCATCTGTCGGCCAGCTCCCACAGTGGTCAGCAGGACCATCGGAGGAGCTCCGGACAGTGAGCGGTCTATAATACCAGCTTCCCAGCCGCAGGTGGATGGGGGAGAGGGTGGGCATCGCTCTTTCCAGAAAGACCTGGGAGGTGCACCCGAACAGCGTGTGCATCCCCCGAGGACCCCGCTCTGCAGGGCTCACACTCGATGAGCTCAGAGGCGGGAAGAGTGGGAAGTCGGGGGGGCCCACGGGGAGGACTGAAGGCAAGCTGGAAATTCCTGGGAAATCCCGTGCCTTGGGCAGCCTAGTGTCAAGTTAGAAATCTCAAAATTTTATTTATTGTTACCGATAAAATAAATCAGTACATTTATCTGCCTTTTGTACAGTTCAGGAGAATGTAATCCTCTATCCACCCATCTATCCATCCACTCACTCATTACTTCATCCACTCACCCATCCATGCATCCATCCACCCAGCCAGCCAGCCATCTGTCCATCCATCTACCTATCCATCTCCATCCACTCATCTACCAGTCCATCCATCCACCCATCCATCCATCCATCCATCATCTATCCATCCGTCCATCCATCATCCATCCATCTATCCATTCACCCATTTCTACATCTATCCAAACATTCATCTACCATCCATCCACCTATCCATTTACTCCTCTACCATCCATCCATTGAGCGTGGACCAGCCAAATGCCAGACCTTGTGCCAGGCAGACTGCTACACAGATAACACAGTTTACCCTTGTCCGTGTCCTCATGGAGGCTTACGGCCGCATGGAGGACAGACACACAGCTCTAAGATTACAGGTTGGGAGCAGCGACCTAGAGAAATTCAGGAAAAACTGGGGCAACGCCCTGTTCGTGAGGAGCACAGGGGAAATCAGCCCTCGGAACCCTGCTCTGGATAACCAGCGCCTCCTGGCCGGCCAGCCACCATTTAGATGATATTCTGACAACATCTGCCTGCAGAGTCACATGGGGACATGGGAAGGTCCAGGCTGAAGGACTGAGGGCAGGGTGGGGGGAGACAGGGCAGAGAAAGAGCTGGCGTCATGGCGAGAGGTGGTGAGGGCCACAGGCCTTGGAGTTAGGCTCTCCATCGGGGCCGATCCAGGCTCTGGTGGGCCCCTCTCCCACCCTGCCCTGCAACCCCAGAAATCAGAGCGCCTTGCCAGGCCAGGCTGCCCTGGCCAAGTGAGGTGGACCTCCTGGGCTCTCCAGGGAGAAGGACAGGGCCATCCCGAAGTCCTCACCTTTGCCCGACCTGAGCCCCTGGGGGATGCGGGCTGTGTGAAGAGAAACGGGGCTGTCAGGGCGAACTGCCATGTTTGATTCTTAGGATAGGGTTCCTTTTTCTTTACAGGACATCCTTCTCTGGCCTCCTCCCTCTGTGCACTCTCACCATGCAAGAGCAAGTTCATTCGAAAGTTCAAATTCTTGTCTCGGGAGAGCAGACTGACCCTCCCAAGCATTCCGCAAGCCTCTGTGGTATTTTCAGGGGGGGGGTGTCTTTTCATCAGGATGCTCCTCCAGGCCCTCCCCTTCCTATGTCCCTTACTCGTTCCCTCACTGCTCTGCCACAGGACCTTTGCACATGGTGCCTGCTGGACCATCTACCCGTCTACTCTTCACTTGGCTGGCTGCTTGTCCACCTTCACTTTTCAGGTGTTGCCTCCTCAGAGAGACCTTCTGTGAGTTACCTGCCCCCAGAATCGGGTCCCCTCTTATTTTTTTTTCTCACAATGCCTTGTTATTTTGTTCACAGATTCCCCCACACCATCTGTAATTATCTAGTTAATTGTACAGTCACTGCTGGTCCCCCCACCCCCACCTGAGGGGTAAGGCACCTGGCCTATTTATCCTCCAAACCACATCTGCCTTGGGTTGAGGGCTGCTCGCGGAGGCAGTCCTTCCAGAAACTTCTGACTCACTCCCTGCTGTAAGAATCGGGGGGGGGGGAGGGGTTGTGGTGGGAAGTTCAGGGTCCACGTGCACGGGACACTGAGGGTCCAGGGGAGATGACGGGACACCCAATGGCACCTGCTACCTTCTGTCATTACCTTTTGTAGGTGAGAAAGCAGAGGCTCAGAGAGGTTAAGCAGCGTTGTCAAGGTCCCACCGCCGGCGAGGGGCGCGTCAGGGTGCGTCCCGAGGCCACTCGGGCTCTGACACGTGGACTCGGACTCCGGCAGTTCTGCAGAATGCTACACAGAGAGTTCCCCGTGGCCCAGCTGCGCCGTAGCACATCCGAGGCAGAGGCCCAGAAAAGCCGCGTCCACAGGAAAACCTGCACACAGATGTGCACGGCAGTGCTCTTCATCGGACCACAGGGTGGAAATGACCCCCACGTCCATCAGCCGGTGAGCAGATCAGCCAGGAGTGCCCTCTCCCCGCGTAGTGGAACATGACCCCTGGTCACAGTGAGTAAAGATGCACCGATACACTCTGCCACATGGATGAACCCCTCCAGCATCATGCTCTGTGCAGCCAGTGTGACACCAAAGGGCACATGGTGGAATAGTTCCGGGGTTTTTTTTGTTGTTTTGTTTTGTTTTATGAAATGTCCAGAATTGGGAAATCTATGGAGACTGATGGTGGCTGGAGCTGGGGGGAATTGGGGGCTGTTGGGGGACTGATGATGAGTACGAGGTTCTTTGGGGGGTTGAGAATGTTCCACGCTCATAGGATGGCCGCTGCTCCGTGTTCTGAGTATAAACCCATTGAATTGTACGCCCTAAACGGACGAATTGTATGGTTGGAGGAGTATATATCTCAATAAACTTTACTGTCACTCTGTGACAGTGGAACTGGTGGGGTCCTCCTCAAGCTTTTGGGACAAGTCCGGGGTCAGGAAGTTGGGGGCTGGGTTGTCCCAAATGGTCTGGGGAGGTGGGGGGGGGGCACCCCTTACCTGCAGTACCGCAGCCTACCAGCAGATGGCAGTGACCTCAGCAACAAGCCCTGGGTGGACCCAGCGGACAGAGGACCCGGTCAGCCCAATCCTAGGGGGCAACGGGAGGTGCCTCTGTTTCTGACAGACTGGCAGCACCTGCTGAGTCACCCTGGGTCAGGCAGTTGGGGAGGAGTTGGTCTTCAGTTCAGGACTGACTACACATGGGGGTGGGGACAGGGCCATCCATAATGACCATCCCAGCATGCCCGCCTAGGGTGTTTGGAGGGCAGAGGGTCCTCTCTCTCCCCAGGCACAAGGGCCAGAGCCTGGCGAGGAGCAGGTGGTGGGCCTGGTCCTGGGTATGCGGTAGGCGGTAGGCACCCAGGCTGGCTGACTGGCCAGGAAACAGGGAGCCACTCCTCCTGCCGAGAACGTGTTTATCTGAACACAATGGCGACAATAATAATAACCATTATTATTGGAGGGGAGGAGGAGGAAGAAGAAGAGAAACACGTGTCAGGCCCTTGCCCAGCTCAGCACCACATCCCTCTGACTGCTCTGCCCCCAAGCGATCCGTGCTGGGTTCACATTCTCCCCATGCAACAGGTGAGGAGCCAGGGCTCAGAGAAGGGAGGCTGCTTGGCCAAGGTCACACAGCATCCAAGAGGGTTCAGCCCACATTCAGACCTAGCCACCTGAGCCCCGCTGGCCGTGGGCTTAGGTTGTCTTCAGACAAACACATAGGGCCCTTGATTTCAACCAGCGGCTCTCCAAATCTGTGGTAACCCGACGACCTGGGGTTGGACGAGAAGTGTGTTCTGAGGCTTCACGCCAGGCCCGCTGGATCGGAACCCCGGGGGAAGGAGGGCCGGCCGCCTGGGTGTTCACAGCTCTCCAGGTGAGTCCGGGGGCTAGCCGTCAGGAGCTCCCGATGGAAAGGGACAGCCTCGTGAGTTGCTCACACTAAGTTAGTACATAAAGCACGTTGCTGTGGGCCGGGTGCTTCTCACTCACCATCTCTCTGAATTCTCCTAGTCGCTCTGCAAGGCTGGCCATTATGATCCCCATTTTACAGATGGGGAGACTGAGGCTCAAGTCCCTAGTGGTAAGGCATGAGCTTAGATGAGAAGCCGGGTCTGAAAGGTCGCTGGGCCTGCTGCCCTGTGGACAGACAATGGTCCTGGGGGACATGGTTGTACCCGCAACATGCAACGCCTCTCTCTCTATGGGCTATAGAGCAGGTGAAGAGCAGGCAAGGACAGTGCCACCTCCAGCCGGGTCCGTGGGACTCGGGGAAGGCTTTGCCACTGCAATACAGGCATTATTGTCCGGGGCCACCTCAGACCTTCTGCTGAAAGGAGACAGGCCAGAGGCGGTGGGGGTCATAGTTCTTTTGAAGCTCACCAACACCTAGTCTGGGGCATCCCTGGACCCATCAGCAGGAAGGAGGTTGTGTCCTTCCAATCCTCAACCCCATCTGCACCCCCACATTGAGGTTGCTTTTGGAACCAATTCTGGCCCCAGTTGAACTTCCCAGAGAATCTGTTTTGCCTATATGAATTAGTATTCAACTCAGCTACAAAGGTCAGAGCACTAAAGATAAATGTACATTAAACAAGAATAAAGTGTGTGTATTTCTCACATAGGGAGGTGGCTACTCCACGTTTTTTAAGGGACCCAGTTTCTTCCTATCTTTTTTTCCCCTTCCTTTTGGAGTGACAGAGTCAGAAAGAGAGGGACAGATAGGGACAGACAGACAGGAAGGGAGAGAGATGAGAAGTATCAATTCTTCATTACAACACCTTAGTTGTTCATTGATAGCTTTCTCATATGTGCCTTGACTGGGGGGGGCTACAGCAGACCGAGTGACCCCTTGCTCAAGCCAGCGACCTTAGGCTCAAGCTGGTGAGCCTTGCTCAAATCAGATGAGCCTGCGCTCAAGCCGGCGACCTCGGGGTTTTTAACCTGGGTCCTCCGCATTCCAGTCCAACACTCTATCCACTGCGCCAGGTCAAGTTCCTCCTATATTTTACTCTATATTCATCCTATGGTTTTGCCCCCATGGTACAAAATGGCTGCTTAGGCTCCAGCCATCCTATCTACATTCCACCCAATAGCAGCAAAGAAAACAAGCATGTTCCCACCCTCACAGGACATCTCCCAGATGCCAAAGTCACAAATGTTGCTTACCTCCCATTGGCCGGAGCTCAGTCACATGGCTGCTCCAACTGCAAGGGAGGCTGGGAAATGAAGTCTTTACTCCCCGCAGTGATACACCAGGCAAAACTCAAGGGTTTCTATTACCAAGGAGAAAAGAGAGCGAGGACATCAGCAGTCTCTGTCTCCATAGAGTAGGCACCGTGATGCCTCCTCCGCCTGTCACCTGTGTGCCACTCTCAGGGCTGCCAAGTTCTTCCTTCCCTGGTGACTTCTTCAAATGTCAGGAACACAGTGGGGAGCGCTCGGCTGGTTGGATGTCCTCCCCGCTACAAGAGCGGCATGAAGATTTATTGCCAGCCCAGCCTGAGGCCACCTGCCGGAGGTCAGAGCCCCTGCCGGTCACATCCGAGCCTGGCCATGGCCAAGGGTGCACAGAGGATTTTCCAGCAGGACTCTAAGTGGCTGGGCTGTCGTCAGAGCCCTTCCCTGGACAGGGGCAGGGGCAGGGGCAGGGGTAGGAGCTGGTACCCTCACCTGTCATTCCCACTCTCCCCTGGGGTGAGGCCATTTGGAGCTGCCAGCCAGACCAGCACCTTGTGCAGAATCACAATCTCAAGGGGGTAGGGAGGTCGGGGGAGGAGGTGCTGCCAGGCTCTGAGGGGGGCCATGTGCCAGGCACTGACTCTGGCTGCACATTTTGCCAAGCTGACCCAGCTGTGAGCGCTGGAAGTTCTGGTCACCAGCCCCCTCCTACGGGGACAGGTCTGTCCCAGCCCCGGGGCCTGGCTCCTCCCAGACCTGGGGTTCTCAGCACCTCCCAAAGCGATGCCAACATGGCAGTCATGGGACAACAGCAGTACCTGGTCTCCGGACAGCCCTTTCTCTGCAGGGGCAGTTGTCATGGGGGCTCAGCCAGGGGCAGTACTGGGCACATGGCTGGGCTTATATTGGAGCCAGGCCCCGTGTGGACTTGGCTATAGCCTAGCAGCTTCTCCCTGGCAGAGGGAAGCCCCAGTGCCCAGCTACTGAGCAGCAAACCAGCAAGTACCGGGAAGCGATCCCTAAGTGAGAAGGCCAGCTGTGAATGAAGTGAGTTCATGCTGACCATCATTAGGGTCACTCGGACTTCTAGCAAAGCCATCGAGACTCCATAAAAGCCTGACCAGGCGGTGGCGCATGGATAGAGCGTAGGACTGGGACGCAGAGGACCCAGGTTCGAGACCCCGAGGTCGCCAGCTCGAGCACGGGCTCATCTGGTTTGAGCAAAGCTCACCAGCTTGTACCCAAGGTCGCTGGCTCGAGCAAGGGGTTACTTGGTCTGCTGAAGGCCCACGGTCAAGGCACATATGAGAAAGCAATCAATGAACAACTAAGGAGCTGCAACGAAAAACTGATGACTGATGCTTCTCATCTCTCCGTTCCTGTCTGTCTGCCCCTATCTATCCCTCTCTCTGAATCTCTCTCTGTCTCTGTAAAAAAAAAAAAAAAAAAAAGACTCATGAGATAGAAGGGCCCCCGAGGAGAAGACAGTCACAGCAACTCATGGAGACTCAGGGTTGGTCCCCGGAGGTTACCAGGGGCACAAGTAATAGAAACCTGGAATCAGAACTGCTAAGGTCATCCGAATGAGGCCAGGCTGAGAAAAAACTGTCACAGAGAGAGGAGCCTCAGGAGAGGTGACAGCAAAGTGTGGTGTGCCGGATGGGACCCTGGAACAGAACAAGCGGACATTCAGTATAAATGAAGGAAATCTGCTTATCGCTCAGTCGTTAGTGAACAGTAACGTGTTAGTACTGGTTCATTAGTTGTAACAAATGTCCCACGATAATGCCGGCTGTCAATAGGAGAGACCGAGTGTGGGAGACACAGGAGCTCTCTGTGCTGTTCCGTCACTTTTCTCTAAACCTGAAACGATTATAACAGGGAAAGTGAAAAAGAAGTCTGGTATCATCGCTTGCCTCTCAGGTTAGTATAGCGGGAATGAAACAAAACAAAACAAAACAAAACCCCCCTAAACCCAACTTTCCCAGTGCTGGCGAGGATGCGGTGAAACGGACAGCCTCTAACATAGAGCCGTTCGCACAAACTGGTCAACTGACAGCCCCAAGTTCTGGGCCAGGATCCAGACATTCTGCTTGTGAAGGTCACATCTCAAATACAGAAGAAAAAAAAAAACCCTAAATGTTTATGCACAAAGATGTTCATCACAGCATTGTTTATAATAGGAAAGAAAAGAAAAAAAAACCCTCAGAAATGATCTCATACTAGAAACGAGTGAACAGGAGTTACGACATCTCCAAAGACCGCATAAGGGTGTGGGAGAATGGCAGGGTCTATTTATTAAAGTGAAAACAAAAACTGCATTTGCAGATGATTCATTCATTCAGCAAATAAATATTTACTCAGGTCTTGGCTGTGCCAGGTAGCCCTCTACCCTTAGGAACTCGAGTGTCACGGGAGAAGTGGAGCCAGCTGCTGTCACCCCCAGGTACAAGGGTGCAGGTGGAGGTGACCACACTGGACCCTGGGGCCCTGGAAGGGGTTCTAATGCAACCAGGCTGGACAGCTAGCTAGTTGCCTTGAAGCCGGCCTCAGCCCCTCCAGAGAGGGTGGGAGGGGCTCTGCAGGGGAGCCCAGAGGAGATGAAGTCCCACACACCTGGCCTGGCTGTCCCCTCGGGTGGGGACTGTGTAGGGAAGCCAGGTCTGGAGGTGCAGCCAACGCCATCAGATCTTTTCCGTCAGGCGTGGGGAGCCATGGAGGGTTAAAGAGGCGATGGCCAGATCAGGTTGCCTCCCCGCGTCTCCCAGGAGCCAGCGCAGGGGCTCGGGCCCACCCTCCCGCATTGTGGCAGACCCGCTCACCGTGACCGAGCCCTCGGGCCGGAGGAAGCGGCCCCTCCCCTCAGGACCTATCGGAACTTCCATCTCCAGGGGCCTTTCTGCTGCCGGATTCCTGGCCTGGGTGATCAAGATGGACAGAGGCCAGGCCCCTCTGGAGTGCCACGGTCACTGCTTCTGGCGTGTCCACATCCCCTGCCCCTGGGGACCACAATGGCTCGTGAGAAACCAAACATCCCGGGGCTGACTGGACAGCCATCCTCAGCCCGGCCCTGGGTCCTGGGAAGCAGTCACACAGTCAAGGGGCCTGGGGCATGACCGAGGACAGCAAGAAGCCTGCTCCCCGTTTGCCACAGAGCATCCGTGCCCACGAGGAACCCGGACCCCTATGCTATGTTCAAACGCAGGACCCTGCTGCCAGCAAACACACGCTGCTCCCAAAAGTACCTGGTGAGGAGGTCAGACCACCAACCAGCCTTCCACAGGGGTCTCACCTTCCTCGCTCAGGTTCTTGTGGGATCCCCCCCCCAAGAGGGGAGGAGGGGCCTGAGGTTCAAAGAGGGTGTGTGACTTGCCCAGGGCCCACAGCAAGGGCTTGGCAGCACGGCGCTCCCCAGGGGCCCCCATCCCCTCGCTGGCAGCCACATCCGCTGGGTTTATTCCCCAGCCAGCCTGGGACCATGGTTCTTGTAAGGGCAACGGGGAAATTAGACAAGCTGTAAAACACATGGACAAGATGCAAACGCAAACACGAAGCTTCTGCACCCGTGAAAACGTCCCCCGGGAACCCACGAGGGAACATCCACAAGCATCTAGGATTCTCAGTGCTCGTTTCTCTGTGACATCTTAAAATGGTTTGTCCTCAATTACTCCTGTGGTGTTTGATTACTTACACAGGTAGAGGACAATTTCTGTCCTCTTTGGCACCCTAATTTCAAGGAGGCTTTGCAAGGTCGCGTGAGCTCCTTGAATGCCATTTAATCATCCCGGCAAATGAGGCATCTGGTCAACCTGAAGCTATGGGTCTGACCGCACCGCCTCAGTTTCCTCCTCTGCTCCCAGGAGCTGTGAGGTCCACACGAGCCAGGCAAAACCCCGTGGAACACACCCAGAGGTCGCTATGATGGTGATGTGCCCCTGTCACGTTGCTGCTGGGTTCTGCCCCTGTCTGGAGGGCCAAGATGTTTCTCACTTAGGAGTTACAGAGGCGGACTGGCCACTCACAGAGATTCAGAGGCTGGAGTGGGTGAGCGGGGCCATGAGGCCAGCAGCCGGCTCTGTCCACCAGGGCTCTGTGTACCCGCCGCCCCCCGCCTGCTCCTGCAAATGGAGTCTTGCAGAAGCACAACCACATCCCTCCCTGTGTGTGGTCTGTGGCAGAGATGAGCGGAGGGGACAGACATTGTGTGGCTCCCAAAAGCTACAAATATATCTAATCTGGCTCCTTCCAGAACAGGGTGGGGCCTGCCCCGCTCCATGGCAGTGAGCACCTAGGTGGCCGGAGCCATCCTCAACGCCTCCCCGTCCCACTCCACCCATAGCTTCAGGTTGACCAGATACCTCATTTGCCGCATCCTGCACCCAAAGGACCTCTGATTCCTGTTTCTGAATCCTCACGCCGTGGGTAATCCCTTGCTTAGTAGCTGCTTCTCCCTTTGGAAAGGCAGCATCCTTGCCGTGTCTCCATGCCTAGAACAGAGCCTGCGCGAGGAGAAGCACAGCCAATGTTTGTTGAATAACTCACTGGCCTTCCAAGTGGAGAAAACGCTCCCTGCACTCCGGGACTGACTCCATCACAAAGGCCACCGTGATGACCAAAGTCAGAATATGAGGAGAGAGCGGCCGAGAGAGGAGTAAAATATTTAGCGAAAAGGTACTCGAGCTGAAGAAGTCACGCGGAGGTGAGGGGCTTCCACGGAGTTTAGCGGAGAGCCAGCATTTCAGGTCCCCAGGAGGCAGGTTACGCACCTGAGCCGTTTTGCAGTTTGATCTCTTTGGAAGTCTGCCTGGACATCTGTAGTAAGATGCGAAGCGGCGTAGCGTCACTGTTGGGATTCCTAATGTATGCGATATTAAAGGGACAAAGCAGTTCAGGGGAGCGAGGCCTCTCCCCTCTGGAGGTGGGGAGCCTGGTGGCCTGGGCGCACTGATCTGCGCTGGTTTCCGGGAACTAGCGCGGCCGGGGCTGCGGGGCGGCGCCAGGACTCAGGGCGATTCTCCCACACTGAGCAGTAGCACCCCCCCCCCCAGCCATGCACCGTCATGGAGTGGGGCGTGGCCGGGCCATCACTGCTCTTCTCATCCACTCCAGCTTCCTGACCGCCTCCTGCAGCTGGCCCCCGGGACTACACAGCAGGTTCAGCCCAACCGATGCCTTTCTGTTGAGTTCGGGGAACCGGCTGTTAAAATGGCTCTTGTCATCAAGGTTCTCTCTAAGGTGGGCGCCTGGGCGGCCGACCAGTGTGGAAATCAAAAATTTACATTCCTTACTCTTTTTTTTTTTTTTTAATTTATTTATTCATTTTAGAGAGGAGAGGGAGAGACAGAGAGAGAGGAGAGACAGAGAGAGAGAAGGTGGGGAGGAGCTGGAAGCATCAACTCCCATATGTGCCTTGACCAGGCAAGTCCAGGGTTTCGAACCGGCGACCTCAGCATTTCCAGGTCGACGCTTTATCCACTGCGCCACCACAGGTCAGGCTCCTTACTCTTTTTTTTAACGTTCACTTGTGCAACAGTGTATGCTAAGCGCCTGTAGTCACATTCGTTTTGTCCATAGGTGAAAAAACTTGCAAGGACGCCCATCCAGAAGGAATATGAAAATGTCTTGAGTAACAGTTTTATTGGTTTTTTTTTTTGGGGGGGGGGTCAGGTATCATTTAATATTTTTTATTAATATTTTAAACTCATAACATAATCTAGTTTTGCGGACCTCTTTTATTGTTCTTATTTAGGTATTAAATACCTGAAATAATAAACTATCTTTTAGTATATCTTTTTTTATACTTAAAATGGTCATTAGGGCAGAGAACCGGTTGCTACATGATTTGAATGTCACCACTGGCCAGATTGTATTTTGGTTTCGGTCCCCCGTTTGCTGTTGGTGTTCCGGGGGGCCCTCCCTGGCACAGCTACAATGGGCCAGGGTCTGGGTTTGCCCTGACTGAGCTGCTGGGGAGAAGCCTGGCCGATCTGACCTGGCTCTCGGGGAAGGACCTCGGGGCTGGGACAGTCTAAAGGATGCTGCCGTTTGGTCTTCGCAAAATAGTTGAAAGAAGACCCCAGAATAATAGATGCAGGCTTCGAAGCCGCATCTCAGGCTTAGCGGCAGGCGTGCGGGGCGTCCACGAGCAGGCAGCAGAGGCAGAGGCCCAGGAGCGGCCTTCGGGCCCCCTCGGAGGCCAGTGGCCCCGGCCTCGAAGCAGTAGGAGGCTCCCATGGGGTGATGTCAGAGGCGGGTGGCGGCGGGTGGAGTGCCTGCTCCTTTAGGCATTAACCCCTGTCAGCCTCTCAATGTTACCCATTTTAGAGATGGGAAAACTGAGGGTAGGAATCTTCCCAGAGCCCCAGAGCCAGAGAAAGGGGTAGAGCCAGATGGTCCTCGCAGCACCATCAACGAGAGCAACGACAGTGCTGGTGAGTGAGAAAAACAATGACCGACCGACTAAGGGGGGAGGGGTACCGCCCGCTGTTCCCTGAGCCCTGGGGGTCCCGTGCTCCTTAGCCAGGAGCTTGCACCCCTACCTGAGTAAGAGGCTAGTGTTCAGCAGTGGGTCCTTTTCGTCGAGCGTGGGACCTAAAAGCAATTGTATGGCACGGCCAATGAGACAGACACCGGAGGACAAACGGCCGCCTGGGGCCCGACAGGTGCTGGGTTCCGGAAGGATTTTTCCAGGATGCATTTGACGCAGGGCAGGTTTGCTGACACTGACGGTAGACCCCCACGGAAGACTCGGCCCAGCGGACCGAGAAACCTCGTGACAGCACCGCCCTCTGGGCCCCGGGTCCCTCGCTGGTAGGTGGTGGGTTGATGACACCCGCTCGCCTCTGGGCTTGCTCAGGGCTGAGAGGGGAACAGGCCCCTTCGACGGGTGCCCCAGGCCACCTGAAGCTCTGCTGACGCCCCTGGTCAACCTCGGCTCCTGTCCAGTTGCTGCTTCCTGCCAGTGTCAGCCCTGGTCCCCTGAGTCCCTCTCACAACGAGTCCAATGTTGTCCTTCAAACAGCCCGCCTCGTGGCCAGCACCCCAGCCGGCCCAGGCAGAGCCGGTCATCAGAAGCACGGGGCCCCCCATCCCGGGGGAGCTAGGGGGGCAGCAGGACCACAAGCCGACGGACTGGGCTGCTCTCACAGTATGTGGCAGGCACAACGGAACAGGGCAGGTGACGTGCATCCCTGCGTGCCCAGAGCGGCCCTGGTGTGCACGGAGGTCCCAGTGCCATCATCGAGAGTGTCTCCTTTCACAAGATCGAAAGGCCTGCACTGGACTGTCCTGTGGTCCTCCTGTGACGCCGGCTGGACTAGGTCAGGTAAGGCTTTCTGAAAGGTCAAGGTTGAGCTGAGGTCTGAAAGGTGACTGCTAACAAGGTGAGAAGGGAGAGAGCTGCCTCTACGAAATTCCTCCGCTCCGGCCCCTCAGCACCCCCGCAAGTCTCCCCCGGCCTGCGTCCACTCATCACCCCCGCAAGTCTCCCCCGGCCTGCATCCACTCACCACCCCCGCAAGTCTCCCCTGGCCTGCGTCCCCTCACCACCCCCGCAAGTCTCCCCTGGCCTGCGTCCCCTCAGCACCCCCGCAAGTCTCCCCTGGCCTCCGTCCCCTCAGCACCCCTGCAAGTCTCCCCTGGCCTCCGTCCCCTCAGCACCCCTGCAAGTCTCCCCTGGCCTCCGTCCCCTCAGCACCCCTGCAAGTCTCCCCTGGCCTGCGTCCCCTCAGCACCCCCGCAAGTCTCCCCCGGCCTCCGTCCCCTCAGCACCCCTGCAAGTCTCCCCTGGCCTCCGTCCCCTCAGCACCCCTGCAAGTCTCCCCCGGCCTCCGTCCCCTCACCACCCCTGCAAGTCCCCCCCGGCCTGCGTCCACTCATCACCCCCGCAAGTCTCCCCCGGCCTGCGTCCACTCATCACCCCTGCAAGTCCCCCCTGGCCTGCGTCCCCTCAGCACCCCCGCAAGTCTCCCCTGGCCTGCGTCCCCTCAGCACCCCCGCAAGTCCCCCCTGGCCTGCGTCCCCTCAGCACCCCTGCAAGTCTCCCCTGGCCTGCGTCCCCTCAGCACCCCCGCAAGTCTCCCCTGGCCTCCGTCCCCTCAGCACCCCTGCAAGTCTCCCCTGGCTTGCGTCCCCTCAGCACCCCCGCAAGTCTCCCCTGGCCTCCGTCCCCTCAGCACCCCTGCAAGTCTCCCCTGGCTTGCGTCCCCTCAGCACCCCCCGCAAGTCTCCCCTGGCCTCCGTCCCCTCAGCACCCCTGCAAGTCTCCCCTGGCCTCCGTCCCCTCAGCACCCCTGCAAGTCTCCCCTGGCCTCCGTCCCCTCAGCACCCCTGCAAGTCTCCCCTGGCCTCCGTCCCCTCAGCACCCCTGCAAGTCTCCCCTGGCCTCCGTCCCCTCAGCACCCCTGCAAGTCTCCCCTGGCCTCCGTCCCCTCAGCACCCTTGCAAGTCTCCCCTGGCCTCCGTCCCCTCAGCACCCCTGCAAGTCTCCCCTGGCCTCTGTCCCCTCACCACCCCCGCAAGTCCCCCCCGGCCTGCGTCCCCTCACCACCCCTGCAAGTCCCCCCTGGCCTGCGTCCCCTCATCACCCCCGCAAGTCTCCCCTGGCCCGCGTCCCCTCAGCACCCCCGCAAGTCCCCCCTGGCCCGCGTCCCCTCAGCACCCCTGCAAGTCTCCCCTGGCCCGCGTCCCCTCAGCACCCCTGCAAGTCTCCCCTGGCCTGCGTCCCCTCAGCACCCCTGCAAGTCTCCCCTGGCCCGCGTCCCCTCACCACCCCTGCAAGTCCCCCCTGGCCTGCGTCCCCTCAGCACCCCTGCAAGTCTCCCCTGGCCTGCGTCCCCTCAGCACCCCTGCAAGTCTCCCCTGGCCCGCGTCCCCTCACCACCCCTGCAAGTCCCCCCTGGCCTCTGTCCCCTCAGCACCCCTGCAAGTCCCCCCTGGCCTGCGTCCCCTCAGCACCCCCGCAAGTCTCCCCTGGCTTGCGTCCCCTCAGCACCCCTGCAAGTCCCCCCTGGCCTGCGTCCCCTCACCACCCCCGCAAGTCCCCCCTGGCTTGCGTCCCCTCAGCACCCCTGCAAGTCCCCCCTGGCCTGCGTCCCCTCACCACCCCCGCAAGTCCCCCCTGGCCTGCTGAACAGAAGAAACAGAGCACCCGATGCCACACGCCTGCTGTCCCAGGACAGACCCCTCCCTGCTGGGCCTCAGGCCCCAGGAGCTCCCCTAGTCCGCCTCCCCTCACAGGGACCTTTCTCAGAAGGGCCCCGCTCTGCACCCTGCCCAGACCTCACCGGGAACGTTCCTTGTTGCACAAGCCTCCAGGCAGCAAACAAAGGGACAAGGACACCCAGCAGGTGACCCTCCTTTCAGACCAGGAAGCCTCAGGAGGGGCAGCTGCAGAAAGGGGCCGTTGTCCCAGGCCGTGAACGCGGCCCTCTTAGGGCACGGAGGGCGGGAGGCGTGATGATGTCATTCAGTGACCTTGTCTCCCGAATCCCACACGGTTGACATTTCTCCCGGGAGAGACCAGGAAAGCAAGCAGAGATGGGGGCGGCCCTGAGGCCAGTGGGCACCCAGCTCAAGGCAGAGCTCCGGCCCCTTCCCTGGGTCCAGCTGCCACCCCTGCCAGAGTTGGAGGTCAGGTGCTGGGCATTTGCTCTAGAGACTCGTGTTAACTTGCTTGTCAAACTGAAAGACACGGTCGGACGTCTGCTGCTGCAAGCTGACCTGACGTCTACTCCTGGGGACTGGCTCCATGGACTGACCATGTTGTCACTCGGCGGGGATTTTCTATATGTTGGGTAAATGAAGTCCGGGGCTCCCAGGCTTGGGAAGAAATATATGTAAACCACAGGATGCATGAGAAGTTCTTGATCGCCATGGCATTGGCTGAGCCATATTCAAATGAGCATTACTTCCATTTCTGCTCCATTTTTCAGGTCCAATAACTGGCACAACAGTTGTTCTGCTACAGGTCTTGGGAAAATGCTTCCGGACTGACTTTCCAAAACTGCAGCTCCAGTGACCGATGACCAGTCCTTGGCTGACGTGGGTGGCTTCTGGGTCTTTGCTGTCAACAAATTTGAGTCAGCGACAGAGCAGGAAAACCTATTTTTATTTATTTATTTATTTATTTATTTATTTATTTTATATTTTTCTGAAGCTGGAAACGGGGAGAGACAGTCAGACAGACTCCCGCATACACCCGACCGGGATCCACCCAGCACGCCCACCAGGGGCGACGCTCTGCCCACCAGGGGGCGATGCTCTGCCCCTCCGGGGCGTCGCTCTGCCACGACCAGAGCCACTCTAGCGCCTGGGGCAGAGGCCAAGGAGCCATCCCCAGCGCCCGGGCCATCTTTGCTCCAATGGAGCCTTGGCTGCGGGAGGGGAAGAGAGAGACAGAGAGGAAGGAGGGGGGGGGTGGAGAAGCAAATGGGCGCTTCTCCTATGTGCCCTGGCCAGGAATCGAACCCAGGTCCCCCGCACGCCAGGCCGACGCTCTACCGCTGAACCAACCAGCCAGGGCCAGGAAAACCCATTTTTAAGGATAAATTGAATGTGGGGGTTTTTTTGTTTTTGTTTTTTATTAAGTGATAAGTGATGAGACAGAGACAGACTCCTGCATGTGCCTCAACCGGGATCCATCTGGCAAGCCCTCTACCAGGCGATGCTCTGCCCATCTGGGGCTGCTGCTCCATTTCTCGGCAACCGAGCTATTTTAGCCCCTGAGGCGAGGCCATGGAGCCATTCTCAGCACCCAGGGCCAACTTGCTCCAACCAATGGAGCCATGGCTGGGGGAGGGGAAGAGAGAGGGGGAGGGCGGAGAAGCAGTCGGTTGCTTCTCTTATGTGCCCTGACCGGGAATCGAACCCCAGACTTCTACATGCTAGGCTGATGCTCTACTGCTGAGCCAACTGGCCAGGGCCTATGTGCTTTACAAAATCTACCTTGATAGGCATTCCTGTCTTGGTCTGACATCACCGTAATGACATTTCCATTCCTGTCTCCTTACTTCTGCGAGGAAGGCTTCCAGGATTTTTCATCTACAGAAATGGAAAATGAGAATGAAACAGAGGCCAACCCCACATTATTCTAGCAATTAGTAAGATAATGATCATATGAAACAATTGGGTAAAAGAACCCCAAGCCCTTCCTCCATCAAATCGAAAGATCCATTTCCAACGGAATTTTGTGCTTTTTACTTGTTCATTATTTGATATTATAGTCATGATATTTTGATCGAGTATGTGTGATAATTATACAGGAAACAGAATCCAGAAAAAAATATGTTTATTTCTAATTTTTAAAAATATTTTCAATTTATAGAAATGTTTTGGTTCCAGAGAATTATAATAGGATGATCAAAAAAGATTTTTGATGCTAAAATTACCTTAAATTTGGGTAAAACTGATGAAAGAAAAAGAGTAGAAATATAAATGTTAACAAAAAACAAGTGATGATTTAAAGATTTTTGGTGGTTGGAGTAAAGCTCGTTCATGATAGTTTTTAAAAATAAAAGATGGTGGCGGCCCTGGCTGGGTGGCTTGGTTGGGGGGTTGTCCTGATACCAAGGTCGTGGGTTTGATCCCTGATCAAGGCTCATACAAGAATCAACCAGTGAATGCGTAAACAAATAGAACAACAAATTGATGTTTCTCTCTCTCTCTCTTCTCTATCTAAAATCAATAAATAGATCTTTAAAAATAAAAAAATTGGCAGATATCAAATTGTTATGGTTGAAGACTTCATTGTATACATTTAAAAGAGTAACAAAAATCTTATTTTAAAGTGTTGACATTTAGAATACACTAGAGATTACGTTCTTTGCAACTATTTAAGACAGATTTTGGATTTCAACTTGCAAAAGGTCAAGAGAGCCAGCTCATTTACGCACAGGAGGATAAAGCTGACCCCGAGGATGATGGGCCAGAACAGAAAGGGAGCTGGAGTCCCTGGTGGATCCCTGCCGCCTGTGAAGGAAGAGGCCGGGGCTGGGTGAGGTCACTGAAGGCAGACTGCCCGGCCTGGGTGAGTGAGGCCTGAGCCATCCCAGCCCCTCCCCACCGAGGTCCTCTCACCTGATTTCCTGTCCCCCAGGACAAAGAAACCTGTACAGTTCGGTTCAGTGTGGCCGACAGGTCAGGGCCACAAGCTCCATTTTTCAGAATAGGAAACTGAGGCAGGGAGTAGAGCGACCAGGAGCCCGGGCACGGCGTCCGGAGGCGGGCTGGGTTTGAGGTCTGGCTCTGCTCTTTGCTGGCTCCGTGACCTTGAGTGAGCTGCTCAAGGCTGAGCTTTGGTTAATTCTTCCTTAAAATGGTGACAGTAAGCTGGCCCCACCTTCCAGACATCAGGCGTGCAAAGCCCAGCCCTGCATAACGTCTGGCTCCCCACAGCGCTGGGTAATTGTCCTGGCCTCGGCTTTTACCGGGGAGCTGCTGCAGTCCCCGTGGTTCACAGTCCTGGGCCGCACACCCGCACTTACATGTCTAATTCTTCCAATTCTCTGCACAGCCGCGTGAAGATAGATGCTGGGCCCTGCGGGGCTGAGCCAACTCCGCAGCCCCTGGGTAAGAGCGGCAAGGCTCGGGAAGGGCAGCACCGCCTCTGATGGAACAATGGTGGTGTCCTAGCTAAGTCTGGCCAGGTGCTAAACACAGATCATCTCCCATAACCCTCCCAAATGCCCTCCAAGGTAAGAGCTGAGTCCTCAGTTTGTAGATAAGGAAACCGAGGGACGGCGTCCCACCAATTCTCCCAGGCTTGCGTATCTAATAGGTGCAAAGATCCGCAGACCTGTGTTGCTGCACAGGGAACCACTGTATTGACCTGCAGTAAAAATGTCCCTGCACCTGTCACTCAAATCTGGCTGGGTCAGTTTCTGGGTGAAAGAGAAACCAGAAGACTTACAAGAGAGAGGACAATCCAGTGGGCACACAGCCACCTCTGGGCAGGCTTCTGTCTACCCAGGTATACCTGTGAGATGCTGTCTCATCTCAGTCAAGGTGACTCAAAAAAATCTGTGAGGCCCTGGCTGGTTGGCTCAGTGGTAGAGCATCAGGCCAGTGTGTAGATGTCCTGGATTCCATTTCTGGTCAGGGCACACTGGAGAAGTAACCAACTGCTTTTCCACCCCTCCCCCTCTCCCTTCTCTCTCTCTCTCTCTCTCTCTCTCTCTCTTATCTCCTCCCACAACCTTAGCTCGGTTGGAACAAGTTGGCCCTTGGCGCTGAGGATCACTCCATGGTCTTGCCTCAGGCACTAAAATAGCTTGGTTGCTGAACAATGGAACAATGACCCCAGATGGGCAGAGCATCACCCCCTAGTGGGTCTGCAGAGTAGATCCTGGCCATGGTGCATACAGGAGTCTATCTCTCTGCTTCCCTGCTTCTCACTTAAGAAAAAAAAAATCTGTGAAAAGCAGTTTGGCAGTTCCTCAAAGAATTAAACATAGAATTACCATATGACCCAGCAATCCCACTTCTGGGTGTAGATCCACCAGAATTGAAAGCAGGGACTTAAAGTGACATGCATACCCAGGTCCATGCGGTGTTACGGTAGCCAAGAGGTGCCAGCAACCCTAAGGTCCTTTGGTGGACGGATACACAAAATGTGTGATATACAGGGTGGGGCGAAAGTCCGTTCACAATTGTTCCTATGGAAAATAATACGATCATCAATAAATAATCATACAAGAACAAACTCTGTCCTTTATTTCACAACTGGAAACACCCTTTACCCCGCCGTGGACGTCCTGTGGCATATCGCTCCACCTTGAAACAAAGAAGGAAATGCTGACACCTGCTACAAGGGGGACGGAACCTTGAGGACATGATGCGGAGTGAACTGAGCCGGACACAGAAGGACACCTACTGTGTGATCTTCCTGATACAAGGTCCCTATAGGAGTCAAATCCAGAGACACAGAACATAGGACAGTGGGGGCCGGGCCTGGGGATTAGTGTTGCGTGGGGACAGAGTCGGTTTGAGAAGACGGAAAGTTCTGGAGATGACGGTCGCGATGGTTGTACAACAATATGAATGTGCTTAAACCACTTACAAATAAATGGTTAACTGATAAAATTACAGTATGTTATGTGTATCTTATCACAATAAGAAAAAAAAAAAGCTACAAAAATTGTGGCTGAATCTTCCCTTTCTTTGGACATTCCAGAGGAAAAAAAAGAACGTATGAAGAAACACTGATTTCTTAGGGTGCTCTGGCCTGGTGTAGAACATCTATCCCTACGGCCTGCTCTTCTTGACTTTGCAGGAAGACGCTGCCGTGAGGGTCTCCTGGCCGCACGCAGCCCAGGAGAGGAAGTTAAGCAGAGATGACAGTTCCAAGTCCCCGCATAGAAACCCTGCCCCAGGCTTGGCTTGTCCTTCCGCCCTGTAGGGTGACAATGGAATTTCTATGCAGCGTTTTTTAAATTATTATCATTACTATTGAGCTAAGTAAGATTGTAACAGCCGGGCTGGTGGTTCTGAGAGGGCCCATCACACCTTCACGGGACAAGAAACTATTGCTGTGAAGACAGAACATTCCGAGTGTCTTTGTAGGTTAAAAAGGTCACCATGAGGAGGGTGTCCCGGCCTGGACTGGCCAGCTTCTGTCTGGGCCGTTGTCCCATCCCAGAAGCCTCCCCGATAAAAAACAAAACAAAACAAAACAAAACAAAAAAAAAACACCTGGGTTTGTTCATTTCACAAGTGACCAATATCCACTGTTAGTGAGTTCTGGTCTACAACCCCCTGTCCTCCAAAGGGGCTTGCTGTCTAAAGGGTTGACCTTGGTCTCAGCCTTGCCTATGGCCAGCACCCTGTGCCCTGGGACTTAACACAGAGATCTCAAACGTCCCTGGTCCGCTCCAGGGGTCAGTGGCAGGGTCCAAGGGCTCCTCGGGCAAGAATTGGGTAGGACACGGGGGGGGGGGGGGGGGGGGGGGGAGGCTGAAATGGCCTGGGGGTGTGTCTAGTCACAGGTGTTGGTGGCAGCAGGGGGTAGGGTGGGCTCCGAGCCTCCTGCCGCCCTGGCTGGGCGGGGACCTGCTGGGAGGGGCTGCAAACCTCCTCAGGGGCCACAGGGAACAGGGATTTTCACACCTAGGCAAGCCAGCACCTAGCTGGGCCTCTGGCCAGTCCTACCGCCATCAGGCCATAATGGACACAGTAGTGGTGGGGACAGGAGGTCAGGGAGGGAAGCCTGCCAGGGCCTCGGCCTGGGACCCTGCTAGGTTTGGGGCTCTGAGTAAGGCACTTGGCAGACTCATGCTGCTGTGGAAGGGATGGAGAGGGGGCAGTGACCGTCCCTGGCTGCCCTGTGCCCTGACACCTGTCCTTGCACAGAGCACAGGGGGTGCAGAGCTGTGTCCTCCCTGGATGTACCCTTTAGCAACACCCACCAGAGGACCCCCTCCTCAGGCAATGTCTCTGCCTGACACACAGAAATCCATCCCTGAATCACCCGGGGCGCAGGGGACAGAGCCCAGGGCCTTGCCCCGCTCCAGCCCCCAGCAGTGAGTTCTTCCTTCCCCCACCTGCCTTCCTGCCCTGGGGTGGCTTACTGCCCTTTCTCGCCCTTCCTCCCCGGGTGGTCCTCACAGTCCCCTAAGGGACCCAGGCTCCTGAGAGTCCCTGACAGGCAAGGTTCAGGGAGTAGCTGGGAGCTGAGGATGCCGGGGCAGGGCAGCGCTCAGGTTGCTCGGGAGCAGGCGGAGAACAGGACAGCCAGGGACACAGTGAGAGGCTACCCTGGCTGGAGGCAGGAGGGAAGGATATTCGAGGGGCGGGGCAAACAGGTCCTAGGGCCGGGCCAAGGCAGGGGTGGGGGCCGGGACCCTCCAGGTGGCACTCGCGCCGCTCGTCGCCGGCCGCCTCCCCTCCCCCAGTCCTGATTGGCAGGCAGCCTGCGACCAGCCGCGCGCCACAGCGCCCCGGGCGCCTAGGCGAACACGAACTGCCCCCCGCGGGAGTAGGAGGGGGCGCCCGGCTATATATAGCGGCTCGGCCCGGGGCCGGCCCAGCGCGCAGGGAAGCGCGCACCGCTCTGCAGGGTCCCAGCCCCGCCGCCTTGCGTCCCTCAAGCGCTGCCCGCCGCTCCATGCAGCCCGGGTAGCTCCCGGCGCCTGGGGGTCCCGTCGCTTGCCACCCGCTTCTCCCTTGGCCGTGCATTCCTTTCTCCGGGCCAGGCTGTGCGCTCCCGCGAGCCACCGCAAGCGCAGTTCTGCCCGGGCGCACCGACCGCCTGACGGTCGCACGGCCCGAGGGCGGGGATGCCGGGGCCCGGGGCGGCCGCCGCGGCGCTGCTCCCGGCTGTCCTGCTGGCCGTGCTGGCGCCCTGGGCAGACCGAGGGGGCGCCGCCGCGCCCACCGCGCCCAACGGCACGCTGGAGGCCGAACTGGAGCGCCGCTGGGAGAGCCTAGTGGCGCGTTCGCTGGCGCGCCTGCCCGTGGCCGCGCAGCCCAAGGAGGCCGCCGTCCAGAGCGGCGCCGGCGACTACCTGCTGGGCATCAAGCGGCTGCGGCGGCTCTACTGCAACGTGGGCATCGGCTTCCATCTCCAGGTGCTCCGCGACGGCCGCATCGGCGGCGTGCACGCGGACACGAGCGACAGTGAGTGGGGCGGGCTGGACGGGCCCGGCGGGAAGGGTCGGGGGTCCGGGACAGCGGCCGCCCCTTCCAACTCGTCCAACCCCACACAGAGGCCTGAGCTGACACCTGCTCTTGGGCTTTGGGAACCCGAGCTGACGAAGGTTCCGGTCCCTCTGGAGCAGGGACGCTGGGACGCAAAACACTATCGGCTTCGAGTGTCGCCGCAGGGAACGGCTTTGCGCACCCGAGCGGCCGAGCCCCGCCTCCCCGCCTTCGGAAGCCCGGGCTCCTAGTGCGGAATTCCAGAGCCTTCGCCCGTGGGCACAGGGCGCGCGGCACAGCCACCGGCACCCGCGGGGGCCCGGGACTCGCGCCCGGGTCGAGGCCTGACTCAGGGGCCACCAAGACTGGGCGCGGCCGCCTCGGGGTCGGGCGCGGAGGGAAGCGAGTACAGGTCCGCACACGCTGGGATCCGGGGATCTCTTGGGGATGGCCTGGGCCAGGGAACTCGGGCCCTTTGCACTCACCGGAGAAATGGGGGTCCCGGAGGCGCGCAGGCAGAGTTAGGGCGGCGGCGCAGGCAAAGTGTCACTTGCCTGGAATGACACGCGCCCTTCCCCCAGGCCTGCTGGAGCTCTCCCCGGTGGAGCGGGGCGTGGTGAGCATCTTTGGCGTGGCCAGCCGGTTCTTCGTGGCCATGAGTAACAAGGGCAAGCTGTACGGATCGGTGAGTACCGCAAGGGCCGGCCAGCACCTGGCTGAGGAGTGCGGGCGGGATCCCGAACCTCTGGGCCAACCGAACCTCTGGGCCAACCGAACCTCTGGGCCAACCGGAATGCCGCGAGGTTACAGGATTGGCAGCTCCCCTGGGGGCCAGTGGTCTGGCCCCTGGGGCAGGGCCGACGACCAGGGCCAGCCTAGACAAGGAATGCAGCCTCGAGACGGAAACAGGGAGGCTCATGTCATCCCTGAGTGGGCATCTCCTGACTAGTCCATCCACGCGTGACTTTGGGAGCCCTCCTCTGAGCCCTTGGGCCATGTTTCAGGGGCCAGGACTGCAGCCTTTAAGGTGGACACCGGAGATGAAATTCTCCGGCTGCCAGGTGCCCGGCAGGTGGCTGCAGCACCAGCTGCTGTGAGCTGACCTTGCCCCTCTTCTCACCCTAAGAGAGGGTCTTGGCACCTGACTTTCCAGGAGAAACCTGTCAAGCCTAGTGGGACCAGGACAAAGAAGAACCCCTGACCACTGGCCCCCAGGGCCCCGCTGCTAGGAAGAGGTCCACTAACACTCCCTCCTTCCTCCCAGCCTTTCTTCACCGACGAGTGCAAGTTCAAGGAGATACTCCTCCCCAACAACTACAACGCCTACGAGTGCTACCGGTACCCCGGCATGTTCATCGCCTTGAGCAAGAACGGGAAAACCAAGAAGGGGAACCGAGTGTCCCCCACCATGAAGGTCACCCACTTCCTCCCCAGGCTGTGACCGTCAGAGCCCCGCCTCGGCCTCGGAAGGCCCCTGGGCGGGGAGCGCCGAGGGCCGCCTTGGGGAGCCTGCTTCTGATGGACAGTGGAATGCCAGAGTCGTGTAAGATATTTAAATTAATTATTTAAATGTGTATATATCGCCACCAGATTATTTATGGTTCCATGGGTGTGTTTTGTATTTTTCCAAAGGACAAAAAAAAAAAAAAAAAAAGACAGAGAACAACAACAAAATACCCTGACTTTTCTGCTAAAGCAGGGGAGACCTTACCCATCGGATTTATTTAACTTGTCAGAAACTTGTGCTGCTATTCTGTGTTGTAAAAACTAGTGACATCAGACTCGGAGAGTAGCTTGCTTTGCACCGTCCCTTGTCCTTCCGTCCAGCAGCCCTGAGTCTGGAAAGATCCCCCCCGGGGCTCTGGAGACCCACCCAGCTGGCTCCCTCCTCCAGCACCCTCCAGGGCCGGCTCCCTTCGGGCCCTGTTGCTATTAATTGGGGCGGATCGGTTTACTGCGCGCACAGAGAGTGTGCTGCGAGCCCACCGCCTCTGACGCGCTGTTTTTAGATCTGCTGAGACTGACCTTTGAACTCTGCTGTAGTCAATCTTCCTCCATCGACCAGATGGAAGAGACCTTGAGACAACTTTATAAACTCCGGTTTTCCTTTTTTGGATTGGCCACAGCCACGTTTCTGTGATCATTGCCCAGGGAGAGGGTGGGGGGTGGGGAGGGAGGCAACCAGCACAGCTATTTGGTAAATCCAACGACAGAAAGGCAGCCAGTACCCCCCCTCACCGCCACCGGCTGCGAGGCTGGAAATGGACAACAAGATGGGTGTTTGGACAGCCGTTAACCAAGACCTGAGTGACAAGATACAGTTTCTGATAGCAGATAACTTCTGATGAGGTCGTAGAATCTGATAGCAGATAACTTCTGATGAGGTCGTAGAATAGGTACATATATATATATATATATATATGTACCTATTTAATATATATATTAAAGCACACTTCCCTGTGTCCAGGGAAGCTTGGGGGCTAGTTCGTACTAGCAATTAAGTTCTGGTGGAATGTCCTTGTAATTGTACAAAACACTTAACGGGCAGTTTGCATGGAGGAGGAGGTGGAGGAGGAGGAGGATGCTTCCCTCAGTGGCCTGCCCCGGTTAAGCGGGTGTAACATCTACCTCGAAAGCCTTGGAACCACTCGCCGGGTGATGAAACCCGCAGAAAGCGGGGTGCGGCAGCCTCGCCATCGCTGGTGGCTTCCTCTATTTATTTATTTATTTATTTTCTGTCTGTAGCCACAGAGGACTGCAGATAGCATCGGTGCGACCCATCCGAACCTTGTCACGTTTGAGCTATCTTTACCCCCGTGATTTACTTTTAGTAAGGATAATCATGGTGAAAATATTTGCAGACAGCTGTTAGAGTGCACGATATGGTCACCAAGTAACCCTATATTTTTCTTTATATATTTTACAAATGTCACCCTTGTCGTCGAAGAGGACAGGGTCGGGGAGGGGGGGTATGGTTAAAAAAAGTTCCGAGGTGATGGCAAAAAACATTTAATTTTAATGAATGACTTTTTAAGAGTTTATACAAAACGACCTTCGCTTGCTACCAGAAATGCTCTGGCTATCTCCACCCCCCCCCCCGAAAACTTTTTAATACATCGCCTAGATGTTTCTGGAACCAGCCTCCCGAATTAACTTTATGGGGAGTCGGACAGACAGCAGAGGCTGAAAAATCTGATGGGCAGTTTTTTTGTCTTTCACATTCCTTCTTAAAACTCTTTGTTCGAATGCAAATCATCTTATTTAAAATACTATTCTTAAAACCCTGGCCTAGAAGGAAGAAAGAAGTCACTTGTAAGACAGGACCCCACACCTTAAACTGTTGTTCCCGCACTGTAATAAAATAGAGGCATATATATTTGTTAAATTTTAAACCACGCCCTGGACTCCAGGGGTATTTGAGGAGAGGGGATGCTCAGAGATCTCTTTGCCCATCGCGGGGAGCAGCAGGGATGGAATTTGTGGTCCATTCTGTATTGAACGCGGTCACCTAGGAACAAACAGCATCGTTGGGCTCAGGCGCCTGAAATTATTTCACGACGTCTCATCTCTGAGCCCAATCAAATGTCCGGGACGAAGACGAAGTCTGAAGTGCAGAATCAGTCGCCTTGGACCTCCTGTGTATATATATTCAGCGAGTCACGTGTGGAGCTTAGGGATTATGTGCGGGACATAATTGGATGCTTTTTGCAACAGTGTTTCTATTGCTGTGAGGGCGGTTTGAGGTTTCTGTCCATCCCACTGTTTTTCAGACTGTAGTTTTATACAGGTGCCGACCCTATTGTAATGTATGTGCTGTGCACACCGGGATCCCGAATAAACGGAAAACCTTTATCATGTAAAAAGCGAGCCCCACCGGACTGGGTGTACCTAACTGGGGGACAACGATATTGACAATGATTGCAACCTGCCCTGAAATGCCAAGACAGGGCTCCCTCTCCGCAGGCTCCCAGTGTCTATTTGAGGCCTGAGCCCCACGTGCCTGGGGGTAGGGGTGGGGGTGGGGGAGGGGGAGACGAATTTTAGCCAGCTGTGTCCACACAAATGTGGCCTTGGAGACTGGAGCCCGAGGGGTGTGTCACCCAAGTTTTTGCGCATGATGGCTCTGAATCTTACAGTTTATTCTCATGATGGGCTAATTCACACCATCCCCACACGGGAACTAAACAAAGCTGGCCCCTGGCCCTGGCCTTGGCACTTTCCTGGGAGTCGGGATTGAAGCCCCCCTGCCCTCTCACCCCCTTCCCCACCAGCCCCCACTGTGGCTGGTTATCAGAAGACTGACTCAAACCTGTTTTTCAAACTCTTGGGTGATTCCCGCCAATGGATCTTGGAATCAGTGTAATGACTACCAATGAGCTTTTGTAGAAGGGGAATAGAGTAAAAGCCAACAGACAAGGAAACCCAGGAGCTCAGGATACAGAGCTCTCTCGGCTAGGGGTGTCACACACACACACACACACACACACACACACACACACACGAGCGTGCTCTTGAGGCTGGGTTGCAGTGAAAATAAGCACTGACCTATGGTGCCTAGAATCTGGGTCTCCCCTCCCCCCCCTCCCCATCGAGACCCACTCAATCAACTTGACCACAAGACCCAGGAAAGGCCATCCGGGCTTCAGGGTCCTTGACTGGACCTGTTTTTCTCTCCGAGACATCCCTTCTCCTTCCCTTCTTCGTGATGCCCACGATGTGGGTATGACAGACATATGGGCGGCACTATGGGTTCAATCGTGTGCCCCCAAGACGATGTTAGAGTTCTAATCACCTCCCCGCACCAGGCCCAGAAATAGGGTCTTTACAGAGGTAAGTGCATAAAAAAGGATGTCCTGAGGGTGGGCTCTAATCCCGGCTGGCTGGTGACAGAAAGAGAGAGACCAAGGGAGAGCCCACGAGAAGGAGGGTCTGGGTGGTGTCTCTACCAGCCAAAGGACACCAAGGAATGCCACTGGCCACCAGCCGCCGGGGAGAGGCCTGGACCACACTCTCCCAGCCTGGGAAGCAGCCGGCCGGCCACCACCCACCTTGGCCTTGGACTTCTGGGCTCCAACACTGAGACCATAAGTCCCTGTTGTAAGACACCCCGTCTGTGGGGCTTTGCACTGCAGCACCAGAGAAAGGAACGCGGGGGGCTCTTCGTATCCATCAGGGTGTGCAGACGGGGTGGGGGTGGGGAGCGAAGCCCCTACGGACGTCCAGCCTTGGCCTTTTTCTTCTGCTGTCCCCTGTGGTTCCCCCGAAGGTCTCTGTCCAGATCGGTCTCAGCCAAACCCAGAAGACCTCAAGCGCAGACAGGTGGTGGCTTCAGAGGGGTACTGAAAAGTCACTGGTCCGCTTGACACCCCTCTCTGTTGCCTGCCTACTATGTGCCAGGCACAGTCCTAAGAGCTTGGGAACCCCAAGAGAGGAACGTGAAGAGCCCTGCCCACACCAGGCCTCCAGGACACCGAGGGCGGTGACATGAGCGGGACCGTCACAGCGGCAGGGTGACGCGCTGGCGGTGGGAGAACACGGGAGCAGGATAGGGAGGCACCTGCTCCTCCCCCCACCCTGGCCTCACTGGGAAGGGGACTTTTGAGCAAAGACTTGAAGGTGCTGAGGGAGGAAGCCGTGCATGGAAAAGCATTCTAAGCATAGGGAACAGCCAATGCAAAGGTGTTGAGCAGAGAGCAGGCCTGGAAGGTGAGAGGAGCCAACAAGAGACCAGTGAGATTGAAGCCTTGAGCCGGGCCAGAAGGAGGTGAGGTCAGAGAAGCCTGATCACAGGGCCCATCTCGAAGGCCCGGGGACCGAGCAGAGGGGAGACGGGCCCATGGGGCTGAGACTAGCTGGTCGAGGACTGAGATTGAGGGGATCTGGGCTGTGTGGTCTAAGGAGGAGTGATGACAGCATCACCCACGTCACCCATTGCTCTCTTCTGTTTTCCGCCCTCCTTGGTGACAGAGTGCTCAAGCCCAGGCACGCTGCCTCCTGGCTGTATGACCTTGGATAGAGCAGGTGACTTCGTGCCTCCAGCTCTGAGGCAGGGTGTCCCCACCTCCCTCCCCCCTCCGGGCCTGGTGTGAGGGCAGAGGGCTTGATGCCTGTAATGTGTCTGTGTGCAAACAAGAACGAGGGCCTATTGTTATTGTTATTCCCCCGAGAGAGGTAATTACAGTCTTAACGTCCCAATCCTTTTTATCTTCATGCTGATGGGAGGATTGTGTGTCCCAGTGTTAGGAGCCACTGTCATGCAGAGCACCAGCCAGGCCGGCCCTCCTTGGGTGTGGTGGGCATCTCTGTGGGCCAGGCCGGGTCGGTCCACCGCCCTGCACTTGCTGGCCTGGCCTGTTCAAGGGGACACGGGACACCCTCCGGTCCCCACGCCCACTCTGCTTTCCTCTGAGTTCAGTCTCTCTTCCACACTAATACTTTGTAACTGATCTTGACTCGTTATCAGGATCCTGAATTCTTATATTAAAAAATGTGGGGAGCAGGAGGGGTGTCCATGCTGAGCCATGTCTGGGCGAGGGGGACGACCTGAGCCAGGGCCGGGAGAGCCGGGTCCCGCAGAGAACTGGACAGCCACAGGAGACCAGGGCCGCCGACACCCATGCTTGGCAATGTGGCACCTTCTCCCTGCCTTCCCTCACATTGCTATCAGGGTCCAGACCACAGTCCTTGGCAGAGCCTAAGGGGCTGTTCTTATGGCTAACTGCTGCGTAGTACCCCGAAACTAAAAGACCCTTGCACTGAACCTGACCATTCCGTGGTTCAGGAGTTTGGAGAGGACCTGGCGGGGCAACCCTTTTGTCCTTCGTGGCATCAGAGGCCTCAGCTGTTGGGCGGACTCGTCTGGGAGGCCTGATTCTCACACGGCTGCGCGGGGCTCCAGAGGACAGTGCTCTGAGCAACCTAAGGTTTCATGGGTCCTGGCTCGGGAAGTTCCAGGAGATGAGTCCTGCCATCTGCCATCGGTCATGCGAACCGCCAGCCCAGCCCAGATTCCAGGGGAGAGGGTGGCACGGAAGGTGTAGGCACCTCTAGCCCACCATAGAGACCCTGTTTGCTCACCTCTATACCCAGCGCCCCAAAACCAGGCCCAGGGCTTGATGCCACTCCGGTCACTCTGACCTCTCACGGCCCAATGACGTCATTGACTCAGCCACCGGGCCTTTGCACAGACTTTCCTCCCAGCCTGAAATGGTCTCCCCTCATCCCAGGCCCTTACCCAGATGTGTCGGTGTTCTGGGGTTGCCCTGACAATGGCCACAGAGCGGACACCTTAAAACAACAAACACGGGATCTCACGGTCCGGAGGACGGTCTGAGATCTAGGTGCCGCAGGGCTGCTCGCCCCACAGAGACCCCAGGGGCAAGTCCGTCCTGCCTCATCCAGCTCCCTTTGTTCCTGGGCTGGTGGCTGTGTCCCCACAGTCTTTGCCTCCATTGTCACACGGCCTCCTCTGTGTTCCTGCCCGAAGGGGGAGTCTTCCACACACTTTGAACTGCCTTCCACATTTCTGGTGCCTGGGACTGGGTGGGGCTGGCAGTGCCATCCTTGCAGGGTCCCCAAATCCAGAGTAGGAACCGTGTCAACCTCAGTCCCCATTTCTTCCCTGGGTGTGCTCTGTGATCTTTAATACCAACCACGCCACCACACACACGCACACACGCGCACACACACACACATGCACGCGTGCGCACATGCATGCACACGCACACGCACACGCACACACACGCACACGCATGAGTGCATGCACTCGCACACACGTGCACACACGCATGCACATGCACGCACACGCACACACACGCACACGGTGATTGGACAACCTGAGAGGCATCAGGCCTTGCGCCTGTAGAGTCATCTTGAGGTCCTGTGGCCAGGCCCTCACTCACGGGGGGTCTCTGGGGATCCCAAGCCTCACTCCCCACACGGGTGCCTCTGGACGGGCCCTGGGCATTTACTGTCTCTGCAGCTTCCCGCCTTGGTCCTGAAATGTCCCTGTGTGTTGTCAGCCACGACCCTCCAGTGGTGGAGGCCGGCAGGGGGTAGGGTGGCTCTAGACCGACAGCGGGAGGCAGGACAGCTGGAGGGGGGTCGCTGGGGTGTGGGAGGCAGGCGAGCAGGACGGACTCCCGGGCGGCCCCGCGCTTGTGGTCAGTTTTAAGCAACGACACCAAAACCCGCTGAGTCCTGTTCCTTCAACCACAAGATGAAAATAATGGCGATCACGCCTTCTTGGGGGCTGTCTGGAAGAGACCTGGGGCAGCGCTTCTGAGACCTCGGCCGGTCCGGTCCGACCTCCGGGGCTGCGGCCACACAGCTCCGGGGGACTCTGCTTCACCGTGGGCGGCGGGCTCCACCTCCCCGATTCTCACCGTGCCCACCTACATGCCCTCGGAGCTTTCCCCGCCCGACTTTGGCTTGCATCCATCCCTTTGTTATTTAAATAATTCTGTTTTAAACGACAAGCATGTCAAACAGGTCAATGGGAAAAACCCGATCGCTTGCCAAGGGTAGCCGCAAAAATAAATACAAAACAAAGGCACTGAAAATTTTTTTTGCAAAGAGGCGGTTACCTGTTTGAAGCTCTGAGCCCGGGGGGCTGGCTCCCTTTTCTTTGTTCACAGGGAGAGTTGTGAGCGTGAGACCTGTGTCAGGAACGTTCTCCTCTGAACGACCATGGCTGACTGGGAAGGAAGGTTTCGCTCACTGTCGGATCCTGTGACTTAATACCACCTGAGTCTCACCTAAAATCGCCTCTTCCGCTGGGGACAAGGACGATCTTCTGCACTTAGACAACTCACTGTTAATATACAGAGAGGGACGTAGCAGCGGAAATGCGGGGCAGATAGGGAGCCACCCCCAGAGTGCGTTTCCCCGAGGACCTGCGGCATGTGCTTTCCTCTGTGCAGGCGCCCACGCTCTGGGATGAAACAACGGGCACAGCTAGCTCCACGGAGCTTTAAACACTGGCTGTGACATCTTCCTGCCTTCCCCTTCAGACCGAGTGGGCTTCTGACTGTTCCCACCTCTAGGAGGGCCACTGTGAGCCTTCTGAGGCTGGGTCCTCAAGGGTGACTTAGCTTCTTGTTTGCATTGGACCCCTTGGGCTTGCAGCCCTGGGCTACCCAGCCCACCCAGGCGGCCATATTGGGAGGAAGCCCAAGCTGCATGAAGAGGCCATGTGTCCTCACCGCCCGGCGACAGTCCTGGCTGGAGCCGGAGCTCAGATCACCATCCCTGCCCAGACACTGGATGATTGCAGCTCCCAGTCCCTTGCGTCTTCCAAGCTGGGGTTCCAGGTACCACGGAACAGAGACAATAGGATTGGCTAACCCGATTAGATGACCGTGGCCGCTGCCACTAAGTTTTGGGTGGGAGATAGTGAGAGCAGGTGCTGACAGCAATGCCACGGAGACGGGGTCAAGCACGCAGTGCTCTCTGTGCACTCACACCCCTGGGACCACAGGACGTGCAGGGCAGGCAGACCAGCCTGACATCTTGCCATTGGGACGGCAGCAGTAGAGAACAAGGTTCGCGTGTGTGTGTGTGTGGGGGGGGGGGGGTTCTGGAAGAATCCAGGATTCCCCTTTGCCCTGAGGGGACTCCAGCCTCAAGAACCAGGGCAAGTTCTTGGTGTGTCTTCTGGATGACAAACAGTCCTGAATAACAGGGTGAATTGTCCCCAGTGTGGGGCACTGGCAGAGGGCTGCCGCTTACTTGTACCCGCTGTAAGAGGCGCTGACAGTCCCTCTTCCTGGAGTCAGCAAAGAGGGGACAGCCGACCCTCGTCCCTTCCACCCGCCTGTGTCCCCGGCCCTCAGTCAGATGCTGCTGGGCCCTCTGCCCCCTGTCACCCTCTGCTGTTTAGCCTGAGCAGATAGGGTCTGAAGGGAGACCACGTCACAAGCAGACCAAGAAAAATGACAGGGACGAAGACCCCTCTCGTGTGTGACGGAGACACAGGTGAAAACTCTGACCAAGGACACAAAGGACGTTTCTGGAAGAGAAGCAATTAATTACATAAAGGCAACAGAGGGATTAAAAATAAAGTTAATAAAAAAAAAGAAAGAAAGGATGATATGCATCTGAGACCCTGCAAGGTCGCCCAGAACAAATGTTGTACAACCCACCCCCTGCTCCACTCTGTCTCCCCCATTCACTGCCTCCCTCTTCTGCCGGGCCCCTGGGCCTTTGCACCTGCCCCTGTTAGACTTCGAAAAGCCGGCACCTGTTTGCACTGCCATCTCCTAGCTCCGGCTCAGGGGCTTTCGCAGACCACACCAGAGAAGCCGGCCCTCCCTTCCTGTCCGCTTTCCCGCGGCGCCTGCATTGTCTGAAATGCTCGTATTCATTGGCTTTGGCACCTGGGTGTTTGCGGTCTGCCCGCCTGAGCATGGAGCTCCCAGATCAGCCCTTCTCTCCCTGAGCCATGCTGCACCCCAGGGGGGAAGGCGGTGCACACGGCCCCTTCACTGTGCTTGCTGAACGACTAACTGAATGAACACGTGGCATCTGAATGTGTTCCACAGACTGGAATGTGTCGTGTCACCTGTGGTTAAGGACAGAGCTTTGAGACAGGAAAAATCTGCATTCGGGGGGCGTGAAGAGTCACTTGGACGGATGCTCACGGCCCCTGGGTAACCATCGCGGGGCTCATCTTTTTTGTTCAAGTCAACTCATATTGTGTTATTCTACGGAGACTCTGAATCCACTCTATACCTGGAAGACTGCTACCCCTTGACGTCAATGAGCCCTGACACGCGCACTGGTCGGATTATGTGACACCATGGTGACAGGAGGCAGCCAGAGCCAGCCTTCCTGGAGCACCAGCCCGAGTCTCGGCTCCCTCTGCGTTCAAATGCCCGGACTGGACTGGACTGGACCGGACCGGCGAGGCTTAGAGCCGTGAGCAGGTGCGCTGGTGTTGAGACTGTCCCCACTGCAACTGGAAGGAAAAAAGGGGACTCCGTGTGAGTTGGGGAGACTAGCGGCGTGTCTGCGACTGGTCTACCGCCGTTTCCTCAACCGGCAGGCACGTGCGGCCCACACTTTGGGAGACGCCAGGAACAGAACCCCCAAATCAGCAAAGGCGTAAAAGGATCCCAGTGATAATCCGTCCAGAAGGGAAGCCGCCGCGCTCTCACGGGAGAGGTCAGCTGCGTGGTCCTCCCTGCCGCGGAATGTTCTGTAGGCGAACTGGACGGCACATCTGGCCACAGGGGAAGCTTGAATAAACCCACTCCGTTCTAGTGCGCAATAGAACAACAAATAAACAATACTAAGATGCATTTTTTAATTTCTACCACTTGAAAAAATTTTTCAAAGGCTCCGATAGACTGCTGACACACGTAGTCATGCGCCCACCATTCCTGCAGCATCTGCCTCTGGAGTAAGTCAGTTCTCCCAGGCGGGGCGGACCCCACGCCTGGACTCTGGGCTTGCGGTGGTCTGCGGTCCATGTGATGCGAGCAGAGGCTTGGGCTTTGGCCGGAGCTTGCTTTTCCTTACTGCCCGTGGGAGCTTGGTGGCTGTGTTCTCGAAGAAGCCCATGCTAGCCTGCCCAAGAACGAGACGAAGGTTTAGTCATGCCTGCCTCTCTCCTAACACCTTGCCACTGCCAGACACCCCCCCCCCCACCGTGGGAGTGAGGCCATCTGCAGTCACCGTCGCAAATATACCCACAGGTCCCAGGTTGAGGGGGGGGGAGTCCATGTGAGCCCACACGGGGGACAGAAACCCAGGTCAGGGTACGGGGGCTGCTGGCTCCAGGGCCAGGCTGTGGGTAGACAGTCTTTCTCCCTGTTGGTGGTGTCCCCAAACAAACTCACCCTTTCCGGGGAGGCTCCTGGCCTCTTCCCAGCCACTTGACACCAGCCCAGGAGGCTGTGGGTTTCAAGAGAGGAGCAAACAGTAGCTGGAGAAAAACCCAGACCCTGCCAAGCCCCGGGCTCTTTGAAACCAGCTCCGGGGCCCAGCTGGATTTGTACTTCAGAGCTAATGTGATTAGGGACACGTTTGTCACCACAGCATGTTAATGGCTCCAACAGGCCCCAATACCTTCCGTGGGTGCTGCCCAGGGTGACCGAGCCCAGCCCACTGCCATCCTCAGCCCTCAAGAGCTTTGCTGAGGTCTTGGCTTTGGGGTCCTCAGGAGAGATGCCACGGCCCCTGTGAGGTGGGTGCTGCGGTCACCTCATTTCACAGGTGACAAAAGGCAAGCTAAGGGCAAGTCACCTGTCTAGTTTACCTAGCTGGTGGAGGGGGGCACATGTGACCCCCAAATCTCTCTAACCCCAGACTATCCTGGGGCCCCTTCTCCCAGGGAGAGGCCCAAGGAGTTGTCCAGGGAGGATGAGGAGGTTCTCAGGTGTTCGGGCCCGTGTCCAGCCATCTGATCCCAGAGCGGCCACAGGGTGGTATCTGGGCTGAGGCACAGAAGGTGACGGACTAGACTAAAACCTGAGACATTGATTCTCTCCCAGGCCTGTAACCGGAAGTCCGAGTTCAGGGTGTCACAGGTCCACGTCCATGCCCCCCCTCCCGGAGGCTCTAGGGAAGGGTCCTCCCTGCCTCTTCCAGCTTCCGGGGGGCTCCAGGCGGTCCTGGGCTGTGACCCCCACCCCTCCAGCTGCAGTTCTCACCTGGCCTTCTCCGCTCTGATTCCCCTTGTCTCCTCTTACGAGGACAGCTGTCATTAGACACGGGGTCCATTCTAAATCCAAGAAAACTTCATCTCAATATCCTTACCTTAATTTCACCTGCAAAGACCCCCTTCCCAAGTAAGGTCGTGTTTGCAGGTGCCAGGAGTCATGACTTGGACAGATCTTTGGTGTGGAGGGGGCACCACTGGACCCGTTACAGGAGCGGAGGAACAGGCCCGTCCCCACCTTGGCCCGTCTGGCCGGCCTAAGAGCCGCCCTCCTGGGCACTGGATGGAAGAAGGAGAGGGCTGAGCATTCCGACTCCATCCAAGGCTGCAGCCCAGAAACAACAGACAAAGCAGCAAGCCCAGGAAGGGCAATACATGCTATTAGAGCAGAGACACAACGTGGAGGGAGATCTTGCCAGCTCCTGTCACCCAGCCCACAAGGTCCCTGCCATCTCTCCATCCTCACCAACCATCCTGCTGTCCCTCCCCTGTTCTTTCCCTGCAACATGCTAAACCAGGCGGCCCCAGGGCCTTTGCATTGGCTCGCCCTCAGCCTGGAGAACTCTTGCCTCACATTGTCGCAGGCGGGTTCCTTCAGGACCTTGACCCCAACGACAGCTCCCTCCCACGGCCAGGCCTCGGTGCCCTCCCAGCCCCGATTAGCAGCCAGAAACATCAAGTCCTCACCGACTGTGTGTCCCCCTACCCCCACCCCCACCCTCATCTCCCGAGCCCCTTGAGACCGGGTCTTCGTCCGTCCATTTTGTCCCCTCCACCTTTGAGTCCCCAGTACCTAGGAGAGCATCTGACGTGTGGCAGGGGCAGAAAAGGTGTGTTTATTTATTTATTTATTTATTTTACACTTTTTTTTTTTTCAAATTCTGGAATGTGAAGCTCTTTTCAAAAGGTCGTTGACATACAATAGTATACGAGTTTCAGGTGTGCAGCCTAGAGACTGGGCATGTACGTACCTTACGGAGTGATCACCGGACCTTTAGTCACGGTCCATCGCCACAGAAAGTGGCCGGGACGCTAGGGCGGGGTTCCCTGGGCCGTCCTCTACAGCCCTGCGACCCACGTATGAGACAGATCTGTCCCTCTTCACCCCTCCCCTTTCTGACCTCCCCCACCACCCAGCCCTCTGACGACTATCCCGTCTGCGTCCCTGTGTCTGTTTGCTTTGCTCCTTCGTTTGCTTAGTTTTCTCTTGTAGATTCCACATCGGGCGGAGTGAGATGATATAGCGCGTGTCTTTCTCTGACCCTCCGGGCCCATCCGTGGTGTTGCCGATGGCAGAATCTCACTCTTTTCCGCGTCCAAAGTCCCGATCCACCGTACCGCACCCTCGTCCATGGGGCGACAGCCAGGTTGCTTCCATAGCATGGCCTTCGCCGCCACGAGCGTAAGGGTGCACGTGTCTTTTCGAATTAGCGTTTTCGTTATCTTCGGATAAATGCGAGGGGGGGAGGACAATGTTTGTTGGGTGAAGACGTGAGCAGAAACATCGGTTCACCCACAGCCCTGAAGATGTGCTCCCAGGCAGCAAGCTGAGAGCCCCCTTCCACCCCACTTCCTGTTCCCTCCCATCTGCCCCTGAGACCCGGGGGGGGGGGGTGTTGGGGGGCCTCAGGATCTTGGCTTCCTGCCATCAGCCTAGACAGAGCCAGGTAGACCCCTGGGAGGGCCCAGCCCCCTTGACACCTGTGGTACAGGACCAGCCTGGCTGCTTGCCGGTCTGTGCTGCCTGACTTGGAGCCTTTTGGTGAGAAATGTGCATTTTTGTGGGCAAAATGGTTTCAGGAAATCTCTGCCTATTCATGTGCAAATGCTGGGCTTCTGGGGTCCTCAGCAGCTGCGGTCAGTGGGAGTGAGGGGCAAGGGGCCTGAAGGCCACTCAGGGGCCAGGAGTCAAGGCCAGGCAGACCGGCAGGCTGGAGGGCCCATCTGGTCCTGGGCTGCAGCCCCGCCCCCAAGGAGTCCTCCCCCGCTGGGTGTCGGGGGAGGCTGCTGCAGCCCCTGCCTCTGGTTCCTGTCATGCTGGACCTCTGTCCACACCCACTCCAGGTGGTGGGCTCGTGCCGAGAGTGGCCAGTCGGCCCACCTCTCCCGCCTCAGTTACCTCATCAGTATAATGAGCTGTGGTTGCCTCTACTGTTTGATGCTGGCTCTGAAAATTCGTAGAATATCAGGACTTCCATGTCTTGCACAGCACAGAACCCTTCCCCCTCGTTTCTGGAATTCGCACAGCGAGGGGCACTCACTCTGGAGGCTGCACGCCTGAGAAGGAGCACGGCTCAATGTTCTGGGCTTCCGGGGCCCCCGGGGTGATCAAGATCGAGCAGACCTTTCCTGCTGCCCAGGATCTGCTGGGCACCGCTCCGGTCTAGGGGGCCGGCAATAAACAAAACAAATGAAACGACGTTGGGTCCCCCACTGGGATGAGAAGCAGGACGAGGAAGGAAAAGCCTCGCCGAGAAAGAAAGTGGCCTTTGAGCATCGATGGGCGGGCAGGAGCCAGCAAGCGGACCAGGGTGAGGGTGTGCCAGTCGGGGGCACAGCCGGGCAAAGGCCGGGAGGCTGGACTGGCAGAGTGGGGAGGCCCGTGGCTGCAGGCGTGCGGTGAGGGAGGCACAGGTGAGGGGGCGAGGGGCGGAGGCAGGGGCCGGGGCCTTGGGGGCCATGGCAGGATGTGGGTTTTTGCTTGGAGTAAATGAGCAGCTCTTGGGCAGTTGGGGGCACTGCAGGGGCCGATGTGACCTGCGCTGACTGAGGCTCACTCAGGCTGTCAGGCTGAGGACAGCCATCCAGGGACAAGAAGCAGAGACCGGCCCAGGGGGTCACCCAGGCAGCAAGTCGGGGACTGCGACCCAGGGGAGCCTCCAGGTGGGAGTGGAGGGCCTGCTGAATAAGGAGCTGGTACTGTGCAGACACCCGGTCGGACCCAGCTCCCTGGCACTGCCAGGCCTGCCTCCCTGGCCTCCCCTGTGAGGACCTCTGCCTTTCCTTCATATTGGAAATACATTTGTTTTTCTCCTTTTCGATGAATGATTTATTTATTTATAAAACGCACCCACCACACTTGCTCATGAGCTCACAGATCCGAAGAAAGAATGTAAGGAATTTCCCAGTGGGGAGGGTGTCGGGGTGGGGGGAGCAATCTCACCCCCTTCCCACAGCCAGGCATCTCTGCCCAGCCCCCTCACCCCTGCCAGGCCCAGCGCCCACAGGTCCTGAGCCAGCAACAGCCCTGTGGGGCCCCCTAAACCCTGTGGGAGCAGATTCCAGGTCCAAAGATCCACCCTCGCTTCTGGCCAGCACATCCCGGAAAGGTCCCTTGCTGCCCCCCCCCCCCCGGGGAGGGAGGACTGGCCGCTGGCAAGCAGGCAGCCCCGTGGACATCCCGCTGTCAGCTGAGCAACCCGCCCGGCGAGAAGAGAAGAGATCCAGCAAGGAGAGAGAAGGAAGCGGGCTGAGGCCGCAGAGGGGTCTGCCCGGCGCTGCTGTGCCGTCTTGGACAGACCACTTAATCCCTCTGTTCTGGGCGCCGTCCAGCTGCACGACGGCGTTCAGGAGGCTGGGTTCCGGGAGCGTTAATTAAGCCGGGCTTGCAAAGTCCTCTAAACAGATGAAAGCGCCTATTGAAGTACAAAGTGTTGTCTCCAGTGACGCTCGCGGTCCCTGGCAGGAGTGGAAAAGCCAGAGAGGAGAAGGAGGGAGGCAGCCAAAGTCATCCAGCTCGAGCACTGACCAGGCACGCTCAGAGGCCAGCCTGGGCCACCCGGAGGCCGCCCCTCCCTGTGCCCTCACGGCTCCTCGCTGGGCAGTGCGGCACCGTGCAGTCTTCCACGGCAGGCCGTCCCCAGGGCAGAGCGAGCGAGGGACCGCCACTCTGGGCAGGCGCTGGTAGACACCTGCCTTGGTCCGGTGCTCAAGGCTCCAGCCCATGGCCCCCGGCCGGCCCGGCCCCTCTGTCCTGGAATAGGGTCAGCTGCACACCTCTGCCCAACTCTTCTCCTGCCCACATGTCCCTCTTCTCTCCTCTGTCTTCTTTCCTCGTCATCCTCCAGGGCCCACCTCCGGAGAGCGGGGAGAGCCTTCCTCACCCCCAAGTGGATGGTGACCCGTGGCCTCCAGGACCTGACTCCCGGGTGCGCGGGACCCCCTGCCTGGGCGTGTCACTGTGTTCATTCCCTCTCCCCGGGCGTCCTCCGAAGTCAGGTCCCTGGATCCCACCAGGGGCAGGGACCGAGGCTGCTTCCCCCGCATCCTGGCCCTCCCGGCCCGTGTCACAGGGCAGAGTCCAGTGCGCTGGAGGCACCTTTCTACCCAGACACGACCTGTTCCTTCCGTCGGGAATGTCCACACACTCCCTCCGCACTCTCGGCCCCGCGCTCCTGGCCTGGGCTCCAGCCACTGTTCCTGGCATTCTGAACAGCCTGCTGACATGACTCACACATCACCCCCGGTGGCAACTGGCTCTGATCCCATCTCCCAGCCAGCACCCAGCGGGCAGGGGACCCTTCCCAGCCCTCCACACCAATGATCTAGAAAGAATGGAAGCTCTGGGTGTGGCCAGGGCCGCCCAGGAAAACCCTGTGCACAGAGGCTCCCTCAGGGCCCCCCGGGCCTGTGCCCTGAAGCAGTGCAGACTCTCAAGGCGGCCTCCAAATGTGCCAGCCAAGACCCCAGAGGCTGAAGCAAGGTCCCCAAGAAGCGTAGGATGTGTCACTGTCACCCAGGGCTATCCATGTCCCCTCAAGGTATCTGTCACCCAGAGGGGGCCCAGCAGGGAGTGAGTGTGAACCAGAACAGCCTCCCCAGAGAGCAACATGATGGGGTGAGCAGACCCACGCGCCCGGCCCTCAACGCCCCCTCCAGGCCTTTAGCCAGAGGGAACGATTATGGCCACACACTCATGCTGCAGGAGGTGTGGAGCGGCAGTCACTGCGGAAAACAGCCTGGTGCTTTCCTCAGTAAGTTCAACGGAGTTACCCGACAGTAGCAGTTCCTCTCCTGGATATTGACCCCAAAGAACTGAAACCTACGTCCACACAAACACCAGGACACGTGTTTATCCAGCACTAGTCACAGTGATCAAAAAACCAAAACAACCCAAATGCCCAGACGATGGACAGATAGACACAATGTGGTCCAACGTACAACGGGAGACCGTGCTGCCGCGAATGGGAATGACGCTCGAACCCACGCTGCAACGCGAGTGGTGCCTGGAAACACTCCGCTATGCAAATGAAGCCACACAAAGGCCAAGGAGAGTGTATGTACAATGTATTCCATGTATATACAAAGTGTCCAGAATAGGCAAGTCCATAGCTGCTAGAAGCTTGGGGAGAGAGGCTAGGAGTGACTGCTGATAATGGGGACAGGGTTATTGATTCCTTTAGGGTGATGGAAACATCCTGGGTTTAAATAGTGTTGATGGTTTTACGATACTGTGAATGGACTAAGTACCACTGACTTGTGCACTTTCAGATGGTTAAAGTGGTAAATCCCGTGTTACGTGTATTTACCACAATAAAAAAAATTGTTACTCTCACAAAGGAGAGACCTCAGAGCCCACCAAAGGGGAGGGGGCGTGTAAACAAAGTTGAGTTTGCATTCTGTGCCATAAAAAAAAAAATGATACAGAAAGATGCTCCCAAGATATTAAGTGGGAAAACCAGGCTGTCAAAGGTTTGAATGGAAAGGTGTTTGAAAAACACAAGTACCTGTGATTACGCACAGAAGCTGTGGAAGGGGTGGGCACCGCAATGCCACCCGGGGTATCTCTCGGAGATGGACCACGGAGGGTCATGTGCGTGTCTGTGGGTGCACGCATTCATTCTCGGGCATTTCTAAAATGTCCACAGCAAACTTTTGTCACGAGAAAACATTTCAGAGATGCAAAAAATAAGAGAAAAAAGAAGGCAGCAAGATTTTTCTCAAGTCCTGCCAGTCTGCCCCAGGATAGGAAGGAGTGGGGAGTCGGCATGAGCTGCCCTGTTCCCAGTCCCTGCGGGCAGGAGGTGAGGACTTGGAGGGAGGTCAGGGAAGCCCACTATCCCCTCCTGCCCAGGGGGGCCAGAAGTCGAGGGGGGATTTGGAAGAAGGAGGGAGGGGCAGGTATTCCAGGGCCAGGGAAGACCAGCTTTCCTCTGTGAACCAGTGGTATCGCATTCATTCATCCATTCACCCATTCATTCACTCACTCGTGCCTCTGTTGGACCTAATGCTCGCTAAGCGCCTGCCCTAGCTCCACGTGAGTGTCCAGGAAGCCCAGAAGGCTGGTTGAGTCAGGAAGGATGCAGGCAGGGAAGGGGAGGATGGGAGGCATGCCTCAGCTCTCTGCACCAGACCCCGTTCCCTCCGAACGCCCAGCAGAGTTCTGGTCTCCTTGGTGGCAGCAGAGCTCTGGTCTGCCTTGACGGGGTGGGGGGTGGGGTGGGGGCTATGCCCCTCAGCGGTGAGCCCTGGGCGTTTCCTCAGGGAGGAGCTGAATCTTCTCCAAACCAGCCACATTCTGCTCCCCAAACAGTTTGAGGAACACCTCCAAGCCCATTGGTGCCTTTGCAATGGAGCTGAGTTTAACCTGGTAAGTTGACAAGAGATGGTGCCCTACTGTGTGCCAGGCCTGGGGCTTGGTGTTAGGGCTTCACAGAGGAGTCATATGTGGGCCCTACCAGGAGTTCCCTGTCTGATGGTGCTTTCTGGGAAAGCCATCTAAGAAACTAGATAGAGGTAACACGCATGAGATGTATGCCACTCTCCAACCCCAAACCTCCTTTGGTGCCCACCACAGAGCAAGATACACATGCCCAGTGGGGTGGGACCCTGTTGTGTTCTCCAACCCCGTCCTACCTGCTCCCCCTCATTCACTACCTTCCAGCCACACTGCCCTTGCAGGCTGGCTTTCCCATGCGCCAACCTCTTTCTACCCCAGGGCCTTTGCACTTGTTGTTTCCAATGACCTGGCACATAGTAGGGGCTTGATTAACATTTATTGAATGGATGAGTGATTAGAAAAATAAGGGTGGCCGATCCCCCAACTACTGCCCATCCTCCTGCAGGAGGGATCTGATCAGGCGCCTCTCTGGGCTCAACTGAGTGAGTTTTTCTTTTTTTTTCACCGTTGTGAGAACCTGCAGTAATCGCTGGGCTCAGCACTAATCCTGAAGTAATGAAGCAACACTGGTTCTTTGGTGTTAATATTCTCTGAAGTTCCACTCAGAGAAAAAACAAAAAGAAAGACACCCCCCTCCCCCGCATCCTCTCACCCACCAAAGCAAGGCACAAGTGAACATCCTAGAGTTTGGGGCGAGTCGAAACCAAAGAAAAAAGCAGAGCCTGGCCCCCACGTTTGGCCCGGGCAGCCTTTGAGGGCCAGCTGTGCCCGCGCGTTTGTAGTACGGGCGCACAGCCTGCCAGATGTTCCCCAGGAGGACTGCCACTTCAAACGCGCCAGCTCAAGCCCCATTACCTGTGCAGCCTTTGTGTATTTCAAAGGGAAGCCAGTTGAACTTTCCCTGTAATCATTCAGTCTCAACCTGCCTTTAATGGACCATTTAGGGAACACAGGGCCAGGAGAGCTCCCGGGTCATTACCAGGTTCCGATGGTCTCGGAGCCCACCTGGAGAGGCCTGCCAGCCGCCCCCTGTAGTGTCGGCTTACAGCACCCGCTCAGGGGAAGGCCAGGACCCTGTCCAGCCACGGTGTGGACAGAGGCTGCCCCGACTCACCTGCCCGGGCACGGTGTCCCGCTCCTGGGGCCAAGAACCCTAATGCCACCACCTGCTGGCTTGGGGCAGATCCCTGAGCCGAGCTGTCTCACAACTGTCAGTTTGAACTACTACTGAAACCTTCCTCGCAGGTTTGTTGAGAAGGGCTTCCATTTGATGAACAAAACATCAAACAAAGAGCGTGTCTCCCCTGCCCCCCCAAATGCACGTCCACCTGGACCTTCAGAATGTGACCTTAGCTGGAATCGGGATCTTTGCAGACATACTGAAGGGAAGTGCCGAGATGAGATCATCCCAGATTAGGGTGGGCCCGAAACCCAGTAACGAGCGTAGGGAAAGAGAGTTTGGAGTTGACAGGTCTGGGTTTGAAGTGTAGCTCTGTGAGACTTTGACAAGTCTTCTCTGAACCTCAGTCTCTTCGTCTATGAAATGGGGACCATTGCATCCACCCCCAGGATTTCTGTGATGACAACAGTGTATCAGGATATAAAGCATCTTGCCCATAGTATGTGCTCAGGAAATACATAGAAAGAGTGTCTGTGTTAGGTGTTTACAGGTGCATAGCAAACGAGGCTAAAACCTAGAAGTGGGGACACCAGGGTTCACAGGAACTCTGCATCAGGATGTGGGGGAAGCTCAGCTGTTTCTGGCTCAGCTGCTTCCAAGCCGTCAGCTGGGGCTGCAGTCTTATCTGAAGACTTGACTCTGGCCGGAGGCTGCACCGCCGGGGGAGTTTGTTCACATGGCTGTCAGCGTGGGCGCGGGGACCTTTCTGTAGGGCTGATTGGCGTCCTCACAACATGGCGCCGGCTCCCCCCAGAGGACGTGACCCAGGAAAGAACAAGGCAGAAGTCATCCTACCTTAATCGTCATGCACTGTCCGTCCTGCCACACTCTACCGGTCACTCCAGTCCCCACGCTCTGACGTGGGAAGGGACAGTCCAAGGGCACAGCTCTCAGGAAGCGGGATCATTGGAGGCCATCTTGGAGGCTGGCAACTGTGGTGTCTAAGAAGACCAAGATGTTCTCGGGGACACCGGTAGGCAGACACCGACACTAACAGGTGGCTTCGCCCTCCGGACTTGCCTTTGAGTCCAGCCTCCTGGGAGCTGGGAGGCTCCTCTGGCCACATGCCTGGCAGCTGGACGGCAATTTTGTTTGTCTAAATCCTCTCCGTATCTCGCTGTGTCTCCCTCCTGTGGGCACACACGGCCGGCATCCCCCCCCCTTTTCCTAGGCTCTCAGAGCTCATTATTGCGGGACTGCTGGCCCGGGGCCCTCGGCAGCAGGTATCTGGGGATGTCTCACCCCTTCTTCTGGGAGCTCAGCCGAAAGATTAGAGAGAGCTGCACAGGGCTCAGGGCCCTGGAGATCAGAGACATCCTGGGGGCAACGGGCAGGCTGGAAGGCGTTGGCCGCTCACCCAGGGCCGGACTGCAGCCCCAGTGGGGTGTTTGTGTGTGTGCGTGGCATGTGCACATGCATGCAGTGAAGGCGTGTGTGGGTACCAGACAGTGCACACATGATGGATACAAATGCAACCAGATTCTGTTCAACCATGACCAGTTCCACATGACCCAGGCCTGGCCAACCAAGGTGTTCCATTCCCATGGCCACACTGATTGGTTTAGAGATGACACGTGACCCAAGCTCATCCAATCAGAGAAATCCCTGGGACTTGGGAACGTCCTCTCTCCCCATTCACTGGGGCTGGGGGCTGTGCCATCTTGCCACCCCTAGGGGTAACTATCTGGGGGCAGAACTAAGAGATGAGGAAAAAGAAAGTAGATTTTAATGATATCCTTTGAACTCCTAGAACAAGTTGGACCTGAAGTGAGCCCTCCCTGACTACTTCTTGGTTGCACAAGTCAATAAGTTCCTCCACCCACCCCCCATTTTTCCCCGAAACAATTTGGGTTGAGTTTTCCTTTACTTACAATGGAAAGGGCTCTAACTGTTTCACTCTTGACATTGGCTGCTGGCTGGGCAGTATGTCCTCTTAAAACCGGTCATGCCTCTCCTTAGCGTCCTTCGCTTGGGGGCCAACTTCCTTCCAGAATGGAGTCAAAATTCCAGCCATCCACACTGGGGTGGGAGTGGGGGGCTTCAGCTTCCAGCAGCCTCCCCTGGGGCGGCTCTTCCAGTGTTGGAGGAGGTAGGGGCACACTGTTGGTGGGGATGGGGGTTGGGGGAGACCTGCCCAAAGTACAAACCATCAGCCATGCTACAGGAAGATTCTTGGACACAAGTCCCCAACCACACATTACTGGCTGGCCCTCCCCCACCAAGAGGGTCATCTGTTTCCCACTCCCTTGAATTGGGTTGGCCTGGGACTTGCTTAGACTAATAGAATGTGGTGGTGGTCACCCTGGGCCAGCACCAGTCCTAGGCCTTGGGGGGGTGGGGGGTCTGCCAATTTCCACTGTCCTCTTCTTGAGCCCTGAGCCACCACATCAAGAGGCCCAACTACCCTGCTGAAAAGACCTGCAGCAAGCGAGTGAGACGCCAGCACAGCCGTGTCTGTGCAGCCAGTCCAGCGGAAGCACGGTGCATTTGGGCGGGGCCACCGCACATGTGGGCGGAGCCATCAGGGATGGTCCATTCCCAGCTGAGCTCCCACTTGGGGACACCCATGGGAGAGACCCGGCCCGGCACAAAGAATAGAAATGAGCTTTGCCTGCAGAACCCTGCCCAGGCCACAGAATTCCGAGCAAGTTAATAGTGGAAGTTTGAAGCCCCTAAGCCAGGGGTCCCCAAACTACGGCCTGCGGGCCACATGTGGCCCCCTGAGGCCATTTATCCGGCCCCCGCCACACTTCTGGAAAGGGCACCTCTTTCATTGGTGGTCAGTGAGAGGAGCATAGTTCCCATTGAAATACTGGTCAGTTTGTTGATTTAAATTTACTTGTTCTTTATTTTAAATAGTGTATTCGTTCCCATTTTGTTTTTTTACTTTAAAATAAGATATGTGCAGTGTGTATAGTGATTTGTTCATAGTTTTTTTTTTAGTCCGTCCCTCCAATGGTCTGAGGGACACTGTGATTTGTCCTGCCCTGGACACCACCTCTAGGTATCGTTGACCCCTGCCTCTCCCACTCTTCCAATCACATCTGCCCCGATTTCTGTGGACGCTGCCCCTGGATGCTGGCCCCTGTCACCCCCAGCCCAGGGGTTCCCAAACAGAGGCCTTTCCTTCCCAGACATTGCAACTGGAAGGAAAGGAAGCGGTTCCAGGGAAACCCCTGGAAAAGCCCCAGAGAAGGCCAGCAGAGCCTTGGGCGGCGAGAAGGGAGAATTTCTCCTGCAAAAGGTCACCGTCTTGTGCATTCCTGCCCTGCATCTGCAGCCGCCAGTGAATTTATGAAAGTCCTTATTCTTCTTCTCCAGCCTCCCCTCACCCCATACACACACACACACACACACACACACACACACCAAATGGTCATGGACGTGGTGGAGGGCGGGCGCTGCGCGTAGGGGAGGAAGAGGCCCAGAGCTCCCTTCTTTTTCTTCTCCTGGGATCGAGCTGTCTGTCCGTACAGGGTTAAACGGGCGCTGAGCTCAGACTCCACTCTCCTGGGGAGACATCTCAGGGGTTCTGCCGGTCCCCAGAGAACTGGGAAACAGCACAGGGACGCCATGACCCTGAGCCGTGGAGCCAGAGGGGACCCACGCGCCGGGCCGGGACACCAGTTGCCTGCGCTCCGGTGAAGTCGCGGCTCCTGCTGGCGCTCAGACGCCTGCCATGGCCGGCCGTGGTCGCCTACCCAGACATGTCCGGTCGAGGGAGGCCCGCCCACTTTGGAGACTCCTCTCAACGGCCTGCTCCGCGGTCCCCTTTGGTGCTAAGAGGATTGTGAGGTTGCTGGGACTGTCGGGTCTGGCCAGTGAGCCACCAGGCCCGAATCCCCTCAAACGCTCGGAGGCGGAGGCCGCTGGGCACACACCCCTGAGGACTCGTTCTCGTGGTCTCGTGGAGGAGCCAGGGGCCTCTGGACCCTGCTCTCCATCCAGTTTGCTTCCACGTCCTCTTACGTGGCCTGGGCAGGCCCTCTCGCTTCTCTGAGCCTCGGTTTCCTTATCTGTGAAGTGGGCACGAACTACCCCCACCCCATGGGTGCCCAAGAAGACTCAGGAGGCCATTTCTAAGGGTCGGTCAATCCCTGAGACCCGGGTTCCGATCAGCAGGCCTGCGACCCTGAGGAGGCGACCCTGATGAGCCCAGAGGCCACCAGCTCCCCGTCACAGGTGTCTGACACTTCAGCCCGTCATTTAACATCAGAAAGTTTATTGCGACCTGCAGGGGCTCAGGCCTGCCCTAACAGCCGCCTGGGGGGAAGGGTCCTGTCCTTTGAAGAGGGTCTTTATGGTAATTGATGGTAATGGTGAGTGGCCTGGCGGGGGCAGGGAGGAAACCCCCCCAGGAGATAATTGAATTAGCCACGAAAACAAATTATTTTCAGCCAAAACATGTTCACGCACAGAGCAACAGATATGGCCCTAAGGCCACAGGGCCAGTGACATCTCACAGGGCAGGTGGGGCTGGAGTTCACTGCTGGTCGCCGAGAGGGCTTGGGACCCAGGTTGCTCACAGGCAGCGGTGGGGACGGACCCCGGGTGTAAACGGAGTGGCGTTTCCTGGCCACGCGAGCTACAGTTTGAGCGCTGTCTGAGGGTCCTCTCCGTGGGTGGAGGGGGACTGAGGGGCTCCCTCTCTCTGCAGGGGCAGGTGATTCCAGAACACTCAGGCCCAGCCCTGGACGACAGGTGCTTCGACCCCTGGTTGATGACAGGAGAGCACTGAGCCTACTGATTATGTCACACATAGGGTGACTAACTCCTCCTGGCCCTAGCAGTGGAAGTCCCATATATCCTGGGGGGCCCCTCTGCACCCCCCCTCGAAAGTTGGTCACCCGAGATAAAGTCACACAGCTAGAGAGTGGCAGCGCTGGGATGTTTCTGCACCTTCTAACACCAAGCCTACCTCTTCCCTGCAGTTCATTCATTCCCTCGTTTGTTCATTCATTCAGGAGGCACCTGGTGCATGCCCACTACTGTGCAAAGCCCAGTGCCAGGCTAGGCCAGGTGGGCCAGTCCACGTACGTGCAGGAAGGATCCACCCCCGGAACCCCCATGCGTGCAGGAGGGATCCACACGGCCCAGTGGGCAGGATGGAAATGGCACAGGGAACCTCACTGAATGGGAGCCTCTCTCCTCCATACTGGGTTGGCGCTGGGACATCCCAAGGCCAGGACTGTTGTCCCCATTCCTGGACATGGATGGGAAGGAGGCCGGGGGCTCACAAGGATCAAGAATACAGTGAGAAACACAGCTAGGCGGGCCAGTGTGGCCGGGGACCACCGTTATCCCCGCTTTGAAGCTCTCCAGGGGACAGTCCTCTGGCCAGCAGAGTGATGCCCAGTCCACACTCTGATCTTCTTGCTGTGTGACCTTGGGCAAGTGACTCAACCTCTCTGAGCCACAGCATCCTGGTCTGTAGAACCTTCTGCAAGATTTTCTCCCGTCATCCCTCCTCTCCTCAATGTCACCTGACAACCGCAGTCTCTATGTCACAGAGAACTCTGAGGCCTGGGGAGAGAACCGGGGGGCATGCCACTGCCTCCCCCCTCCTGCCGCTGGGCCGGGCCCTCGGCCTCTGAAACTGTCCGGTGGCTCTCAGGAGGCAGCCCCTCCCCCCACTCGTCCTATCCGTCCCTCTCCTGTCTCCAGGGTGCGGCTGCAATCCTGCCCCCTGTCCTGCCAGTCCAGGTGCCCTGTGCTCTCCGTTCCTTCCCCCCTCTTCCTGGTGCCCAGGCCAGCACCGCCCCAGGACTGGCCCCTGCTCAGCTGGCAGCTTGATGGTCCTCTGACCGTCACCCCCTCCCCATCCTGCCTCCATTGGAATCTCCGTGTCCACCTGTGCCTTCTCCCGGTGGTCCCTCCCTGGCTGGGTGGCTCACTCCCGGCCTTAAGCTTCTGGGACCCCTCTCCCAGGGCCAAAGGCTTCAAGGTCTTAGAGGTCCGGGCCCCAGTGCCCCTCTTCCCCTTCCCACCCTGAGCCTGCCTGCTTCCCCGGAGTCTTCCTCCCTGGTGCCCTGGGCACAGTGTCCTCTCCCCTCGGCTCTCAGCAGTGTCCCCAGCCAGGGCCCTGGTCCCCGGGTGGACGGGAGGACCCTCCACGGATTGTTTCCAAGACGCCCACTCAGCACCCCCCTGCAGAGAGAGGCCACCCTCCTGCCTGGCATGCCCTGGACCCTGGGCCCAGGTGGGAGGAAGCTGGCTGGAGCGGCCCTGGGCGGTGGCCCCCTGCCCCTCCCGGCCTCCCACGCGAGGAAGTCACCTTGGGAAGCGCAGACGCCGGCTGAGTCTCCACTTCCTGGGCGCAGAACTTCCAGCAAGAATGCAGTTGTCTGAGGCCCCTGAGTTGGGGGGGTCACCATCGGATGGATTCCATTTGTCTGTGTCTTTGTCGTCTGTTTCTTCTGGGTCCACCACACACACACACACACACACACACACGTGTACACACACACACGTGTACACACACACTCAAAGACACTCATGTTCACACTCACACATTCACCTACTACACTGCCACACGGACACAGACACGCACATACATACACACACACTTCACACATGTGCTGTCACACACACACTCGCGCGCACATACACTCACACACGCACACTCACACACTCACACGCACCTGCACGTTGGAATGGAAGCTCCCCGAGGGCAGGACTGCTCTGTTCCGGGTGTGTCTCCGGCACCTAGGGTGGTGGGCACGGTCTTGAGGGCTCACAGTGACGGTCTAGAGCAGTGGTCCCCAACCCCCGGGCCGCAGACTGGTACCGGTCCGTGGGCCATTTGGTACCAGTCCACAGAGAAAGAATAAATAACTTACATTATTTCTGTTTTATTTATATTTAAGTCTGAACGATGTTTTATCTTTAAAAAATGACCAGATTCCCTCTGTTACAATCGTCTAAGACTCACTCTTTTTTTTTTTTTTTTTTTTTTTTTTGCATTTTTCTGAAGCTGGAAACAGGGAGAGACAGTCAGACAGACTCCCGCATGCGCCCGACCGGGATCCACCCGGCACGCCCACCATGGGGCGACGCTCTGCCCACCAGGGGGCGATGCTCTGCCCATCCTGGGCGTCGCCATGTTGCGACCAGAGCCACTCTAGCGCCTGGGGCAGAGGCCAAGGAGCCATCCCCAGCGCCCGGGCCATCTTTGCTCCAATGGAGCCTTGGCTGCGGGAGGGGAAGAGAGAGACAGAGAGGAAGGTGCGGCGGAGGGGTGGAGAAGCAAATGGGCGCTTCTCCTGTGTGCCCTGGCCGGTAAGACTCACTCTTGACGCTTGTCTCGGTCACGTGATACATTTATCCGTCCCACCCTAAAGGCCAGTCTGTGAAAATATTTTCTGACATTAAACCGGTCCATGGCCTAAAAAAGGTTGGGGACCGCTGGTCTAGAGGATGTCCGTGAGCAGTGACAGGGTGAGGAAGCATGTGGCAGAGCACCTGTGCTCCGTGAGACCCCGGCCATGCTGCCCTTGGGACTCTGGTGGTCCGCAGGGCCCACTGTCAGCCCTCTGCAGCTGCAGGGGGTGTCATGGGCCCCCAGACTCCCCGATACCAGAAGGAAGGCACCGTCCCCCTGTGCTGAGCCCGTGACCAGCTCTGGGGACGGGGGGACCTTGGCTGGGCATCATCTGTCTCTTCAGCTCACCTTCTGCTTCTCTGACTCTCAAATGGTCCCTTAATTGGCCATTTGGCCCCGAAATTAAGGGCAATTAGGATCAACCCCCAAGCAGCATCTCAGATGGCAGCCAGGACTCTGAAGCCCCTCCTCGGGACCCTGGGTCCTTCGAATTGGTCACATAAAGGTCAGCCCTCTGGCCTGGCCTGGGTGCCTGGGCAACCTCTGACCTTCGGCTCTTACACCTGCTCCGGCAACCAGACCCGAGGCCCCGGTAAGCTGGTGCCTGCAGGATGCAGGGGGCAGAGGCCTCTACGTGCCTGTAGCTTCCAGAACTTCCCACAGTGGCCCAGTCCGTTTGCACCTCCGCAAACATCAACCCCCGCACACAGAAGCCCGTGTGGCAGGCACGCCCGCCACAGCCATGGTGCCCTCTGCCACGGTGCGAGGCTCCGCCGGCAGGACCCGCCTCTGCCCCCAGCTGCTAGAAATCCACGCCCCCCACCTCCATCCCCTCATCTGCACAGTGAGGGTCACCCCAGTCCCTGCGGTCTTGTCTTCTTGCTCTGAAGGTTACATGACTTGAGTGAGCGGAGTTGTCTCTACAGGTGGGAAAGTGTGGCAGCCCTTGGGGTGGGGGGTGGGGCTGCTGCATCTCCCCCACCCCGATCCCGGCCAGCCGGGCACACCTGGCTGCAGAGGCCAGGGTGGCGCAGGGGGCTGCCGGCCACCATCGTCTGGCCATCCTCCGTGTGTGAGGCCACAGTCCCCTTTGAGGATCTCACGACGGTGACGAGCGGGCTGCCCAGGGAAAAGCACCCGTGTGCACACACACGTGTGTGAACAGTCTCGTGCACGAGTCCAGGCCGGGCTGCCTCGTACAGCTGTGTCGGGGTGCCCCGAACAAGGCCCCTCCCGAAGGTGCCCCCACAGGGCAGGCTGCGTCTCCCAGGGCAACGGGCAGCTTGGCGCCGTGGTGGGAGGAGGGGCGCCCAGCCCCGAGCCCCACTCGGCCACAGCGTGGATACGGCCCCGAGTCAGCTGGGCTTGCTCTCTGGGCCTCGGTTTCCCCCTCAGGGACAGGAGCTTGCGGGGTTCCCTTTATGCCAGTGGTTCTCAACCTTTCTAATGCCGTGACCCCGCAATACAGTTACTCATGTTGCAGTGACCCCAAACCAAAAAATAATTTTGGTGGCTACCTCATAACTATAATTTTGCTACAGTTATGATTCGGAATGTAAATACCTGATATGCATTATGTATTTTCCGATGGCTTTAGGCGACCCCGCCGGGGTCGCGACCCACAGGTTGAGAACCGCTGCTCTACGCCTTAACCGGCAGGCAGGCCAGAACCCCGCACACTTCTGTGTCCAGACAGCGCTGATGTTTCTGTCCCCTCAGCCGGCAGGCGGGCAGGGCAGGTGTCAGCTGGTGCCTGCTTGGTTACCTCAGAATCTTTAAAAAGGAAATGTTCCTGGTGGCTTACCACACCTGGAAGGGGCAGGTGCTTACAGCCCCTGTGATGTGTGTGCTCTGAGTCTGAAACCCTTTGCTGGGGCCAGGAAGGGCGCACCCTCCAGGCTCGGGCTACAGCTCACTCCCAGCATCCTGCGGGGCCTCGAGGACGGACCCCCCCACCACCACTACCACCCACAGCCACGCCCCTGGGGTCCAGAGACACAGCCCCGTGGAATGCTGCACCTCGGAAAACTTGCAGCCCCCAGTGAACGGGCCACCATTGTCCCAGGCTGCCCAGCTGCCTCCCACCTGGGGCAATTTATGAGGTCACGAACCATCTCGAGGGTGCAATTCCCTGCCCTGGTACCAATTGGTCCCAAAGTGCTTTACAACCTGCTTATAGCACCAAGGGAAGGAGCAGCCCCCACTCCCACGACAGGGACAGCCTGAAGCCCTGGTGGCCCCTGCCATTTGGCACCAAGGTCGGGGGCAGGCAGGGTCGCCCCGGTCCTGCCCCTTGGAGCCCGGGAACCCCAGCCTGGCTGGGCCATAGAGGTGCCTTTCCTCCTGCACTTTTTTTTCCGGGCTCTTCAGGCGTGAAAAGGGAGTACTAAAAACTGCTTTTTGAAACCTTTATGAGGATTAAGTTAGACGACAGATGTCAAGTGCTCGGGGAATGGGTTTTATGGACGTGAGGGTGGAAAGTCACGCGGAATCTCACCTGGACGTAGGAGCCTCCCTCAGAGGGTCTGCCCCTACCGCCCCGGGAAACCGCTTGGGAGCTGCGCAGGGCGTCAGCACACGGTGCAGTCTCACTTGTGATTTTAACACGATTTTTCCAGTAATAATTTCCCTGCTTTAACCTGCACGTGCCTTTTAAAGAACGTCATTTCCCGTCTCTCTGGGTGTCTTGCCTTTTCCTTCTTCTGGGTGGTCGTGAGATCGGTTCCTACTGATGCGGGCACATCCCAGCCACCCCTTGTTCTTTGCCGTATAGTATTCCACAGCGCAAAGGTTCTCCACACCCTGATCCAGACCCTCGTGGGAAGACACCGCCGGGTGTTTTGGTTGAGGGCTATGGAGCGTATCCGCTTCGAACAGGGCAATCCTGGAGGCGCTTCTGCCCAGCCGTGCAGTTGGGAGCCAGCCTCCTCCACTCCTCCTTCAACTCGTTCTCCACAGCAGGTAGGAGGGCCGGGGTGGGGGCCCACGGCGTCGAGGCAGTTTACCCCCAGGTTTGTTGAGGATGCCAGGCTAGCATGGAGCTTAGCAAAGCTTCCCTGTCTCCTCCTGCACCCCCTCCCACCCATCCACCCTGACTGCATTCCCGCCACAGATGTTTTACTGAGCCGTTACGATGCGCCCGCTGGGCACGGTGCTGGGTGCTGGAACACCGGGGGTATTCAGGGCAGGCAAGGTTTCCGCCCTCCGTGAGTCCTGTGTGGCAGACACCCAATAAGTAATTAAACACACAAATAAAGGCATGACTTCTGCTGTGTTGGGACTGGACAGATCAACTGGTATCTGTTCTCTCCCCAGCCCCCTGGGGTAAGCCCCCAGTTACCTAGTCAGGGTGGCCATATTGCCGTCACCCCAGGATCTGTGGAGTTGAGGACAGCAGACTTGTGCCGGGCTTCCTGCTCACAGAGGCCAGGAAGCTGATAAGCAAAGCTTCCTAAAGCCTGGGTGTCCTTTGGGCCACCCTTCCTCAGAGTGTCCACATCCTGGATGAAGCCCTTATAGAAGGAGGGCACAGCAAGGCCTCCAAATGGCCTGGCTGGGTGGCGGGGAGACACGCCCGCCCGGGAAAGAGCAGCGCCGGCCGTGTGCCAGCCCTGGGCAGCGTGGGTCCCCGCGCCCTGCCATTGACTGCTCAGTGCAGCCTGGCTCCACGGGAGAGGAAACCGAGGCTCAGAGGCCAGGCAGCAACGCGAGCAGGTCAATGTCAGACCCAGGAGCACACCGGCCTTCCGACTGGCCAGTGACCTGTCAAGGGGGTTCCCCCTCCTTCCCCTTGGAAGAACCGCAGGTGGCAGTCCCCAATTTGTTCCCTGCCCATTAACAGCCCAGACCTCCGAACCATACTGGGCGTCAAGGAATCAGAGCGGCGACATGTCACCTTTTGGGAGCTGACACCACTATTCTTATGTAATTCCACCCCGCCTCCCCCGGCCCCTCCAAGTGTGAGCTGGCAGACATCTGTCCCGTAAATCAAAGGGAGCCGCAGGACACGCCGGCTTTGGCGGGTCCCTGAGAATTTCGTGGAGCCCCTGGGAGAAGGCCCCGTTGTGAGCGGCCACAGCATTTGGAGAGTTAAAAGCCTCCTGGGCCGGCACGCTGTGGCCCCGGGAGGAGGTCACGGCCCCGGGAGGGAGGCCAGGAGGGAGTCAGAGTCCATCCCTGGAGGGCAGCTCCTCTGACCCCTCAAGGAAGTGTCCGTTCATCTGTCCGACGGGAAGGTTCCGGCTGGAGGATCCCGAGTAGGCCATTGTGCGGCAGCCCAGAGATTTGTTTGGGAGGAAGGTGACACTTGGGATGTGCAAGACGGCACTGTCCGCACACGTTTGCCCACTGGAGCTACAGGGACGTCCCAGCAGGTGGTCCCTCGCTGTTGATGTGGCGTTTCAGGGATGGGAGTCACTCAAGCACGCCAGGGGCACCCCCTTGTCTGCTGGTCCTGAGTTCATGTCTAAAAAGTATCTCCAATTTAATAGTTTGTGTTGCGATCATAAAAGTGATCCGTTTCCAGTGTGGGAAAACATGTAGGAAGAAAGCAGAGACGTGTACACGTAAGAAATAAACTAGAAATCCATAAAATAAAATAGAATGAGAGAAATAAAAATAAAATTCACTCACTTTTTTTTTAATGCACCTCTCTGTATATTTTTATTCTTTTATTTATTTTTTTTCCTTTTTGCTTTTTAAGAAACCAAAATTTGACTGTATATTTGGCGGGGGGAGGGGGCGGGGGGCAGGGGGTGTGCTCGGGTGACAACTTCCATCAGGGGCCCAGCGTTTGCATCCCCCTCGCTCATTTCCCAGCCGGCTTCCGACTCACAGATTCTCTCCCGGGCCTCGCCGGCCGGCCGCAGAAAGCGAGGCCCAGGTTCCAAACACAGGCTTTTCCCGATGAGACTGTAGCAGTGTCGTGCCGGGGCTGAGGTCGGAGGGGACTAGGGAGGGGTTTCTGCAAGCCTGCCAGGCTGGTGGGAAATAGACCATGAGCCCCGGAGGCCCCCAGGGTGCCTGGAAGGCAGCCCCTTAGTGAACCCACATAGCAAAGTGTCCAGGACCCTCTGCTCGAATGACGGGTGTCTGAGGCCAACCTTGGGGGCATCTGGGCCTGCTTGCTCTCTGCAAACCACCTCTGTCCAGAGGACTCCCTTGACTCTCCCTCCAGACACACACGCACACACACACGCCTGCATTCGTGCACACGCACACGCACACACACACAAACACAAATGTTCCCCTGTCTCCGTGCTGGAGGACAGTCTTGGAGCAGCCCCCCGCTACCCCTGGCTTGGGGGTCAGAGTGCTTTTAGTGGGACAAGCACTGTCTGATGGGGCCTGCGGTGGGCTGAACGGGGCGGGGGGCAAAGGTATGTCCACCTGAAACCTTGCATGTGATCTTATTTGGAAAAAAGGATCCTTGCACACATAATAAAGGGAAAGATCCCGAGGTGACATCATCTTGCATTACCCAGGTGGCCCTAAAACCAATGACAAGCGCCCTTATCAGGGAGAAGGCAGAGGGAGGTTTGAGGCAGAGAAAGGAATGGGAGGAGGCCGGGTGAGAACGGAGGCAGAGAAAGGAATGGGAGGAGGCCGGGTGAGAACGGAGGCAGAGACTGGACGGATGCGTCTGCAAGCCCAGGAGCGCCCGGGACCCTCCACCCTCAAGTCTGCGGAACAGCCCTGCCAAGAGCTGGAGCTCGGGCTTCCAGCCTCCTGCTGCGGGAGAATAGGTTTCTGTGTGTCAGCTGCCTCATACAGTCCCGCAGGACCACCTGCAGGTCCTGACCCGGCCGCTGTCAACTGCCCCATACAGTCCCGCAGGTCCACCTGCAGATCCTGACCCGGCCGCTGTCAACTGCCTCAAACAGTCCCGCAGGTCCACCTGCAGATCCTGACCCGGCCGCTGTCAACTGCCCCATACAGTCCCGCAGGTCCACCTGCAGATCCTGACCCGGCCGCTGTCAACTGCCCCATACAGTCCCGCAGGTCCACCTGCAGATCCTGACCCGGCCGCTGTCAACTGCCCCATACAGTCCCGCAGATCCACCTGCAGATCCTGACCCGGCCGCTGTCAACTGCCTCATACAGTCCCGCAGGTCCACCTGCAGATCCTGACCCAGCCGCTTACACGCTGGGTGGTCCTGGGGGTGGGGGGACCCCATGCCCCGAGGGATCAAGGTCACTCGGCAAAGCCTGGCACAGGGTTGGTGCCCAGTAGACGGCAGTTGCTGTTGTCACAGATGCCAGTCGTCATCGGGTGGGGGACATTTAGCGCCAAAGAAGGATAAGTGGCATGTCTGTCACTGCCTCTTCGGAAAACGTCCCCATACCTGATGGGAGGCAGGTGGTAGAGAAGCCTGGTGGGTGGCACGGTCTCTGGGCCATGCCGGCAACAGTCCCCGGTCAGGAAGGGGCAGGGGAACCAGAGCTCGGCCATGTTTCACCAGGGACATCACATAAACACACTCGGGGTCACTGGTCCCGAGTTCAAGAGGAAATGAGACCGTGACTCCAACTGTCTGGTGAGGAAGCATCTACAAGGAGCCCTTAAGACAAACAAAAGTCCTGGGAACCAGACACCGCGGACGCAAAGGGAGCTCCGCCCACACGAGGCCAGGTCGCCTATGCGGGTGACACGTCAGTCCTTGTCACTGTCCAGCCAGCATCTCTGCAGGGACCCCTCCAACCCCCCCTCCGTCCCGACACCCTCGGGGAATCGGCCAGCGGAGCTGAGCCGGCGCTCTGGGAGGACCAGTCAGAAGCCATGTCCATCTGCACCCCCACTCTGCGCTCAGGTCGAGAGGCCGCAACTCCCCAGACCTGGTGGCCGCTGCCAGGGTCCTGCGCCTGACCTCCTGTCGCAGGACGGCTGAGCACGCGTCAGGCCAACCCTGAGCTGCGTGTGGAGTGGGCTGCTGGGTCACCTGGGAACACAGTGGCAGGCCGGCTCCAAGGTCACGCCTCGGGCCAGGAGCCAGCCCGTCCACAGACCGGGTGCCCGTGCCTCACCCTGGAATATGCGCTGAAAGCTGTCGACCCCTCCCCAGGAAACTTGAGATCTCAGGGGGTCCAGAGGTCCGGACCCAGGAACCAGAAGTTACCCATGGATGCCTTGTGGTGATCTGAGGGCGAGGGCAAGACTGGAACCAGCGCCTAGGGGCGATTTTGTGGGAAAGGGTGAGAATGAGGGCGGGTGCTCTGCCGCGGACAAAGGGGGCGTGGCCGTTGAAGAGAAGAGGACACAGGGCTGGGGCGGGAGGAGAAATGGAGGTTGGGAGCTTCCTCTACCTCTTCTGCTGAGGGCCAGCCAGTTAGTTGTCCCTGTGCCTCAGTCTCCCTGTCTGTACGACGGAGCTATGTACTCACAATCCAGCACAGTCTGTGTCCTACAGACGCCGAGGAAATGGTCTGGACTAGAGTCGCCCAGGACGGGGCTCTGGGGAGAGGTCTCTCCTTGTCACAGTCTCACTGCAGGGAGAGGTCTAGGTCAGGGCTAATGAGGTCTGCCCTCCGGAGGTGCCCAGGCTCTGACGGCCTGACCCGCCTAGGGCCCCAGGGAGCCTCCAGCCAGGGCGGGAGCCGCCTCACTCTCACAGCGCCTCACTCTCACAGCGCCTCACTCTCACAGCGCCTCACTCTCACAGCGCCTCACTCTCACAGCGCCCTCTGCAGCCGACTGGTCCCGTTTCCCTGGACGGGGAAATGGGGGTCGAGCGCTTGTTCCAAAGCACACAGTGGGAGCCTTTGGAAAGAGCCTCCAACCCCCTCGATCTGCGGTTTATACAGTCAGACACCCGAGCCGGAACTGAGCCCGGAGCGTGTGTTTAAACGCCTCCAAGTAGAAATACCTCTGGTCTCCACTCAGAGGCGCATTAAGATTGGTCGAGGCCTTGGGTACAGAAGAAAATATTGAGCCCCTTAAGAGAGAGAGAGAGAGAGAGAGAGAGAGAGAGAGAATAAGAATACATGTTAATCCTATTTTTAAATAAATAAAAAAATACTAGGTGCGATTGACGTTAAACTGAAACATAGGAAACCAAACTTGGTGTCATTAGAAAAAAGTGTCCAGCCTGACCTGTGGTGGCGCAGTGGGATAAAGCGTCGACCTGGAACACTGAGGTCGCTGGTTCGAAACCTTGGGCTTGCCCGGTCAAGGCACATATGGGAGTCGAAGCTTCCTGCTCCTCCTCCTTCTCTCTCTCTCACTCTCTCTCTAAAAAATCAATCAATAAAATATAAAAAAAAAAAAAGAAAAAGAAAAAGAAAAAAGCGTCCAGTTGAGGTTTTGTGGGGACCTTCAGAAGTCGGGGCCCAGGGCGCCCGCCATGAAATCGACCTGTCTCCACCGACCTGCCTGAGAAGCCGTGCTGGGGGAACGGTGGTGACCGAGACCTCCACACCCCCACCGCGGGGCTCACAGTCAGGAGGCCCAGGGACGTCTGGAGAGATGGCGTGAATCACGTTATAGCCATCATCGTGGGTGCTGCAGAAGAAGCCACGTCCTCTCTGAGCCTCCGTGTACTCACCCGTGAGACGGCGACAGCCCCTCAGAGCCCCGGGGATGAGGGAGACTGCACACGACCCCCTGGGCACATGCACACACATGCACGCACGCCCTTGAGCTTATGCACACACACGAGAATACACTGCACTCACACGTGGGCATGCATGCCCATGTCCACATGCACAGGCACGTTCATGGGTGTGCTCATATAGTGTCCGGCCCAGAGCGGGCATTCGGCTGAAAGGTGACTATCAGCCGCAGTAACCAGGGTAGAAGGTGCTGGAAGCTTGGGCAGGAGGTTGGCTTTTCAAGATTTCTGTACCCTAAAAGGGCTGCTCCCTGGGACCTGGGCACGGCCCTGCTGTTTAGGTCACACATGAGAGTAACCACTTCAAATAAGGTCCTGACACCTCATATGGACCCAGAGCCAGCCACCAAGTTCATAAAAATTATTTCCTGTTTAAAAAAAGGTGGGATGGAACATATAACTAATGACCAAAAAGGAAGCTCCCAGCGGGGAAGAGATGGAGTTGTTCTCTACGGTGCAAAGTAAGATGGCAGAGAGAGAGTTCCTGGGGGAATGACAAGACCTCAGGGTCGTGCCTTGGGGAATGGAGACCTCAGAGCAATGTCCTGTGCCATCAGGGATACAACATGAAGACCCCAAATAGCCTGAGTCCACCATGCCCTGCTCGGTGCCTCTCTGAGCCGCAGTTTCCTGCTCTGGGAAGTGGGCTCAGGGAAGGGACCGCAATGCACTCGTGGCACTCTGCTGACCTCCCACGGGAGCACATCTGGGAACCCGGTTTGGGGGCTCCAGACCACTGCCCAGTGCCGACGACAAGCCAGCAGCCGGTTCCAGGCAGGTGGGTTGGGTCTTCCCCTCTTTCTGTTATTTTGAAAAATTCCAAACCTCCAGAGAATAGTAGAAGGAACACCTGTGGTCCTTCACCTGGATCACCGACATGTCTCCCACCTTTGTATTCCTCACCTCTTGCATACACAGGTATATTTCTCTGAACCATTTGAAAATCTGGCATGGCTGGCCCTGGCCAGTTGGCTCAGTGGTAGAGCATCAACCCAGCATGTAGAAGTCCTGGGTTTGATTCCTGGTCAGGGCACACAGGAGAAGCGCCCATCTGCTTCTCCACCCTTCAACCCCTGCACACACATACACCATCTCTCTCTCTCTCTCTCTCTCTCTCTCTCTCTCTCTCTTCTCCTCCTGCAGCCATGGCTCAATTGGTTCGAGTGCATTGGCCCTGAGCGCTGAGGATGGCTCCTCCATGGAGCCTCTGCCTCAGGCGCTAAAAATAGCTCATTTACAAGCAAGGCCACAGATGGGCAGAACATTGGCCCCAGACAGGGGTTGCCGGGTTAGGGGTGCATGCGGAAGTCTGTCTATCTCCAAATTCCATTCCCAAGGGCCCCTGTAGCGACCTTTATAGAGCAGTTTACTCTCTTTTGGCATGTTTTTTCTACTGAGGTGAAGTTCACGTAACATAAAATTAGCCGTCTTCAAGTGTAAAATTCAGTGTGGCCTTTAAGCATGTTTACAACTCCGTTTATCAAGTTTCAAAACATTGTTACCCCTTGGCCCAAACAAAGCCCCTTACCCATTAAGGAGCCAGTCCCGTGGCATCCTTCCCCCAGCCCTGCCAATGACCGCTCTGCTTAGGCAGGTGTCTCTGAAAGGAACCCTGAGCACGCCTTTATCGCAAACCAATGTCTGGCTGGGTCGTGTGTGTGTGTGTGTGTGTGTGTGTGTGTGTGTGTGTGTTTGGGAAGGAAGGGGATGTTGTCACACTAGAGAGTGTTCTTGTCCCCTCTCTGCTGCCCACGGGCAGGGCATCTTCAGGCAAATCTTTTCCCCTTCTTGGTTCTTATTTTGTTCATTTGGGGACAAGGGGAATCAAGAAAATTGCGTGGAGGTCCTGACCAACCCTAGAAATCTGAGTCCATCCACTCAAACGACCTGGAATAGCACTATGCTGCCTAATGGTCTCTCCCAGGCCTGCGGGCAGCTGGGCAAAGTGGGAGGGGGTCCCTGTCCTCGCAGCGCCCCTGACTTCTGGGTCTCTTACCTCATTCAGCTTTCTTCCCCGAGCCTGCTCACGGTTCCGCTACCCCTTGGTGGGCTTTGTGCCTCAGTTTCTCATCTGTAAAATGGGTTAAAAGCTGATTCTCTGCAGGAGGAATTCCGGAGGGGCCAGCAGTGTAAGGTGGACCCGCGCGGGAGGTCGTGCACGTGAGCGGAGGCGAACAGACCCGACCTGATTCGGGGTGAGCCACTGTTCTTCCTCTCCCGCGCTGGCGGGTTTGCGTCCCTCGGGTCGGCGTCTCTCCGACAGGAATTCTGGATTCTCAGGGGCACCGTGAAAATGAGAGTGGGTTTCACGGAGCTGGAAAGTGCTCCCTGAAATGTAATGACGACACCATACAGAGGCCATGCCTGGGGGAGCGTGTTCTGCTGGGGACTTCTGGAGAGGGGCTTGTTTACGCTGCCCCTACTGGCGGAAAGCGTCCTGCACCGGAAATGCCAACCTCGGCCCGCGTGTGGCCTCGCTGGGGGCCCTGGCTGCTGGGTCCGATCCAGGGGGTCTGACCCGCCGGAAGTCCTCGGAAAGGGTTGGCGGATCAATGAACCATCAATATGGTGATGGAACCAGGGACGGGCGGAAGGAGGGATGGGCAGAAATATCAAGGAAAGGAGGGACAAATGGATGAATGCAGTAAATTCATGGCCACGTGAACACCTCCAGGCTCCTTTCAGCGGCTCGTGCACGATCTCTGGACCACCCGCCCTGTGTCAGACTCTGCGCAGGGCACTCCACCTCCGCGGAGCTGTCTGGGGAGGAGACGGACGGGGCAGCCAATAACCACGAGGAGAAATGAGGGCAGGTGTGACGTGATGCGCGTGATGCCCACTGACGCTGGCCACGCTTAGAAGGGGGTCCTCCCTCGTGGTCCTGCTGGAGTCACCACGGGGACTCAGATGACCCCCCCCCACACTGCGAAAACATCGGGGCAGAGGACAGAGATGGGGCTGAGAAGCCAGAGGTCAGGGTCCTGGCTCTACTGTGGACCTGGATGTGGGCGGGCATCTCCATTCTCTGAAAAAGAGGCTGCTTCAGTTTCTCTTCTTCTTTTTTAAAATAGAGCGTAAGGACGAGGTTCGTGACTTGGATTCCCGGATTCAAATCCAAACTCTGTTGTTTATTAGCTTTGTGACTCTGGGCAAGATGCAATGACTGAGCCTCACTTTCTCCATCTTTAAAATGGGCGCTGCGGGAATTAAACAGGGTAGAGGAAGTGCCTAGTGCACTTCCGGGCACATCCAGAGGTCTTCCTGAGTGTCAGCCACCCCCCTTCTGACGTCATCATCATCATCATCATGACCAGCACAGTGTCCCGTACACATCAAGCCCGCAGCTAACTGTGGTGGGCGTGCCTGTCTCAGGGTGCCCTGTGACCTCTGAGGGCAGAAAGGGAACGCGCACTGTGGGAAGGTCATTGGTGTTTTGAAGAGAGAGAGGGGGAAAAAAACATCACTTTGTGTATCAAGTTGGAAGAAGAGCCAGCCAGTGGCGTGTGACCCTTCCACCTGCAAGGCAGGCTTGTGACAGGGACAGAAGTCGGCACTCACAGGCCTGGGGCCCCAGTACTTCCCAATGTCAATATTTTAATTTTGCGACTCTAAGCAAAGTCACCATTAGCACCACCAATGTTGTCTTGTTCAGCTACATTTTGTTTTCCTTAATTAGGTACACACAGGTCACAATATTTCCTATCGGAACATATTTCTATTTTGATGATGGAGATAAGGGGACAAAAAAAAAATTCATGGACAGACAGTGGCTTTACAGCCAGGATGCCAGCACCTGTCACCACACATGACCAATTAAGGCACACGCACACACCCAGTTGCTGCCCAACAGGGGACGCTCGGCCAGTGGTGGGTCTCCGGCCCTGGGGGTGGAGGCGAGAGAGCAGGTAAACTGGCAGCGAAAGGCCTCCAGTCCCAGCTCCTGGACCACATGGGCCACTGCTGGTGGCTACATTTTAAACACAATCCCAGACTCGTCCAAAGCAGTCTGGAGGAAGCCGTGTGGCCCTTAGTGTGTGCAGAAGCAGGGTAGTTTCCTGACCTCCAGAGAAAGCTGCCACGACCCACCTGATCCAGCACGTGGACCGGGCGTACCTGGGGAAGAGGCCATGGGGCCAGTGGTTCCCTTTCTGAGAGTGGACAGGTGTGAGAGCATCTCCAGTGTCCTCTCCGTGTGATGTGGGAGGGGACACTGGAGTGTCCTCTCCGTGTGATGTGGGAGGGGACACTGGAGTGTCCTCTCCATGTGATATGGGAGGGGACACTGGAGTGTCCTCTCCGTGTGATGTGGGAGGGGACACTGGAGTGTCCTCTCCGTGTGATATGGGAGGGGACACTGGAAAGGACCTACACTAGGGTGTAGATTGCCCACCCAGAGGAGTCCCACTCAGATCTGCTGGTGTCAGAGGGGCCTTGGATGAGCATTTAGTGCATGGGAAATGTTTATGGGACCTTGGGAGGGGCACAGGGAAGTGCTTAAGAAGACACGTTTGACACTGTCATGTAAATTTCTAACCGCCAGGTGAAAAGAGAAACGATTATTCCCATAACGCAAATACTAGAAGTGAGGCTGAACAAGATTTTTTTTTTTTTTCCTGCCGGGACACTGGTTAGAAAGGATGACAATCTCTCATTTGCTACTCAATCAAGAGGAGCCACCGTGACAAGCTTGGGTTGAAGGAGGGCGACCCCCGGAAAAGGGTTTATTAGGGCCGTTAAAACTACCCCAGCGAACATCGAATCCGGAACAAAGCCACCAAGCCAAGCCCTCCTGACCATCTGGGTCTGAGACCGCTAGGGCCGTGCCTGGGCTGAGCAGGGGCAGTTGGGCTGACGGACCGGCTAGCGTTGCCCACTCCATCCAGAGAATGAAATCTCACCGGCGCGAGTCAGCTGGCTCGGCCACCTGGACCAAATCGAATGCAGCCTGGAAAAGAAAAACCAGCCGAACCCCAGGACACTAAGGGCGGCCGGGGTCTCGCGGGTGCTTTGAGAGCCTCGGAAACAGGTCCCCACCTTCTTCAACTTGGTAGATCTCACCTGGACAGCCTTAGCCGCAGCGCCCCCTGCTGGCCGGCGCCGCCTTTGCGCGGCCCCTCTAGGCTTCCTCCTACCACAGACCAAGGGCACCAACTAACCTGCGCGGGCTCTCCCTCCCTCCCCGACCACCTGGGTATCAATCCGCCCACCTGGTGCCTGGCCAACTCTGTGAGCCTCAGTTTTTCTCACATGGAACAGGGATTAGTCACCTAAACTCTCCGAGCACTGCTGTGACTACAAAATGCCCGGGATACCACAGACAGACCCTAAGTGGGCAGGCAGCTGTCACTCTATGTCCACTCTCCCCTGTGATCCCAGCATGAGGCTGAGAGCAGGGACGAGGAGGCACCGGCCCAGCAAGTTCATAACCTGCCCAGGGAACGACCGGGTATAGATGGTTGCGGCACAGGGTCTGACCCGGGAGCCCGAGCACCTGCAAGGAGACCACACCGCCTCCCCCCCCACACAGCGTGGCCTGGATTTACAAGCCTGTCGGCCTGGGTTCAAATGACAGGTCCACCATTTACAGGTTGTGCAGCTGTGGGTCCCTCTACCACTTTCTAGGGTCCTCTATCTGTTCCGTGGGAAGGAAGGGCAGGATGCCATGGGGACTAAAACCGAAAACACCCATTAAGTGATTGCAGCAGAATAGAAAACTGCCCCCCCCCGCCCCGCCATCCTCCTGAGCTCCCACATAGATCACAGCGGCCACTCTTTTCCCACCGCGAGCGGAGCAGGGGCAGCTGAGGGGTGGGGGTGGAGCCAGGGGGCGGAGCCAGGAGCTGGCGTCTGCCTTCCTCCCCCCAGCCCGATTTGGGGGCGTCCTCCCTGCAGCCCCTTGCCACCCTCCTCAGACCCCGCATTTATCCAAGATCTTTAAAAACGAGAGCTGCAGGGGAGGGTAATTAACTTTAATAGGAGCCGCCGTCGATTTAAAGCCACAGGGGGGAAGTAATTAGATTTAACAGAAGCCACGGCTTTCTGAACCAAGACACTCAGCGCGGGGGTCCCTGGCCTGTTAAAGCCTTTGAGATGATGTCTTTTTTTTTTTTTTTTTTTTTTTTTTTTTTTTTTTGTTAAAGACGTTCCTGGTGACATTTTCTGCGGGCTCCGTCATTAACGCCAGTCACTGGGGTATGAACGTGGCCTTCGCTCATTGAAATTCATCAGGCCTGGCACGTACGGTTTTCCTTCCTTCCCTGTGTCTGCACCGTTCGCTCTCCCATCGCCCTGGCGCTGAGCTAGTGTGGCTTTTCCCCAGATCCAACCTCCTGGAGCCCCACACCCAGCAGTTGGGGGTGGGGAGAGGGCTGGAGGAATAATGACAAAGAATTGGTGTTGAGTCAAAGCCGCCCCCCCCTCTCCCCCGGGGGAGACCCCCTCACTTTCCGCCAGGGCATTCTCTGGAGGCTGTTTCCATTTTCAGAACATCGTTCGAGGAGGTTTCTGGTTTGCAGGAGCTTCTTCAATTTCCCCACCTGGCGCCGGCCCCAACCCAGCAGCGTGTATAGTGGCTCCTCTGGCCCTCCCCGCCAGGTAAGGAGCTCCCCGACCTCTCCACAGCGGCGCTGCGGTTAGAGACCCAGGGACTGGGTCAACGACAAAAACACTGGGGCTCAGCTGCTCCAAGCGCCCGGGTCTGAGCTGGTAAATCAGTTTCTCAATCTGCCCCAGAAGGTCCCTCCACCAGGACCGCAGGCGGGTAAGAGCAGAGGCCGAAACCCGGGCTGAAGCGCCACCTAGTGGCGCCCGCGCGACGCCCCCATTGTTTCTGTGAGGGCGGAGATCGCGCCTGGCCCCCCGCTGGGGTACAATTTACCGGGATAAAAAGTGGCCGGGGGTGGAGGAGGGGCAAGGATCGCGAGAACAGAAGTAGGGAGAACTCGGCGGGGTCCGAACTAAAAAGGGGAAATTCTAACGCACGGCTTTACGTCCGGGGGTAGGAGGGTTGGCACGGTCGTGGGATGGAGCGAATGAGGCTTTTAAGGAAGAACGCCCTAAAACCGAGGCAATGTTCTTCCTGACCGGGGTGAGGGATGCAAAACTCAGTGCCTGCCAGTCTCTGGTTCCGGGGTTCCTGTCCCGCCCCTGCTAGCGCCCCGCGACGAGCGCATTCCCTGGGGAGCCGCGGCCTGGAGGCGGGGCTCCGTTGTCTCCTTTATTGCTTTATAAAATCAAACTCGCCCAGTCAAGAGCGACCTGGCTGCCGGCCCCGCCACCGAGCCGCGGGGAGGAGCTCCTGCGAACCCTACCGCGAAGCGGGGCCTCCTCTCCCCCCCTCCACCCCTGCCCCATCCGGACGACCTGGGCGGGGTCACCCGGGCAGGGCCCGGGAAGGGGGCTGGGGCCGGAGGCGGGGTGTGAGTGGGTGTGTGTGGGGGGCGGGGGCCTGATGCAATCCTGATAAGAAATGCGCGGGTGTAGTGGGCACCTACGCGCCCGCCGGGAGGGTAAGGCACACTATATAAGGCCGCCAGCCGGGAGCCGCCGCGCCGTCGGAGCAGCAGCAGCGTTGCGCACCCAGAGCGCACGGCTGGCTGGAAGGCCGTGGCCATCCCTACCTCGTCAGGCACAGCCTTCTGCACTCCCGCTGCCCGAACTGCTCCGGAGCCAGAGGCGAGTGCCATGCAAGGCGCGCGGAGCTGGTGTGTGGTGGCCCGCGCCCTGGTGCTGGCCGGCCTCTGGCTGGCTTCAGCCGGGGGCCCCCTGACTCTCTCGGACGCTGGGCCGCACGTGCACTACGGCTGGGGGGAGTCCATCCGCCTTCGGCACCTGTACACCTCCGGCCCTCACGGCCCCTCCAGCTGCTTCCTGCGCATCCGCACCGACGGCGCAGTGGACTGCGCGCGGGGCCAGAGCGCGCACAGTGAGTGCCCGCCGCATCCCCTTCCTGCCCAGCGCCCCTTCTTCCCTTCAACGCCTTCTACTCCCGCGGGCTCCTCACTCCTGGGAATGCCAGGTTCTGGCACACCCGCATTCTTTTTTCCTCCCCGGGTCCCCTGACAGCGCGCGGACCTAGGGGAGGACATACTGGGGCGTGAACCTACCGCACCCATGTCCTTTCCTTGATTCCCCTTTGGCTCCCGCGGACCCCACGCTCGGGGAAACCCCGGGTCATGACACCTTGGCGTTACAGCCCCTTCTCGAACCCCCAGACAGTGTGAGGGAGGAGATGGGGAAATGGGGAGGGGGCACAGGCGCTTGCACCAACCGTACCCACGTGTCGTGGGCCCCGTGGGTCCTGGCTGCAGCTTTTTTCCTTCTCTCCCGCCAGGTTTGGTGGAAATCAGGGCAGTGGCACTGCGGAATGTGGCCATCAAGGGCGTGCACAGCGTCCGGTACCTGTGTATGGGAAGCGACGGCAGGATGCTAGGGCTGGTAGGTGACGCGCTGTGGCGGGGGCTTGCAGGGAAGAGCGTGGGTCGCGCTGGATCCAATACAGGGTTCCCTGGCTTCCTCCGCTCAGGCCCCATCGAGGTCGGAGGGGAAGACTGCATGGGCTGGGTTAAGTTAATGTCCGACTTTTTCTACGGAAGTTTAGGGTCCAGCCAGTGGCTGGCTAATGGTTCAAAGACGCCTTTGCATTTTCAATCGAGCCAAAAACCAACCCAGAAGGGAACCCGTTATTCGGCTCTCTTTGATAATTAAACAGGAAAAGCCACCTCGGGCCCTTTCAGTCTGGGCCTGTTCGTGGGTGGTCCTCGCCTCCGTTCCCCTCCCTGCAGTACTTAAAAAAAAAGAAAGAAAGAAAAAGGGTGTATCCACAACTCGGATCCTTTTCAAAAGGTAAATCTTCAAACAAATAAGAAAGAATGACATTTGGGATTGGAGATATACTTTTTAAATTAATTTTTATCTACTAGAAAAATGTTTGTACAGACGCATCAGAATATCCCAAAGCATCCTCGTGTTCCGCTCACCTGTACGGAAATGCTTTGGGGAGGAAGGCTAGAGGGATGGGACGGGATGGCCCAGGTACCCACGGGAGTCTCAGGGCAGGAAGTGTGCAGATGCTGGGTCTCTGGTCACCGGGAACAAAGACTGAGAGTTCAAAGGGAGCCTCCGCCCCTCCTGGCCCGGGTCTCACAGTGGAGACTGTGTGAGGTCCCGGCGGGGCACAGTGGGGCACGGAGCCTCAATGCAGCCCCGCTGGGCCAGGAGCTACAGGGGAGGAACGGGGGGCGGAGACTGCGCCTCGGGGGATGTCACCACTCCGCACAAGAGTTGCAGATGCCCGGCCTCTCCCGCAGCGCCAATCTTTTTTAGTTTTTCAAAATTGGGCTGAAGCTCTTGACAGCGGTTTTTTAGTTCATTTATCCAGAGTCTGCGTTTCAGGTTTTATGTTGGAATCCTTGGTGAAAGGACTAGAATGCAGGGAAAGAGAGGAGGTGGTCCGCTTGCTGAAAGCCGACACCCAGAGCTGCTCAAACCTTAGTTGCAACTTTAGTTATTGTGCTGTTTACTGACTGGGGCAGGGGGGGCGGGGGGCTGGGGGAGGGCAAGGATGATGGGAGGTCCTGCTCGGGCTGATGAGTCTAACCCTCCATTCTTCTACTCCAAGTGCCTGTGTGTGTGTGTGGGGGGGTGCATTTAAAACCCACTTCTGCCTCTTGATCCCTTGGGCATGGCTTAGCAAAAATGGAGGATTTACTCTTAAGGGGGGAAAAAAAAAGGTCTACGTTCTCCTAGAAACTTGAAATCGTTTTCTGTTTCCAAATGCAGAAAAGAATGAAATGCCAATTTCTCCCACATAACCAGCCGAAGTAAGAAAGTTCACCATTTGGTGTTATTCCTCCTTGTTTGTTTGTCAATTTGCACTTACCCCCTCCTGCTGTCTGGTGGTTTTATCCCCCGTGCCTGGGCTGCGGACCTTATCAGAGCCTTATCAACGCGTTGCTCACCCACCTGCAGTTCAACGACCTTTGTAGGCTTAGGCAGAAATGAGACTGGGTACTTCCCGGGGTTGCTTACCGCCCAGCCCTCCTGGCTCCCTGCCGGGGGCTGTCCTCTGTGTCTACAAGGGGTAATGACACTCTAGTTGGAGACAGAACTTGCCCGTTGGCACCTCCTAATCAACTGTGAATGGTCTGGGACCTGGCCCTACTTATCCTCCCCCGCAGCGCATTTCCGGCCACCCCCCTCACCACTCCCCGCTGGGAGCAGGCGCTGCCCGGGGCCTGGGGGGAGGGGGCTGCCTTTATCTGGCAGATCCTGGCAGGCTGCCTGGGCTGGAGGAACTGGAGAGGGCTGACGGTTCTCACAAGGGCCCCAGACAAAAAGGCCTGAGAGTCTCTCGGTCATTCTGGGTCTAAATGGGGACTAGATTCTTGATAGGATTACGTGTGATTCTTAATTAAAAGACGGATCCTCAAGGATAACAGTTTAGCTGTGTTTCCGAAAGTGCTTGCGGACTGTGAGGGAGGGAGTTTTTCCTGTCCACACTTAGGTGTTTCAGGTCAAGGAAGGGAGGGGCGCGTGTGCATAGCCTGCCTCTGAGTGGTGGCTGTTAATTGCTCAGACCAAGAAGAAGCTTAAAAAGTGAGTTGTATAGAAAACACAAGGGATCGATACAAAGTATATAAAGATAACAGAGTAATACACACAATCGAGCCAAAGTGTGTGTGTGTGTCTGTGTTTACAGGCTGTAAATTATAAAGGGATGTGAAGTGCAGATGTAAATTTATACAGAAAGTACACAGAATTAGTATGTCAGTTAATTTTATATTTAACATGTACTTAATATAGTGTAACTGTTAAAATACAACAGCGGGAACCTAGTCAGTGATCTTGTCATTGTGCTCTCGGATGGGTACCTGACTTACCAGGTGATCACTTCACAAATTATATGTCTGATGACTGTTGTATACCTGAAGCCTAATGTATTGTATGTCGACTGTAATTGAAAAATGAATTGAAATGATAAGTGTTATAAATGTATATTAAAAGGTAGTAAGTACAAATCTATGTATAAAAATAAGTACTTTCAAGACCTTTATATTTAAAATACCATACTTTATAACCCTTAACACCCCCCCACACCCACACACACACATACACTAACAGCTCAGGTTGAGCAGTGGGATGTGACACCGATGCCCACCTGTACCAATCTCTACTTCCAGTGGCGCGACCCCCAGGGAAGGGGGCGCCCACTGGTGCTCATGGCCGCCTGTGCTGTTCTCTCCGCAGCCTCAGTTCTCGCCAGAGGACTGCGCCTTTGAGGAGCAGATCCGCCCCGACGGCTACAACGTGTATCGGTCCAAGAAGCACCAGCTGCCCGTCTCTCTAAGCACTGCCAGACAGAGGCAACTGTACAAGGACCGGGGCTTCCTGCCGCTGTCCCACTTCCTGCCCATGCTGCCCAGGACCCCGACGGAACCCGAACACCTCGAGGACCACCCGGAGTCCGACCCGTTCTCTTCGCCCCTGGAAACGGACAGCATGGACCCTTTTGGGATCGCCAACAAACTGAGGCCGGTGAAAAGCCCCAGCTTCCAGAAGTAACTGAGACCCTTGGCCTTCCCCCCACCCCCGGGCCGGGACCCGAGGCCTGTGGCGCTTGCCGAGGAGGCTCTGGCTGTGCTTCTGCAAGAACAACCCGAGGCCCATGTTCTATTTAGCTCTAATAGAACCACTTAGAACTTGTACATATAGACAGTTTGACATGGGCTGTGCCAGTTTCTAGGGGATAGACTTGTATGATCATAAAATTGTAAGCCCTTTCTTCCCCCTTCCCCTCCCCAAGTACTACCCCAGCTCCCTACCCTGACTTGGGTCATTGCTGGACAGGGGCTGTCCATGTGCTGCCCCAGATCCACTTGAATACCTCCACTGATGGGGAACTCCTCTATCTTAAGCCAAGGCTGAATTCTCTGCAGATTTCTACCATAATGTCCAGCAGGGGGCAGCCAGAAGAAAAACACTCATTTTAAACTCATGTACAGGCGATCAACTGAGCAGCAGGCGAATCTGACCGAACCACACTTGTTAGCATGGGTCCAGAGCTCCCCTTCAGCCCGGGGGAGGACGCCCCCTGGTGGCTGGTTCTGGAATAGAGAGCCCGCAGCGTGGGGCAGTTCACCCCTTCCTTGGCTCTCCTCTGATGGCCCGCGCCCTGTGCGCAGCCAATACTGTCCCGGGCTCAGGCCCGGTTCCCCCTAAGACAAAAGGCCATTCTGCCACCTACTCAGAGGGCCAGGACACGAAAGCACAGTCCCTGCCTCAGTGACTAAGAGAGTCCCGAGAATTGGAATTGGGTTTGCCCAGGTAGTGGGTGTCACGCGAGGCCTTTGAGATGGACCCCCTCCCCCAGCCCCCCCCACTTCCCTCCCCCCACCCCAGGTCCCCCATCACGTTGGGGCGCTGGCTCCTCCTCCAGCGCTGTGTATCTTGAACCTCGAAGAGCAGAGACCAAAGCTGCTTCCATGCCCCGGCCCTTTTCCCTGACACCAAGTCACCGTGCTGGGGACCGGGCAGCTTCCAACCATAGGCGAGCCCGCACGATTCATTCAAAAGCCAGAAAAAGGAAGATTTGAAAGCCCCAAATCCTACCAGTAGCTTCTGGAAGCAGCGGGGACTTTGAGTTTTCCCAGCACTTAGTCGCCAACGTGATATTTATGACTAATTTATTTTGTTTGATAGGCACATCTCTTTTATTTTCCTACTTTATTTATACCCCAAATTGTATTTATGTGTTGTACATAGAGTTTGGCTTTTTTTTTTTTTTACATTAAAGCAGAGTTTGTATCAGTGATGCGTTCTGTTACCCAACCAGACGTGGGAGGGAAGAGCAGTGTGGGGGCGGGAGCGGGGGGGGGGGGGGGAGCAGCCTGCGGTTTAGCTATGTCCTTATTTTTGCGTTTTCTACAAAGCGTTAGATCAGATTTTTCCCCCCAATTATAGTTGACAGTATTTCATATCGCTTTCAGGTGTACGCCACAGTGGTCAGACATTTCATTTATGAAGTGATCCCCCAGTAAATTTAGCACCTACCTGACACCATGCCTAGGTATTACAGTATTATTGGCCATATTCCCTGTTATTACAGTATCACTGGCTATATTCCCTGTGCTGTGCTTTGTACCCCTGTAACTGTGACAGAGCTGGCAATTTGTTATTCTAAATCCTACCCCCCTTTTCACCCAGCGCCCCAAGCCCCCTCCCATCGGGCAACCGTCAGTTTGTTCTCTGTGTCTGTGAGGGCTTCTGTTTGGTCTGCAGATTCCACACCGCGGTGGAATCAGATGGCATGTGTCTTTCTCTTTCTGATTTATGTCACTGAGCACAGCACTGGCTAGCTCTGTCTACGTTCTTGCAGATGGCTAGGTTTCGTTCTTCTGTTTATGGCTGAGTAATATTCCAGTGTGTGTGTGTGTGTGTGTGCGTGCACGCGCATGCATGTGGACCACCTCTTTATCCATATGGCTATTGATTAGACAAAGCAGCTTGGTTTGCTCCCTATAAGCCTCCCTCGCTGTACCGCCCCTCCAAGTCGAGACTCCGGTGGGTAGAAGAGGTTTAAGTTAACCAGCTCCTTAGTGGTGGAGGCTGGTGTGGGCCCTTCCTGCCTGGGTGCCAGCTTCCTCATACCACCTCTGCTAGGAGGCTGGAGTGGTCAGGGTGGCATCTGGGTCAGAAATGTCACTCAGGAAACAAACCCCAACTCACAGTGGTCTAAGTGGGGGTATCTCACTGGCATATTGACATCTGGGGCCGCCTAGTTCTTTGTTGGGGGCAGGCACTTCTGAATATTCTCGGGGGGGGGGAGCGGCACTCCCCAGCCTCTCTCCCTCTAGATGTCGGCAGCACCGCCCTCATTGTGGCAACCAAAATGTCTCCAGCCATTGCTGCATGTCCCTGGCGGGAAAAACCACCCCCTGATGGAGAACCCCAGGCTCCGGCACGGAGGGTTTCTTTCTGTCCAGCGACAAAGCCGGTGGCAGTGTGTCTGTGTTCACTGCCCACGAGGCCCGGGCTGTGCTCTCAGATTCTCCTGGCATCTCCAGTCAGGTGGCCTTGTGGTCTCGGCCTGGTTGCTGAGCCTTCAGCAGCCCGTGCTCCAGTTCGGGAGGGGGGACCACTGCCGCATGGACCTTGCCGGAAAGCTGAGCCTCCTTAGAACCCCCAGCAGCTCTGGTTCCGCTGTATGAGCAGACTGGTCACAGGGCCTTCCCAGCTCATGGCAGGCTGGGCCAGTATGTCTAGTGGGGCACACTGCTGCTCTGACCACATGGGGGGTCTGTTAACAAGGGAGAAGGGGGCAGGAGATGATACGGGGGTGACTGACGTGAGGACCTGCATCCTCAATGCAGACACAAGTCCAGGTGACCAGGCAGGTGGGGGGTGTCGTGCTGGCTGGTCAGTCCTGTATCTGAGCCTCGGTGATAAACCGACAGCTGCTCACACACCCGACTGACATCAGTTCTCTGGTTCGAATGGGTTCTATAGTCACCGAAGTTGTAACTGGGGGAGCTGGGGGAAGCGGACACAGGACCTCTTTGTACGATCTCTGCAGCTTCCTGCAAATCTGTAATTACTTCAAAATGAGTAGGGGAAAACAACAACTGTTCTCTGATAGCAGAAAACCACAAATGTTTGCTCCTTCAGCCGTCCAGACCACACCTGTGGCATGGCAGAGCCCCAGACTGGGCCCCAGGCTGCCTGGCGGGGAGGGGGCCTGGCAGGTCTCCCTCTTACCAGCGGCACATTCTGGAGCAGTTCGCTGACTTATCTGAACCCCGACGTCCTCCTCTGTGCCAGGGATGAGGACGGAATGAGCATAGAGCCCGAGGACAGCGTCCGGCCTGGGCCCGTATCTGGTTCCCTCACTCACCGGGGAGCTAACTGGATGCTTATGTGGACCCATGACAACTGAGATCCTTGTTCAATTCACGAGGCGCCTCCTGTGACCCAGCAAAGGGTTCCCACTCTTAAACCATCTTTCACAATGATGGCAAACCCCGGAGCACCCAGAGTTGACCTCCCCCGCCCCACTTGCCCATCAAGATACTCCTTTTAATGCCCTCCCCCACCATGCGACTCAAATGCTAATTGGAGACCTGGGTGGGCAGGACTGGATGATGCACCATGACCCAAGCAGGACCAGAGAGGGGAAGGTGCTCATCCAAAGTTGCACAGCCCAGTGAAAGGGCTGTGGGGTCAGGATGACTCAGCAATGAATCCCCAGGTCTGTTAAACCTGCTGTGTCACCTTAGTAAGTCCCATCACCTCTCTGAGCCTGCATCCTTGTGCAGACGAAAAGAGTAACAATGTCTGCATGGCTGGATGTTGGGAGAATTGAATGGAGCTATGTCTGCAAGATGCTCGGGGCACAGCCGCCCTCACCGCCGAGGCTGGACCTCTCAGCCCGGAGGAAGCATGATTCCCATTGGTTCTGGAATTTGGCTGCCTGACGGCATCACCTGGGGAAAATCCGACAGCTGGGCCTCACTCCAGAGGTCCCGGTTTAATTGGAATGCGTGTGGCCTGGACAACAGGACTTTTGTAAAGCTCCCTTGGGGTTCTGATGTGCAGCCCAGGAACCCACGGGAAAAGTTTCCATTGGACCCTTTGTGGTCTTGCAGACCAATACTTCAAGAGGGAAGCGCCTCCTTCCCCGGAGTCTCCGCCCCCCGCCCCCGCCCCCCCCCCCCCCCCCCCTCGCACAGCAGAAGTCAGTGAGGGCAAATGCACATCTGACTGGCGGCCCAAAGCGATGACTGTGTCTGTGGGGGCGGGGTGGCCCGCTGGCAGGAGCCCGGAAGATCACTTTTGGCCCTGCCCTATCTCTGCCTCTCAGGAAGCTGGCCTTGCCCTCCCTCTTACTGCGGCTCCCTGCCCGGGCCTAGGTAGCGTTGTCAGAGCTGGCAGTCTGATTTTCGGGTAAGCAATGCACTTTTATTTTGTTGTGTAAGTATTTCCCACGCTGTATTTGAGACATACTAAAAAACTACCTGTTGTTCATCCAAAATTCAAATTGAACTGAGTGACCTATTGTTTACCCGGCAGCCCCAGTCTCAGAGCCACACCACTGACGTGGGGACACCTCATGAGGGCCGGCCGGCCTGTCCAGGGCGCAGGCCCAGAGCAGAATCTGAGAGCTCCCAGGGCCAGGGCGACTTTGGGAGAGTCCCCTGCCTGTCCCAGGCCTCCGCGTCTCGCTGTCTCTCAGTTTTTAGGCGTCTTCTCCCTTTTCAGTACAAGATGACCCTCCCCACCACAACCCCCAACTCCAGGCTTCTCTTGTACCCTCCTATGGCCTCAGCAGGGACAACAGGCAGGTCTCCTACCAGCAGCTACACCGAGAGCCCAGGAATCAGTCTGGAGAACGCTGACCATGCCCCACGTTCAGTCTCCACCCAGCGTCTGTAGCCGGGGACCGGGATGCCCCGAGTCACCTCCTCCAGTCCTGGAAAGAGTCAATCGGGAAGCTCCATGTCTTGGTACCAACGTGGTCCGGAATGCATGTAATCGCCTGCCCCAGCCCTCTCCTCTCCTGTGCTCACTTGCCACCTCCCTCCCCATCCACTGACTGCTCCTCCTTCCATTCTAGCCCCTCTGGCCTCCTCAGGGCCCCTCCTAGGATTAAGGACATTAGGGTCTTGATTCCACAGTCCTTCCTGACCTTGTCCTGCACAGGACTCCAGCCTGCAGTCAGACAAGCTCTCCGCACCACGTCATGGCCTGTTGGCGGCACGCAGGGTGCTGGGGGCCCAGAACGCTCCAGGAACAGCCTTGAACACACCTCTGGGCACATCAGCAAGCATTTCTTTGGGGTACTACTATATTGGTTACCTACAGCTGCCATTAAAACATTCCAGAATTTGCCCTGGCCAGTTGGCTCAGTGGTAGAGCATCTGCCCAGTGTGTGGAAGTCCCGGGTTCAATTCCAGGCCAGGGCACACAGGAGAAGCATTCATCTGATTCTCCACCCCTCCCCCTCTCCTTTCTCTCCGTCTCTCTTCCCCTCCCACAGCCAAGACTCCATGGGAGCAAAGCTGGCCCAGGTGCTGAGGACAGCTCCATGGCCTTCGCCTCAGATGCTAGAATGGCTCTGGTTGCAATGGAGCAACACCCCAGATGGGCAGAGCATCGCCCCCTAGTGGGCATGCCTGGCGGATCCTGGTTGGGCACATGTGGGAGTCTGTCTCTCTGCCTCCCCACTTCTCACTTCAGAAAAATACAAAAAAAAATTCCAGAATTTGGGGGACTTGGAACAAGAGAAGTTGATCCTCCCTGGGCGATAGAGGCCAGAGTCTGAAATCGAGGTGTCTCAGGGCCGTGCTCCCCCCAAAGGCTCTGGAGGAGAGTCCTTCCTGCCTTGTCCAGTTTCTGGGGTTCCAGGTGCTCCTGGGCTTGCGGCCGTGTCCCTTAGTTCCTGTCTCTGTTTTCACAAGGCTTTCCCCCTGTGCCTCTCCTCTTCTCTGTTATATGTTAGCACTTGTCACTGGAGTTAGGGCCCATACAGGTGATCTAGGATGATCTCATCTCAAGATCCTTAGCTCTGCAAAGACGCTTTTCCCAAGGCCACATTCACAGGTTCCGGGAGTTAGGGTTGGACATAATGTTTTAACCCATGGCAGAGGGACAGACATGAGTGGGACAGCAATGTTGAAAGCATACACACACTGAAAGTCTTCCCAGAGGCTGCCGATCACCCCCTCAGTGGATCCAGTGCGAGTCCCGCAGGCTTGGGCACAGAGTCAGACTCCGTAACCACGGCAACTCAGCTTACTTTAGGGAAGACAGCATGAAGGGTGACCGTGCCAGGCCCCGAGGTCACTGTCCACAGACTCCAGCTCAGGCTGGGAGCCCCTGGATGGGGAGCCCTGTCTTCCACGCACCTGAGGACCGATGGGGGCCTCACAGGACATGCTGGGGGGAGAGGAGTTGGTGGAGCCACCATCTTTATTGTAGTTGCCTCAACCCTGTGGTACCTGGACTCTGGCTAGATGGGTGACCCCAGGTCTGGCTGAAGTCTGTACCCCAACGGCAGCCCTAGATGCACTGAGAGCTTGGTGGGCAGCCGGGCCCAGACTCGAGCAGGCTGAAGGGCAAAGCTCCAGGACTGAGCGCTCTCTCCCTGGGACGTAAGGGGTCAGGGCTCCAGCACGTCGCTGCTCCTGTCAGAACCGGGTAACTCGTCACAGGGCCCACGTTCCCTTCCGCCCACCTGTGATATCCGAGGGCTCTGAGCCCTGACAGGGCTGTGGTCCAGGGCCTTCTGATCAGCCTATGATGAGGGCTGGGTGGGCAGGGGCTGGACGGCTCAAACGTGGGGGTGGAGCAGCCGGCGGTGGTCAGTTCCAGGACCAGTTTTTGACTATTGCCCTTTGGGATCAGGTAGCCAGCCGGGGCCCTCAGTGAGTAATGGTGAAATACACCTCCAAGCCGTGTCTTTTAGTTACAAGCGGTAACCTAAGAAAAGCATCTGACTCACAGCGAGTCCTTATCATCATTAATTATTATGGCCTGAGTGGGGAAATGAAGCTTCGGGAGAAGAATGTTCTAGCATCCATGGAAGGGCAGCAAGGACGGGGGTGCCTGAGCCCTTGCTGCAAAGTGGCCAGACGCAGAGACCCGACCGAATCAGCGCGAGTGGGGCGGGAGCCGCTCCGAAGCGCAATGGCGCCTCCCGGTGGCCGGTGCGCGAGCCGCCTTGCTCGGGCCGGAGGCGGCCCAGGGACGCTGTTCCCCCGCCGCGCCTTTACGCGCCGGCCCCCTACCGGGAGAAGGAAGCTGTTCTGCACCCACTTGGCCCGGGGTGCGCTGGGTCCTGGGATCGTTGATCAGCTGCCTCCCACGCACCCACCACTTTGGCAGACAGGTCCCCCAGGAGGCGAAAGAACCTCGGGTACTGGACCCTGGGGGAGTGCGAAGTGGGAGGAAGGCTCGCTCCATCTCTCTGCAGCCCGGCATGAAAACGGATCAAGAGTTTCCTATATTTATAGTATTTATTATTCTCTTTAATCTGTATCCCGCGTGCCAGGATACTCATCCTCCCGTTTTACAGATGGGCAAACCGAGGCACGAGGGGAATCCCGCCCTTGCCCACGCGGTGAGCCCACAGCATCTCAGGAGCCGGAGAAGCCGGTCTGTTGGAATGGCACCTCCCCGCAGCGGGCGCGAGAAGGAACGCAGAGCGGAGGCGGTACTGCCCAGACCTCACAGCAGCGGAACACACAGGCCTTCGGCCTGGGATTAGCGGGAACCCCAGCGGGCCTTCCGGATGTCTTTCTCCAGCCGGGGAGGGGCTATTCAGGGCAGGAGGAGGAAGTGGCAAAGTCGGCTCCACAGGTCCCCTGGCTCCCGGGAAGGAACCTGGCACGGGAGAGGAGGGAGCTTCTCCTGGCTGGGGCGGAGTGGGGGTGTCCTAAGGTCGGAGGGGAAGTCTTGAGAGGGGTCCAGGCCAGAGGACGCCACAGCCTCGGGAAGGCAGACCCTGGAGGACCCGAGGTGAAGCCCCTGAAGAAAGGAAGGGGTGTCCCCTCGTGTGGGGACCCTTTTCAATCTCTGCAAGGGAGTCATGAGTCCTACACTCGTCCCCCTTCCCCCACAGAGAGGGAAAAGGCTGGGAAAGGGGCGGAGCTGGCTTCTCTCCTTCTCTGAGGTAAGCAGGGAGGAAGGCCAGCGGGCCTGGGCCATTCATTCATTCATTCATTCACTCATTGCCTGCTTTGTTTCCACTTCTTCAACTACAGACCTAGGGACATGCACCGGGCTGTGGTCTGGGTTTGATACAAACCCAGGTCACTTTTTCTGATTATTTCATAGAGACTGAGTCTTAGAAGTGAGATGACTAGGTCAAAAGTTGAAAAACATTTAAAACGTGGTTCCTATCTTTCCACTCAGCCTTACAAAGGTGGCCTCAATTTCTGCATAGTATCTGTCCATTCTAGAAAGGAAGGCCGGTAGAAGATAAAAACTGCCTGACCTGTGGTGGCGCAGTGGATAAAGCGTCAACCTGGAAACACTGAGGTTGCCGGTTAAAAACCCTGGCTTGCCTGGTCAAGGCACATATGGGAGTTGATGCTTCCTGCTCCTCCCCCTTCTCTCTCTCTCTCTCTCTCTCCCCACTCTTTAAAATGAATAAAAAAAAAAAATAAAAAAAAAGAAGATAAAAACTGCACCACATTTTTCTGCCGATGAGCACCTGCTTCGATTGCCCCCGAGACCTTCGATTGCCCCCGAGACCGTCTCCGCTTTAGCGGGGTTGGCCCGCAGCCCTTGTTGTTTTCTGGGAATTCTGTTCTCCAGTTCTTGGCCCACTTTTTTTCTCCTGTTAGGATGGATTTATTTCCTATCCATTTGAACAAGTTCTTTATAAACCAGAAATACACTGCTCACAAAAATTAGGGGATATTTCAAAATGAATATGAAGCGATTAAAAAAGAAGAAGCATTTGATTTTTTTTATTAAACAAGAAATCAGAAAAGCAAACGACAGGTAAAAGAAAGTTGTTTAATTATGCAAATGAGATGCAAAACCAACTTTTATGTCATTGGTGACTGCAGCATACAAAAGGCTGAAAGCACTGGAGTGTCTGCACATTCCCTGATCCCCTAATTTTTGTGAGCAGTGTATTATCCCTTTAGCTATCATACTTATGACAAGTATATCCCCAGTTTACTCTTTGGTTTCTAATTTTTTTAAAGACCTTATTCATCTTAGACAGAAGGAAGAGAGAGGGAGAGTAGAGGGGAGGAGCCGGAAGCATCAACTCCCATATGTGCTTTGACCGGGCAAGCCCAGGGTTTTGAACAGATGACCTCAGTGCTCCAGGTCGACACTTTATCCACTGCGCCACCACTGGTCAGGCTTTGATTTCCAATTTCATTACCACTTCTGGAATGCAGAAGTTTGCATCTCCATGGCTTTTCACGTATTAAAAATGCATCTCCAGGCCTGACCTGTGGTGGCGCAGTGGATAAAGCGTCGACCTGGAAATGCTGAGGTCGCCAGTTCGAAACCCTGGGCTTGCCTGGTCAAGGCACATATGGGAGTTGATGCTTCCAGCTCCTCTCCCCTCCTCTCTCTCTGTCTCTCCTCTCTAAAATGAGTAATAAAATAAATAATAAAATAAAATAAATAAAAATGCATCTCCATACTCACCTGAATGTGCCGTCTAGGTTATTAACATCCATTTTTAAATAAAAGTTGTCTTTAATTTGTCTGGAGCTGTTTTCTTTTTCTTTTTTTATTGGGGCAGCATTGGTTAATAAAATCATGCCAGTTCCAGGTGTATGTCTGGAACTATTTTAATGAATGCCATGAAATAGAAATGGAACTTAACTTTTCCCAAACAGCCCTTTTTCTCCATTACAGTGATTGATTAAGATTCCTTTCCCCCTTCATTTGAGCTCCTTTTTTTTTAATGTTAATCATTTTATTAAAAGGTTGAAAGTATGTTGTTTCTTATAACAATGCTGTATCAATTCACATATTATTCTTGAACTTTTTTTTTTTTTTTTTTGTATTTTTCTGAAGCTGGAAACGGGGAGAGACAGTCAGACAGACTCCCGCATGCGCCTGACCGGGATCCACCCAGCACGCCCACCAGGGGGCGATGCTCTGCCCCTCCGGGGCATCGCTCTGTTGCAACCAGAGCCACTCTAGCGCCTGGGGCAGAGGCCAAGTAGCCATCCCCAGCGCCCAGGCCATCTTTGCTCCAATGGAGCCTCGCTGCAGGAGGGGAAGAGAGAGACAGAGAGGAAGGAGAGGGGGAGGGGTGGAGAAGCAGATGGGCGCTTCTCCTGTGTGCCCTGGCCGGGAATCGAACCTGGGACTTCTGCACGCCAGGCCGATGCTCTACCACTGAGCCAACCGGCCAGGGCCTTTTTTTTTTTTATCGTATGAGAAGGTTTACACCTCCTAGAGTCCCTTTCTAGACCATTCTTCTCTATTTCATTCCTCTCTCCTCCTGCACCTACATATTACCATGTTTTCATTGCGACTTTGTATTTTCATACCAGGTATGAGTTTTCCCTATCATTCTTTGTTCATATCTTAGTTATTCTTGGCCCTGACCGGTTGGATCAGTGGTAGAGTGTCGGCCTGGCGTGCGGGAGTCCCGGGTTCGATTCCCGGCCAGGGCACACAGGAGAAGCGCCCATCTGCTTCTCCACCCCTCCCCTTCTCCTTCCTCTCTGTCTCTCTCTTCCCCTCCCGCAGCGCTGAGGATGGCTCTGTGGCCTCTGCCTCAGGCACTAGAATGGCTCTGGTTGCAACAGAGTGACACCCTAGATGGGCAGAGCATCGCCCCCTGGTGGGCGTGCCGGGTGGATCCCGGTTGGGCGCATGTGGGAGTCTGTCTGACTGCCTCTCCGTTTCCAACTTGAGAAAAATACAAAAAAAAAAAAAAAAATCTTAGTTATTCTTAGCAATTTATTCATCCAGATGAAATTTAGAATTTTGACACAGGTCATGTGGAATTTTGGTTGCCTTTGTTCCTGTCCAGGGTTGTTTTCTTCAGATAGATCCTATTCCAGTCGTTTCTGAGTAATTTATTGTGATTATCATAAAGTGTACCTCCCCACCCTCCCTGCTCAGCTACTGGTAATAATTGTTAGAAGAACAGAAAATAAGTGCTTCTCCCCCCCAACTCTACTACCAATTCTGAGAGTGCCTTAAATGCTTATATTGGGATTTCTAGATGGGCCATCACACCTATAAATAACAGTACTTTGGTGTCTTCTTTCTGGTACTTAGACTTCTGACCTCCGTTCCCTGTTTTGTTGCCTCGGTTAGGCCCTGTAGCAAATGTTCAATGGGCACGCGATACAGGCATACCCGTTTCAGTCTTAGTTTAATGAGAACGCTTCTGAGGACGCATGTCTGTGTTCCACTGCCGCTGATTGTCTGATGCACCATTTTTAAAATCGTGTTTAGAAAGTATCTTTCATAGAAAAGATGACTGGGAGAAGTAAAACTAGATACTTTGCCTCTAATAAAAGGCAGTGGGGGAGGGGAGGATGCCTCTGCTGGAGTACAGCCGCAGGTTGCCCTAACTCACAGCCCCTCCTGGACCAGGGGATTCTGGACTCTGCACGAATTATGAATTCCTCTGCTTTTGCTTAAAAAAAAAAAAAAAAGGCAAGAAAAAATAGTACAAAAAAACACAAAACCCTTTCTATTTCCAGTTTTCAAGTCACTTGAAATTTCAAGAGTGGACGCCAACATGGATTACCTCCCTGGCACCAGGTCAGCCTTGCGTTTCTTGAACCAAGGCCCTCAGACCCTGGGTTACTGTTAACGTGGACTTGATGGCATTTCAGCCTGGAGTCTGAAGTCCAGCGTCTTGCTGGACGGTATGCCCGGCTGTGGGTCGGGGTCACTGAGTGCGTGGGGCTGGGTCCTGTCGGCACCCGGGGAATGGTCCTTCCTGGAACTTTTCACCCTCAAATCCCCCCCAAGCAGAGCCGCCTGGTCCCGAGCCTCGCTTTCCCAACTTCTTCTCCGGTTCTTTCCGAGCTGCTTTAGGCAACTCGGTTCCATCTGCTCGGTCTTGTAAAAACCAAAAACGCGGGCCACACCCCCACCCGGAGGCCAGGTGGACGCTCCCAGCTGGGACCTTCGGGGGGGCGTGGCTGCGGGAGCCGGGGGCGGGACTCTGTCCCCGCCCAGCACCTCCCCGGCGCACGCGTCTTGGCTCCGCGCCGGCTCCTGCTGGACCCTCCCGCGTGCCGTCCTTACCCGGCCTGCCCCGCGCAGCCGTTCCCGGAAGTGAGTTTCGCCTCCTCGGAGGCGGTGAGTCTGTGCCTGAGCCACGCGGGTTGGTGACGGCAGCACCCGGTGGCGCAGCCCGAGGGCAGGAGCGGGCGGGGCTGCCACCATGGCCGAGAATCAGGACTTGTTCGACACCATCGTGATGGCGGATGACAGGTGAGTCCCTCCCCCCCCAAGTCAGGTCTGCTCCCAGCTGCTGGGCGGCGGTGGCCGCTCGAGTCTTGTGTCCCGCGGGCGTGGGCCTTGCAGGAGCGCTCCGTTTCCTCTGAAAGCAGAGGACACGTGTGGGGCGGAGAAGGCTATCGATCCATCTTCACTCCCCGGCCTCTGGGGCGGGCGCCACGTGCCCAGCTGCTCCTCCGGACCCGCCTCCCGGTCCCCGTCCCCGCCTCCTCGTCCCCGGACCCCGTCCCGATCTGCGGCGGCCCCAAGCATCTGCTCGGTCTGATGACTGACTGCCTTCCTCCAGGGACTCCCCGTCCTCGGCTGGGACAGATCTTTGCCATCTGGGCACTGCCCCTTTTCCTTGTCCCTTCGTGGTAGGACATACGGCAGCATTCATGGACATGCTGATAAATGTGTCAGACGTCGTCCCTGTCCCTCCAAGAGCCCCCGGGGAACGCCTGGGGGTGTGACGGGGGGGGAGGGGAAGAGCTGTTGAGAGGCTTTGTGCCCCTGTGAGGCAGCAATAGATGCCAGCCAGTCGCTGACTTATTTAGAGCTTATTGTGAATGAGACACTGACTTGAGTGTTATCCATTTCAGTTGACCCTGTGAGTCACCCTGCCTTACAGAGGAGGCAGGGTCACTGTCTAGGGTCACACCACCGATAGACGGGCACCGACACCGTGTACTCTGCCTTGTTAGGGGGCTCCATCCAGCAAACGCCTCTCCTCTTTGGTGACGGCAGGTTAAGATGGAGCCATGTTCTCCGGTTGAGCCCGCAAAGTCAAAGCCCCTATCATACACCTGGCACCCACGGTCACCGTACATTTCGTGGTGATCTGATGGCAGTGTTCTCTGCCCTGTATGTATTGCAGATTTTTTGTTGTTGTTTTTTGTTTTTTTTTGAGCAAACAGCCTGAGTCATGTATCTTACACGCTCCCAGGCCTTTGGCCTCACCCTAAAGCCACCCAGGAGGTTTCAAAAAGTTAAGATTGCTAGGTTGGTACGGCAGACCTACTGAGTATTGAGTTGAGGCTCTTGCATTTGTACCTTTGAAGATTCCCTGCGGGTGTCTGGCATGCCACCCAGCTTGGGAATCACTAATGAGCCCACGCACCTCCTGGCAGAAGAGGCAACTTGGTCGTCAGGAGTTACAGTACTGGCCAGAGGACAGACGCAGGAAGGGGTGCAGCCAGGATTGGAACCCAAGTTTTCCGACTTAAAATCCTGTACTTTTTCTACTGTCCTGCATTGGGTCTGGGTAATACGGGAGAGGAAAGCTTTTTCTCCCGTCTGTGGGGCCAAGCGCACGTCTTCTCCGCCACAGGTTCCACGGGGAAGGATATCGGGAAGGCTACGAAGAAGGCAGTAGCCTGGGGATGATGGAAGGAAGACAGTACGGCACTTTGCAGGGAGCTAAAATCGGGTCCGAGGTGAGTGGGAGCACCCGTTTCCGCCTGAGTCCTTTCCGGGTACAGCCGATCACTTCCTTCCATGTTCGGTGTGGTGGAGCCAGAACGCCAGGCCGTGGAGGAGGCAGAGCGTTCATGGAGAAATGGCGTCAGCGCAGAACGGACAGCGCATGCTGGTGCCGCAGAGAGTGCGTTGTGCGTGGGGTCGTGGGAAGGCCAGCCCTCAGTCACCGTGGTTGCGCCAGCGTGCTGTGGTACGGCCCCGTGTCTTTAGCCTCGCCCAAAGAATGGGTATTCTGTGTCTTGTGAAAACACTCCATTTTCATTGAGGCCGAAATTCCACAGTTTTCCTCCTCTTCTGCCCTCTGTCCCACGTCGGCCCCCACTTACGGACAGCTGGCCCTACTCCGTGCAAAGTCGAGGCTGTCATGACTGTGTGGACATCTGCTGCTGCAGAACGAGTCACCACAAAACATGTGGGCTTAAGTCGGCACACGGTGACTCTCAGCCCCATCTGACGATCAGGAGTCCCGGAGCAGCTGCCCCGGGTGGTTATGGCTCAGGCCCTCCTGACCACAGCGTCGGGGCAGCCAGGGCTCGACTGGGGCCGGAAGAGCCGCTTGTACGATGGCTCACACGGCTGTTCTTGCCTGTGGGCCTGTCCATGGGGCTGCTGCAGTGTCCGCACGGCACTTCAGTGAGTGACCCAGGACAGCAAGGCGGAGGCGACATCGTGATGTCTAGCCTCAGACTTGCATGATGCCTCTTCCTGTGTGTTCTGCTGGCGAGGCTGGCCGCCCTGGTGTGGTCAGGGTGGGGAGGGGCATCTGTGGGACCCAGCTTGAAGGCTGGCTGCCCCACCGAGGACTTGACCTCTTAACTTCCATTGCTCGATGCCCAGCACATACCTCTGGATCGGCAATGGGAGCACTGCTCCCCGCCCCTTGTTTAGAGAGCTTGGTAATTAGATCAGCAGTAGCGAGTGCCTTACTTATTCCGCTTGACGTGTTTTGTGAATTCACAGATCGGGTGCTACCAAGGTTTTGCTTCTGCTTGGAGATGTCTGCTGCACAGCTGTGTGACCGAGAAGGACAGGTAAGGTTTGAAACCTCTTCTCTTTTCAGTGTGTGACCAGGAGTGCTGGTTCCTCTTCTGTAAAGTGGAGAAAATAAGCGGGCCGAACTGGGACATTGTCATGAGATTAACGGGAAAGAGTACGGTGGTTTCTTCCCGCTGCGGTTTCAGTCAACTAGTTTAAAAATATTAAATGGCAAACTCCAGAAGTAAGCAATTCATATCTTAAATTGTGCACCATCGTGAGTAGTCGTGTGATGAAATCTCACGCTGTCCTGCTCCGTTCCACCCGGGACGTGGGTCATTGCTGTGTCCTGCTGACCCACGCTGTAGACAGTCCATGCCTGTGAGTCACATGGCAGCCGTTTTGGTGATTAGTTCGACTGTCCTGGTGTCACGGGACATTAAGTCACCTTTATTTTACTTAATGACGTCTCCAAAGCACAGGAGAGGTGATGCTGGCCGTTTGGATATGCCACAGAGAAGCTGGAAGTGCTTCCTTTTCTGGAGAGGGGCATGTCTGTATATGTGAAGAAACAGTGTATGCAGGGTTCGGTCTGTCTGCGGTTTCAGGCACCCCCTGGGGGTCTGAGTGCATGCCCTGTGGGTGATGGGGAGCGCCGTAAATACACCGAGTCCTGGGCACGCTTTCAGTGTTGTACGAACTCCGGTTGTTATTACTTCTCAGGGGTTCTCACGCTCCCCTAGCTTTGTGCCGGCAGCGTGAGAGCAGCAGGTGGCCTTTGGGTACCCTGCCCATAAAATAATGTTGAAATCAATTATATCTGCTCCTTCGTCTGTACCCTAAATATCTGAGCAACCGAGTCCGATTGTCTCGCTATGACTAGGGCTCGGAAATGGTTATCGTCTCCATTTCTCTTTAATGTAGCCAACTGGGACTGTTAATGAGATAACACATGTAATGTGTTTAGCACGTCTCTCGTCCTTGCAAGCACTGAGTACCTGTTGGCTATTGTAGGATTTAAAACTGTTCTCACTGTGTGTACCTGTCACCAGAAAGGGTCAGGATGGACGGTCTGCCCCAGCCCAGTCCGGATGGATGTGTGGGTTCTTGGCTTTGTGCAGGAAAGATTCCATGACACGGGTCCAGGTGATTTTGAGAGGATGTTTATTAAATCTGGGGATAGTGAAACAAAGGAAAGGCTTAAGACAGAAGAGGCAAGGTCCCAGCTAGAGGAGGGAGCCCAGTCTGGGCTGCCTGGGCCCAGGAAGGGAAGTCACAGTAACGGGAGGGAGCCCAGTCTGGGCTGCCTGGGCCCAGGAAGGGAAGTCACAGTAACAGGAGTGAGCCCAGTCTGGGCTGCCTGGGCCCAGGAAGGGAAGTCACAGTAACGGGAGTGAGCCAGGCTGAGCTGCCTGGGCTCAGGAAGGGAAGTCACAGTAACAGGAATGAGCCCAGTCTGGGCTGCCTGGGCCCAGGAAGGGAAGTCACAGTAACGGGAGTGAGCCCAGTCCGGGCTGCCTGGGCCCAGGAAGGGAAGTCACAGTAACAGGAGCGAGCCCAGTCTGGGCTGCCTGGCCCAGGAAGGGAAGTCACAGTAACAGGAGTGAGCCCAGTCTGGGCTGCCTGTGCCCAGGAAGGGAAATCACAGTAACAGGAGTGAGCCCAGTCTGGGCTGCCTGGGCCCAGGAAGGGAAGTCACAGTAACGGGAGTGAGCCCAGTCCGGGCTGCCTGGGCTCAGGAAGGGAAGTCACAGTAACAGGAGCGAGCCCAGTCTGGGCTGCCTGGGCCCAGGAAGGGAAGTCACAGTAACAGGAGCGAGCCCAGTCTGGGCTGCCTGGGCCCAGGAAGGGAAGTCACAGTAACGGGAGTGAGCCAGGCTGAGCTGTGCGGACTCAGGAAACAAGTTACAGTGGCAGAAGGAGGGTCCTCAGAGTCCTCAGAGGTGGGGCTCGCCCAGGACGACCGCTGCTGCCCACCGCTCCCTGGCTGCAAGTCTCAGGACCCTCGGAGCTTAGGAGAAGGCGCAGAAGTACCTGCCCGAGGAAAGAGGGCTCGCGGGCGCACACTGGGTTCTTTGTCTTAAAGTTTTTTATCTGTTTTCTAAAGGTGGGGGTGGGTTGGGGAGGTCTCGGGGGAGGGCCTCTATGGGCTATTTCGTAGCTCTCCAAGATGATGATGCATGAAAAGAAGTGTCTAGGGGCGTTTGGGACCATTCTCTGGTCACTTTGCTGCTTTACTTGTATCTTGAGTCTTTCTGGCTCTAGTCTGGTTTTTGTTATTATTACCCTGACTTCATCCGTGCTGGGGTTTGGCTGGCACCGAGGGCACCAGCTGGTCTCTGTCCTCTCTCTCCCCGACCAGGGTGATTTAAGCTACTCACTCCGGTTGGGGAGGAGAGGTATAAACCGTCTCCTTCCAAGTGCCCTGGTTAGGGAAGCTAGGGTCTTCTGATTTATTAGTGGGCTGTTAATTGCTCAGCCTTGTTTAACTGTCTTGTCTCAGCTTCCCTTATTCCACTCGCCAGGGAGCTCTCCTAACGTCTTCCTGTCCTGCCTCACACCCCCCGAAGCCCCTGACCCTGTCACACTTGTCTACATTCTGAAGCTGGAAATGAGCCCTTAAGTAAGAGGCAGCTGTGGCCTGGCCATCCTGCTGCTCGTGGAACCGAAACCCAGGATGCCCGCATCCTTCTGATGCCTGGCGGCCGTGCCCACCCGGGAGGTGGCGTCCCCGTCTACGTGACTTGTTGTCTTATTTGAAGTATTTTGAGTTTCTAGGGCTCAGGCCACCCTGATACACAGAAGGAAAAACAAGGACACTTGTGGCTACGTGTGTGGCTCCGAGGCAGCCTGCTCTCCGGCTGGTCCGGGTCACTGGGCCTCTCCGTTTGCACGGGCAGCTGGGAACTGACCAGGTTCTTGCATCCTTGGGTGGAGTTTTCCTCTGAGGACTCAGCAGGAGTGCAGGATGGCGGTGATCCGGTTGGAGTGCGGCGGGCAGCCTGTGGCACCCTGGGTGGCGGTCAGAGCTCTGCCTGGCTCTGCTCTCTGGTCCACGGACAGACGAGGGGAGACGCACTCCTGGACTTCTCCACACGGCTCCCCAGGGCCAGGCCTGCTGGCTCGTGGAGGCATGCTCCCCTGGGGTCCCACAGTGGGGGCTCCGGCCCTTGCCCCAGAGCAGCGCTCCCTGCGCCCAGTCTGTTTGCCAGAGCGCAGGAACTGCAGGCTCGCACAGGCAGATGGGAGCCCGCAGCCCGCCAGCACACCCGAGGGTCCCTTTGGGGACCTACAAGCACAACCTACAAGCCGCTTCCTTAGAGCACTGGCTTGCAGATTTTGGCTTTTATGGCTCAGTACAGTTTTGAAAAAATGGTCAAAAGCTGATAGAGGATCTTATGCTGCTTTGTGTCCGAGTAAGGCTGTTATGAGAGAAACACCTGCCATCTGCATCATCACTCAGCACAGCCGGGCTGTCTGCGGAGAGGGACCGCAGACAGCAGTGTCTCAGACAGGAGGGTGGCCCTCACTCCTGGCAGCCGCAGTGGCTCGGCAGGCTCATCCCTCACTCCCTGCAGCCGCAGTGGCTCGGCAGGCTCATCCCTCACTCCCTGCAGCCGCAGTGGCTCGGCAGGCTCATCCCTCACTCCCTGCAGCCGCAGTGGTCCGGCAGGCTCATCCCTCACTCCCGGCAGCCGCAGTGGTCCGGCAGGCTCATCCCTCACTCCCTGCAGCCGCAGTGGTCCGGCAGGCTCATCCCTCACTCCCGGCAGCCGCAGTGGTCCGGCAGGCTCATCCCTCACTCCCGGCAGCCGCAGTGGTCCGGCAGGCTCATCCCTCACTCCCGGCAGCCGCAGTGGTCCGGCAGGCTCATCCCTCACTCCCTGCAGCCGCAGTGGTCCGGCAGGCTCATCCCTCACTCCTGGCAGCCGCAGTGGCTCGGCAGGCTCATCCCTCACTCCCGGCAGCCGCAGTGGCTCGGCAGGCTCATCCCTCACTCCCTGCAGCCGCAGTGGCTCGGCAGGCTCATCCCTCACTCCCGGCAGCCGCAGTGGCTCGGCAGGCTCATCCCTCACTCCCGGCAGCCGCAGTGGCTCGGCAGGCTCATCCCTCACTCCCGGCAGCCGCAGTGGCTCGGCAGGCTCATCCCTCACTCCCTGCAGCCGCAGTGGCTCGGCAGGCTCATCCCTCACTCCCGGCAGCCGCAGTGGTCCGGCAGGCTCATCCCTCACTCCCGGCAGCCACAGTGGTTCGGCAGGCTCCGGGCTGCTTTGCCCCTGGGAGCAGCCTGGTGAAGCCTCGGGTCCATCCCCCGGCCCTGAGCGGCTCACGCCCTCTTGACGTGCACTGGCTTTGCTGGGTGTGTCTGGAGTGGATCCACTGACCAGGGAAGGATGAGTCGCTACTTGCAAAGTTGGAAACAGGTGGTGTTCTGTGTATCACGTTAGAAGACAGCCATTTTCTGCATGTTGGCCTCTGCCTGAGCTCTCCCTGGAAACCGAGGGCTTTATTGCTTTAATTCGCTTGCTCTGACCTCTCACCATTCTGCACTTTTGCAGAAAGGTAGCCGCCATAGACCTGGTACAGCGATTTGCCGTGGCAGGCCCACCCACTCGTGTCAAAGCCAGCGGCCACAGCAGGTTCTCAGGGAGTCTCGGCTGCTTTGACTCGCTATTGATTCAGCTTTAAGGATAAGTCCCTGAAATTGCCATTAATCAAATACTAACACTCAGATGATCAAACGTGGTGCAGGGGAGGGTGCCCATCAGGGTCCCTTGTAGCACGGTACCCGGTGTGCTCCTATGTGACTGTCCACCCCCCGCCCGTCCAGGTGAGAGCCTGGGCCCCAGGACCGTCGGAAGCCGGGAGCCTATGTGTATTGAGCACCTGCTCTGTACCAGGTGCCCGCTTTCCGCAGATCACCTGGTCTTGAAAGCCTGTGAGGTCACTGTTGTTCCCATTTTATAGATGAGGATGCGAGGCAGAGAGGTGAACTAACCGAGCCCCTTGGGGCATCAGTGTTAGGGCGGCTCTTCCTGTAGAACCACGTGGCCGCCCCGCAGAGCTCTTTGTCTTCCTGGGGCAGGGAGCTGGACTCACACACCAGAGCCCCGGTCTCTGCCCTCTGCAGGGAGGAGCCGGACTGGCTCACCTGCCGCTGGACTCCGGGAGCAGAGGGTCTGCGTCCTGGACAACCCCCAGGGCTAGAGCGGGCTCGATCGTGCCCGGCACCCTGTCCCGTCTGGGTTTGTCTGCTCCTGAGTCTGACCTGGGGAAGCCCCGGTCAGCATGCTTGTGGGGGTTGCCTCAGCCCCCTGGCCCCGCAGCTGGGACGGAAGCACCTCTGTCCGCTTCGTTCCGACTTGCGGTGGAGGCGTGGGTGTGGGAGAGCACGTTGCTAGGTAAATAAATATTATTTAGTGTAATAAAAAAATGAATCATCCAGCCTCTGAACTCAGCCCATTAGCACGTCCGTTGCTTTTAAGCAAGAGATTGCTGTAGTTGTTACGTAAGCCGAGCCTGTTGTGTACAAAGGACTGAGTCTTATTTCTGTACTTTTCAGCAAAAAGATGAAGGTCTTAGAATCATTGATCGGGATGATTCAGAAGTTCCCTTATGATGACCCTACTTATGCCCAACTTCACGAAGACTTAGACAGAATTAGAGGAAAATTCAAACAGGTTGGTCCGCTGCGTGTTTCTTTGGGGCGGGGGCGGCACAGGCCCTGGGGCTCACTTGGCCAGTGGCGTGGGGCTGCACTGGCCAGACGAACGGTCAGCCGCCACGACCGGGGCGGTGCAGAGAGCAGGCGCTCGGCCAGCTGAGGGTCGGGCACAGGCAGGAGCTGCAGCTGGAGATAGCGGTGCTCTAGTCTGAGTCAAATGCACAAGGCTGTAAAAAAAATCTTTTTTCTTTTGTGTTTTTTAGCTTTGTTCATTACTAAACGTTCAGCCAGACTTTAAAATTAATGCAGAAGGTTCTGGACTTTCATTTTGAGGATGACAGATGAACAGAGACGAGACATGAAGGAGCAGATGTCCGTATGTTAAGTGTTTAAAACTGATTAAAGGAAAACAATGTCCGGGGCATTCATTGTCCTAGAGGGAGGGTCCCAGGTCCCAGTGAAAGAGCCTCCTTCCCTGAGCCTGCCCGCATTGCCCGGTGCCCCACGGCCCTGCACAGGCCCGGGCTTTGTGGCACCCCGTTCCCTCTGCAGCCTGCGCGCGGCCCTGGCACAGCCCTACCAGGCTCTCACGCTGGCCTGGAGTCCCTGGCCTCGTGGGTCCTGTCCAGCCGGGCGGGGCTGGCTCTGGGTAGGGTCCCCCGAGCATGGACTCGGCACCCAGAGGACGGCTTCACAGACAGCGGGAGGGACGGGAGGTAGTGGTGAGCGCGGGGTGTTTATGGAGGCCTGAGCTGTGCCCGCGCTGGGGCCGCGCGCCCTGTGCTGTCTGATCCTGTCCACAGCGGGTCAGGCTCATGTGTCCAGTGTACAGGTGAGGGAGCTGAGACCGGGGCGCCTGGCTGAGCGGGAGCCGGGGTGTGCTCCCCGGCCCAGGGGGTCAGGGCTTCGCCACATTGGAAACGGCTGAGGAGGGATGTTAAACTGAAGACTGAGCCGTGGGCCACCAGGGCTCCACCCTGACACCGCGGACACGGCCCTCGCCCTTTCCGTAGGGGCTCCTTTGCGTCTGCCCCGCTCTCGCCCTTTCCGTAGGGGCTCCTTTGCGTCTGCCCCGCTCTCGCCCTTTCCGTAGGGGCTCCTTTGCGTCTGCCCCGCTCTCGCCCTTTCCGTAGGGGCTCCTTTGCGTCTGCCCCGCTCTCGCCCTTTCCGTAGGGGCTCCTTTGCGTCTGCCCCGCTCTCGCCCTTTCCGTAGGGGCTCCTTTGCGTCTGCCCGCTCCGAGGGCACCGCACGCACAGGCCCGGCACCGGGCAGTGGAGCAGGCTGTCCCCGGGCCATCCTCCCTGGGCTCAGGGGTTTCACACGTCCCCTCAGGGCTCCAGGCCACTGGCCTGCCATCGCCTCCACTCCTGTCGGGAGCGTCTCTGAAAGCGGGGAGTGAGTGGATAAGGAGGTGACTTGGGCCACTCCAGTTTTCACAGTCATTCCAAATATCTCGCTGAACCGCCCTCCTGGGCCTGTGACCCGCGCGGCGTGCCATAGTCACGGAGACCTGGGGCCCGAGGGGCCTTCTCTTCCCGCACTGCATCACCCCCCCGGTGCTGAGAGCGCGTGCAGTGCCGAAGGCCGGGGCTCGGCCCTCATCCTGCCGCACAAGGTGTGCGTCCTCACCTGCACGCAGTCTGGGCGCCTGCCCTGGGCGCTGCCTTCTCCCGCCGGGCCGTGGACCAGGCACCACCGGGCTCTCTGGGGGGGGGGGGGTTGTGTCTTCTCCTATCTGCTTTTATAATGTGTTATTTTTGTAATTGGAGAAAAAATAAATAAATAGCATGTTTTAAAGCAAAAGGCTGTCTGGGACCGTTCGTGATGCGACATCCAGCTCATGCCTCCCTGCTGATGCGAGGGATCTGAGTGCAGAGCAAGGCAGGCAGCAGGCAGCCTTCTGTCCGTGGGTCATCCGCACGGGCAGGGACGTTACTGAGAAAGACCCGTGCCCACCCCTGATGGGCAGGCAGGATCGGTCCCGCCCACCCGGCCCAGCCGCCCGTCAGCAGTTACTACTGGCCCCTCCTACCACAGATGTCCCTGCCCCGCCTCAGCCCCAGCCTCCCCTGTGCTAGGTGTTGTATGAGTGTGGGCAGCCACTTCCTCTGCTGTTCCCTGGAACACGGGGCTGGGCTGCCGCATTGACCTTCAGGGTCTCCAGACACTGGACTCGACTTGTGCCCACCTGGTTCCTTCCTGGAGAACTAGACCAGTCCTCAGGAACCCTTGGTTGCCCCAGACAGACCTCGATTCTGGTACAAGCAGAGCCCCCTCGCTGGTCCCGTCCACTCCACCCCAGGGTGCCGGCCGCAGGTCAGAAGTGAGGTCCCTTCCACTCCGCCCCAGGGTGCCGGCCGCAGGTCAGGAGTGAGTTCCCTTCCACTCCACCCCAGGGTGCCGGCCGCAGGTCAGGGGTGAGGTCCCTTCCACTCCGCCCCAGGGTGCCGGCCGCAGGTCAGGAGTGAGGTCCCTTCCACCCTGCCCCAGGGTGCCGGCCGCAGGTCAGGGGTGAGGTCCCTTCCACTCTGCCCCAGGGTGCCGGCCGCAGGTCAGGAGTGAGGTCCCTTCCACTCCGCCCCAGGGTGCTGGCCGCAGGTCAGGAGTGAGGTCCCTTCCACCCTGCCCCAGGGTGCCGGCCGCAGGTCAGGAGTGAGGTCCCTTCCACTCCGCCCCAGGGTGCTGGCCGCTGGTCAGGAGTGAGCCTGCCTCCCTGGCTGGCTGAGGGTACTGCGGTGGGGGACTCCTTCCTGGGGGCTTCCGGAAAAGGGATCATTGCTCCCGGGAGAGATGGTATCTCTTTTGGAATTTGTCCCTTGGGAATGTGACACCTGCAATTACTATTTTTAAATTTATTTTATTTATTCATTTATAGAAAGGAGAGAGAGGGAGAGGAGAGAGAAAGAGAGAGAGAGAGAGAAGGGGGGAGGAGCTGGAAGCATCAACTCCCATATGTGCCTTGACCAGGCAAGCCCAGGGTTTCGAACCGGCGACCTCAGCATTTCCAGGTCGACGCTTTATCCACTGCGCCACCACAGGTCAGGCTTTATAAGTTTTTTTTTTAATATTTTTAAATTTATTTTGACACCTGCAATTACTAAGGCAACTTGCAACCCAGCTACAGATGTGCTCACCCCCCCACCCCCCCACCCCCGTGTGGCAGAGCAGCGAGCCAGGGAGAACTTGGCCCCGAGGACATCATCAAGCGCCTGGTGTGTGACTTCGCGTGGCGAGCCGGTGATGTCCTAGTCATTCAGGGCCACTCGGGTCCGGTTCCCCTTGTTTGTGGGCCGGGGCCTCCTGCTTGCCCTCGCCCCCTCGTCCCATTAGACCCCGTACTGTGCACCCACTTCCCTGGGAGAGGAACCCCTGTCCAGTTGGGCCTTGAGTTCGGGAGCTCTTTGGGTTGGATTCCGTCCCTTTCCAGTGGGTTCACGGTTTTCCTAGGGCCTTTGCCTGCCTCCTCCTTCCTGGCGGAACCCCCGGCATATTCTGTGCCACGTCACGCGTGAGCCGGGCAGCCAGCGCGGGCACCGCAGCCGTGGGCCCCTGTCCCGGAGGCCGGGGCCCGAGCTCCAGATGTCAGCCGGGCTGGTTCCTCCCGGGGCCTCTGTCCCAGGCAGGCAGACAGCCACTTTCCCCGCGTCCCCACACAGTCCCTCTGCGCGTGCCTGTCTGATCTCTTTAAGGGCACCCGCCCTAGAGGATTACAGCCTCTCCCATGTGACCTCTTTGTACCTCGATTATCTCTTCAGGCTGCACCTCACCCCGTCTCCAACTGCAGTCACATCCTGAGGTGCCGGGGGTCAGGGCTCCCAACACAGGAGTTTGGGGGACACAGTTGAGCCCATCACGGCCGCCACGCCCGGCCGCCCACCCCGACAGACTGTTCCCTTAGGACTTGGGAGGGAAGAAAGCCATCCCACTTACAAGCTGAAGTTACTCCATTTTATTTCAGCCTAGAATGTTAGTAACTGGGAGCGGGCAGACCAATAGCCCTCTGGAACGGCATGCTCCGAGGCCCTGCCCCCACTGTGGGCCACGCCGCCGTCCCAAAAGAAGGCCGCATGTTGCTTTTTACGTAGGGGCTTTTTATTGACTTCGTATCCACCCCTCAGTTTTCCTCGCCCAGTGCAGGGAGAGAATGAAGAGGTTTGAGGAAGGGCCCAGAGTCACTGAGGGGCTGCAGGTGGCCAACCCTTCCCTCTGTCCTCACGCCACTGAACTGTCCAGTGTCCAGATGGAGGGAAGGAGGCATGGCGCCCAGTTGAATGGAGTGACATCCCTGTGGTCAGTCCCAGTGGCCGCAGCAAGTGGCTGCCCTCGGGCCTGAACACGCACAGCGGGGCTTGAGGGAGCCTCGCTTTCCTGGCCATCTGGGGCCTGTCTGTGTAACCGGTGCCGCGTCTAAGTGGACCGAGGCAAAGACAGTGGGTTTATGGGAAAGGCTGCTGTAGGGGACAGAGCCACCAGCCGCCCCAGACCTTGCAAGCGGGGCTCACTGAGGAACGCACAGGACACTGGGGCATCCAGAGCTGGGGTAGGGGTGTCCAGCTCTGTCAGGGAAATAAGGGAATGGGAAGGAGAGCAGGGTGGCTTCCTGGAGGAGGCGACCTTCGTACTCCTGGCTTTGTGAGTGTTCATGTGGCCTTGACGATCCTACCTGAGGACAATGTAATTTAGAGATATCAAACACTGTGATTAACAGGCAAGGACATCAGCCATTCAGACCCTTAATGAAGGAAATGAGGAACTGCTCTACGACCAGAGAGACGAGTCACTGAGCTGGTGCGATCGATCAGAGTAAAGTGGGTACTGTGTTCAGTTATCATAGGACACGAGAGGCCCCGCCCTTGAGGGACCAGGCCCCGACCGCTGTGGCTTGTCCCAGCCAACATGACTGAGTGGCTCAGCCGAGGCTTTGCAAAGGTTAACTTCCTAGGAAGGGAGGTCGCTCCTCGCTTGTGAGCTTTTCTATACCTCTTTCTTTGTGGCTGATGAAACTCGCCAGGCATGGCTCCCCCCCCCCCCCTCGCTCTGTCCCCAGGGCCCCCATAGGCACCGCAGGTTGGACCTGTCTCCCTGGTGTCCTTCACCAGGTCAGCCCTGTGCTGGGGGACACCGTGGTGCACTGGGAGCCCGAGCTCTCAGTGCGGACCAGCCATGGTGTTCGCTGGTCTGCAGCCTCAGTGAGGGCTGTCTGCACCGATCAGCACGGATTATTTAAACACCTGCTGTGGCCCCCGAAATAGCAGGTGCTCATTAAACCCGCTCCCCAGCTGTGGAAGCCCATACACTACTGCTGTGGGTTGAACTGTGTCTCTCCTCAAAAGACGGGCTGACATTCCAGCCCCGGAAACCTGTCAGTGTGACCTTGTTTGGAAAGAGGGTCTTTGCAGGAGTTCACGCATGACCTGGGTTGTCGAGTGGGTGGGCCCTTCATCCCACATGGCGTGTCTGTCCCTGAAGAGCAAACAGGAAGAGGGGAGAAGGCCGCGTGCAGACCAGCACACACAGGAGGAACGGCCCTGGGGACCCAAGCAAGGCAGCCGCAGGCCGAGGGCCGCGGGCGCGCCAGCAGCCAGCAGGGGCTGGAGAGTGTGTGCAGCCCTGCTGACCCCGGGCTCGGGCTTCCAGCCTCGAGAGCTGGTTGAGAAGCTCCTACGTCCCAGCCGCCCGTTTGCGGCCCTTGGCTCCGGCAGCCCCAGGGGCCGGAGAGTGTGTGCAGCCCTGCTGACCCCGGGGCCGGGCTTCCAGCCTCGAGAGCTGGCTGAGAAGCTCCTTCGGCCCAGCCGCCCGTTTGCGGCCCTTGGCTCCGGCAGCCCCAGGACACCGAGACAGGTCTCTCTCTCCGTCTGTCTGGGCGGTAGCTGGCCAGTCTGCTCAGTGAGGGCCCTGGCCACCTGCAGCCCAGACCCCGCCTGCCCAGACACGCAGGCACATCCCCAAGAGGGCTCCCTGGGCTCGGCCGCCTTCCGGGGTCCCTGCTGGCTCTCCCCAGAGGCCGCTGACGTGAATGAAGCCTGGGCCGTGGGCGGACCTGACCTCGCTCCTGGGCCTCCTGGCCAGCCAGGACTCAGTGTGCCCTGGCCACTGGGTAAGTGTCACCAAAGGCTTCGTGCATTTTCTGCAAACCCCCTTCTGGAGGCCGTGCTCTTCTCTGCAAGGCAGCCAAGCCGACCGCTGGGGCTGCAGACCCCCGAGGCAGACCCCCAAGGCAGACCCAGCCGCAGTTCCCGGCTCCGTGGCCCTGGCTCAGGCACCTCGCCTCCAGCAGCAGCTGCAGAGCCACCACCCTCAGCCCGTACCCAGCCTGCTGCCCGTTAGCCAGGTAAGGCTCGGGGGGCACAGCCAAGCTCACGCGTTTGCCATTGTCCGTGGTGCTTTCGCTCAGCGGAGGAAGTTGGACGGAGACTGCCCGGCCAGCAAGGCCCTCCAGGCCCTCGTGGGGAAGGACGTCTGCCAGCCCTGGGCCTGGACGGTGGGGAGAACCAGGTCTGTGGGAGTGCCCTGGAGGGCCTGCTCCCCTGCGCGCCCCCTGCCAGCCACCGTCCCTGGGAGGGTTGTGCCAAGAGTGAGGGAGGAACTGTATGTTTGACACACGCCCGGTACCCAGCCCGTGCTCAGCGAACGTCACCCTCCCGCGATGGCACGGTCTGGGGCCCAGGATGTGGGGATCTGCAGGCCAGACCACTGTGCTCCCCGGAGCCTGGTGGACAGGCTCATCCCGGCTGTGCAGGCTGCCAGCTGAGGGGATCAGTGGGCGCCACCGTCTTGGGTAGGCCCAAGGCTGACCGCGGCCGACAGGGCTGCCGCGTCCGCTGCCCGTCCTCCTGGTGAGCGGCGGGGACAGTGCCCCCGGATGTGGGCCTCAGGTCACAGCCCCACGCTGCCCGCCCGCCGTCCCCTGGCTATTGTCTGCAGGGCCCTGGTGTGGCTCAGGGCGGGGGCCAGCGCTGGGGCTGTGGGAACGGATTAGAGGCCCCGGCTTGCTTCCCCTCCGCGCAAAGCCCTGATCAAAGACATTCCTGGGATGACAGAGGCCTGTGTGCTCTCCGGCCGCCCAGCACGAGGGAGGCACCCCCACACACACCGCCCTGCACAGGCTGCCCTCTGCGCCCACCAACTGGGACTGGCCTGGTGGTGTGACCACCGCGCCCCACCGAACGTACGCGGACAGGCAGCCCGGCTTCCAGGACGCTCGGGGGGGCAGGGGTGGAGGGGACAGGCTCGAAGAGTGTGGGGAGTGGGGGCCCCCCGCTGCTCCCATCCCTCTGTGGTCCCAGCAGGGACCTGTCTGTCCTTAGCACCCTGCCAGATCCTGAGGCCTTTCTGCCCTGGCCAGGACAGGGAGGTGCTGACGGGGCCTCTGCAAAGCCTCCTGCTCCCGACTCCCCCCAAGGTGGAGTCTGTCGCCCACGCGTGGGTCGGGCGAGGCTGCCCCTGTGTCTGTAACACACAAAACAATCTAGTGGACCTGCGGGACCCACTGCTCAGCACCCGCCGGGTTTGCCAGGCTGGAATCGGGCAGACAGCTCACCCCCAGGGCAGTGCTGCCTGGCAGGTGGGGGGGAGGCCCACGGGGTCTGGCGTGAGCCTGCAGGGGGGGCAGGGGAGGAGGCCATCGGGTGTGCCCTGCAGTCCCGGTGGGAGCTTCGGGGTGAGGGATGTCAGGCTAGGGGAGGTGGAGGTGGGGTGGGGGAGCTGGGGTGAGATGGGAGGTTAGGGGAAGACAGGTCAGGTCCCCAGGCCTTGGATGGAGCCAGAGGCCCCAGGAGGGTTTGGCTGAGGGTGGCGGGCACTGCAGGGAGGACGCTGGGCAGGCCCGGGCGGGGGCCGTGGGGCTTTGTCTCAGAAGCCCCCTAACAGGCCAGTTTTTGTTTTGGCCATAGGCGCAGGGCCTTCATTGTCGTTGCATAAGGGGGGTCTGTGGGTGGCTAGAGAGACCAGCGCCCCAGGCACCATGGACACAGGACAGTCCCCTCCCCTCGCCTCTGCCTGCACAGGGCTGTGTCCCAGGCCGCGCCCCTCCCTTCTACTCTGCCCCGGTACTGAGTGTGACCACGTGTCCCCCGCCCCACGCAGGGGTGTCCCTACCCTTCCCTCCTCTCCCGTCTTGCTGGAACCCCATTCATGGATTGTTGCCCATTCCCCAGGACACTCCTCAACACAGACGTCTCAGCCCACTACACACACGTGGTCTGCAGAGACGGAGACCACGGAGGCCCCTGCGTTCCTCGTGCTGACACGCCCAGCTCGTCCCCGGGGCTGAGCCACCACCTCAGGGTGGACCGGACCTGGCCTTCCCAGCTCCTTCTCCAGACCTCTGCCAAGCGGGTGTCCAAGCCCCTTCTTACTGCTTACCGCACCTGCTCCCAGAAACCCTGGTCCTCACGCTCACCTCCGGAGTGCTCACTGGGGGCCCCTGAGGAGGAAGGAACACTGTCCTGGGCAAGGCATGAAGGCCGCGGTGCATTGACCAGTGACATCCTTCAAGGACACACAGTGGACTGCCCCCTCCCCCAAACTCTGAGGAGCTGGGACTAAGGCCTGCGGACACCTGCCCAGGGTGCTCCCAGGCTGGACTTGGAAACAGGCCCTTGCCGTGCACCTGAAACCCAGAGGCAGATGTCACAGGTGTCCACCAGGCCTCCTGGGTGACCAGCCCATGCGAACGGCCACCAGAACGCGGCCTGGACGCGTGCTGTGCTGCCCACAGGGCTGGGGCCTCAGGACCGTGCCTCACCGGAAAGCAAACAGCCATTTGCACCCGAGGAGGGCCAGTGCAGCTGGCCTTGTTTATTTCCTGTCTGCAAACAGCCTGGGAGGGCCGACGGGGGACACCTGATCAATGGCAGTCACCTCACCCGGGCCACAAGGCGGTGATTGCTCCCCCTGAGTCCCCAGAGTCCCCTCGAGCACGAGGGCACCCATCCCTGCGCTGTGAGAGCCTTGTGCCCCAGACCACCGAGACAACGCAGAGACATTTATGGTCGTCACAGCCAGGAACGTCCTGTCCCCTGCTGGGTGCAGGTGAAGGCTGCAGCTGGACACCCCACCGCACACAGGACGGCTCCCCACAAAGGAGCATCCCCACACCCTGCCCACCTGTCACTCCCCAGCCCAGGGCCCCTGGCACCTCTGGCTCCCCGTCCACCCCAGAAAACAGGCCGGAGCCACACTGGGGCTTTACCAATTTTATTTCTAGGTTTTACATGTTTATGTCTTGTCTTCTGCTGGAAACGTGCCACGTACGTGTCTGTGCCGGAAAACCCGCAGCGTGCAGCCGGAAACAGACCCAGGGCCCCGCCCGCCGGAGACCCCCATGGGTGCGCGGGTCACAGGACAGACCCCGCTGCGCTCCTGACCCGCCACCAGCCTCCGAGCACGCGTCGCTCACCCCCTACGAGGACAGACTGCCCCTCAAGAACCCCGCTCACCCCCTACGAGGACAGACTGCCCCTCAAGAACCCGGTTTGGTTCAGACGCAGCTGCTGCAGCCAGAATGGCTGAGGTAAGCAGAGGCAGGTTCCCGGGGGGCGGGGCCGGGCTGCCTCAGGCGCAGGTCCCTTTGTGCGGCTCGGGGCAGCTCAGGTGCACGGCGGGCTGGCTTCCGCGAGGTCTGCAGCCCCTTCCCGTCAGCGTGTGCGGCCCCCGGGCAGGACAAACAAGATCAGCACATAACAACAGACCCATCACTCCCGGAACCTAACAATTCCAGACGCTAGTGACCGAGCCCTCGGTGGGGCACAGCACCACAGTGGCACGTGAAGACATACATGTTACAATAATAACAATAATAATAATAATAATAATGCAACTTTCATAGCTATACGCAAAGAATACAGCCATCAAAACTACTAGGGTGGTCAACGCCAGGTCAGACAGAGTCCAGCATGACGGGCGCAGGGAAAGGACACGACAAGGGCAGGTCCTCGGAGACACCGGTGGCCGCCCCCACCAGGCCCGTCGGGGGTCTTGGTCCGCGCGTCTGTTTGCCGAAGCAGGAGGCCGCGGGCTGGACGGAGCCCAACCGCCGGTCTACATACACAAGGCTAGAGAAGCATGAGGTATCGTGGAAGAGGAACCTTTTTGGAATAGAGCAGTAATCACATTAAGTCAAAATTGATCACACATACACACACACAAACCCCCCCCCCAATAATAACTACCAAAAAAAAAAAAGGGCATCCGTAATACATTTTTTTTTTTCCTATGAGAAAATTAAAACTAGAACATGGCAGTATATGACACTGTAAAACAACGACAAACCAACAACAATGAAAAAAACTGAACCCTCCAATATAGCAGCAAAACGATGTGAAAAGACAGAAGCGTCGTAAATCTGGTTCCAAACCGCGCTGGGAAGTCATCGGTAGCAGCGAATAAGAAACGGAGCTGCAGCCTGTCCCTCCTGGTCCCGCCCCCCACGCCCTCCCCACCCCCCAGCCTCAACCCGGTGGTGCCTTCTTACCACCTCTCCCTCCACCCCGCCCTGCTTCGTGATGACACAAAGGTACGCAGCCAAGATGGGCAAACGGTCTACTGGTTGCTCACGTTTGTAAAGGGGGGGGGGCTTTAGTGTGGACACGGTGGGGGGGGGTGACAAGTCCTATCCGAGCTGGATCCCAGGTACCCTAACCTTCCTGTAACTCCGACGCCTCTCAGATTGGATCACTTTGGGAAACACCGAGCTGGCCAAATCCATGTGTTTGCATCCCCCTCCCCCCTCCCCCGCCCCCACCTCGGGTATTTCCCCCCCCCTCTCCTATAAATTAAGGACCTCACTTGATTCTAAACTGCATCAAACCCGCCAGGGAAAGGCGGCAAGCTGTGTGCGTGCCTGTGTTTCAGTCAAGGGGACACTGCATCACTTTACAAATCATACTGGCCATTACGATCATCCTCTGCAATAAATAGTCCTTTTTCTTCTTCTTCTTTAGCCTCAACTATAAGTTATCTATTTTAGTGTTTAAGAACCTCCCTAACCCTTACACTACACGTTCTCTAGGTCCACCTCTAAGGGCCCCTACGTTCAAACACACACCAGCTGGCGCCAAAGGGTCCCTTGAAGCTTTCCAACTTCCCTACAGAAAAAGGAATGCCATCCTCCTGGCATCACCCTGGCAACATGAGAAAGCACACCTCCCCTCCCCTCCTTCCTGACCGGGGACCTCCCCTTCCCCCAACACCCCCTCCCGCGAACACCGTGGTGGGGACACGCACTGGCCTTGCTGTTCCGTCTGCACACGCGTACGTGGTGACATCCCAAACCATCCCATCGAGAAACTGCCCCCCCCCCCTCTCTCTCTCTTTCTCTCTCTCCACACACAACAACATGAACAAGAGCCCTTCCTACAACTACTGGACTGAAAGTGCTTTGAAATGGAACGGTTTCAGAACACAAGAGAAGGAAACAACAGCAACAATGACAAAACCACCTGGGTGGGTTTCACCTGGACGTGAGCAGGCTGCAGGCCTGGCGGGAGAGAACCCAGCACGCCTCCTAAAGAAAGGCAGGGAGCTACGAGAAGAGGGAGGTGACCGAGGAAACCACCGGCAGGAGGGCGACGCCAGGACCGACCGTGGCTTCTCTCTGAAAAGCGTCCATGACCCGGGACGCCGGAGGTGGGGGCTTTCCCGCGACCACTAACGGGCTACGGCTACCCTGGCCGGCCGGCGCGGACCCCGGGCGGATGCCCGACGCCCGCTCGGGTGGGTCGGAGCCCAGGCAGAGGAAGAAGGAATAGCACTCGGGAGATGTCCGACTACACTGCTCTACCCCGACGGGTTACGTCAGCCGCGGCCAAGGCGGGGAGGTTGCACGCCTACCTACGAGATAATAAAATAAACACGCACAAACAACTGATAAAGTGACTACATGCATGCGCAAGCAAGACACGGGATGCCTACAAACCGCCTTAAAGCTGTGCTCCTTAGGACAAGCACAAGAGTACGTTTTCTATCTAAAAAAACAAAAAACCAAAACACAAAACCCAAAACCCTCTTCTACTTTTAAAAAATGGTTTGCTGGGTTTTTCTATTTTTTTTAAATTTTTTTTATGGAACGTTTTTTGCCTTTTTTTTTCTTTTCTTGCTTTAAACAGAGAATCAAACCTAAGCCTCCCCTGTGGACTCCTTCCTTGTGTTAATTAATGCCTATCCTCACAACACAAGAGACAAACACGTTCTTATAAAAACTAGTTGATTATGGGTATAAAATTCTCTATTTCTGTAGCACAACCTCCCCCCGCCCCCCAGCTTAGGGTTATGCAAATAACTTTTTTTTTTTTTAAAGAGAGTTTTCGGGGTTTTTTTTTTTTCCTTTTGCTTAAGTCAGAGACGGAAGGGAGAAAGCAAGGGAAACAGCAACCCGAGGAGAAGGGGCTGTCACTTCCGCCAAGCCCGTCCCAGACGGGGGGGGGGGCAGTTGGGAGCCCCTGGGGCCGGCCCCCCCCCTCGCCGCTGCCGGCCCCCCTCAAATGTTCACGTCCCGCACGTCGGTGGGCGTGCAGGCCAGGTCCACCTCCTCTTCCTCCTCCTCCTCCTCCGCGGCCTTGGGGTCCAGGCTCTGCTGCTGGGCCTGGCGCAGGCTGGACTCCAGCAGGGCTTCGATCTGCTCCTGGCAGGCCCGGAGGCAGTCCTGGGTGGGCAGAGGGGAGAGGGGACGGCCCTCAGAAGGAGGCCCGCAGGGCGGGGCCGGCCCTCAAACAGCAGCCCCTGTCCGCTGTGTGAGCTGTGAGGCTGATCTAAAGCTGCACCCCTCCCTTCCAGTCCTGGGGGGCTGCGGCCCCAAACCCCAGGACGGACCAGCATGGGGCCCCGTCGGTCCACCAGTTTACTGTCCCCACAGCCCGAGGAGCCTACAGCCGATCAGGCAGTGATGGCCCCACTCGGGACCAAAGATCGCAAGGCTGCTGGCCATCTTCTGTGAAGACAGACGTGCCTCTCCTGCCCCACCCCCCGCCCGTCTGTGACCCCAGCAGCAGGGCCCAGGCCTCTCACTGGAATTCCTCTGCTGGGCTCTGATCTCCTGCCCCACCGCTGCCCTCGGTGATTCCAGCGCTCTGACCAAGGGCAGGGAGGCCCCCTGAGCCCTGCTCTGCGGACGTCACCTTTGCCGCGTCAGCCCCGCGTTGACCCCAGCCTTCCGTGGCGAATGGCCGTCAACAGTGTTAGACCGTGCGTGACTGAGAAGGAATGCTGGGTGGCCCGGGGGGCGGGCGGGGGGCTGGGACCCTCTATCCCACACGGCCTTGCCGGTGCCCTCCCACACCAGGCTGCCTCTTGTGGCCACCACCCTCGCACTGTCGGTGGGGAAGAGGAACTTCAGTGTCCAGGGGCCGCTCCTGGTCCCACTAGGGACAGACCGTCCCGACAGCTGGGAGGCACCTCACAGCTGGGCAGCCTCCTGGCTCCTGGGGTCTGAGCAGACAAGCTGGCTCCAGGCACCAGGGCTGCCCGTCCCCATTTCTAGGATCCACACTTGGGCTTCGAGTCTAGAATCAAGCCCTTTCCACCAGAATGGGCTTCATTCAGCCCCAGCCCCAGACATAGTTCTGTTGCCCGAAACACTGGATGGACCCAGGCTGAACAGCTTGAGCGGTCCCTGGGGACCTTGCACACTCCCAGAGCTCCAGGCCCCCACAGGGCGGGTGTGAGCACCCCCAGGCCCTCTGAACATCCACAGCACCCGAGGCTCCTCTCTGCACACCCAGCACCCGACACAGCCTCGGCCCCCACCCTCCAGCCTGGGGCGGGGCTCTTGACAGGCAGGTCTTAGGGGTGATGGTTGGCTTGCCCCCGGTAACTTGGGACGAGGGCTGTGTGCTGGGGCAGAGAACAGAGGGGTGCAGGCAGGGCCTCGCCACGACCCCCATCTCCTCCTCCCAGCAGTCCACACAGACCGGCAGACCCACCCCGTGCAGAGCTGGCTTTGGCCCCTTAGGGACAGCTCTAGAGAGAGCCAGACAGAGGGTCTTCCGTGTCTGAGTTGCGGGACATTTGCCATTGGGTAACCAGACTGACACATTTTAGCCTAAATGGATACCCCACCCCCACCCACCAGCCATCAGCTGAGAAGCATTTTGTTTCAGATCTAATCACAGCAGCCTCTATTCAAACAGGGGTCACACGGCCACTTCCTACTGCTGTGGACAGCATTCTGTTTGTGGCATTTCTGGTGAGCGTGCTCACCCGGGCGTCTGCCTAAGTGAATGAAGCAAGCACCCCCCGAGGCAGAGGGGAGGTCACCTCCGGGAACTGTCCACGTCTGTGGGCAAGACCGTGTCCTTTGGGGACACACAGGCTGACAGCTGAGTGCCACTGGCCAGAGGACAGGCAGGTGTCACCTGGGTGGGCTCCACAGAGCCTCCCAAACGTTCCAAGGTGGGTGGGCCACCAAAAGGCACCCCAGGCCAGACCTGGACTGGGGTCAAGGCGGTCGGTCCCTCCTTCCCAGGGGTAGACGGCTGACCCACCAACCACTCCGGTCTAATTCGGTCGATGCCACAAACCCTCGTAAATTGCTATTTTAATTCTTCAAAAGGAAGCAAGAAATTGGGACTAAAACAATGGCATTTTTTAGGAAGACACAATCGACTCTGGCTTTCTCAGCCCCTCACAGAGGGGCCATAAAAAACAAGGTTGTCCCCCCCGGGCCCACTGTCATGACCCCGGAGCTCACAGGAGCCCTTTTCAAGCATCTATTTATTGGCCATCCACATTGTGGCCCAGACAAAGCTCGCCCGGGCCCCAGCCCCACACAGCATTAGGGCACGGATCATTGACAGGGGCCGGCTGCGGGCCCCTCTTCCTGGGGGGCTCGCCCGCCTGGGAGGGCTTTATGAGCCCCCGGGGGACGCCGGGAGCCCGCAAGGACCCTTCCTGGCCTGCCCAGAAGTTCCAGGAGGTGCTTCTCCCAGAGCAGCTCCCAGGAGAGGTGGACAAAGCTGGCACAGTGTTGGTCTGTGACAGACAGACAGGCCCTGTGCCTCTCAACTCAGAGAGCTGCCCACCCCCCACCCCCGCATGACCCCAACCACTCACCTCCAGGGGCGGGGCAGCAGTCCCAGCATCCCACAGATGCACACAGCAGCTCTCTCTGTCCCCGATGCCAGGCCGCCCCCACCCCGGCACCCTGCAGCCAGCAGGGCGGGCGCGGGACGCAACCACTTACCGGGTCACACTTGATCACTTTGGAGAGGACTCTGGTCAGGCGGTGATAGGACAGGAAGCCGCTGGAACCTCCCAGGTGCAGGCCTTGCACGGCGGCCACCACGCTCCCAGCCGCCACCATGGAGGGCGGGTTGGAAATGAATTTCACGTCTGCAGCGGAGGGAGAGGGCGAGGCAAGGGGGTTGTGTGAGTGGGGGGCACTCCTTGGGATCCCCGTGATGGGGGCACATGTCAGGGCCTGTCCCGGCAAACAGCACCATCTCGGGTTGCCGCCTGGGCACAGGGGCCCGCCCTGGGGGCTCCGGGTGTGCCTGAGGCGGGAGCACGTGCCCTTCGTCCCCTCCCAAAGCATCCTGAAACAGCCCCTGCTCGGTGCCACCTGTCTGCAACCACAGCGGAGGCCCGGGGGGGCACTGTGTGGGAGGGGCCCCCCCGCGCCCACCCCCCTACCACGAGCCTTCTGAACGCGTCGTTTATTCACACAAGTGAGAAACGACGAAACCCATGCGAGAGCAGAGGTGCTGTCTCTCAGCCCCGCACAGGCACCGAGACCGGAGGCCCTGTCCAGCCCCCAGGGACCGCACCTGCCTGGGGACCCCGGCCTCACGGGTCCACGACAGGGGTACCCCCACGGGCGCCACAACCTGCCGGCTTCCATGTGGGAGGCCAACCCCAGGACACTTGAGTGACACCGTGAGATCCAGGGGCTACATTATCGTCACACCTGATGAGGAATTATTGGCGGGAAGAGGCTACTGATTTCAGCGCCTTAAATGGGGGAGTTGGGGACCCTCAGCCTGGAGCCAGGCGCTGAGCGTGACATCTTCATCAGCCACCGCAGCACAACACAAGGGTCCAGCGTGCATGTACGACGTGTGGAAGGCACCGGTGGTGACGTGCACACACGTGCAGGGACTCGGCAAGCCTGATCTCGGGGGCGCAGGCAGAGAGCAGAGCCCCCTCATGGCACCTTCCAATGGGACCCTTGCTCAGGCCCCCACCCCACACAACCTGTTTGTCTCTGAGCTTCAATGACATCCCTGTCATCTCGAGGGAGGTCCCTCTGTGACCAAGGGCCTGGCTGCATTTCTGCTGTCTCCACACTGCGCAGGCAGGGTGGGGACCAGACCGAGCCCCTCTGAGGGAGCTGGCCGGGGGTGCAGCTCCCCTCTGTCTGGCCTGAGGTCTCCCACGGGGGCCCACCCAGGAGTTAATCTATGCAAAGAGCTGGGTCACCCCAGGCGGGTCGGAATATCTGAGCAGAAGGCCTGGGCATCCTGCTGGGCCCAGTGCTCAGGCACACAGACCAGACCGGACGAAGGCAGCTTGTGAGCTGGACCCAAGCCAGCCTGCAGCCCGTGCGCCAGGCCTCTCCCCTCGCTGCCGGCACCCACAGGTCACACACCCCTCTCCTGGGGTGTCTGGGGAGCTCCAGGCTGCCCCGGCTGTCCTGGGGGGGGGGGAGGGGCAGGGCGTGCAAGCACCACTTCTCATATGATCTCCAGGAAACTTTGTCGTTTCTGCAAACAACATTTAGCTCCACTAAAGGCTGCCTGGAAGTCTCCGGAGGCCTCTGTCCTTGAAGGGGCCCCAGCCAGAGGGGACAGCTGGTGGGAGGCTCCCCACCCCTCCGACCCACCCAGGCCAACAACGTCCTTGGCTACTCCGTCTGTCCCCCCACGCCTCACTTGGAAGGACTTGGAGAAGTGCAGAGGCCAGCAGTCTTCCCAACTCTGGCCTAACCCAAAAATGTCAGCTACCAGAGCGCCCAGGCGTCAGGAGGGGGCCATGACGGGCCGAGCTGCAGCTCTGCCTTCAGGAGTGGGGTGTGGAGGACACCAGAGGCCAGCCCCACCTCGGATGAAGCGTGGTCCTCAGGTTGCCCAGAGTCAGCCCCTAACAAGTGTGATTGACAGCTGAGGCCTGAACAGGATGGGAGCACGGGTCTGGTCAGGTTCTCCAGCAAGGGAAGAAAGAGGTCACAGGGAGTCAGGAGAGATCTGGGGGAAACTAGGGGCCTGTGTGTGTGTGTGGGGGCCCGCGTGCGCCCTGGGTTTTGAAAGGTTGGCTGCGGTAGGGGTGCTGAGGCCAGGGCAGTGCCAGAGCCAGGCCTCCAGGGACCACTCAGAACTGTGCCAGGGGGAGGGAGGCTTGCCCCCTGCCGTCAACCACAGCAGGCTGCTCCAGAGGCCCCGCCCAGGGCTCAGCCAGGGCGCCCCTAGCAGGGCCTCAGGCAGCCAGGCTCCTCTGGTGGCCGCCCCCGCAGAGGGCCAAGCTGGCCGCCGGGAGCACGTGGTGCAGGCACTGCCGGCCTGGGCTCCCCGCCCCTGCAGGCAACCCTGGCACGTGGCCCAGCCTGAGAGAGGCCAGGAGGGGGCCCCAAAGCGCAGGCTCCTTGAGAACACAGGAAAGGACGGGAGAGGAGTGGAGAGAGGCCGGCCTGTTCGCCAAGGTAAACCCCTTTGAACATGGAGTGGCCCCTGCCTGGAGCCAAGGCCGCTAGACACAGGCTGACAGCCACCCAACCCTGGAGGAGGACGCCTCCCTCTGTCGGGCCAACAGCCCAAGCCCTCTGCTCCACAGAACAAGGGAAGAAGAGGGCTTTTGAGAACACACGAGGGGCCTGGGGGCCATCTGCTGAAATGGGGAAACTGAGGCAGAGGGCAAGCAGCTCCACCAGGGGCACCCGGGGAGGCCAGGCCAGCCCACCCCGACGCGCTACCTGTGGCACAGAGGGCGACGAAGGTCTGCGCGTGCTTGCGGATGATGAGTTTGCTCTCCTCCGCCACTGGCATTTTGGAGAGGAAGTGTTCAATGAAATCGTGCGGGGTCATGGCGGCCAGGTTCCACTTGAGCTTGTTCACCAGCAGCAACTCCATTTGCTGTGGAAATGGGTGAACAAGCATGAAGAGAGCTCCTGCGTGGGGGTGGGGGGGGGTCTGAGAGGGACCAGCGCCTGGAGAGAAGGGATGGCGAGGCTGGGGGTCCAGGGTATGAGGCATGACATGTGATCTCGGATGGAAAAAAAAAGCGAAGGTGCCGCGTGAAAAGGCTCCTGCTCATTATGCAGGTAATTCACACGTGGAGACAAAAAAAGACCTCCCACACCTGGAACGCACGCACGCACGCACTCACGCAAAGCCTTGCCTTGAGCGCGCGCCCCCTGCGCCGCTGCCGCTAGAGGGCGCGCGCCGCCCACTTTTGGGCCACGCTAGGGGCGCAGACGCGGTGGGAGTCGGAGCCAAGATGAGGTGGGGCGGCCGCGATAGGGGTCGGTGGGGTCCCACCCGCTCCCCAGGAGGCGCCGGGGCAGTAGGACCGCCCGCCCTTCATCCCCCTACGCCGGGGCCCTTGGACTAACGGGGGCGTCCAGTGGGCCATGGGCTCTTACCAGCAGCTCGTCGGGCCGGATGGAGTTGTCAGTGTAGATGCACAGCTTCTCCGCCGTCAGGGGGATGGTCTCCTTCATCTTCGAGGCCACGAACATGCAGGTGGCCCCCAGCAGCTGCAGGCGGCTCTTCTTCACGGGCTCCAGCGACAGGAAGCGGTCCAGGTAGTTCATGGCCAGCGGGAAGACCTCCTCCTCGCACTTCTGCTCCTCGCAGACCTGCCGGAGCACCGGGCCGTGACCGCCGCCCCCGGCCCCCGCCGCGGACCCGGCGCCCCTCACCCGCTCGCGCCCGGCCCGGGGTCTTCGAGCGCGCGGAGGGTCGGGCAGGGGCGGCGGGAGCTCCCGGAGACGCGCCCCCTGCCCTGGAGTCCCCGACACCCACCCTCCCGGAAACTGAAAGGGAAAGTCTCCAGGAGCTGGCGCGCTGGGAGCGGGAGCGGCACTGCGGGGCAGCGAGCGCTGTGCGGGGGCTGCCGGCCGGGGGCCCGGCCCGGGTGGGTGCCCAGGGGCCCGCCCGGACCAGGGACGCACCCAGTGGGGTGCGGGGCCGCGGGGCCGGGCGCCACGCTCGCAGCGCCTGCGAGACACAAAGGTGGCGTCCCAGGCCGCCGCGCCGCATTTCCCCAGACGTCATCTTTTCAAAAAATATTTTAAAATATTTAAAAAATAACTGGGAACATAAAAAAATAATGAAAATGACCGCCGGGCGTCCCTTTACACGAGCCGAGGGTCGGGAGCTCGTTACAGGCTCCGGGGAGACCCCCAGGAATTCAAACTCAGGGGCCTCCCTTCCCCCAGGGCGCGGGAGCCGTTTCCCTCTCGCAAGGGCACCACGCCGCACTTTCAAAAATTATTTAAAAATACTTGCGGGCCCCCCAGGCGCCCACTGAAAGTTTGAAAATGTGACCCGAGCTTCCGGCTCTTCCACACAGGTCTCCCAAGCTTAGACCCCCTGCAGACGAGGGTCAATTTCCAGCGTCTTGGGGGCCACGCGACCTTGCAGCCCGGCGTGCACTCCGGCCCAGCCTGGCCGTGCAGGGCGCCCCGGGAATCGCTGCTTGAACAAAGGACCCCCCCTTCCCGAGTGGGTCCCCCCCAAAATGCCCGCGCTCGGTCCCCACGCCCCTCCCGCCGGTTCCAGGCATCCGCGCGGCCCCTAGCAGCGGCCCCAGCGCTTTGCCGATCGCTCCCCGCCCCCACCCTGCCCCCAATTATTAATAAACACTTTTGCTTTGCAATAAAAGAACAAAGATGGCGCATAATACTGGCACGAGCAGTCCTTGCATACGTGTCCATGGATATTAATTTAAAAATCAAATATATGCCCCCTCCCCTTGGAGCTGGCGGCTCGGCCGCGGGAGAGGAGGCGCGGCGGAGCTTCGGGCGCAGTCGGGGCCACAAGGGTCGCCCAGCCCGCCAGCCGCACCCTCGAGCTAACTGGGGTGCGTCAGGCACTGGTTTCCCCCGAAGGGACCCCTCCCCGGCCGCTCCCCTCCTCCCCAGGAAAGGGAATTTCTAACGCCCCCTACCCCCTCCTCGTTCAAAAAAAGACCCATAATATCTATATATTTTGAAAATGAGATTCCTAGCAAGAACCCCGGCAAACTTCAGAGTTAGGGTGGGAGAAGAGGGGAGGTGGTGGCAAATAAGTGTGAGTTGGGGGCTACAGTTTGCAGGCAAGTGTGAGTGAGCCGCCCGCGGCGCCGCACCTCCAGCATCCAGGTGGCCACGATCTTCCGCATGGACGGCAGGATCTCCTTCTGCACGCACTTGAAGTAGGACACGGACGGCGCGCAGGTCTCCTCCGCCTTGAGCATGGCTCGGAGCACCCGGTCGTTGAGGAGGTTGGCATCGGGGTACGCACGGCGGATGGTCTCCATCTCGCAGCACAGAAGCTGGTGTGCCATGGCTGGGGCTCTGCCCGGCGGCCTGGGGCTGGCGGTGGGTCGGGGCTTTGCTGCGCGCTCCGCTCTCGCTCCTGCGCCCCGCGCTCCCTCGAGCTCGTCTGCCCCTTGCCGGAGCGCGCGGACGCTGCTGCTCGCTGCTACTGCGCCGACAGCCCTCTGGAGGGACTTTGCAACTTCCAACAAAACTCCCCTGTAGTCCGTCCGTGTGACGTTACTGTTGTTCTGCGGAGATCAAAGCCGGGCAGAGAATGGGAGGGGGCGGGGGCGGGCTGAGGGGGAGGGGGCGCGGGCGCGGAGCGCGGGGAGCGGCGAGGGCTAGAGTCCCGCCGCCCAGTTGCCCCCGAAGCCCGCTTTTCATAGAAATGCAAATCGCCCGAGGCAGCCTTTCTCCCGGCCGGGAAGAGGGGTGCAGGGAGGGCTTTTCCCCGGAGTGGGTCCCCTGGGATTTGAGGGGTAGAGTGGAGGTGGCTCCGCAGAGGGGGACAACTGGAAGGGGGGGGGCAGGCCACACGCAGGCGGGTGGGGTGGGGTGGGGTGGGGGGAAAGACCGCATGGAGTGAGGACCATGGGACTTGGCGACACCCTATATCCGAGCCGGGAGAATGGGCGCATTTCCGAGAACGCCACGAGGGCACCCACGGGCGGAGAGGCGGCCAAGGAACCTCAGTGTGTACATCTCCTTTCATTTTCATTAACACGTGTAAATTTCAGGAATCATTTAACATACAGAGACACCCGGTAGAGCCCACGACCCTGTGGGACGCTTCATTCCGGTGCACAGGGGGTCGTTAGAAATGTCCAGGGGGGGTAACCCTGAACGTTTCAGAGATTTCAGCTTAGCATGCGCTCGCTCAAAAAATAAAATAAAATAAATGCCCGAAAATTCCAGCAGCAGCCCAAGATGGTGGCCAGCATTTCCTTCATCCTGTCCTCTGCGCTGAGGGTATCTTCGCGCTGTCTTTCTGCAGTAGCCGTCCAGCCTTGCGGGGGTCCCCAAATCTCAACCCACCCCTCCCGGGGCAGCAAAAACAGTGGTCCCTGTCTTGTCTCATTTTTAAATTAAAAATTAAAATAAATCGCTGGAAATACTATTTGCCCTTCTGCCTGGACAAGACCACCAGAAACTTCCTAATTGGTTCGGTTGCGGGTGTGGACCTCTTTTCACCTTAACAATCTGCCCGGGGCTGCGGTCATGAGGCTGAGGGGGGGATGGCAGGGACTGACAAAAATCTGAACAATTATAAGTTAAAGAAATGGGTGTACTGATCTGATGATTTTAAAGAAAAATCTATATATGTTCGTGACTATACGAGAGGGTCCCCAATATTATAGCAAACTTACTGACATAAAAGAATACATAAATATTTTATTATTATATTCCATCTTTTTAATTTTTAAAAAGGACATTTCACCCAATCTTAACACCTTTTTAAAAAGTTTTACACTACCTGCCCCTAATTAAGTGAACTGTTCATTTACTTCCCTCTGAATACAGTTTACTGTCATAAACCCACCGTGTCCCCTTAACAGTAAAGGCTCAAAGAAAACGGACAAAAAGTTCCCTTCCCTTTGCAAGGTCGCACGCACCAAGGCAAGGCACCCCCACTTTCGGGGCTGATTCTTCCCGCCCCACCCCACCCCCCGCGGGGAATTAGGGTTACAAATATTCTGGGTCGGGGGGGGGGGTCATTACCCCCGGCTCACGCCTCGGAAGTCGTGGGTGGCCGGAGCAGGGAGCACCCACCGCGTGTCCCCCTCCCCCGGCGCCCACGCTCGCGTTGGCCGGGGGCACGCGGGAGCTTCGCAGCACCAGCCTGCGCACGAGGGCGGAAGGGTTGCTTTTTCATTCATAAATTCCGACCCGGCGGCCGCCCGGGTGATTTATGGGGCTTCGTGCTTATCACCCAGCAGCTCCCGTCCCGGGGGGTTAGGGGGCCGAAGCCCCATGTGAGCCCCTGCCAGGCCCTAGGCGTGCGTGCGATGGCGAGGGGCAGCAGGGCATAAAGAGGCTCGCCCACTCCGGCAAAACGGGCTCGGGGTCCAGGAGGGAGCTTCCCCCCAACCCGGGAGAAAGGCAGAGGAAACTGAAATTAGCATGAGCCAATGGGGGCGCGGCGCTGTTACTAGGCGGGCCCGGCAGATCTCAACGAGGAACTTCGTTGATTTCCCCGCTCAGGGACGGGCGCAAAAGTGCAAGCCTGGCCAGTGAGCGTGAAGAGCCGTCCAGGAACCCGCGGGGGAGACGCTGGAATTTGGGGCCCGCCGGGGAGCGCTGGCCGCCCAGCCCCCACTAGGAAGCCTAGTTCTTCATTACCCAGAGCCCCCGAGGGGGCCAACAGCCTTGGGCCCTTGGAGGTTGCTCCTTCCTTCTAGGAATGCAGAGGATGCATTTTGATTTTATAATTCTAAGAAAAGTAACTATTGAAAACTTTTCTATTGCAGTTTTAATTTTGTACTGCCTTGAAAAAAAAAAAACACACCACGAAGCAGGAACTTCGAGTTCTGGGCTCATTTAAAGTGCTCTGCGCTTATTTCTGGGTGACCATTTGGAGATAAACAAAGGGCCGGCGACCCAATCGGTAGTGAAACCACGTTAGTTCGAAAGAAAATCCCAAAGTAACTTAAATCACCTTCCCGCTTTCTTCGGTCCCTGGCCCCCCACGGGGGTGACCGCGGCTCGGGCGGATCGTCGGTCCCGTGAGGGCGAATTCCGCGGCTGGCACGTTTGCCACCGTCCCTGGCTGTGGGAACCTTCATTCAAGGCGGGGGAAGGGAGCGCGTTCATTCAGGAACCGGCGCGCCGCGGCGCATACCAGGGATGTGTCGCGGCTGCGCACCGTCCTGCGGGGGGCTCTGGCGAAGGGGTGCAGGGCCCAATAGAGATCTTCCACAAGTGTCGACCTCCCGCACTCACCTTCCCCGAGAGGACAAGGCTGTGGGGTGGGAGGCGGGCGCACCCAGGTGGGGTCACCTGCAGCCGTATACCTGGCGGCGACTTTAAAGGTCTTGGCTCCAGCTCCGCAAGTTTTCCATTGTTAAACCCTTAAATCGCCCTGGAAAAGCGCTTCCGAATGAGGGGGCTGTGGGTTCCGGGAACGCCCGGGCTCCCCTTCCCCCAGACCGTCAGCTCGTTCTGGGGGCGCGCAGGGCGGTCCGCGTGCTGCGGTAGCTCCGCCTGGGCTACGCAGTGAGGACCCACGGTGCCCCAAAGCTGTGGTCACTGGCCCAGAAGCACACCCAGGACAGTCACAAGCTGAGCACAGGGGCAGCCGCAGCACCTCCCACCGTCCCAAGTCTCCGACAGATGTCTCTGATTGATTAATTTCAGCCACACACAGACTACCCACTTTCTCTGAACCCCAGTCGTTGATCCAGCAGAATGCGGGGTAGGGACATCCTTTGCCCACGAAGGCCTCGTACGAGGTGTGAGTGGGAATTAAAAAGAAAACCCTAACAGGCATGGGAGGGGGCTGGCTCCCTCTGCCTCCGGGATCCGAGGGAAAGGGTTCGCTTTTGAGGTAAAGATTCTAACTTTCTGACCTTCGCCCCCCAAAATGCATCGCCGGGTGCACCTAAAACCCCAAGTCCACTAGGAATTTCCTGGCCTCTTGGTACAGGCCCTTGGCCTGTCGCTGATCAAGTGTCGCGGAGTGGGTGCCCAGATTGAGAAGATAACCCCCTCCAACTGAGACAAATCCGGAGGCGGGTGGGGGTAATGACCTAGGAGGCCACGTCTCCCCCGGCAAATCAAGCAAGCAGGGCTGCGGCCCACTCGACGATGAGGAGACACTGCCCCCTCCCCTGGACGGGGTGCCGCTGCAGAGACCCACGGGGGTCTCGGAAACCTGCGGCGGCGGCTTGCGGGAACCGGACCTTCCTGCAGGATGACGTGTTCTAAGATCCTCTTCGATTTCCGCGGCGTCCCCACCCTGCCCAGGAAGGACTTGGGGCCCCTTCGCCTCTAGAACCTGTCACTCGGCCCCATCCTCGCCCTTTCTCAGAGACTGCGGGGAGGACCCCGCGTTCTCTTGCCTTCCAGTCAGCTTCGTTCTGCCCTCGAAACGCCCGAGTTTCTATCCTTCGCCATAGCCCTGTGGTTGGATGGATGGAGGGACGGATGGCCGGGGCGGGAAGGGGAGGTCTTGGTTATGGGGATCCTCGGAGTTCTAGGACTCCGGACACTTGCCAGGCGGGGTGGCGGAGGGACTTTTTTTCAGGTGAAAGAGCAGGGGTGGCATACCTAACACCCTGCACCCCTGCCCGTCGGGCCTGGCGGCGGGACACGAGTTTGGACCTCCTGGGGAGTTCTGGGCGCGTGCGGTTTGAGTGGTCGCATAGGCCGCTCAAAGTCCCCGACACTCGCCAGGGCGCTCTTGCTGGGCTCGGCCTGCCCCTGCGATCTTAAGCGGCGGGGCCTAGGGCTGGGGTGCGTCCGGTCTGGGAAGAGAGGGAAGGCGGGAGCGCGCGCTGCGGGAACCCAGGCCTTGGCTCCCGAGCCGCGCTGGGCCGCGCAGTGCATTCCACGCATTCCCGCCCGGCCTCGGCTCTGCCGCCACGTGGTTGCTCTGCGCGCCGCGCTTACCGTAAGGCTTGGAGAAGGCGCGCACTCGCTGCGCTGAGCACGTAGGGACCTCCCAGGATGCGGACCGCGGGCGCAAGGCTCAGCCACGGTGCCCCTCCAGCCGTCTTCCGAAGTAGAGATAGGAGTTGCTTTTCTTTACGTAACAAGGAGTAGTACTGTCGATGCAATGACATTTCTTTTTTTCTTTCTTTTTTTATTATCATTATTTTATTTATTCATTTTAGAAGGGGGGGGGGAGCAGGAAGCTTCAACTCCCATACGTGCCTTGACCAGGCAAGCCCAGGGTTTTGAACTGGTGACCTCAGAGTTCCAGGTCAACGCTTTATCCACTGCGCCACCACAGGTCAGGCGCAATGACATTTCTTTACAAAGGCCGGAAAGGTGCTCCGGCCCCACTGTTAATCCATAATAAGGTGACTGTCCATCTGAGGAACGTGACTGAACCAGACCCGTGGCCATTATGACTTCCCAGCAGTGACAGCACAGAAGAGCTGCGGCTGTCCAGTGGTTTTATTCTCTTTTCTTTATTAATCAAAATCAGCCCTGGCTAGATAACTTGGTTGGTTGGTCCCCAACCCCCGGGCTGCGGACCGGTACCGGGTCCGTGAGCTGTTTGGTACCAGTCCCCAGAGAAAGAATAAATAACTTACATTATTTCCGTTTTATTTATATTTAAGTCTGAACGATGTTTTATTTTTTAAAAATGACCAGATTTTTACATCTGGTCATCTCTGTTACATCCGTCTAAGACTCACTCTTGATGCTTGTCTCGGTCACGTGATACATTTATCTGTCCCACCCTAAAGGCCGGTCTGTGAAAATATTTTCTGACATTAAACCGGCCCATGGCCCAAAAAAGGTTGGGGACCACTGCCCGGGATACGCAAAGGTTGCCTATTTTATCGCCGGACAGGAACACACACAGGAACAGATTAATGTTTCGTTGATATTTCTCTCTCTCTCTCCCTGCCCACATCCAACTCCCTCCATCCCTATTTCGCTCTCTCTAAAATCAGTAAATAAAAACAAAAAGTAAGTTTAGGAAATCAGTTGTGGTGCAGTCCCGGCCTGCTCAGGAAGCAGAATGGGGGGGCTTAGTGCGTAGGAAAACATTTGTTCGCTGGCTGTTACTATGAAAAACTGTCCTGCAGGTTTCTTCCTGAGAGGCCAGTTCAAGGTGGAGAGTCAAGTGTGTCTCTGCATTGTGAGCTCTTGACCTTAACCGAGAGGATGCCTGCCTCTGCCTGATGGGGCCCCTGTGACACACCCCCCTTGGCTGGGGGAGAGGCATTCTGAATACTCTCCTGTTGCTGCTACCTCTTGGGGTCCCACCTCTTGGAATCCTGTCTTGGACTGTGCCGGCCACCGTCACGTGGAGGCAGGAATGGGGATGAGCCAGGACAGGGCTGCTGGAGACACTCTCTCGCCCATCACTGTGACAGCCCCCTCAGCCCAGTGCAGGGGAAGCAGATCCCTTTGTTCCGGACTCCTGCGGGGATCGGAGAAAAAGCCTTCACTCTTGTCCCCACCCTTGATTCCAGAAAGCCCACCCCTGTTCTTGCACCTAATCTTCACAGCAAACCCTCCCCCACCCCGTGTGCTCAATAGTTAAGGAAACTGAGGCACAGCTGCCTTGCCCAGGCTCACAGCCTTGGCGACCGTGAGGACCCGACAGTCAGACCCATGCCCCGAACTGCCAGGCTGCCCTGCCCTCTGTGTCGTGGCACTGTCAGAACAGCTCCCAAGGTCCTTCTGAGCTGATCAGGATTATACGCTGCTGTTCCGAGAACTCATGTGAAAAAGCAAGCAACTTCTTCCTCAAGCTGCCAGGAAGCGTGCAGCCATATTTGTGAGGCTGCACTAGAGTGTCACACACAGACAGACCTACATCCGCCAGGAGCTGTGCGACCTCGGACAAATCTTTGTCCCCGTCTGTAAACTGGGGCATGGTCGTGCCCCAGCACATCCCAAGGCCAAGGAGAGGAGTAATTAAGGTAATGCGCGTGAAGCAGTTAGCACAGGGCCTGGCCTATGTCAAGGCCTGTTATGTTTATTCATTCATGTATTTGTTCTCTTGCAGAACGAAGGCCATGTGATGCATGCGGGGCGTGGAATTAATTAAACATTTCAGTTTATACTCAGAAAGAGAATTTTTAAAAAATGTCTTTCTAGTCTAAAAGCTCTCTATGTGCTGACTTCTCCCAAGCTCTCTGGACGTGCAATTTAAACCATAGAATGTACTTCAAATACAGTTTTAAAAAATGTAACCACCTGACCTTCCCATCTTGCAAAAGGAGTAATAGACTTGATTTAAAAAGGAAGCGTGTTAATTAAAGGCCAAAGTGTCTATGCAAGCATGAGGGACAGATCTGAAAGGGAGGGTTTCCATTGGGTCGGAAAGGTCTCTGGGTGGCCGGGGCTCCATGTCTGCCGCCGCATTGCATGAAAGGAGTCACACTCTCTGCTCAGGCAGAACAGGGGAGGCCACTACAGGTGAAAATGGCCAGAGGTATGTGTGGGCCAGTGGCAAGGCTGGAAACAGAGAAGGGTCACTGTTAAGAAGGCACCATCAGGCCCTGGCCAGCTAGCTCAGCGGTAGAGCGTTGGCCCGGACTATTGAAGTCCCCGGTTCAATTCCCGGCCAGGGCACACAGGAGAAGTGCCCATCTGCTTCTCTACCCTTCCCCTTCTCCTTTCTCTCTGTCTCTCTCTTCCCCTCCTGTAGCCAAGGCTCCATTGGAGCAAAGTTGGCCCGGGCACTGAGGATGGCTCCATGGCCTCAGCCTCAGGCACTAGAAAGGCTCCGGTTACAACGAGCAACGCCCCAGAAGAGCAAAGCATCGCCCCCTGGTGGGCATGCCGGGTGGATCCCGGTAGGGTACATGTGAGAGTGTCTCTCTGCCTCCCTGCTTCTCACTTCAGAAACACACACACACACACACACACACACACACACACACAGGCAACGTCAGCCCATGGCTGGGACACTGCCTGCCCTTGAGGTCCTGCTGCAGAGGGGGGTGGGGAGGGTCAGGAAGGCTGGTTTATACATTAGGAATCATTGGAGCTTCTTGGGAGGAGAGGGCTCCATGACCTCACCAGCCTGGACAGACATCCTTTGCACCCCCAGGACTCGGGGCAGCCATTGTCCTTTGCCCCTTTGGACTGAGTTGTCTGGTCCCCTTCTAACCCAAAGACACAGCTGGAAACATCAGCTGAAAAGCTTTCAAGCAAAATGCAGCATTAATGAGGGCAGCAGGCCGGCAGGCTAACACTGTAAGCTCAGCGGGGCGGGGTGGCGAGTCCTAAGTCAGCCATGACCAAGGACCACAGACTGCGGGCTTAAAATGACAGACAGACGTTGATTCGCTCACAGCCTGGAGACCATGGCCCAAACTGAGGGCCAGGCTCCCACTGGAGGTTCGGGGGAGGGTCCTTCCTCACCTGCTCGGGCTTCTGGGACCCCCGCTGTCCCCTGGGGTATGGCTGCGTCACTCCAGTTTCTGCTCTGTCTTCCTTCAGACTTTTCCTCAGTGTGTCTTCTCCTCTGCTGTCCCTTAGAATGACACTTGTCATTGGGTTTAGGGCCCACCAGGATAATCTCAGGTGACCTCAAGATCTTCCGCTTGAATCCATCCGCAAAGACCTTCTTTTCTTTTTTTTTTTTTTTCTGAAGCTGGAAACGGGGAGAGACAGTCAGACAGACTCCCGCATGCGCCCGACCGGGATCCACCCGCCACGCCCACCAGGGGCAACGCTCTGCCCACCAGGGGGCGATGCTCTGCCCCTCCGGGGCGTCGCTCTGCCGCGACCAGAGCCACTCTAGCGCCTGGGGCAGAGGCCAAGGAGCCATCCCCAGCGCCCGGCCATCTTTGCTCCAATGGAGCCTTGGCTGCGGGAGGGGAAGAGAGAGACAGAGAGGAAGGAGGGGGTGGGGGGTGGAGAAGCAAATGGGCGCCTCTCCTGTGTGCCTGGCCAGGAATCGAACCCGGGTCCCCCGCACGCCAGGCCGACGCTCTACCACTGAGCCAACCAGCCAGGGCCTCTTTTTTTTTTTTAAAGCAGCAACTATATTTTTTTTGTTTTATATATATATTTTTTTATTTATTCATTTTTAGAGGGGAGAGAGAGAGAGAGAGAGAGAGAAGGGGGGAGGAGTAGGAAGCATCAACTCCCATATGTGCCTTGACTGGGCAGGCCCAGGGTTTTGAACCAGCAACCTCAGCATTCTAGGCCGACGCTTTATCCACTGCACCACCACAGGTCAGGCAAAGACCTTATTTTCAAATAAGTCCATGTGCGCAAGCTCTGCTGGGTAGGAGGTGAACACGTTTGGGGGGCACCATCCAACTCACTATCACAGCGAGGTTCAACCTTTTTGCATCTTGTGGCCACACAGAAACTAATTAAAAAGTCTGTGGCATTTTGCCGATCTGATAAAAAAAAGTATAATTTTGATTCACTCACACTGGATGGCTATTGTGTTGGCTATTGTTATTGTTTTATGTGACAATCTGAAGGAAAATCAGGGCCCCGGCCTGAATAGTCAGGTGTTGCACGTTGTAAACACTCCTGCGGGGGCACAGGTGTGCTGTGGCCCGCTGGCTGGGACCCACTGCATGAGAGGGAGGGAGAAGGAGGCAGAGGGAGGGAAAGGGAGGGAGAGGGAGGGAGAGGGAGGCAGAGGGAGGGAGAAGGAGGCAGAGGGAGGGAGAGGGAGGGAGAGGGAGGCAGAGGGAGGGAGAGGAAGGGAGAGGGAGGCAGAGGGAGGGAGAGGGAGAGGGAGGGAGAGGGAGGGAGAGGGAGGCAGAGGGAGGGAGAGGAAGGGAGAGGGAGGCAGAGGGAGGGAGAGGAAGGGAGAAGGAGGCAGAGGGAGGGAGAGGGAGGGAGAGGGAGGCAGAGGGAGGGAGAGGGAGGGAGAGGGAGGCAGAGGGAGGGAGAGGGAGAGGGAGAGGGAGGGAGAGGGAGGCAGAGGGAGGGAGAGGGAGGGAGAAGGAGGGAGAGGGAGAGGGAGGCAGAGGGAGGGAGAAGGAGGGAGAGGGAGGGAGAGGGAGGGAGAGGAAGGGAGAGGGAGAAGGAGGGAGAGGGAGGGAGAGGGAGAGGAAGAGGGAGAGGGAGAGGGAGGCAGAGAGAGGGAGAGGAAGAGGGAGAGAGAGGGAGAGGGAGGGAGAGGGAGGGAGAGGAAGAGGGAGAGAGAGGGAGAGGGAGGGAGAGGGAGGGAGAGGGAGGGAGAGGGAGGGAGAGGGAGGCAGAGAGAGGGAGAGGGAGGCAGAGGGAGGCAGAGGGAGGGAGAGGGTGAGGGAGGGAGAGGGAGGGAGAGAGAGGGAGAGGGAGGCAGAGGGAAGGAGAGGGAGGGAGAGGGAGGCAGAGGGAGGGAGAGGGAGAGGGAGGGAGAGGGAGGGAGAGGGAGGGAGAGGGAGAGGGAGGGAGAGGGAGGGAGAGGGAGGCAGAGGCAGGGAGAGGGAGGGAGAGGGAGGCAGAGGGAGGGAGAGGGAGGGAGAGGGAGAGGGAGGGAGAGGGAGGGAGAGGGAGGGAGAGGGAGAGGGAGGGAGAGGGAGGGAGAGGGAGGGAGAGGGAGGGAGAAGGACAGAGAGGAAGAGGGAGGGAGAGGGAGGGAGAGGGAGGGAAAGGGAGAGGGGGGGAGAGGGAGGGAGAGGGAGGCAGAGGGGCATGCTCTGTAGCGCCCAATAGGCGATCGAACCCTCCTATTCGCTAAGGACTTGGCTGGGTCAGGCCATGCTTGTTAGATGTTTAGGGGCAGAGGGACAGGGCCCACCCTTGACTGAGTTGTGGCCTCTGGCCTCTAGGGGCTTTCTGGAGACCTGAAAAGTCAAGCATGGAAAATAACTTTTTTTTTTTTTTTTTTTTTTAATGAGAGTTCCTGGTCACATTGGCAGGTGCCCGTTGCAGGCCACCATGGTCCCTGTCTCAGCCACTCCTGTGCAGAGACAGAAGTAGTGAGTCATACTGCCACCGATCACCGGGAATTCTATGGAGGGGCGGAGAGAAAGGCCGCCCCCCAAGAACAAGGGTGGGGGGGCGGTTGGAGACCACAGGTGGAGATGGAGGGGGTCTGGAGGTGTGCGCTCGTAAAAAGCAGAGGCTGAATGATTTCCAAGTCTCTCTCCAGGGTCACAGCGCCGTGCCGGCTGGCGGAGAGCGTGGTCTCCAGAGTGACACACTCGGCACCCAGCGCTGCCACCTCCTGTTAGTGTGGCCTTGGGCTCTGGGAGCCCCCCCCCCCCCCCCCCCCCCCCCCCCCCCCCGCTTCCCAACCTGTCAGGTGGAGATAGACAGGGTCGGCCTCCTGGGTCTTCCCAGAGGCTAAACAGGTCGGCATGGATCAGTCCTGGGCCCGGAGGAAGCGCTGGCCTTATTAGCAAAGCCCCAGCGTGAACCCCACACTCTGAAACGGAGACTCCATGAAGTCACCACCAACGCCTCTCTCCATTAAAAACAAAACAAAACAAAACAAAACAAAAAACCGAAGGCTGTATCACCGCCCGTGAGATCCACACGGGCCAAGCTGGTTGCTCTTGCCGAGTTTCTGTACTTCCAGCCAACGGGGGAAGAGCTGAGCTCCCTTTCGAGTCCTGTCCCAGGTGAGCGGTCTGGTTCCTCCGTGTTTCCTGAACAGCCGCGAGGCTCAGAGTCCCCGTGGGGGCTTCCCTGGCCAACGGGATCCACTGCTGCCAGAAGGAAGCCCCCCAGGGTCCCTGAGGGTGACAGCAGGGCCGGGAGCTGTGGGGAGGAGCTCAGAGTAGCTCTCCGGCAGACGAATCAGGGCTTTTCCAGAGGGAGGCCCCTCCTGGGCCTCCCCCACCCCTTCCCCTGCCCTTTTGGTTACTGGCTGAGGAGGCCAAGCTTGGAATCCACCCACCAGCGAATTCCCAGGCCGGTTTCAGGGTCAGAGAGGCTGTTTGGGAAGAAGAGATGAAAGATAAGGTGTGAGTCCCATGCAAGGGCGGAGGGGAGGAGTGGAGGGAGGAGGGGCCGTCATGGGGGGGGGGTGCGCGCGGCGGGGGGGCAGGAGGGAGAGGGAAACTAGGAGCCCACCTTGGAAAGCCGCCCCTCACCGTCCACCCAGGCTGCCCCAGGGGGAAGAGTGGCCCCAGCGCTGAAGAGAGTGAGCGGCCTTGCTTCTGGAGACCTCCCACCTGCACAGCATCTACGCGGATTGTACCGAAATCATCCCGGCAGCGCCCCTCCCCCGGGGACAGTCACCTGAGCCCCGTTTCACAGACGGGGACACCGTGGCCCACGGAGCTGGCTCTGTTGCGCTCTGAGACCCAGGGGGAAAAGGCGTCTAATGAAGCACCTAGACATTGCAGGGTTCACCTTTAAGAAACAAAACAAACAGCTTTATTGAGGTATAATTTACACACCCTACAGTTCACCCATTTCAAGTGTAAGGTTTTCAGTACTGTATGGCCAGGGGTCACCATCGTGGCTATTCACGTGCGGGTTCTCGTTGAATTCAGGCAGACGGTAAAGAAACGGCGGAGTCGGAGGACGGTGGGCCATCCTGTTTATTGGCGTCTCACCAAGGCAGGCGAGCCACAAGAGAAGCCAAGGGAAAAGCAGAAAACCTGCTCTTCCCATAGAGGGCAAGGGGTCAGGGAGGCCTCTGCCATGGTGATAGCAGGAACCGAGAGAGCAAGCTCCCGGTCTGCCCCAGTTTATAGTGTAGAAATCAAAACCTTTGAGCCGATATACAAACAAGGAAGTCTCTGATACAAAGTCACTTATCTGAGGCACAATGGGATTCCTCATGAGAGTGCACCACCCCACATCATGCAACAGTCAAGGGCGTGGGGAAAAGCTTAGTCTTAAAACTAAGCCTCAGGCTATAATGACTTTGCCAGTTTACAGCCTGTCTCCCACACCCAGAGCGAGCAAACATATATGTCATATTTAAAAACTTATTTGACCAACAAGTACATTCATCGAATTGTGCAGCCATCTCCACAATCAATTTTAGAACATTTTTGTCACCCCGCCAAAGAAACGCTGTCCCTATTAGAGGTCGTTCCCCCTTTCCTCCCAGCCCCGGGAGGCAGAATCAACCGGTACTCTCTGTCTCTGTGGGTTGACCCACTCTGGGCACTTCATTTAAATGTAATCCTACAGTAGAGCCGGGGGTGGGGAGTGTCCTTTGTGTCTGATTTCTTTTGCTTAGCAGAATGTTTTCAAGGTTCAGCTGTTCTGTAGCACATCTCAGTATGCCATTCCTTTTTCATGGCTGAGTAATATTCCACCATGTGGACGCAGCACATTTCATTCATCCGTCCGTCGGATGGTGGAGATCAGGGCTGTGTCCATGTCCTGGCTATTAGGATAATGCAGGTTCATCTCTAGTAGGTGCTCCCGCCGGGGGACGATCTTGTGCGGTTTGTTCTCTGGGACCCACACCCAGGACAGAACCGGACATTTTCCGTGAAGACGTCTCAGCTTCTCAGCCCGAGTTGCAACTCCTGCCTTGCCGTCCTTTCCTCTTCCTCCTCCCGCTCTCTTTTTCTCTTTCATCTTTTCTGCTAATCCTTCCACAGAGAGGGAGGTTGTCGTAAGTCTGGAACCATATGCAATTATGCATAAGAAAGTTGTTTTTTTTTGTTTGTTTGTTTTTTGCTGTGACAATAAGGGCCTCGATAGGACGGACATACTATCCTAATTAGCCTTCGTAGGTCCACATGCTGTGAAAATCAGGGCGTGTGTGGGCATTCCCAGGGACCTTGGCACGGGCATCTAGATGCATCAGCTCTGACTTTCACCCAATAAACCTGACCTTTAGCATCCCAGAAGGACCATCGTGCTGGAATGATGCTCTATCCACTTAGCCACCCAGCCAGGGCTACACTAACTCTTGACATATAGTGTCTAAGTTCCCTTTTCTTCTTTATGATGGCCTCAGCTGTTCTTGGTCCTTTGCATATCCGTATATAAGTCACGATCAATTCACACACACATACGCACACATGCTGCTGGGATTGTGCTTGCATTGAATCTATAGATCCATATGATGAACGCTGACATCTTTGCAAATCAAGTTACTCAATCCATGAGCAGGATGTGTCCCTTTACAGTACTTAGGTCTTCTTTAATTTAATTGTGTGCATGTGTGTGTGTCTTGTGCATCGTTCATTAAAATTCTTCCTAAATATTTGATTTTTTCGATGGCATTATAAATAGTATCATTTATAAATTTCCTCCTTTTTTTTTTTTTTTAACTCAGGATTTTGAGTTGGGAGCCAGTCTTGAACAGAATCAGACACGGTAAGAAATTCCTACTAGTGTAGGGCTGGTGGGATGCTCAGGTTCAGGTTCAAGGCCTCCATGGCGGAGGTCACAGAGTTTTAGGACAGCGTCGGGCCAGGGCAGGGCCTGGTGGTGGGGGCATAGGGTGTGATTCGGTTGCGGTTCACACTGCCTTCCTTCCCTTGTCCTGCCTCCTTTCCCTTCCTGCTGAAATCCACCGATGCTGGGTTTTATTTCTTGCAACCAAATCTAGGACGAGGAGGGCACCAGGGCTGAGCACATTGGGAACTTGAATCAAGAGCTAGTATATCACCGCCAAGTGCTAGATTCACAGGAATCACCCTGGAAACAGTCTCACATCCAACAACGGGGGGACAGTGGATTGTGGCCCGTCTGGAGGACGGAAGAGCGTCTGCGCAGGAAGCAACGACGCACAGGTGTAGACAATCACCGTTAGCTCAACTGTCAGACAGGCAGCTGGTCCAAAGGACAGGTGACGAGATGAAGGAGGGAGACACTTTGGGGGGTGATGGGAATCATTCATTTTCTTCCATCTGTATTCTAGAATGTGCTTTTCATATACTGCTTTCTCTTATGAAAGAATATTTTATAGCCAGGATGAAGAATCCAACCAGAAATATGTCCAAACATACCCAGGTATGTTCCAGGCCCCCAGACCCCGTGGCTGTCCTTGGAGCCCCTGACCCAGACCCTGCGGTTCATCAGGCAGTGGCCACGTGGGATTGTCTCTGTCGTGGGGAGCAGCCCAGTCCCCACCCCAGTTACCAGCCCTGGAGGACCCCAAATTCTCACAACGATCTCCCTTCCCGCAGACAGAAGTAGAAAGCTGGTGTTTCAGGTAGAATTTAAGCCGCCCAGGGCGGATGCTGCTTGTAAAGGCAAAGCCAGGTCTTCACTTCAAAGAATGGTGACCACTCAGGGGGCAGAGGGGGCCCAGACACTGGCCCCTAAGGTGTGGGGCATGGGCTGGGAGCTGGCAGAAATGCGCAGAGGAACCGACAGATGCAGCTTAAAATGTAAAATGCTCTCTCCCCTGTGACTAGCTGGGCTGGTGCTGAGTGAGAGGCGGTGGAGGGTGCCCTGGCCGGTAGTTCAGTTCGTTAGAACATCGGCCTGACTTTTCAAGGTTGTGGGTTCGATCCCTAGTCGGGGCACATGTATGACTCAACCGATGAATGTATAGATAACTGAAACAACAGGTCGATCTCTCTCTCTCTCTCTCTCTCTCTTCCTCAGCAGTGAGAAGGGCAGCTGTATTTTCCTTAATATGCACTTTGACTACATTATCTCTGAGAATTTGTGTAGTCCTTGATAAACTGTGCATGCTTAGTTAGCTGGCTGGTGCTGTCCACCGGGACAAACACAGACAGACACCTTGAAGGAGGCTAGACCTGAGTCTAGCCCCATCCTGGACCCATCCTGGACTCCTCGCAGGGGCGTTGTACAGACTGAATCACGAGGGGAGAGATATGGGGGGGAGGTCATGGCATGGCAGCTATCGCTCGGTATCTCTGATCACTATTCCCCTTCTCCAACAGAAACAGAATGTTCAACTGGGCACTTCCTACTCAGGTAAAGACTACATTTCCCCGCCTCACTTGCAGCTGGGTGTGGTTGTGGGACTAAGTCCTAGCCAATGGGCTATGAGTGTACGTGATGAGTGAAACTTCTGGGTTGAGGCATTAAAAGGCTGGGCCACAGAACATAGTTGTTGGATACAAAGTGAATATACCAAAGTCAATCCCTTTCCTTATACCAGCAGCAAACAAGTGGAATTTGAAATTAAAAAATACAATACCATTTACATTAGCATACCCCAAATACAAAACACTTAGGTATAGATCTAAGTACAAAATAAGTACAAGACCTATATGATGCAAACTAAAAAACCCTAATGAACAAAATCAGAGAACTAAATGAATGGAGAGCTATCCCATGTTCATGGATAGGAAGACTCAAACACTGTGAAGGTTTCAGTTCTTTCCAACTTGATCTAGAGGTTCAGAGCAGCCTTGATCAAAATCCCAGCAAATTCTTTTGTGACTATTGGTAAAGCAATTCTAAAGTTACATGGAGAGGCCAAAGACCCAGAACAGCCAATGCAAATATTGGAGGGAAAGAGCAAAGTCGGAGGCAGGACCTTACCCAACTTCAAGGTTTACTGTGAAGCTACACTGCAGAGTAGAGCCACCACTGGGAATACGCTGTCAGCTGTTATTATAACCACCACCCAATGGCCACCGTAGCAGCAGGACTATTACACTGCTCTGTTTGTAGCTCTCTCCTTTCCCACCCACCCGGCCTGCCCCACCTGAGGGTCTATCTACCTCATGATGCCACTCCACGCTCAGGGACCCTCAGCGACACCCCAGGGCTTCCTGAAAGACATTCTGAAATCACTAACCTGGCATTTCAAGACCTTCTTTGTCCAGGTCAACTTCCCTTCCTTTCTCTCCATTCCTCCCTGGAAAACTCCCTCTCATCTCTTTGCACACACCCTCACCCCATATTTCTGCCCCTCCCTGGCATGCAGCTGCCCTTTGCAATAATGACCCTTGCCCTTCAGGGCATCACACCTTGGCCTTCCATGCAAGATCCAAATGCAGTCCCAAATCCTTGGCCAAGCCTGTTCTGCTCCTCCGTGTGCACCAGCCTGTCACCCGCCCTGGGCCACACACATTGCTTTATATATATGAGTTGTTTCCTAGAGTGGGACCACGGCGTTCCCTCCCACCACCATCCTGGCCTTCCCAGAAGCTCACGGAGGGGAGAGATCCCAAGGAAAGCTTCTCTTGGAAAGTCTTTGGAGTTCGGAAAACTTGCCCTGAGACCCGATGCAGAGCTGGGGTGCAGGGCGGTAGGGGGTGGGGTGGGGTTTGTCTGCAAAGGCAGCTTTCTGGAAACTATGGAGACACACAGGATGCTGGCCCTAAAGCTCCTCCTGAGAAGGGGCCCCAGACTTGCGGGACCTTGTGAGGTGGAGGCTTGGGCTGCGGTCATTGCTGTTGTTCTGTGTGCCGTAGAACTCCGACTTGCAAGTGCATAGAACCTTCTGAAAATAAGGCGGACAGGAAAGAGAGAGAGACGCTGCTGAGGGACTTTGCAAAATTGGAAAAATGAGCACGCCCGCCCGGGGTGGAGTGTGCCGGCCTCTCCCCTCGGCCCTGATTAAGGGGAATTGGTGTTTGTGGGGGCGTCGGTAAGAGGCCTCTGATTGGGAGACAATTTTGTGGCTTTGGCCTGTAATTTGGATTTAGGGATCAAGCACAGTTAATGTGATAAAGTTACAAACCTCCGCTCGTGACCAGACGTTGAGGACGGCCGCCACAGGCAGCCGCCAAAGTGGGCACTGCAGACGCTCCACTCCTGAGGTGGGAGGACCAGCCAGGGAGGCTGTCTTTCCCGGGGCCATGGAGACGAGCCCTTTCGCGGCTGGCTGTGTTCATTTGGAAACGCAGACCCTTGGTCCTTGTCTGCCATCTGGTTGTAACCGCACGTGGATAACGAGTCACCTCTGTTAGACATCGGTGTCCGAGACTGTGAGCTCCGCGAGGCAGGCTGGGAAACACCCCTGCCCCACCCGGAGGCCTGGCACACAGTAGGGGCTTTGCACAGACGTGCTGGGCTGTGGAACGAACGCGTGAAAAGGAATGCAGGGTTGGAAGACATGTTTTTGGCTCGAAGAGCCGACAGGGCATTTCAGGTCGGCCGTTTGTCCCAAGAGGTCCTCCCGATGGCCAGGGTCATACACAGGCGAACGGTGCCAGGAACACAGAGGTTCTTTATGGCTAGAAATATGTCTGCTTTGACATATTTCTCTTGCTTCCTAAATACCGGGATCAGGCTACTGAGAAGACAAACGCTACATCCGTGTGTGTGTGTGTGTGTGTGTGTGTGTGTGTGTGTGTGGTGGGAAAATTGGGAGGGTGGCATAACAGAGGTTAAATGGGGTGAGGGAGCAGTGGGAGTGATGGGTGGGGTGGGGGTGGGGTGAGGAGGGAGAACCAATACACACAATACACATAGCCAGGTGCTTGCTCTCTCTCTGTGCCCCTGCAGGTCCCCTGGGCCTGCATTCACCACCTCCGCCCTTGTGAACCTAGGACCTTCTCTGTGTCGCCTTCAACGCCCTGGTTTTACTTCCCTTTCTTTGGCCCCACCTTCCTCCCTCGTTGCGGCTAAGGTTGGGGCGCATCCCTGCCCCTCTCCCTTTGGCCGGGAGAAGGCTGGGGGTTCTGAGACAGGAACACTGCTCCCCGGGGAAGCCTGAGGCTAACAAGGACCGCGGAGTCGAGTCCGAGGCTGACGAAGACCCAGAGGAGCTCACCCTGCGTTCGTTTCTGATCCCAACCCACGCGAAGATCTAATCGGGGGTCCGTTGGGCCAGCTGACACCATCAGCTGGGAAGCCAGCTCCGATTCTTTCCCGTCCTGAAGGTTAAGACAGATACCCAGCATGGAGTCCCCCGAGTCCGCTTTCCGGTGTGACTTCAGCGGGACATGTGAGTTCAGATAACATCTCTGGGTGAGCTGATAAAGCAGTTCGGGTTGGTTTTCTCAATTAGACAGGGGACCCTGAGCCGTGGCCACCGCGGCAGTGGGGCTCAGGTGGGGTTCTGCACTGGGACTTCATTCAGAAAGTCCCAGCGGCCTGCCCATGTATGTAAAGGGCGGGCCGACCCTGAAAGGATGTTCGCTCAATCCAGCTGATTGGATAAGTTCTCCCAGGGGGTGGGGGACATGCGGGTCACGCCCGTTTCCACTTTTATGAATAACAACTTCATACAAGCTTCTTCGCATCTCAGCCTGGAGACCCAGCAGCCGGGTGCTCTGGGAGATGTTAAAAATGTCACCATTAAAAAAAAAAAAAAAAATATATATATATATATATATATATATATATATATATATATATATATATATATATATATTTTTTTTTTTTTTTTTTTTTTTTTTTTTTTAAGGTCAAATTAATCGGGTCCATCCTGCAGCGCGGGGAGAGTCAGCGGACACCTTCGCAAAGGCGCGGGGGAGTCCTGCGGGGGAGTCCTGCGGCGGAGACGCCACGCTGGCCGGTGGGCGGGACGCTTTTCTCGGGAACAGCTGATCCACATCTGCGCTCAGGGTTCCCGGAACGTGACTACCTTGAAAGACACTGCCTCAACATACTTCCTTAATCAGATATTTTTTTGAAGAAAGTGTAAGTAGCTTGTCTTTCCTCCCCTCAAGAAGACGAGAAAAGACTATTAGGTGTGGCAGTTTCTCCAGCCACTTGGGAAAGGTAACTTAAAAAAAAATTTTTTTGTTTTATTTCATTTCCCCCTACACACAGGGTCTTATTTTGTTTCTTTCAGCAGGATTTACGTGTGTGTGAAACTGCACATTGATCTCTTTTTTTTTGTTTGTTTGTTTGCAAGAATCACACAGGCAGTTTATTACTCATAGATCCTATGGTGTGTCTGGGCACAGCTTAGGGCCGTGGGCGTGCTCCTCTCGGCTGTCCTTGGTCAGAGCAGTGTGGAGACAGTCCACAGTCCACGTTCACGTTGGAGTCTGGGTGACTACTGCAGCAGGGGGGCCCTCAGCTTTAGTACCTTTTCTGGCCAACGCCTTCTAACAGGTGTCAATCTACAGGATTATCATCTCAAACCACCTTTTTGGGAGTTCCTCGCAGGGAGCCCTTTTTATATTTTAGCCACTTTTCAGATGTTCCTAGGGGAGCCTCCTGTCTATGTCAACCCACAGAGTTATGACATCAAGCCATTTCTTATCTATATGTAACTTCACACACACACTAATTGAGCCCCGTGCAAAAGGCAGAGTCTGTTTACCATATCTGTACACACTATATTAATTCCTATCCAGACAGCATAACTTTATTTAATTTTCTTAATTGCTTTTAATATTATATTCTAATTATTTTTATATCTTCCATATTTTTCTATATTTCTTTTTAAAAAAATTTATTGTGTTTACATAGATTCTAGTGTCCCTCAAATACATCCTCCCCTCCCCCGTGTTCCCCAGTACATCCTCCCTGTCCCCCTCCCTGTAGCACCCTCCCCCTTCCCTCCGGGATTTGCTTTTCTGCTCTCGTCCCATCCCATCACCTTATCATCCCCTTTCCCTCTGTCCGCTTTCCTTCTGGATCCTTTGATCCCGCCTCTATCTCTATTCCGCTCCTCAGTTCCTATTGTTCGTCGGATTCTTCAGATGAGTGAGGTCATATGATATTTTTCTTTCTCTGCCTGGCTTATTTCACTTAACATAATAGTTTCCAGGTCCATCCGTGTCGTCACAAAAATAATATTTCCTTCTTTTTCATGGCCCCATAGTATTCCATTGTGTATATGTACCAAAGCTTTTTAATCCACTCGTCCACTGACGGACACTTGGGCTGTTTCCAGATCTTGGGTATTGTAAACAATGCTGCCATAAACATGAGGGTGCATTTCTTCTTTTGAATTGTTGATGTGGTGTTGTTCTTGGGGTATATTCCCAAAAGTAGGATGACTGGGTCAAAAGGCAGTTTGATTTGTAAATTTTCGAGGAATCTCCACACTGTTTTCCACAGTGGCTGTGCTAGTCTGCATTCCCACCAGCAGTGCAGGAGGGTTCCCTTTTCTCCACATCCTCACCGGCACTTATTCTGTGTTGTTTTGTTGATGAGCGCCATTCTGACTGGTGTGAGGTGGTATCTCATTGTGGTTTAAATTTGCATTTCTCTAATGATTAGTGATGTTGTGCATTTTTTTCATATGCCTATTAGCCATCTGTATGTCCTCTTTGGAGAAGTGTCTATTCATTTCTTCTGCCCATTTTTTGATTGGACTGTTTATCTTCCTGATGTTGAGTTTTACAAGTTTTTTATAAATTTTGGTTATTAACCCCTTACCAGACGTATTGTCGAATATGTTCTCCCATTGTGTGGTTTGCCTTTCTATTTTGTTCATATTGTCTTTAGCTGTGCAAAAGCTTTTTAGTTTGATATAGTCCCATTTGTTTATCCTGTCTTTTATTTCCCTTGCACGTGGAGATAAGTCAGCAAATATATCGCTGCGAGTGATGTCGGAGAGCTTACTGCCTATGTTTTCCTCTAAGATGCTTATGGTTTCATGACTTACATTTAAATCTTTTATCCATTTTGAGTTTATTTTTGTGAATGGTGTAAGTTGGTGGTCTAGTTTCATTATTTTGTAGGTAGCTTGGACATTGATCTTGTAAACTTTATAGCAATCCTTCATACACAGGGAGGTTAGACTTTTATTTATGTCTATTACACATTGGCCCAAGGCTGTCATCCTCTCTTTACTTGATCACATATATGATTATATAATTTTTTTTCTGCATACTCAAACCCCCCCTCTGTCTTGTCTCCAATGAGCTTAAAATAAATCCAAAATAAATAAGTGAATAATAAACAAACAAATAAATAAAACGTGTGTTTCCTCTTCATGCACGTGATACAGTTTACACGGAAATAAAAATGATCTAAAACAAGAAAAAAAGGAATTCTGCAATAGCCCCATCTAAGTAGCACTGGTCCTGTTTTCTGTAGAGCTTTTCAAAGCTTTTCTCTGCGTTTCTATGCAAATTTTTTTAAAAAGCTTTTTAACTTTGATTTTTAAGGTGTGCACACCCGTGCACTCACGGATGTGGACACACGTGTGCACACGGGCGCACGCAGGTCCACAAGCTGACACACATCCTTCAGTAGGAACACTGGTATTTCACAACTGGTCACATTCCTAAATGTACCAGTAAAATCTTTTGCCTTTACTAAACGTGACAGTGTGTAGATACACTGTAGGACAATGGTCCCTAACTTTTTTTGGGCCACGAACTGGTTTAATGTCAGAAAATATTTTCACGGACCGGCCTTTAGGGTGGGATGGATAAATGTAACACGTGACCGAGACAAGCATCAAGAGTAAGTCTTAGACGGATGTAACAGAGGGAATCTGGTCATTTTTTAAAAATAAAGCATTGTTCAGACTTAAATATAAATAAAACAGAAATAATGTAAGTTATTTCTTCTTTCTCTGTGGACCGGTACCAAATGGCCCACGGACTGGTACCGGTCCACGGCCTGGGGGTTGGGGACCACTGCTCTAGGACAGAAAAGTCCCAGTTCTCAGCTTGCGCTGATTTTTCTGTGGTGTGAACACTCCCACGTGGCCAATTTCAGGTTTTTGAGATACTTGACTGTCGTTTGCTCTTGTCCACCAGCCGGGGCCAGTGGGACACCTCTATTGTGTTTCTTCTTCCTGAGAGGGTCAAGGAAAGATCTGATTTTTGCCTTCTTTTTTTTCCCTCTCTCTTATTAGGGTCTTATTGTGGCTTTAGAGTTAGTGTTTTGCAATCCCAAGTAAATGGATACTCAATTATTTGATTTTTCAAATGCTACTAAAAGGACTTATTTTACATGCATTTTTCCATGTGCGTGATCTTTACGTAAGACGCCGTTGATAAACTCCCCCACCCCCATCCTCTGTCCTCCCGAATGAATTTACTCACGGTCGTGGTGGCTTCTCCAGGCTGAGAATCATGACCGAAACGAAACTGATTTTTCATGCCTTCTCGTCCTACATTCGTGCTACTTCTTTTCCTTATTAGATAATGTTCACCCATATTTCTAGTTTTGTATCAAAACAGGAGTGCTCCCTGGACAGGGCACACCACAGGGCAGATTGACGTTTAATGCTAATGACGCATCACTGAAGTAACACTGGCTACTCTGGGGGTTTTTGTTTGTTTGTTGGGGGGTTATTTATTTTTTCATTGGATTAATTAGGATGATAGCTTTGGGGTTTACAGTCCCAATTTTCATTATGTTTAGGAGAAAACCTGCCTTCTGAATGTTTAAATAGTGAATTGTTTCCAATGTCCCCTCAACACCTACTGAGACAATGAAATGAGCTTGTACTATGTCTCATGCTAATGTGAGAGATCAGTTCCCTGCTTATTGCCAACAACTTATTTTGGGGATAAACCCTATTTAGTTGCTGTAGACACGCCCCCCCCCTTTTTTTTAAGTGTTGAGAGTCTCTGCTTATATAATATTTAGAGTTTTAAAATAGACATTTGGTTGAGGACTAACTTTGGACAAGTGGGGAGAGTCCCCACGCTCCTCCAGAAGTCTCCCCGCACCCACCGTTAACATCTTGCATAACCACGGCTAGTTCCTCGATGCCAGGAAGGTAAGACACCTGGACGGGACGCGGCGGTTGACTGAACCGCAGGCTTCGTGGGGTTTGGCTACTTTTCTGCCCTGTGCTTGGGTTTCTGGCTCTAGGTCTACCTTTGAGGCTAACCGATGTGATTTCACTCTTCTTTCCAGTTTGATTCAAAAGTCTCTTGTGTACCCCCTACTTAGAAATTTCATCATCGTCTATTAAATGGAAGCATTATTGATCCTTCCTTGAAGGATCCGGGATCGCCCACGGTTTGGGAGGACAGACACGTGTGTGGGGGGAGAGGTTAGCTGGACGATCGTCTGTGTTCTCATGGGTCTCCAAGAGCCCGAAAGAATGTCAGTCCCTGCCTATCCTTTCCGAGGGCGGGCGAATCCAGCCAAGCCCTTGGGACAGGACTGGCTTCCAGGACCCCCTCCGCACCCCAACCCCAACCCCCACCCCCAGGGGAGGGATAACTCGCTCTGATTTCAGAAAAGTGATGATATGGCTTCAGGGACAGGGGAGGGGAGGGTTTGCTTCAGGGGCTGGACCTCCTCGGCAAATGGAGGCTTTGCTAAAATGGAAGGTGCTTTGAGAGGGGTAGGACAGACTGTGCCTTGTGCCCTCACGGCACCCTCTGATGGGGAGGCATCTGATGGCTAGGGTGGGGGACGGAGGAGGGGAGTTTGTGGTGGGACTCGTGGCAAAGGGTCCCTGTGTTATCCCTGGCGTGGCAGGAGGAAGCTCCGCTTCCAAGTGACCGGTGAAGGCAGCTCACTGGTGACGTGGATGGACCAAAGACCGGCGGCCTCTCTCCCACCCCAGAATCGTGCAAACCTCCCCACATCTCTCTCTCGTGTGACACGGGTGATGTTCTCGGCATTTCCCCGATCGTCCAGGAACCCAGTCTTCCTTCTGCCGAGGCACGTCCCACCTCAGGGCTGTCAACGCCGGCTTGACGCTGACCGCCCCGAGGTGGGCCTGTCCAGCCAGGGCACCTGCCCGGTCCCCACGTTCCTTCACGGGGCTGCTGTCTGGCATCCGCCTGGCCACCAGCACGCGGTCCGGATTTAACATTTCCAAAACATCTCAAAGGGGCCCTCAGCGCCTGCCCTCCGCCCCTGCCCTCCCACCTGGTGGGTGGAGCCCCTTTCCCCAGTTGTTCGGGCCCCACCCCTGGCCGTCACCCTTGCCTGGGGCTGCCCTCTCCAGCCCTGGGATCACGCACAGCAAGTCCTTCCAACTTAACCTTCCAAGGGTGTCTGCACCCTCCCACTCCGCAGGACCTGCCCTTTCTGTCTGTCTGATCCCATTCAAGGGGGCCCCATCCTCACGAACTAGTCACTTCCCCAAGGCCCCACCTGCGAACACCATCGCCTTGGGGGTTAGGTTTCAACATTTGGCTTTGGGGGGGGGTACACAAACATTCAGTCCATAGACTGCGTTTCAGCCTCAAACGTCCCATTGCCACCGGGGGGATTTTCCTCAGCCCACCTCCACAGTGTTGGGTTAAGGGTGGCGGAGAGACAGGATAAGTAATTAGAACAGAGGGCCCCAAACTACGGGCCCATGGGCCGCATGCAGCCCCCTGAGGCCATTTATCCCGGCTGCACTTCCGGAAGGGGCACCTCCTTCATTGGTGGTCAGTGAGAGGACAGTACTACTTCCGGTGACGCAGGACGCACGCGACACGGCTCCGGAAGCGCGTCGTATCACTCGTTACGGCTAGCGGTGACAAATATGGAACCGGACATTGACCATCTCATTAGCCAAAAGCCGGCCCATAGTTCCCATTGAAATACTCGTCAGTTTGTTGATTTAAATTTACTTGTTCTTTATTTTAAATATTGTATTTGTTCCCATTTTGTTTTTTTTACTTTAAAATAAGATATGTGCAGTGTGCATAGGGATTTGTTCATCGTTTGTTTTTTTGTCCGGCCCTCCAACGGTCTGAGGGACAGTGAACTGGCCCCTGTGTAAAAAGTTTGGGGACCCCTGAATTAGAAGGAGTAACAGCACCCCAGGCCCCCTGCCCCCCTCAGGGGTTTGGTTACCCCTGAACGGCTTCTGCAGACTCGCAGTGATGAAGCCCAACGCCGCCTTGCAGAGGGCCCCTTCGGGAAGCTGGCTGGCCCGGCTGTAAACGGGACACCCCCCTCACCCCAGTGCAGGGAAAATCATGGCTCAGGAATTGAACAATTATGTGTTAACGGCAATTTAGAAGGCTCCTCACTGAGCAAGGTTTAAAACAGAAAAGGAAAAAACGGAAAGGAAAACGGCTTGTCACGTCTGTTGTAAAAACCTCCGTGGAAGCGGTTACTTTCAAATACTCCCATTGTTCCTAACTTAATTCAGTAAAAATTTTTATTAACTTCATTATTTAAACACCCCCCCCTCTTGTTTTTGCACTCAATAAAAACATCTAAACAACCGTCTCAAACTCCCAAATCAAGCCTTTCATCTTCACTGGGCAAATTCCACATGCCAATTTGCGAACGAGCTGGGTTTGGTCAGCAGACCACAGCATTCGTTCCCGCCCTGGCGAAGTTTCCACTTGCCGCCTGCCAGGCCTGCCTAGGCCTTCACCCTGCCCTCCGGGAGGGCGGACTCGGCCTTCTGTTTGTAATCGGTGGCGGGGGTGTGCGGTGGAGAGGAGAGCACGGACATTCCAGGCTTTGTTTTTGCCGCATCTTATGGCTTTGAAGGTTTCAAGTAGGGAGGCAGGTCCATGCTTGGGAGTCCCTCCATCGGAGCCTGAGACCTCAGAGGGGCGAGGTGGGGTGGGGACCGGGGTGTCCGCAGGCCTCTCCCATCTCTCTGTGGCCCCGGACCACAACTGCCAGCCATCTGGGTCAGGCACTCCCCTGACGGCTACTTCCTGCCGCTGCTGGCATTCTGCGCTGTGATGGTGGGGGACCAGCCTCCTTCGTTCTGCCTGGAGCATCCAGCCAGGCGAGGCCTTGACTTCTATCAAATCATCACAAAACAATGGAAAGTGATCAAGAGATAGAGGAGAGGACGGTCAGGTATTGGGGTGCAGGGATGTCCCCTCCAATGCAGTTGGAACCTACAGGAGGGTAAGAGTTTCCCAGGGCGGGGTGGGCGTGGAGGGTAGGAGGGGAAGGTGGGGAGGGGACTTCCTGGAGAGGGCGGGGTCAGAGTAGACAAGGCTGGGCACAGCCCAGGGCACTTGGGATTGATTTCAGAGACACTCAAGGGATGCCCAAGATTCTTGGGTCAGGCAAATTTCTTATGGGATGGACCGGGGTGGAGGCAGGCAGTCTTGTTGGGGGCAGGGAGGGGCTTTGACCCTGCAATAGGCAGCCGGCTCCCAGCCTGGGCTGGCTCCTCTTCTCGGTTCACCTGGGGGAGCACACCCCTCAAGCAGTAAGCCGAGAACCTTCTCAGGGAGTCTGGAAGGGACAGAATGAGAAGGTCAGGGACAGGTTAGTCTGGAGAAAAAGTGTGCAGATGGGCCAGTGGGGGAGGGCTACATGTGTGTGGGTCTTTGATGCCCGCCAGGGGGCCTGCCCCCCAGAGCAGGCTCTCAGTGACCAGGTGGGTAGGACAGCTTGTCCTGGGATGACAGCCAGTCTTCCTCCGCCCCCCCCCCCCCCCCCCCCGCAATCCTCACGCTGGGCGCCCAACCTCTCAGCAGAGGATAGAGATGATGAACCTTCATGAGGCCCCGTTCCTTGGGGGCGCCAGCTAACACTGGGTGACACGTCGGTCACCTTGGGCCCCTTCTAGTCTGGAGGGGCTAGCAATCTGTCTTTTCCTGGAGCGGACGCTGCCCCAGGTTTGGGTTCGCCTTCTCTGCTGACAGGGCTCCGTGCTGATCAAAGGGCTCACAGACGTGATTGCCAGGAGATGGCCACACGCCTTGGACCCAGAATTCGTCCTGCAGCCCGGGGGGGAGGGGGAGCCGCACCACCAAACACTGATCTTGAGCGGCCAGCCTGAAGGATGCGGGCGCGTCCTCCTGAAGACTCAACTCAGGGGCAACGCCCGGTGGAACTGGGGACCCCGTCTTCCTTCCATTCACTCTGTGTGGTGAAGGCGTCCAAGGAAGGGCCGTTCCGCGGTGCTGTGTCCCTAAGGCTTGGGACGCATGGATTGAAGAGCAAAGGCGGGAAGTAAAAGTGGCAGCTCTATCGTCATCACGCCCACCTGTGCACCTCGCCACTGCCGGAGGTGCGCGCTTCACCGGCCTCTGGCTTACCGACCCCCCCCCCCCCTTCTCGGAGGTCCGCGGTGCGCATGCGCTTGGCACTGCTGCGCCACGACCTGGGAGCGCTGAGCAGTCAGCGTTTTGTGGGCTGGCTCTGTCCTACGGAGGGTGGCAGCTGACAGACAGACAGAGGGAGGACGATGCTTCCGCCTCTCCGGGGGAAGGTCCTGGAAGGCCTTTCGCACGGCTCCTTGGAAACGCCCTGGAGCACCTAGCGACCATAGCAACCGCACCCCCCAGACCACGCCCTGGAGCACCCAGCGACCATAGCAACCGCATCCCCCATACCGCATCCTTGCAGCCTCTCTCTCCTTCTTTGTCCTGCTCTCTCCCTGCTGCGGGGTCACCCACCTCCATGAGGGACTCGTGCTTGAGCGTTGGCTTCTGTCTGGGGACCCTGAGCCACGGGGAGCCGAGGCCATGCCTCTAACACTATTTCCCATTCTCACTAAGTGCGGGGTCGTGTCACAGGGCTGGCGACTCAGCAGCGAGCTCGACAAACAGTCCCGCCCTGCCCCCTACCCCGGGCACTGCACTCTGGGTTGTAAGACAGATAACTGTCATGGACCAGGATAAACCAGGTGAGAGGTGGAGAGGGACAGTGAGGAGAGGCGGGGGCAGCGGCTGGCGTTAGCAGGAGGCTTCTGTGTGGGGCTCTGCGTGAGACAGAGGAGGGAACCTAGTGTCCACCAGGACCACAGTGTCCTGGGCAGAGGAGATAGCCAGAGACCACGTGAGGGAGGTGAATGAACCGCACTTTCCTTCCAGCCCTGCTCAGTGTTCAGAAATTTAAAAAAAAAAAAAAAAAAAAAAAAGATTCAATGTCACATCATACCCCCGAGAAAATGGCTTAGCGGCATGACACAGCAACTGCCGGTCCTCGGTGACCCTGGCAGCTTCGGAGGGACCACCCGTGATCCGCCGTCCACTGTCCTTGCCTGGTGGACATGATCTAGGCAAAACCAAACCAAACCAAAACCAAACAAAACAGGTCTCAAAGATGGCTCATCAAAAGTCAACACCAAAGTGCGAGTGCCTCCAATCCCTTCATCAGCGAATCCGAGGAGCTGGAATCAGTCCTGTCTAAGACGTGAGTGTGAGAGGAAAGAGTAAATAAATACAAGACAGGGAGCCCACGGCCTCCCAACGACCTACTGACCCCGGGCGTGGGTGGCCCACAGACTTCAAAGGAAGTTAGGTGTGTCTGCAAGCAGGTGTGGCGGGCAGAGGGACCCCGGGGAATCCCCATGGCTGGAAGGGGCAAAGTTCAGAGGAGGCCACAGCGGTTTGACGGCAGAAAGGCTGGCATCCGATTGGACCCCATGATCACCCTCTTGTGTTTGTGGTCTCTGATCGTCACCCGAGGGTCTGAAAACATTTTCAAGCATTAATTAAACTTCAAAAACGGTCTGATACAGCGGGTATAATTAGACCCATTTCTTAGCTGGGTCATCAGAGGCTCATTAAGATGAGCGGACTTGTTTAGAGCCTTTGGTTCCTTCGGGCTTTCCTGTTTCCAGCTCCAGCTTGCCCGGTTTGTTACAATGTCTCCAAGTCAGCTAGAGGGACAGTGAGTGTTTCAACGGCTGGCACCCGGGAATCAGTCACTTAACGAATTCTTGGGCAGACCCTCAATGGGTCTATGTGACCACGGTGCTATCACTTTCTCCCATCACAGTCAACCAAGGTATTTTTTACATGCCTTTAGGAAAAGTTGTCGTATGAAAATATCCAAAAGCAGGAGTTTGGTCCCAAAGAGCCGTACAGAAGTGCCCCTTTCCCATGGCCTGAAGCGGACCCCTCCACCCGGCCCCCTTCCCTCCCAGGCACAGGGCGGTGGGGGAGGCCCCCAGGTACACTGCTAATTTCCCGTCATTCTGCCAGGAGGCTATAAAATGTCTTTTCATCTTAGGTTACATAAGTATCCAGCACATAAGAAGACTTGTTATTACAAAGGCAACCACACTGGGAAAAAATTTTTAAAAAAGGTCTCGTTTCTTCTGAATGTCCCGCACCAAACACTTTTGATGTCTTTTCAGAGACTCCTAAGTCTGAAGAGAGAGAGAGAGTGTGTGTATGTGTGTGTGTGTGTGTGTGTAGTGGGGGTGGGGGTGGAAATGCACAAAAGTCCTTTAAAAAGAGCTGCAACCTGGCTGGCTATGGCTAATGTTGGGTCTGGCGAGAAGTCTATTGTCCATCAGGCAAGGGCCGGGGGATCATAATCCATCCTATAATATAATATTTGCATTCACTCCCCTTCTGCCCACCAGGCAGCTTATGCAAAGCAGCTCTGCCGGTATTCTTAGGGGGTGGGGGCGGGGAGGCCGCCGGCACTTTCTCGCTGGCTTCAACAACAACAACAAAAAAGAAAAGTGCGCTTGACAATGGAGAACGCTGCGGTGTAGGCACAGACTGCGCAGCGCTCTGGAGGTTTCTGCCCCCTTCCCCGAGAAAACAAATGGGTAGTTTCCCTGGCTGACCGACCGCTAGATGGGCAGGGAACCGCGGGGGGCGGGGATGGGGGTGGGGGTGGGCATGCGGCCAGCGCGTGCTGGCTCGCTCGCCATGTTCCCCGTAACCCAGGGTTCGTTCCCCGCGGTACCCCAACACACTCACGCCATCCTCACACATTCCTTCCTCTGGACAGACTTTCCAAAGATCCATTTCAACGAGGAAGGAAAAACCCCCCACAAAAACACTAGCATCTCGGAGGATGGTTGCCGATTCCGACACATGGATACATTGTCGGGCAAGCAGATAGATCCGGTCCGGTGTGATGGGGCGACTGACTGGTTGGGTAGTGAAGGAGGTTAGCTAGCGCAGGACAGGCCGGCGCTGCCCACCCTGCTCTATGAGGAGGCGCCTGCGCTGGGGCTGTGTCTTGTCCATCATCTTTGGGGTGAGGCGTGTTCATTCAGAGACTTCCTAGGAAGCCTTCAGCGTGGCGGAAAGAAGTATCAAGTCCCCAGTCTCTGTCCCCAGGGCCATCGGAAGGAGCCCGGGTTGGAGGCACTCGTTGTTCTGTGCAGTGCCCGTTTGCGATGGCATCTGGGCCACTGCGGGATTCCTTCCGCTAGGGGAGAGGAGGGTGACCTGCCCTGGGGAGCAGAGCGGGTCAACCCAAGCCTGCTCTGAACTGGACAGACGGAGACTTCGCTGGAGTCCCGTGTGGCATGCCAGGATGGCTACGTCAGAAAACAGCATCTTCCCTGGGAGGGACAGGAACGTGTGTGATTCACATAAGACAAGTGATGCTGATTATACATATATAATGTACAATATATATATAAGTATAAAGAAAGACATGAGAATGTTCTGCTAAGTGGGTGATAGTCTAGCTGGACTCGGAAGGATACACTCGGCGTCTGGGAGAAGAGGGTCATGTGACTCTGCTGTAGCTGCCCTCACAAAGTGCCCCAGACGCGGGCTGAAGCCGCGGTGTGTGTTAGCCCGCAGTCCTGGAGGCAGGAAGTTCGGGGTCGAGGTGTGGGCGGGGCTGGTTCCCGAGGTCTCTGCTTGGTCCTCACATGGTCTTCTCTGTGCTGGTCTGTCTTAATTTCTCCTTTGAATAAGAACCCCAGTCGTATGGGATTAAAGCCCACCCTCATGGCCTCATTTCATCTTAATAACCTCTTTATTGACCCTGTCTCCAAATACAGTCACGTTGAGGCACGGGGGTTAGGACATCAGCGCACGAATATTTGAGAACACAGTTCAGCCCACGACAAGAGAGAAGGAGGTCTGTGCGCTGAGGAAGTGGAGGCAGCAACACCCAAGGTACAAAAGGCAAGGTCCAGGGTCAGGTTCCTGGGCTGTCCAGCCCCAGGCGAGGGTTCTGGTTCATGTGATGGACACAAGCAGGCTCTCAGGGGATGCTCAGCAAAGCCGGGGTCTCACCCACGCACCGGCCTCAGCCTGATCCTACAGGGAGCTCTGGTGTCTCCACTGTACCACAGAGCTGGTCCCACCTTGAGTCACGGGAGGCCTCTTGTACCCCTGGGTCAGCCGCACCGGCTATGGCCCTCCCAGACTGGGTGGCCGCTGTGTGACGTCCTGGGACAGTGGCTCTCACCCAGCCCTCTGGACAAGGAGATGGCCGTGAGCCCTTAGCAGCCAACGTCAGGGGCCGGTGGTGCTCACAGTGGCCGAGCCTGTAAGAGATCTTGGGCGGGTACCCATCGCTTCCCAGAGGGGCAGCAAACGTGGGGGTGGGAGGGTGGCTGTCCTGGCGGGCTGACCACAGGTGGCGGGGGTGAGGGGTTGGGCAGGGCTTCTGCTAAGTAGTTGATCTGGAGAGACACGGATGCCAAGCCAGCAGCCTGGACCTCAGCGGAGGACAGGACTCTCCGAATGACCCGTCTGGTCCCGCGTCTGGTGCCCTGATCATAAACACAGGGGGCAGCTCACACCGGCTGTGGAGGGGACAGTGGGCATGAGGTCCTCTCTTCAGACTTCCCGACCAGGTTGGACGGCAAGACCGGGATGGACCAGCACCAGTCTGTCGTGGCCTCATCGCCCGGCCACCCCTGCCCAGTGGCCGAGCTTGTGTCGCGGACCCTTGCAAGAGGGGTTAACAGAAAATACCTGGGCCAGTGTGGGCCAGCCTCTGCTTCCGGAGAGCTGCCTCCACCTCCACTCTGGGCTCTCGTCAAAGAGAACTGACTTAAACACGATGCATCAATCAGGTGGACTGACCGAATGGGTCTGTGCAGCTCCGCAGGGGCAGGCGAGGCTGTGCGCTCGCCAAGGCAGGGAGAGGGCGCCCCAGCCCCGGGCCAGGGCAGACTGCGAGCCAGAGCAGGCACAGGGTCTCTCTTCCTAGGGGAGACGGGGGAGGGACATTCTGGGGCACTGAGCCCAGGGTATTCAGAGCAAAAAAGAGTGACAAATATTGGTTGGGTTTGTTTTCCTCTCCAGTGTGTCAGTGGTGGCCCTGTCCACACCGGCACGGTCAGCTCCGTCCACTGTTGGTTTGAGCGAAGGCCTCCCAGTTGCATCCACCCTCACCACGGCGTGTGGGAGGATGACAGGGCACTTGGGTCGTGAGCACCTACGGGTAGGGCGGGGTTCTCGTGGTGACACCCGTTCTCGTGGTGACACCCGCTCCCATGTCAGCATGGTTTGTCTTCACAAGACATGTGCACACGGCCGGAAGCCTGCTCGCTAGCGCGCTTCCCACCAGGGACACCAGCCCGGGCAGCTCTTTAGGGTCCCAAATGGCCAGTTGGTTAAGGAATGAAAATAGAAGCTTCCACTGTTCGCCTCACTGACTCTCTCTGCCCAGGGTCTTGTGGATGGAAAGTGTGTGAGGGTGCTTGCTGACCCGCCTCGAACTGGGCCCTAGTTTGATTCTGTTTGGATGACGGAGAAAAATCTCAGAGGAGCCCCCAGGCACCCACCCAGTGGGCAGCTTAGGGACAGTTTCACATCCGGCTCATAGCGGACGGACTGTTCCCTTTGGAAACAATGCTGTAAAGAAAGGGACAGTGTCCTACAAAGGGGCAGGACACCGTCACGTCAGAGAGAAGAATTACTTTAGAAACGATGCGTTCAATTCCTTACAGAAATAAGTTTCCCCTTCCCTTCCCCCTTGGACCTGACAGCCAGCCAGATGGACAGACAGACGGAGGGACGGGCAAGTGCGTCTGCGGTTCTAATGCAGGGCTCAGCTTAGCGGGCACCGGGGCTTGGTGGCCTCGTCCCGGGAGGGGCTGCTGAGCGGTGAACATACTGGGCTCTTAAATTTATAAAAAGACGACGCTTATTTTTAAAAGCAAAAGGGGCAGAAAGACAGACAAAGAAGGAAAGGGAGAAATGCTTATTTAACTCGAGCGACTTTTTTTTTTTTTTTTCTTCTTTTTCCAGCTGACTTCGAGGCACGACAGAAGTCTGGGAGAGATAACACGACAAGTTCAAATGTATAGAGCTTACTTTCCCTTCGCATCAAAGCAAACCAAACATTGAGAAGGTCTCTACTCGGAGCTAAAATACTCAATTGATCCTTTCTCTCCCCACCCCCAACCCCCCACCCTGACCGACTGCTGGGGACCGTGGATGCCTCAGCCTCTTAAATAACGCTCGGGGGAACATTGGGCTGATTGTCCGGCCCGGCCGGCGCTGCCCCAGGTAGCCGATAACTTCCTGTGTTGAAATGATGACTTGGAGATTTCATCGTGATATCCTTGCACACCAGGAAATATCGTCTTACAGACCTGCCATTTCTTAAAGTAATCGGTGAGAACACCATTAAAGTTGATGTCTTAATTAAGCTAAGTATTAGCCAAGGAATTACAGGCATCCGAAGGCTTAGCGTCTTGTGGGATCTGGTTTCGCGGGGGGCAGAGGTATGCGGAGGGCTGGGGGCTCCAAGGGACAGATCGCTGCCTCTAATGGCCCGGGCACGGCGGCCTCCCAGGAACACCTCCAGCGGGGCGCTCTGAGACCGTGCCGGTGAGCTGGGGCCCCGCGCACCTCGGCGCCTTCGATCCGGTTCATTGCGTTCAGCCACGGCTCCCAGCGCCGCTGCGCAGAGGGGCGTGCATCCAGGCTGCAGGCTGGGTGCTTGTGGGGTGGTACCTTGGACTGACCAAGGTGGCTAGTCAGTCACGAAACATATCAAGGGAAACTGAGGACAAGCAGGGGCAGCCGTGGCCCCGTATAGCTCAGGAGCGATGTGTCTGGGATCGAAGGCAGCTGTCTCTCACCTGCTAGGCTGCCCTCCACTCTGCCCGGATGCCAGGGGCACATGGAGGCTCCACCTGGAGCAGGCCCGGCCTTTGCCTCTGGCTTCTGGGCATTTATTTAACTTCTTTTCAACACTGGGAAGTGGGATTTATTCTCAGGTGCTCAAGTGGAACCAGCCAGTGTGTGGGTAACAAATGGTGTACAGGGGTCTGAGAACCCGGTCCTGGGCAGGGGCCCGCCCGCCCCACCGCTCCCTAATTGTCCACATGCTGAGACAGAGAGCGAGAGGACCGCCAGGTGAGCAGAGGTAAAGCTTTCTGAGCCTGGATCCTTGGACTCATGTGACAGGTGATGACTATTGACACAAGGACGTCTCTCTTAGCCTCCAGGGCCGCCATGATGAAATACTGAAGACTGGGTGGCTTAAACAATAGAAATTTATTTTTCAGAGCCCGGGAGGTTCAAGATCAAGGTTCTGTGTTAGGAGGTGGGGAGATACTGTAAAGTGAACTCCGTCCTCGGCCACCAGGGCAAGAAGTGACGACCACAGGCTCGGAGCAGGTCTGGCTGCTGCGTCTTCCTGCCTGTCACCCCGTGGAGGTTGACACGCACCACCTCCGCCCACTGCCCTCTCCCCTCTGCCCGGCTTGCTCTAACTTCCCACGGACCACATCAACACCATCTCCAGAGAGCCGGGTGACCGCAGCTGAGACGTCATAAGCTGTAACATTTAAACTCCCCCCACCCCACCCTCATTAGTCCTGCCTGCTGATTTTTCTCACCTCCCCCCCCCCCCCCCGCAATGTGGAAAATTTCAGCTTTTCTGTAGTTGATCGTTTCTTTGGTCCCTTTTATATTTTTAGCCACAACTCCAAGGCCTTCCCCGTTGTAGGGTTATGGAAGAATTCTTCCACGTTTTCTTCTTAGTACCGTTACGATTTTGTGTGTGTGCGTGTTCGTTTTCTTTTCTCATCTGAATCCTTGATCCGGTTGGAGTGGACCCCACCACGCCCGACGCACTGCCTCCTTCTCCCGCCACGTGCTGGACATCCCCCGCCCGCCGGGCTGAGATGCCTTTTCCTTCCCGTGCGAAAGGCCCCCCCCCCCCCCCGTGTTCTGAGTCTCCTGGACCTTCCGTGCCGTGACTCCGTCTGGGTCTGTTCCCACACTGTTTTAATGAGTGCTGCTTTGTGCTGTGTTTTAATATCTTCTGGGAGGACCCTTTTCTTTGTTCTTCTCTCTTTTTTGCCAGGGTGTCTGTCCCTGGCTATCTCGTGTGTCTCCCCATAGGAATTTCAGCAGGGCCTTGTCTCCTCAAAGAAAACGGTTGTGTGCTCACTGGCTCAACCACGCTAACTTTATACAGGGACTTAGGGAGGACGTACTTTCTGAAACCTGGTTTGTCTTTCCAACTGTCTTCTTTTTGGATCTTCAATGGTTTTCAAAGTTTTTAATTTTTTTTTTTATCTAGAGCTTTAAAAGGTTTTGTTATTCTCATTCCTAGTATGTTATCTTAGAAAAAATTAACTGAGACTTGGGTCAGTTGATTTTTTCCTCCTTTCCCATATAGCTCTGTGCACATGTGTGTGTGCACGTGTGTGTTTGCATGTGAAAGCTCTTGACAATTTTTTTTTTTTTTTTTTTTGCAAGCGGGTAGGAGGGCAGACAGGAAGGGGGAGAGAGGAGAAGTATCAACTCATGGTTACAGCACTGTAGTTGTTCACTGATTGCTTCTCATATGTGCCTGGACTGGGGGGCTCCAGCTAAGCCAGCCAGTGACCTTGGGATCATCATGTTGATGATCCCACACTCAAGCCACCAGACACCCACGCTGGTGAGCCTGCACTCAAGCTGGCGACCTCGGGGTTTCAAACCTGGGTCCTCAGCGTCCCAGGTCAGCACTCTATCCATTGTGCCACGTCTGGTCAGGCTGTTGACGTTTTTAATACAGCCTGCTGCCTTGCTCATCCCTTTTCTGGCTTGTAATAGCCTTTCAATGGATTATTTAGGGTTTTCTACGATAGAAACCTATCATCCCCAAATAGGGAGATTTTGTTGCTTTCTTTTCCATTTGTGTCCTTCTGATTTCTTTATCATCTCTAATTGTATTGGCTAGTAAATCTGAAACAGTTAATAACAGTGGCCACAGTACTTGCTGCCGACTTGAGTGGCCTTACCCTGCTGGGCACGAGGCGGATCAAGACGGAGCTATCTTGTATTAGGGACGTTTCCAGCGGTTCTTATCACACGGAGTTGCTTTACCAGGAATTTTGTCAAATGCTTTTTCAACTCTGGAAACTATCATTTGATTTCCCCCATAGGTCAATGATACTATTAATTACCATATTTTTTGCTCCATAAGACGCACGTGACCATAACACACACGTGACCATAACACACACGTGACCATAACACACACGTGACCATAACACGTGCTTAGGGTTTTAAGGAGGAAAATAAGAAAAAAAAATATTCTGAACCAAATGGTGTGTTAAAATATTTAATACAATATACCACAATAATATTTTAACAATGTCAACTCAACAGCAGTATGAATAATCAGTAACACTGTTATTAACAAATGAGAAGAGACTTTAATGTTCAAATACTCTCTAGTTGTCCAGGAACTTGCGGCAGCTAAAAAAAAAAAAAAAAAGAACATTCACTTCATAAGATGCACGGGCATTTCCCCCTCCATGTTTTGGGGAAAAAAAAGTGCATCTTATGGAGCGAAAACAGTACATTAACATAGTCCTTAGTATTGTACCAGGCTTGGTCTTAAGTCTTTTAATGCACTTTTGACTGTCTGCTGACATTTCAGTTTGGATTGTCCCCTTGATACTCCTAAGAGATACTTATTTGAAGCCTTCACCACGTTTTTGGGATCTGTGTTATACTTGCTTTATGAAAGTCATTGGAAGCTTTTCTTCCGAGTGCTCTGCTCAACAGTTTTCAACGGCATTAGAACTAGGGGGTCAGGAGTGTTTCCCTATGAAAACTGCCGGGCTTGGTTGTTTCTTTGGTGGGGGGTGGGGGGATTTCTAAAATCTGCTTTTATACAGGATGCCCTAACAAATATTCTTTTATATCTATCTTTGTACCCTTGTTTTTTTTTTAAGGTTAGATTACCTCCTATATGTTCAACTGTTTTCCTAGAGTATCCAGCTGGAAGTGTGGTCGGTAAGTCTATTCGATCCGGCCCCTCCCAAGAAGGTGGGACCGGTTTCTGCTCCCGCCAACCATCTCCACGACACGGGGTTCTGCTGACACCTTTTTATCCTGGCCGATGTGAGAGACAAAACAAAAATAAAACCCCTCATATTCTTTAGATTTTCGTTGCTTGAACCAATAGCAAGGGTGGGTGCCTTGCCCTGCTTATAGAGATAATTGGATTTTCTTTTCTGTGGATCATTACCTGCTCAGGTCTTTTCTGCATTTTTTCCCAATAGGCTTTCCCTCGTTTCTCCATTAGTTTGTAAGAGCTCTGTATATATATATTAGGGACCCTTTACGGAGTCCCAGGGGGTATGTTATCCTAGGTCATCCATGAGTCTTCCTGGTGACTGCGCCTTGTTATAACAATTATGTAGCAGCTCTATACTATCTAAGATCACTCAACTGGGCGGAGGCAAAACAGCGGGTGATTCAGCTTAGAGTCCTGCAGAGAACTTGAACTCGCCCATCGAACATCCAGAACTAAATGTGAAGAACTTGACTCAATGCTTCTGTGTCTAGTTCCAACAAGCTCCTGCGGAACTCGGGGGAAAAAGGAACACCCAGAAAGAAAACCCACCCACAGATATAGAGCTCTGATGGGTAGGAAACACACCACAGAAAGTCCATTTCTTGAGTGGAGTTAGAGCAAGCATGGCTCTGTCCCTAGGTTTCTATTTGAAGAAGAAGGGAAAAGAGCTATTTGCAAGTGGTAAAAAAAAAAAAGTCCAAATCCAGCCACGTTTTACACCCAGTTGTATTTACCGATGCTCTGTAGATTTCTGGGGGCCAGGGGGAGGTAGACATAAATGCATGCTTAAGACCCAAAGAGCAGATGAAGGTGCTTGTCAGCTCTCAGCCCAGGGTGAGGCCACCTCTGGGCCAATAACCTCACGGGGGGCCGGATGGAGGGTAGACCCTCTCCTGTGAGATCTGCCATAAAGAGTTTGATGTGGTTCGCCTGGTCAGGGGGTGGGGCAGTGGATAGAGCGTCAGACTGGAACGCAGAGGACCCCGGCTTGAACGAGGGCTCACCAGCTTGAGTGCAGGGTCACTGGCTTGAGCGTGGAATCATAGACATGACCCCGTGGTCACTGGCTTGAGTATGGGATCATAGACATGATCCCATGATCACTGGCTTGAGCCCAAGGTCTCTGGCTTGAGCAAGGGGTCATTGACTCTGCTGTAGCCCCCCGGTCAAGGCACATAAGAGAAAACAGTCAATGAACAACTAAGGAGCCGCAACGAAGAATTGATTTTTCTCATCTCTCCCTCTTCCTGTCTGTCTGTCCCTATCTGTCTGTCTCTCTGTCTCTCTCTCTGACACACACACACACACACACACACACACACACACACACACGTCTGGAGTGGTTTGCAAACAGCCCTACAAACAAAGCAAACTTTATCGAGCCCCCGTAGACCCAGAGCCATTTCTTAGGAAGCCACATCTTTTGCCCCTGAATTCCAGCCCCCTGCCCACGTCGTCCCAGCAGGAAGGAACATGGTGACAGGTCAGAAGTGGGGACGAATAGGGAACACTGCCATACATCTAACGGAAAGGAAACCTCACGGGGTGATCTGATGAGAAATTCCTAACCGGGGGGTCCTGGCGGGCCGTCAGGCCCAGGGCATACAACTTCTTTAATAAAAGTTTTATTTCCATCTTAAGCAAGCCGTGCTCATTGCCCTCAGTGTGCATGCAGGTTCACACACCTTGGCTGTGACTCCAGACTCCTTGGAGGCACAGCCGCCCTCAAGGGAGCACATAATCTTGTCAACTGTCCCGCAGTGCAGTCCCCCCCCACTTGCTTCCGATGGAGTTGGTCCAAGTACGATGGCGATGCTGCCGTCCCCTGAACCCAAAGAGACCCTGGCTGGACCAAACCTGGAAGGGGAGCCCAGAAGTTCCGTCTGAAACACACGGTATTGGGGAGCTCTGCCCATGGGACGTCCAAAGGGGAGACCTTGACCAGGCAGATGTGAGGGCGGGCTGGGACGGTCACAGAGAGTGGGAGCCCTCGGCTTGTGGGTGGTCTTCAAGGCAATTCCTGGGACGATGCATCCTCAGGGTTACAAGATGGCGACTGTCCCTGTCCCTGCCGCCCTGGCCCCGCCCCGAGAAGAAGAGGGGCGGGACCAAGAGGCAGCTTCTGTCCTTCCCAAGCTTTCCTGGAAACCCCAGCCAACGTCCGGCCTCCGGGCTCTGGTCAGAACCGGCTCCCAGGGCCACGCCTAGAGGCGAGAGAGTCAGGGAGGTGGGCAGCTGTGCACGCCCCCCGGGGACCGTGGGGAAGAGGGGCTGTGGCAGGTCCTAGAAAGGCAGCCGGCTCGCAGGGCGGCTGGCGGAGTGAGAGGAGGGGAGGGCGCAGGGAGCCAGGAGGAAATGCCTGCAGGAAGCCCCGCGTGCGGCCGGGGGCCGGGGCGGGGGCGCGGGGGGGGGGGGGCAGGCTGATTGGGAAATTAAAAGGAAAAAACAAAAAAACAAAAAGCCTCCAACCCCAGGAGCACAGAGATGAGGGTTACGGAGTCCGCAAAGCAGGTTTCGGCCTCAGCACAGCTGACCTCACACCTGACGGTTCCCACGGGGCGCCACGCACCTCCGCCCCTACGTGCCTGTGCTGCCCCGCCCCTCCTCCGGCTCCAGGTGTGACAACCCAGACTGTCCCCAGATACTGCCAAACGTCCCAACGGGGGCAGAACCGGTCTGATTCGCCCAATTCTGTGCATGCCTTTGAGCTGGATCAAGTTAGGACACTTTAATGCAGGGGTCCCCAAACTTTTTACACAGGGGCCAGTTCACTGTCCCTCAGACCATTGGAGGGCCAGACTATAAAAAAAACTATGAACAAATCCCTATGCACACTGCACATATCTTATTTTAAAGTAAAAAAAACAAAACGGGAACAAATATAATATTTAAAATAAAGAACAGTAAATTTAAATCAACAAACTGACCAGTATTTCAATGGGAACTATGGGCCGGCTTTTGGCTAATGAGATGGTCAATGTCCGGTTCCATATTTGTCACTGCTAGCTGTAACAAGTGATATGATGTGCTTCCGGAGCCGTGACACGTGCGTCCCGCGTCACTGGAAGTAGTACTGTTCGTGAGCGATGCCGCCACATACAGGACTCCAGGAACACAGGATGTGGATGACCACTAATGAAAGAGGTGCCCCTTCCGGAAGTGCGGCGGGGGCCGGAGAAATGGCCTCAGGGGGCCACATGCGGCCTGCGGGCCGTAGTTTGGGGACCCCTGCTTTAATGTGTTACAAAATCAGATCGTCCCTATTGGTCTTAAAAGATCAGAGAATAAAGTCGAGCGGAGTGACACAGCCATCCGGAGTCCCAGCACTCAGAGCTGGTCCACGCAGGTGTGGTGGAGAGGCTGGTATTTCTCTCTAAAGTGGGTAATTCTCTGTGTGCTGCGTGGTGAGCTGCTGTCTCGCTCTCGCTCTTTTTCCCCATTAATAGACTTTTAAAAAACAATTTAAAATTTACGAAATAATCAAGTGGATAGTACAGAGCCCCCACACGCCTCCCTTCCTGACTCTCCCCTATTCTTAAAACCCTGTGCATTGGTGTGGTAAGTCTGTTACAATGAAGGGACCGATATTGATACATTATTGTGAACTACATTTCACAGTTTACATTGGGGTTTCCCGCTTTGTGTTGTACCTTCTGTGGGTTTAGACAAATGTGTACTGTCACTATGACAGCACCACACGGAGTAGTTTCCCCCTCCCTAAAACCCCCTGTGCTCCGGGGAGTCATCCCCCCCACACACACACCCCCACGAGCCCTCATCACGTGCTGTCTCCTCAGCGCCGGCTTCCCCAAAATGTCGGAGAGTTGCAACCAGACATTCAGTCCGTAATATACTGTGAACGTCTTTCCATGTCAAAAAAATATCCATTTATCTGATTGTTTTAAAAAGATTCATAGTTTTTCCTCGAATAGATACATTCCACTGCATTTAACCAATATATTTAAGGGTTTTCATTTTTTTTTTCTTTTCTACTTTAGACAACCCCTCGGTGATGATCTGGCACGCACGTCTTTGCACCCTGGTTCACCAAGATGAGTTTCCTGGAAGTAGATGTTCTGGGTCAAAGGGGCAACACCCATGTTTTGCAGGGTTTGGATAGATGGCCAGGTAGGTGGTCTCCCTGAGTGATTGGACCAGCGGACACTCCCGAGCACGGCACACGTCTGCACCCGCGTGTCTGTGCCCTGTGAGCTCTAAGCCGCTGAGTCCTAGGGTCAGGTGTTCGTGCCCCATGGCCGGAATAACAAATAGCCCACAAGGTCGGGGGCTGAAGACAACAGAAGTTTATTCCCTAACAGTCTGGAAGGCAGAAGAGGGACCGGAAGGTGTCACAGGGCTGCTTCCTTCGGAGGCTCCAGGAGACAATGCGGTCCAGGCTTCTCCTCGGTGGGCTTCTGGTGGCCCGAGCCCTTCCCCGGCTTGCAGATTCATCACTTTAAATGTCTGGCTCTGTAGTCACACGGCCTCCCCTCTGGGTCTCCTCTCTTCTTCTAATGGGTACCTATCATTGGGTTTATGCCCCCCCCCATTAAGCCGGGATGATATCACCTCGAGATCCTTCCCTTAACTACACCTGCAAAGACCTTTCTTTCTCCAAGAAATGCCACCTCCCCCACATCTTTTTGAGGGCCGCAGTTCAACACACTTTGAGGCGTTTTAACAGAGAAGGAAGTGGAGGCTTGAACAGGATCATGAGACTTTCGCGAAGACGTGAAGCTGACCCCCCGCTCCAGGGTCTGGATATTCGGCGAATAACGTGTTCGTCCCTCCTAGCCGCGTGCATCCCCGACGCGGACCCCCCCCAAAGGGGTAGTTCAGGGGTTTCCAGCTCCTAAGACCCTCTGGTCTTTAAGCACGCACTTTGTGAAACGCTAGGTTCATTCTTCTTTTCATATTCTTATTCTTATTCTTCTTCTTCTCCTTCTCCTTCTCCTTCTCCTTCTCCTTCTCCTTCTCCTTCTCCTTCTCCTTCTCCTTCTCCTTCTCCTTCTCCTTCTCCTTCTTCTTCTTCTTCTCCTCCTCCTCCTCCTCCTCCTCCTCCTCCTCCTCCTCCTCCTCCTCCTCCTCCTTCTTCTTCTTCTTCTTCTGTTTTTACAATGATTTGTGATGCCCACCAGCCAGCCCTCCCGATGACTAAACTTGGTTTGTCCTGAATGGTCAATAAGTGTTGGCTACCATGGAATTCTCACGGTCACATCTGGCCAAGGGCTGGATAAACACGTGGACTCCGTGAGGCCTTGGGCAGAGGGCTGACCCTCTTCAAGCCTCAATTTCTTCATCTGCAAAATGCAGATAATATCAAACGTGCCTCCAGGGCCCACAGAGGAAATGTAACAATTCCACACAGGCTGTGTTCTCAGCCTGGGGTCTGCCACCGAGGAAAGGCTGAAGGTGACATCTTCTGCGTTCCCTACCGTATTTAACCCTCTGAGCTCTTTCCTGAGCGTTGATGGTGGCTTCTGTCTTCTTGGTCTCTCTGGCCAGAGTAAGGGGGTCATGTGCCCAACCTTGCTGCCAGGCGTTGGCTCTGGATGCCCACCCTCCTCCCCCATTGCTTTGACTTCTCCTTTATTTAAAATCCACATGCTGTCGGTGGTGTGTCTGCATGGGGATGTTAAGGATGACATGCCCTTGACTTGTCCTTTTGGGCTCCTCTGGAAGCTGTCAAGTGTCTGTGGGACCCGTGCCCCCTCCTTCTGTCCTTCCCATTATAACGAAGCTTGTTGTGTCAGAGGGGGTGGGGACATTCTTTGCAGGAATGATGTGGTCAGGTAACAAAGTCAGTGAATAGAGAGGGCTCCTAAGGAACACATGGTGCATCAAACCCCTCTTGTCCCCAGGGTCACGGTGGCAACTGTCTAGGGCTGTGATCCACAAAGGCAGTGAGTCCTACAAGGACCCCATGAGCATGTGACAGTGTCTCCAGTATCCTTGGGCTTTAGATGGTCCGAGTGACACAGCTGCACCTCACAGAATGCCCCATCACGATGACCTCCTCGGAGAAGAAACATCTGGAGAAGGCTTTGGGAACCTGGAGCTGAAGGAGAGAGGGAAGGAAAAATCAGAATGAAAACAAGCTAAATGTCGAATTGACGTGGGACTGGGCAATTCCGCTCCCAGGTGTGTGCCCAGGAGGAGGGAAAACATGCGTGCGCACCCACACTCGCTCCTACCTGTTCACAGCAGGGCCGGTAGTGGCCAGGAGCGGCAACAGCCCGCCGGTCCGTCGGTGGGCAGAGGGATGCACACAGTGTGGTCCCTCCATGAAGTGACAGTTAGCCTCAGAAAGGAATGAAGGTTCTGACACAGGCTACAGCCCGTGTGGATGAACCTCGAACACACCGAGCTCCGTGCATGCAAGAAGCCAAACTCAGATGAGCACACAGGCTGTGGGATTCCCTTTATGTGGAATGTTCCAGAGAGGCAGAACCGTGGAGACAGAAGTTAGGTTACCGTGGTAGGGGCTGGAGACAGGGGGACAGGGCGTGACTACTATGGGGGCACGGCCAGGTTTCACTGGGGAGGGTGATGAAACGTTTGGGAACTAGACAGAGGTGGTGCATTGTTCAAGTGAGCTCGACCTGAATGGAGAAACACACACACACACACACACACACACACACACACACACAAAACCTAGAGTCAGGACACATAAGAGAAAGAAGTTTAAAACTATACGGCTCACAAAAAATAAGGAGATGTTTCAAAGTGATGAATACGAAGCTATAAAATACCCCCTGGTGTTCGTGAGCAGTATGGAAACAGTCTCCCCTGGGGTCTTTCCTGCTGTTCGGGTTGTGGTGGGGCAGGTCCCCCACAATGGGGACCCGTGGCGGGGTGAGCCCTAGCGTGTCTGCAGGGGACCCGAGCAGCCCGTGTGGCCCCTCCAGCTGCAGCCTCGCAGGTCCCTTCAGCGCACCCCGGGGCTCTTTCTCTCCGGAACGACCCTGGGTGAGGAAGGCCTGCCAGTGTCCTTCCTCTTGCCTTTGTGTGTCCGGCCGGCCCTCCAGAAAAGCCCGCGGCCACTCCGGCTCAGGTGAACGGTTTTTGGCCAGACTTATATCAGCACACTTACACATGGACCTTTAGATGTGCTGATGGTGCCCGCTGACCCCGGCTGGCATTCGAGCACTCCGTGACAGCCTGCTGGAGCCCAAGTCTCCTTTTGTCCAGGTTTTCAGATGAACGGGGCACATTTCCCGTTCCTCTTCCCGCTCTCCGAGTTGTCGATCTTTCTCCCCGGTGAACCAGGCTGACTCTAGGAGAGGGACAGAGGCAGAGAGAGACGCCAGCGCTGCCGCTTCCGGGATGTAGGGACGATGGGCGAGGCACAGGTGACACGATTGTTCCAGGCCCGTGTCCTTCATGTAGTGCCGCTTAGCCTGCTTTAGAAAAGGTATTCTCTTATCATGTGACTTGTAGATCAAAGCATCCCTAAACTTGGATGATGCAACAGACGGACAGGAAATCTCCTCCCCCCCCTACCACCCCCCAGGAGAACACGAGAATGCACTTAGGTGGTCCAGCCGACGTGTGGGTGTCTCTCGCCCTGAACAAAACGTACAGGTACTGACCCGGCGTTGCCTTCCAGATGCCGCACACTCACATAGACCAGGAGACGCGGGGCAGGTGGGGGGACGGCATGAGGTCCCTTCCGCGGGGACAACCCCAGATCACGTCTGTCGCCGTCTCCCACGTGGGAATTTGGGTCCCGCTTTCGTTGATCTTTACATTTTTTTTTTTTCTTCAGAGAAATTAGGAATCTGGATACGGCTGTGAAATCTCTGGACTTTTACATACCAGCCAACAACGAGAATGAATCATCACAGGGAGGCCAACCGAGGCATGTCTCTGGGTGGGACTGAGATTCCGGGCTGCCGGCGCGTCCTGCCAGGGCCTCGTCCTCGCGCTCACAACCTCACAACCGTAATTATAGTCTCGGCGCGGCCTTCCACCCCACTTAACGTGTCAGGAATATTTTCCGTGTTTGTGTAATCCTTTAAAAGCTGTTTGCAGTGATTACATAATGTGTCGGACGTGTCATGATTTGCTTTTTTGCCTCCCCGTCCTGTTCAACATCAAGGTTTCGGGCGCGGAGTCTCAGACCCGCTCCCGCCCGCCCCGGGGTTTGTTATTTCACTTCCTTCAGGTGGGAAATTCGGAGGAAGAGCCACAGAGAACTGTCAGATGTCCCTTACCTGCCCCTCTCCCCCCACCCTCGCCGAGAGCCCCAGAGAGCTGAGGGGCTTCAGGGCAGGAAGAGACTTTAGGCATCATCTATTCCCATCCTTCTGTTTTTCAAGTGAAGAGACTCAGGCCTTGTCCCTCGGTTCCCAGGGCAAATGTATAACAACCCTTTTACGGTAAGAAACCATCAAACGACACTGAAGTACATTAAAGGAGAGTGAAAGCATCCTTTTTACCTTGTCCCAGATGGACCTGCACTGAATCTGTATACACAGTTTTGGGGAGAACCAACACCTTTACGATATTGAGTCTCTTATCCGAGAACGTGCTATGTAGAGATACATTTTTTCTTAGATTTACTTGTAAGTTAGTTATATATAGATGTGTGTGCATCTATCATCTTTGTGTGTGTTTTTGTTGTTGTATTTGTGGCCATCACAAATGGCATCTTTTAAAAACATGTGTCATCCAACTAACTGTTGCTGCTTTATAGACATGCAAGGTTGAGTTTTGCATGTTGGTTTTATACGCACGCATCTAATTTACCTCTTATTAATACTTTTTCCATAGGTTATTTTTGGGTTTTCTATGTAAACCATATTTTCACCTACATTAGTTCACCTACAACTAATAAGAACTGTTTCCCCATCTTTCTTCTTTTATTAGTATTATTTTTTTCATGTCTTAGTGCATAGGTTAGGACCTTAGGTTGGATGTTACATAGACGTGTTTGATATTTGGTTTTAAAAGGAAGGCTATCAGCATCTCTCCATTACGTATAATGATTATCATAGGCATTTTTTTGATAGATATTCTTTTTTTTTTTTTTTAATAATTTTATTTTTTTTAATGGGGTGACATCAATATATCAGGATACATATATTCAAAGATAACAAGTCCAGGTTATCTTGTCGTTCAATTATGTTGCATACCCACCACCCAAAGTCAGATTGTCCTCTGTCACCTTCTATCTTGTTTTCTTTGTGCCCCTCCCCACCCCCTATCCCTCTCCCATTCCCCCTCCCCCCCGTAACCACCACACTCTTATCAATGTCTCTTAGTTTCACTATTATGTCCCACCTACGTATGGAATAATACAGTTCCTGTTTTTTTCTGATTTACTTATTTCGCTTCATATCATGTTATCAAGATCCCACCATTTTGCTGTAAATGTTCCGATGTCATCATTTCTTATGGCTGAGTAGTATTCCATAGTGTATATGTGCCACATCTTCTTTATCCAGTCATCTATTGATGGGCTTTTTGGTTGTTTCCATGTCCTGGCCACTGTGAACAATGCTGCAATAAACATGGGGCTGCATGTGTCTTTACGTATCAATGTTTCTGAGTTTTTGGGATATATACCCAGTAGAGGGATTGCTGGGTCATAAGGTAGTTCTACTTTCAGTTTTTTGAGGAACCACCATACTTTCTTCCATAATGGTTGTATATAGATATTCTTTATTAGATTAAAGAAGTTCCTTTTTATTCCTGTTTTGCTTTAAGATTTTTAAAACCGTGTTGGATATTGAACATCATTGAATGTTTTTGTCTGCATTCATGGAATGTCCTATACATGAAACTATATACATAGTATGTAAACTGGAGACTAGTTTGTTTGTTTTTTACTCACCATGCTATCTGTGAGTCATTTACACTGTTCTTTTTTATCTTGGTACCAGCTGGCATTTCATCGTATGATGCACCACAGCTTGTCCACCTGTTGACCTACTGAAGGACATTTCAGCTGTTCCCGGTTTCGGCAACCTTCAGTGTAGCCGCCATCAAACTTATGCGAAAGCACATAAGTTTTGCGTGGATGTAAGTTTTCATATCTCTCGGGGGCTGTCTGAGAATGGCATTGCCGGGTCCTATGGTGGGTGTATGTTTGGCTTTTTAAGAAACTGCCAGACTGCCTCTCTGAGTGGCTGCCTCATTTTGCATCCTCACCAGCAACATGTGATTTTTAGAGAGAGGAAGGGAGAGAAAGAAAGAGCAACATTGATTCGTTGTTCCACTTACTCATGCACTCATTGGTTGATTGGTTGCGTGTGCCCTGACCGCGAATCAAACCCACAACCTGTCACGGGACAACACTCTAGCCCACTGAGCTACCTGGCCAGGGCCTAGTTTGTATTTTCCTCATGGCTAGTGACACCGAATAACTTACACGAGCTTACTCGCTGTCTGTTGTGCCTCTTTGGTGAAGGGCCAGTTCAAGTCTCCTGCACACAGTCTAATTGGGTTGTTTTCTTACTGTTGAGTTTTAAAAGTTCTTTATCTAGTCTGAAGATAAATCCTTCGTGAAATGTTTAAAACTGCAAATATATTTTTTCAGTGGGTAGCTTTTCTTTTTATTCTTTTTAACAGTGTCAGTCTCAGAACAAATGTTTTTTACTTCCAGTGAAGTTCAATTTATCAATTTTCATGGCTATGCTTTTGATCTGCTATGAGTTAATTTTTTTTTTAAAGATTTTATTTATTCACTTTAGAGAGGAGAGAGAGAAAGAGAGAGAGAGAGAAGGTAGGGAGGAGCAGGAAGCATCAACTCCCATATGTGCCTTGACCGGGCAACCCCGGCGTTTCGAACCGGTGACCTCAGCATTCCAGGTCGACGCTTGATCCACTCACTGCGCCGCCACAAGTCAGGCCTGAGTTAATTTTGTACAAGGTATGAAGTTTTACTACAACCATTATTATTATTAACGATAGCACACGGTGTTCCAGCACCATCTGTTGAAAGATCCTCCTGTCTGACCTGTGGTGGCGCAGTGGATAAAGCGTCGACCTGGAAATGCTGAGGTCGCCGGTTCGAAACCTTGGGCTTGCCTGGTCAAGGCACATATGGGAGTTGATGCTTCCAGCTCCTCCCCACCTTCTCTCTCTGTCTCTCTTTCCTCTCTCTCTCTCTCTCTCTCTCTATCTCTCCCTCCCTCCCTCTCTCCTCTCTAAAATGAATAAATAAAATAAAAAATAAAAAAATATTTAAAAAGAAAGAAAGAAAGAAAGATCGTCCTTCCTCCGCTGGCTGGCGTTTAGGAGCACCTTTGTCCAAAGTCACTTGTCCGTGTTTTTATGTGCCTATGTTTCTGGGTTTTCCATCCTGCTTTGCTGGTCTCTGCCACCATCCTCAGCCCATAGGAGCCACAGGCTCCTCTTCCTGCCCTTTGCTTTAGGGGTGTGTGTGGCCAGCCCCTGAACCGCCTCTGTGACACCCCCCCCACCCCCCGGTTCCCAGGAGCTGAATGGTGAATGAAGGCTTGGCGCACGGACACTGAGGTGTGTAGAACTGTCCCCTCCTCGCGTGGACAGGTCTCTTCTCCCTTTGTTCTTTCTCGAGGTGGCTTGCCGTTGCTCTCAGTTGAGGAGAGTGCTCCCAGGGGCCTCGGCCTGGCCAGACCCACTGCAAAGCTGGTGCCCTATTCGGAGAGAGGAATGATGGTCATCGGAAAGTCATCAACAAACAGCAGGTTTTATCGTGCGCCGTTTGGGACCCTCTTCGCCCACCACCTCCTTTCTCTCTCCCTGGTGGTACCCGAACTCCACGCCGCCGTCCTGAGGGCTCTCTGCGGGATGAGACCCGAGGATGCCCCCCGGAAGTGCAGGAGAGACTAATATTCCGTGGGCTAGACTGTTCTTCTGTCAGGGAGAGGTTCCTGTGACCACAGGCTCAACTATTTTGACGTGAACAGTTAGGTGGCCTTCCATACATGCACAGGGCTGTGTGATCGTCACATCTGTCTGGTTCATCACCCTAAAGCAGGGGTCTCAAACTCAACTCAGCATGTGGGCCGCAGAGCAAGATCACAGCCGTTTGGCGGGCCGCACTAGGTCTACAAAAGGCAACTGTTACACAACACTTTTCAGTGTCACAAAACGACCAGAAACTGTAGTTCGCATCACAACTGCTGTTAACTAAGCTAATATCTAGCTAGGATGCTAGAGAAATGAAAAATACAAGTAGGCCCCTAGGCTTACTTAATTTTATCCAAAATAATTTGAACTTCGTGGATTAGTCTGCGGGCCGCACAAAATTGTTCGGTGGGCCGCATGCGGCCCGCGGGCCGCAAGTTTGAGACCCCTACCTAAAGGGAGCTCGGACCCACAGAGCAGTTTCTCCTCCCTCCCCCACCCCCACTATGGGGTAAACGTTTAGGAAAAACAAGAGGCGGGAGCCGGGGGTTCTGCACAGACGCCCGGTGTGTCTCTGCCCAGCAGCCCCCTTCCTGGGCATCCTGCCTGGCTTCGTGCCCCTCCCCCGTCCCTCGCTCCCAACACCCAGGCCTCTCAAACTTTACTGTGAGAGGACCTCCTCGGGGCCGTGTGGCTATGGACAGCATAGGATGGGGTGAGGCCCCCACAAGCCAAGGGCCCCTGAGGACACCAGCAGACCAGCAGCTGCCCGAAGCTGGCGGAGGCAGAGGAGGACCTTCCTTCTTAGAGCCTGTGGAGACAGCATGGCCCGCCTGCACCCGGAGTTTGGACTATTGGCTTCCAGACTGTTATTGTAGGTCACTCAGTTTGTGAGATTTTTTTTACAATGGACATGGACCATGAACACACTTTTTCATAAATATTTGTTGGTTGGATGGATGGATGGACGGATAATGGATGGGTGGATGGATGGATGATGGATGGGTGGATGGATGGATGGATGGATGGGTGGATGGAAGGATGGATGAGTGGATGGATGGATAATGGATGGGTGGATGGATGGATGATGGATGGGTGGATGGAAGGATGGATGAGTGGATGGATGGATAATGGATGAGTGGATGGATGGATAATGGATGGGTGGATGGATGGATGATGGATGGGTGGATGGAAGGATGGATGGATGGATGAGTGGATGGATGAGTGGATGGATGGATGATGGATGGGTGGATGGAAGGATGGATGGATGGATGGTGGATGGATGGGTGGATGGAAGGATGGATGGATGGATGAGTGGATGGATGAGTGGATGGATGGATGGATGGATGGATGGATGAATGGATGGATGATGGGTGGGTCAATGGCTGCATGCGTTGACTGATAGATGGGTGCATAGATGGTTACTTGCAGTCGTAAGTGTCTATTGGGTTGGTCACCCCTACTGTGATTTTTTTCAGACACGAGCTGTGATTTTCCATGCAAGAGACCATTCAGACCATCGCTGGCCACCTGCACGCAGCGGGAAGAGCAGGACCTCCTGGGAGGGAGGTTCTGTGCAGAGACGCAGCCGCTGCCCCGGGCGAGGGCCAGCGGAGTGCAGAGGGCTACCTTCGCCCCAGAAATGCCACCGGGCGGCTCTTTCTCTCCCTGGGGCAGGGACTGGCAGGGAATTTCCTGGAAACTATTGTGATGCATTGTGATGTTTTGGACTGTGCCCCGGAGGCCTTCTTGGAACCCTCCTGACAAATGGGAGGCACCCAGGCACCCAGGGATGGCCTGTTTTGTTGTTGTTGATGAGGATCAAAATCAAAAGTCTTCTGGTCTTGAAAGCAACTGAATCATCCAAATATATATTTTTAACAATCCCTCAGGAACCCCCCCCCAGTGATATTGCTGACGTTCTATTATAATACTGGAGATTCAAGAAATGTAGCGCAGAGGCCAGGGAGGGGGTGAGCTTGCTTCCTAGATGTGCAAACATGAGGAGGGGGGAGGAATGAGAGCTGGAGGAGGGTCGGCGGGTTTCAAGGGCGGGGTGGGGGGCTGGAGTTGCTGAAGTTGTCGAAAGCGACCACCCGCCTTCTGGAAAGGATGGGCCACGCCCAGGGCTGGCTTTAGTCAAACATCTTTTCAGCTGTTTCGGGTTCAGCAAAAACCCACATTCTGCTTGCCAAGTTATTTCTCATTTAATTATTAAATGCTGGGCGTGGCCCAAGGGAAATTTAATCCTCGTGATTCTGATTCACCCAGATTCGATTCATCGACATGCTTTCTAAAGCCCCCACCACCGGGGCCTGCCGTCCGTCGGAATCTCTTCAAAGGCTCTCCTAGTTCCCCTTCCGCGCGCACCCCTTGTAAACAGGAAGCCGGATTTTGCCAACATTGAATGAACTTGAACACCAGAGGGGCTGAGTTCTTCTTGAAACTCAGGACCCTGGAATTTCAAGAGGGTCCTCAGCGTGTCCAAACATCCTCTCCCCTGCCGCTGTGAGCGATCTCAGCTGTGGCGCGCACGGGGAGGAGGCGTCCGGAATGGGAGCAGAGCACGGGCGTGCACGCTGCGCGCCGTGGCTGGTGGGGGCCAAGGGACACCAGTCCTGGCCCCTCTGCCCGCAATGCCAGCTTGAGGACAGAGGCGCGGGTGGCACCGGACCGACCCAGAGGGCTTGCCTCATTTGGGGTCTTGTTCTCGGAGAGTGGCTCTGAAGTCCAGACATGTCAAAAAACACTCATCACCATCCCAACGTTTTCTGAGCAGAGGCGTTGAGAAGGGCCTTGGGGTTGGCCCCCACCTTTACTCCTCAGCTGGGATCTAGAGAACCAGCCTCCCTTCCCACCTCGGGGGGGGGGGGTCCTGGCACCCCTTCCTACTCCCTCCAGGTTAACCATGAGTCCACTCATACGCCATACCCCTGTGCAGGTCCACCTCCTCCAGGAAGCCTTCTTGTCTTCTGGGAGCCCAGGTGGCCTCCTCTTGGCCTGGCTAGCCCCATTCAGTCACCAGATGATTCTCTTAGTGGACTTCCAAAGGGGCACAGTGGCCAGCGGGCCAGGCAGCAGAACGTGAGGTCTCCCCAACTTCCTGAATGCCCCAAGGTGTGACCCACTGCCTCTCTGGGCCTCAGTTTCCTCACCTCTCAGTGACTTTATAGGTCTTTCAGATCCTGTCCGATTAATTGCTCTATCAATCTAAAAGTAGAGCGTTCTGTCCCACAATGAGGCCCTGGGACACTGCCTTTCCGATCGCTGACTCTGTGGCTCTGTGACTCATTCGTCACAAACCCGGGGTCCTGAGAAACATTTCAGGACATGACCGGGCTTCTAAATGCCGGCACCCCTGCCACAACCACCTGTGGGTTCCTGTGCTGGAATGAGGTGGCGGTGGTGGGGTCTTGGATGTTAGAACATGACCCAGGGTGCCCCTGTGATGTCAGTGGGGGCTGGGGTGGGGCTGAGGGGGGTCCAGCTCAGCAGGGTGTCCTCCCACCTGGCCGTAGGCTCTCCGGTCCTGTCCTGCCGAAGCCTCAGCACTGGGGGGGGGGGGGGGGCGGGCAAGGGAAGGTTTCCAAACCTCTGTCCCTTCCAAGCCTGTCAGGCTGCAGAGGGCTGTCCCGCGTGCACGGTGGCACCAGCAGTGTCAGCTCAGGGACAGCAGGGCTGTGCTGTGTGTGTGTGGTGGGGGGCAGGTGGGGCGGGGTGGGCTCCTGAGTCCTTCATTTTTTCTCCAGCATCTGCACAGCATGGCATCAGGGGGGCGGTATTTTCCCTGCCGAGGCCAAGTGGGCTTACAGAGTCCAGAGGGACGATCCCCAGGAGTGAGGGGAGACCTGCCCCCACCCAGCGGTGGCCGCCCGTAGTGGTGCTCTGTGTCCCCAGGGCTCCCCACGGAGCTGGCCGGCCTGGGGCTGGGGCAGCAGCCCATCCTCACCATCCTGGGCCTCTGTCCTCTCAGGGCCAGGGGCCTGCCCCAGGGAAAGCTGGGCCCGGGGGAGGGACCAGCGCCGTGCTCACTGGGCCGGCCACCCTTTAACTTGTTGGTAGAGGCAGGTCAGAGGTCCCGCTGGTTGTCAATCCCTCCTGTGAGTTCCGGTCAGGGAAGTCCATCCCTGCGGGGAGGGTCTCCAGTTTGGGGGCCAGGTGCACCAACGGGCATGGTCCCTGCAGACACACAGGGTCTGGGGGGCACAGAGCCCACCTGCCCAGATGCAGTGTCTTTGGGGGGTGACTCCAGGCCTTCGGCCCCTGGCGTGTCAGTGTCCCCACCCATTACCAGGCAGGACCTTGGGATCTGACTCCCACAAAGGACTCCCACTTCAACCTTGAAGAAACATCACGGGGGCTTCTATTCATTTACTCAAGCATACGTTTGTATAGGCTTTGCTAATCCGTAAGTTTAATTTCTCCAATGGCTGCTGCGTTCACGGAGTCACAGAACCTAAAGTGGTACAAAGCCCTGGCCCCTGGCCAGCCGCTCTCCCCACCGTCCCCCGAAGGCCTGTGCACACCCCAGCAGATACCGCGTCACTGCGCGCACCCCAGCGGATACCGCGTCACCGGGCGCGCACCCCAGCGGATACCGCGTCACCGGGCGCGCACCCCAGCGGGTACCGCGTCACCGGGCGCGCACCCCAGCAGATACCGCGTCACTGCGTGCGCACCCCAGCAGATACCGCGTCACTGGGCGCGCACCCCAGCGGATACCGCGTCACTGCGCGCACACCCCAGCAGACACACCCCAGCAGGTACCACGTCACTGGGCACCGCCTTGCAGCGTCTTCCTCAGCGGCTCTCCCGGCTCTGTCCTGACCCCGCGGGGAGCTCCTGTCCACATGCGGGAAGGCGGGTCCCAGGGTCGTGCTGTAGGCTCTGACCCCCTGGAGAGCACCACCCCCTACAATGGCAGTCCACGCCCAGCGCCCTCACTGCACAGTTGGTGCCCTGGAGTCCGCCGTGCCGGGTGGGGGCACCGACGGCTTCGGCTGCGGGTTCTGAGAGGCTCCCCGCGCAGGACCGACACACCTGTCTCCGCCCGCCACGTCCGGGTTCGTCATGCGGCCTCGTCATGTTGGCATCTGCCTTTTAAGTGAATGGGACGTTAGGACTGTCCTTTCCTGGTGGCACGGTGATTTCGCTCTTTGACCTTGACACGGGGCATGGAGAACCTGCGTGGACCTCACCTTTAAGTAGATAAACCCGAGGTGTCCGAACTCCACCGGCCCAGGAAGACCTTGACCATCACCTGACCTGCTCCGTCTTCCACCTCAGGCAGGAGAAAGTCGAGAATGCGTTCTGCACCTCGCGTACCTGTGAGAGCTGAGGCCTTTAGTCATTCACCCTTTCTTCCATCCATCCTTTCCTTGAGCTACCTGGCAGCGAGCCGCCTCTCAGAGCAGACACTGAGCAGGGGGCCTGAGAGAGGGACACAGCTGTGACCGTGACATGCCACTCGTCGTGGGGATGGACACATCTGGAGGGGACAGAGAGCTTGTCAGAGGGGGGTGGTGGGCAGGGATAAATGCAGGAAGGGCACTTTGCTCAGTCGGTGTGCATGAGGCGGGGACAGGAGGAACCAGCGCGGGGACAGCTGGGGATGAAGTCCGGAGAGGTGGCACCGGGGCCGAGGCCTAGAGAGACAGGAACTCATCGGGCCCGGTCTGCGTGCAGCCTGCCGAGCCCGCGGTCCCTCCTGGCAGCCTCGCCAAGTGCTCGGCCATCCCTGCTTCACAGCCAAGGACACTGAGTGGGCGTGGACCGCCGATGGGTGTCCAGCCAGAGCAGCCCGGAGCCAGTCTCAGCGCCGGCTCCCCCACCCCAGCCCGGGCTTGGATCTGGGTCCCCGGATCTCAGCCAGAGTTCAGGCCAAGAACCCGGCCAGGCCCGTCTCACCTCCCCAGGGTGCCTTTGCGAGGCCTCCGACTAGAAGACCTACCCGCTGAGTGCCGCCATGTGCCCATCTGCTGGCAACTAGCCCCCCACCCCACCACTGTGCTGACACCCCCCTGGCCTGCTGGGGTCCGGACTCTCTAGGCCAAGGAAGAAGGAAGTGACATTGTGGTGGCCTCACGATGAACGGAGGTGTCCTCAGAGGAGCAGGAAGGAGGGAGCAGGAGGGACACAGGGTCCGCAGGCTGGGAACAGGGTGGGCGGGGCTCAGCTGGGGTGAGGGCTCTGGGTGGGTCACTGGGCTTCCCCCAAACAGCCCCCTTTGCTGCCTGGATGGGGCAAAATGCCTCCTGCAGGTAACTACTCACGGGCCCCCACTTGAGTTTCGGGACCTTGTGGAGCTTTGGCACCCCCATAACCACCATCAGCTTCTTCCATAAAGCCTCAAATCATCAGAAAACCTTCAGCAGGGACAACGTTATGTAATGTTTGAACAAAGCCTCTTTAGATAATCTTGACTTATTTTATTCTGTAACATTCAAAGGGAAAAAGTGTGGCTTTCCAGTTACAGGGGTCCCTGGGACAGAGGCTTTGGGGGCCCCATGGTGTGGTATTTAGAAGATGAATCCAGACGGGACCAGTACCCAGGACCCGGGCTGGTGATGCCATGTGACCCTGTCACACGCCCCAACTGGCCCACAAGCTGTCAGCTACATTTTTTTTGGCAAACACCGCCCTGAGAGCATTCTGCCCGTTGGGTAGTTTTTCTATACTGGCCTATAGGTATCTTTATATAATTGTATGCGTGTAGGTTATATTTATACAACCAGCATCCTAGTCCATGGTATTGATCATTGTCAATTATAAAAAGGCTTCCCCATCTTTGGTAAGAAATGGTGGCCCCTCGAGTGTTACGACACGTCTTGGTGTGAAGGAACGATTGAATCGATTCAGGATGGTTGGAAGCGTAGGCGGGGGCTGGGCCCTGCCGACACCACGCTCCAGGGAATGTCCCAGGCAGGGAGACGACACATGGGGGGTGGGGGGTGGGGGGGTGGGGAGGCGGGAACCATTCATTTATTTGTTCATTGACCTCCCAAGCACCAGCTGTCCACGGGGCGCCTCACTGGGCCCGCTGTGAGCTGCGTTCAGGATACACTGAGGGGCAGCGTGGCTGGGGCGTGGTGTGGGACAGAGGTCAGTGGGGGCGGGGTGTCATGCCATGCCAGGCTGAGTTACAGTTTTGGATTTCATTTCGACTCTGTGACCTCTGAAGCTGTCAGCGGCGGCTCGGGCTGCCACACAGAGAGCCCGACTAGGAGGTGTGACTGGGGGGCCTCTTCTAACAGCGCTTCACCCGCTCTGGGAAGACCATCGCTCCATCTGCCAGGGGGCCGAGACAGGGCGCTGATTTCCACACTCTTTCTTTTTTTTTTTAATGCACACATTTTTGGCGGCAGAATCATTTGTAATATTTTGCTTTTCAAGCGCTTCACTTAATTTTTATGGAAAGCACAGGAGGTGAGATCTTGCAGAACTTAACGTTAATATCTCTTCTCTACTTTTTGAAGAGAAATAGAAAAGATTATTGCCTACTGCCAAGTTTGGAGTGGGTGGCATGCTATTATTATTTTTTATTGTCGTAAAACAGAGATGACGTACAATGGACCATTTTAACCCCTTCTGCTGTATAGCTCAGTGGTAGGGAGCACATTTGTGGAGTGGGACTGTGAGCCCCCCCCCATCTGCAGAATTTTCTTATCTGCCCAAACGGACACCGGGACCCACTGGTGGCTTCCAGTTCTGCTCGCCTCACGGAGAACCGCCTCCGGATTCATCCGTGTTGTTGCAAACAGCAGGATTTCCTCCTTGGTCAGGGTTGACTAATATTCCATCGTATGTTTTCACCCCAATTCCGTTATCCATTCACGGACCGACGGACCCGTAGGCTGTTTCCACACCTGGACTGTGGACAACACTGAAGTGAACACAGCAGAGCGGATGTCGCCTTGAGATCCTGGTTTCACGTCCTTTGGGTGCATTCCCGGGAGGAGGGGACGGCCGGCTCGGATGGTCGTTCCGGTTTCAATGATTTGAGGCCCCCCCGGATTGTTCTCCAGGGAGGCTGCACCGCCTCAGATTCCCACCGGCAGCGTGCAAGGGTTTCCTCTTCTCCACGTCCTCTCCGCACTTGTAATCTTCTCTCGTTTGGGTGACAGCCACGCGGCCGGGGGTGAGGTGATGTCTCACGGTGGTTTTGATTCGCATCTCCCTGATGGCTGGCGATGTGGAGCCCCTTCTCCTGGGCTTGTCGGCCATTTGCATGTCTTCTTTGGAAAGAAATGTCTATTCTGGTCCTTTGCCCAAACTGCATGATCTCATTTATGTGGAATCTAAAAAAAAAAAAAAAGAAGTTGAATGTACAGAAGCAGAGCGTAGGATGGCGGTTCCCGGGCTCAGGGGACGCGTGGGGGTGGGGGTGGGGGTGGGGGTGGGGGTGGGGGTGGGGATGGGGGATGCGTGGGGGTGGGGGTGGGGGTGGGTGTGGGGATGGGGGACGCGTGGGGGTGGGGGTGGGGGTGGGGGTGGGTGTGGGGATGGGGGACGCGTGGGGGTGGGGGTGGGTGTGGGTGTGGGTGTGGGGATGGGGGACGCGTGGGGGTGGGGTGGGGGTGGGGTGGGGTGGGGGTGGGGGTGGGGTGGGGGTGGGTGTGGGTGTGGGGATGGGGGACGCGTGGGGGGGGTGGGGGGGGTGGGGGCAATGCAGAGTTGTTGTTCAGAGGGTATAACATTATATCTACACAGTGGCAAAGTCTAGAGATCTGATGTTGAGCCATGTGACTAGAGTCAGTGATATTGTATTGAATATGGAAAATTTGTTAAGCAGAAGAGTTCAGGTGTTCTTAACACACACACACACACGCACACACACGCACACACACACACACAGGTCAGGGGAGGAGCTATGTTAATTCGCTTGACCACAGTCATCATGTTGCTATGCATAAGTATATCAAATCATCACGTTGTGCACCTTCAACCTATACCATTTTTAATTTAAAGTAACCCATGGAGCCCCCTTCCTTCCTCCCACACCCCTGGCACCCACCCTTCAACTTTCTGTCTGGAACACGACTTGCCCTGGGAACCTCCTGTAGAAGCCCCTTAAGTAGAAACTTCACAGAGTGCGGTCACGCAGTGTTAGTCCCTCTGTGACTGGTTTACTCACTCGGCATAACGTCCTCAAGACTCATCCGTGTTGGAGTCAGAGTCATTTTCCGAAGAAACCCTACAAAGTTTTCCATTATAATGGTTACGGAAGGAATTGGGGCCGGGAGCCCCTTCCTCCAGGTAGTCCCTGGGGCACCTTCCCAGAAGTCCAGGGCTCCAGGAAGTTGCAAGTGATACCCTTGGCTTAGTGAGCTGGCGAGGGGAGAGGCTGGGGGCCCGTGGGGCCAGGCCCGGTGGGCGAGGCCGGGGGCACAGAGCGGGCGGCCGCCAAGCGCTCCCTGCGGGTAACCTGAGCACTCTGATAAGCTTCCACAATGCTGGGCTGCAGGCTGATAACAGAGGGGCCCGTCCCTTGGGTCAGGTCACCGACAACTCGCGTTTGGACAGGGGTCCAGGAATGGGCCCCGTGGGAATGTGACTCGGTCCCTGGAAGGCGCATCAAAGAAGAGCTTTGTTCCCCTCCGGGGGAGGGGGGCGTGCAGGAAGGGCTCCTGGGTCTTATTCTTGCCCCAGCCCGGGTGGGGGGGGGCGTGCAACCTGAGCGCACGGGTGTGGCCCAGAGATGGTGGAGGGTCCCCTCCGGGGAGGCTCCACGGGTCCCCCAGACTCCTCCTGCACCGCCTTTGACCTCTGACACCTGACCCAGCCCTTGGTCCACAGCTGCCTTCCCCACCCTGACCAGCTCAGAGCGGCCCAGGGCGGAGGGCACCGGGGAGGCAGTGAACTGGCCCCAGCTCTCCCTGCTGTCCTGGCTCCGGGCCTGCAGTCCTGCGGGGGACACCGAATAGGGCTGTGGTCTTGCGGAGTTCAACACCAGCTGCCACGGCCACCAACAGTGTGGGCCATGGAGGATCAGGTTTTAGTGGGTTTTAAAACACTAGTAGATTTTATTTTTGTACTGCGGTTTTAGGTTTACAGAAAATTGAGTAGAAAGGGCAGAGAATTCCCATATACCCCCTTCCCCCCCACCCCCCACCAACGCAGTCTCCCCTATTAGGGACACCATGCCCTGGTTGTGTGCGCCTGTCAAAATCACTGAACGGATCCTGATACATTCTGGAGGGTTCCTTCTTGGTGTTGTGTGTTCTGTGGGTTTGGACAAGAGAATAACGACATGTGCCCACCGTCGTGGCGTCAGACAGAGATGGTACGCTGCCCTGGGTGTCCTCCGCCCTCTGCGGGCTCGTCCTGCCCTCCCCAAACCCTGGCCACCACTGAGATTTTTTCTGTCTCCACAGTTTAGCCTTCTCCAGAATGCCATATAATTGGCATTACACACTATGTGGCCTTTTCAAATAGGCTTTTTTCATGTAGTGATATGCGTCCTCCGGGTCTTTTCACGGCGCGATAGCTCATTTCTCTTTGGCGCTAAGGAGTAGATTCCGTTGTCAGGATGTCCCGCAGTTCATTCACCCCCTGACAGACGCCCTGACTGGCTCCACCCCACGTGCTTACCACGCACGCCCACGCGTAGGGCTTGGTGGGGGCGCACGTTTTCAACTCCTTCGGGTCAGTATCGAGGAACGCGACTGCTGGTTGTCCCTCGTGCCGGAGGACGCTCAGCCCTGGGTTTGCCGTCATTTCTTCCCCTGTTACTTTATATCCCTGTGGGTGGGCCTGGCCGGCCAGACGGCCACCTCCTTCCCTCTGCGCACCTGTCCCACCCTGATTTCCATCACTAGCTCCCCAACGCCCACCGTCACCCTTACTGTCCCTCCCTCCTCCGTAGGGTCCTGGCGGGGGGGGGGGGGCGCTCGGTCTTTGCTGGGCTGCACCTGGCACGAGCAGGACTGGAGGGAAACAGCCAGGCAGGCCGTCTCTCACTTACAAATCGGGACCACGCACCTGCGGTCGGGCCTCCGCACTGCCCAGCCAGCTGACCTCGTGGTCCAGGTGACCCCGCTGGACCCTCCCCGACGTCCAGCCCTCCATAGTGTGACCATTCCTGCTTTGTGACCGGAAGCCATCAGAAGATAGCACCCCACCCACCTGGGGTGATGCCTGCCTCGACCACGAGTCCTCGCGGTGTAGGCAGAGGGAGAGGGAGCAAAGCCCAGGGCCTGCACCCAGTAGGTGTGCAGGAAAAGGCGGCTGGGCGTTCTGTTGTCCCCGCCTCCTTTCCAGAGCCCCAGTGGGCTTGGCGGCCCCGCTCTGGAAACCCACGCCTCCTCCTGGCTTTTGAGGAGGGAAGAGGGCCGAGGTCCCAGGAAGCAACCCATGCTTTATCTATTTATCTGTTTACCCAGCCACACATCTCTGGGTTTTCAGCTCTAACATTGTCTCATTAGGGAGGCACCAACTAGGGGGAAGAAAAGTGAAATTGATACAGGGTCTTTTTTAAGTGGGGAGGCAGCTGCCTGCGGCCCCTGGGACGGAGAGGAGAGGGAGGCAGCTCTCTGATCTCCTTCCAGCTAGCGGGTGCCCTGGAGCCTGTGCGCGGAGGGTTTTCTAAGATCCGGCTCCATACCAGGCCAGCCACCTCCGAACTTCGCCACATCAGGGGGAGGCCGCACGCCCGGCTTCAAAGTCGCAACAACGCTCTGCAATTGGAAACATGCATGTTTTTGCAAAGTATCAATTTAGCAGCTCGTTCAATTGGCCCAGGCTGGGCAGGCCAGCTGGCTGAGTTTCTGTTCCCGAATGCCATAGGCCCCTTGGAGTGCAGAGGCCCAGGTTCGAATCCCAGATGTGACGATAATAAGCTGGGGGACCTTGGGCACTAGCCCCTCTTCTGCAGACCCAGATAGGGCAGACCCAGAAGGAAAACAGTTTCCAAGATCAAATCTTGAGACACTGGGCAGAGAGGGCTCAGTTACCAGGCCCTGGTCTTCATGTTTTGCATTGATAGCAAATCTATCTTGGGGTTCTCTGTTGACAGGCTCCTTGAGGCAGGAAGAGCCAGATAAGTCTGGTGGCAGGTGGGCTTGGAGTGCAGACGACCCAGGTTCTGACTCCGCACTTCAGCCAGCTTTCTTGCTCCGCCTGCCTCTGTGAGTTGGGGCTGTCAGCAGGGATGGGTTGCCTCATGGCAACAAAGTAGCTGCAGGAGTTCCAGGCTTTGCCTCTGTATCGCTGATTGAACTGTCTTGGTGAACAGAAGTCCCGAGCCTGCCTTCATCAATATTCAGGAGGGGGAGTGTGAGGTCCACCGAGGCAAGGCTCAAGGGGGAGGAGAATGTGTCCACCTCCCTGGCTCCAGCACTGTCATGGAGGAGGGGTTGGCAAAGGGACAGGCAGTCACAGCCAAAACACTGACCCGGCAAACGGGGATCACCAGGCATTGGGGTAACGGGAACACCAGGCCCAGCAGACAGAAGAACTAGCACCTGTGGAGATAAGGTTAACAGAGCAAACAGAAGAGGATTTGAAATACATACACCCTTATATTTATATATTATGACCTTCAGCTGATGCAGGAGGCCAAAGAGGAGCCAGAAACCTTGGGAATTATCAGATGGTTGTCAAAAAGGGTGGGGGAAAGCCCTGAGTAGCATAGTATGGCGGACCCAGCTGCAGGACGCATTCCCAAGCTGCAGGTCCGAACTGCAGAATTCTCCTGGAATCGGGAATGGAAGCACTGAGAGGTAAAGCCAGTTCCTTTGACTCAGTCGTGTTTAATCAGCCATGTTTGCAGAGTTTTAAGCAGGTTGGTGTGACATGGTCAAGCGTACCTTCCAGAAAAAATGGCCCCGTTTGCCTTCAGGTTTCCAGTGGATGGGGAAGGCACGCTGCCCCCTGACCCCCGGTGTGGGTGAGCTCTCTGCTGTCCTCAGGACCCACCCATCCCTTGTGGCTTGAAGTGTCCCGGCATCCCTCTTCCTCCTCTCCACCTGCCAGAGCCCAGCTCCTTCCCCCGTGTTCCTGCGTGGAGGGTCCCGCTGTTCCGTTTGGACACAGCCGAGCTGCAAGCCGTCCGGTCCTGAGGCCTTCAGTTCCCACCTCTCTGTTCCGCTTTTCAGCTGAAATGCTGCCCTTCCAGGCCGCGGTGATGAGACCCGGTGAATGAGGCGCCTTGCAGGTGCGATGCCTTCTACGTGATCAGAACCGTGGCGCGTGGCAGCTGCTGGCTCCCCGGGTCACATCTCTCTCCGACTCTGCCACGGTTAACGTGTGCTCGTTCGCTTGTGTCTGGTCACAGGGGTCCCGAGTTTGCTGGGCCTGCGGTTTCATTTCCAACCAGCAGGACTTTCGGCGTGAGCTGTCCTCTCCCCCCACCCCCACCCCCCTGTAAACCACACGTGTGGTCCCCGACCTGCGTCTCCCACGGGGTGTCTCGTGGGCGCCGCCACCAAACTCCTGATCGGATGTCCTTCCGGTCGGTCCTCCCCAGTTCTCACCCCATCTGGGGGGGGGGGCTGCTGATTCTCCGTCATTTGGGCTGAAGCTGGCGTCTTCCTTCTCTGACACTCACAGTCCATCTGTCAGCAAGTTCTGTGGGCCTCACCCTCAGACCGTCCCCTCGGCCTGACCCCTCGTCGTCACCTCCCCTGTATCCAGCCCTGTCCCCTCCGCCGTCTCTGGGTCACGTCACTGCCGTCCTCTCCGGCCCACACGGCTGTGTGTGGCCCTCAGTCCGGTCCATGCTCAGAAAACCAGGGGTCGCTCCTCAGCACAGACCCCCAGCAGCATTCCTCGCCACTTGGAGCAGCCAGTCTTTTAGTTTGGGGGTGGGGGGGACAGACAGACAGGAAAGGAGGGAAATGAGAAGTATCAATTCTTTGTTGCAGCACCTTCGTTGTTCATTTCTTTTAAATTTTTATTAATCTTTAATTTATTGTGTTTACAGGGATTCAAGTGTCCCACTGTATATAACTCCCTCACCCTTTACCCCTGTGTCTCGTTCTATACCCCCTTGTCCACCTCCCCCTAACTCCCTCCCTCCTTCCCTCTAGGATTTGCTGTCCTGCTATCTATATCTCTGTGTTATGTATATAGAGTTTTACTAATCCCTTCACCTTCTCTGATCCCATCCCCTCATCCCCCTTCCCTCTGGCCACTGTCCCTCTGGTCCCTGAGATCCAGTCTCTGCCTCTATTCCGTTCCTTAGTTCACATTGTTCATTAGATTTCTCATATCAGTGAGATCATATGATATTTGTCTTTCTCTGCCTGGCTTATTTCACTTAGCATAATAGTTTCCAGGTCCATCCATGCCATCGCAAAAGGTAAGATTTCCTTCTTTTTCATGGCCTCATAGTACTCCATTGTGTATATGTACCACTGCTTTTTAATCCACTTGTCCTCTGGCAGACACTGGGGCTGTTTCCAGATCTTAGCTATTGTAAACAATGCTGCCATAAATATGGGGGTGCATGTCTTCTTTTGAATCAGTGATTTGGTGTTCTTAGGATATATTCTTAAAAGTGGGATAGCTGGGTCAAAAGGCAGTTCCATTTTTAATTTTTTGAGGTGACTCCATACAGTTCTTCACAGTGGCAGCACCAGTCTGCATTCCCACACCTTAGTTGTTCATTGATCGCTTCTCATCAGTGCCTTGACCAGGGGGCTCCAGCCAAGCCAGTGACCTCTTGCTCAAGCCAGCGACCTTGGGCTTCAAGCCAGCGACCATGAGGTCATGTCTATGATCTCAGGCTCAAGCCAGCGACCCCATGCTCTAGCTAGTGAGCCCATGTTCAAGCCGGCCAGGTTGGAACCTGGGTCCTCAGCATCATAGACCGACGCTCTATCTATTGCGCTGCTGCTTGGTCAGGCACAACATCTTTTTACAAGGGCCCACAGGGTGCTCCCAGGGGGGCTCTTTTCTGGGCTCCTTACTGCCTCCAGGCTTACCTCTTTTTTTTTTTTTTCCCCAAAGAAGATACACACCTGACCAGTAAGCACCGGAAAAGATGTCCAGCATTACAAGCCATTAGGAAAACGCACATCCAGACCACAATGTAATACCACCCCACAGCCACAGGGGTGGCTAAAGTAAGAGACAGACAACAAGTGCTGATGAGGATGCGAAGTCGGAACTCTTGCTCATGGCTGGTGGGAATGCAAAGTAGTGCTGTCAGTTTGGAAAGTAGTCTGGCATTTATCTACTTCACCATCCACCGTCCGTCCATCCATCCATCCATCCATCTATCCTTCATCCATTCATCCATCCTTCATCCATCTATCCATCCATCCATCCATCCATCCATCTCTCCCAACGTTGAACACAAAGTTACCGCGAGTGTGCAGGTGAGAGCAGGTGGGCAGGTGCCCCGGGGCAGCCCCGCTGTGAGCCGTTGGCAGGACATGGGCATCGGCGGAGACGCGGACAGCGAGGGGCTGGGGGTTGCGGGTTCAGCTTCCTGAAGGTGGAGGCTGGTAGAGGACCTGCTACCTATGGTCTCCTGGTCGGTATTTCCATGCACAGGATTCTATGGCAGGTGCTGTCTTGTAACCTGATTCTATACTCAGTGGTGTGTGCCTTTGTAGATTATTTATCTTCTGATATTTTTGTGGAGGCCCTCAAAGAGCTCATCCTCCACCCAGACCCTGGGATTTGGACCAAGAAGAGAAGCCCCAGGAAGTGTTGGGGGAGGGGGATGTGATGAGGGGCCGGGCCAGCAGCTTTGCTGAGCTACCGAGGGTCCCGTCGCGTTGCACGCAGGACAAGAGGTCCCTTCGGCGGCTGCGCCTGGGATAGGGAGACGATAGTTGGATGCTGGAGCCTCTTGGTCAGAGCTCTTGCTTTGGGAAGTGCTGTCCTGGGTGGCAAAGCAGGACGCTGTGGTGGGTCAGGGGTGGCCCCGCTCCTGGACTGTGGGGCTGCCCAGCCAAGGCGGAGGGGGGGGTCATGCGGGTGGCTGGCCCAAGGGATTAGGAGGAACTCTCCATTCAGCAGATCACCACCACTTTGGAAATTCTCTTCTGACCGCTCGTCTGTGACAGAGATTCTCTCTTGTTGGCACAATGAGACCCACCCCAGAAAAATCCCCAGGATTCTGGTGCTTTCCACACCGGGCAGGGGATTTCAGAGTGCGCGGAACCCCAGCTGCCTTGTTCTGGCAAGTGGTGACAGCTCAGTGGTGACCGCATCGTTTGGGGGAAATCGGGTCTTTACAATAATCCTCACCTCCCCGGTGCAAGGTCATTCAATGCAGGTGAACACTGGTGTCCTGGGTTCGGTCGATAATGATCCCAGAGAGCCTCATTTGTTCGAGGGGAGGACGCAACCTGAGCGGAGATTAAATAGTTTTTACCCACCCCCATCCTCCCGAGCCCAACAAAAGCATTATCTACTTTACCAACCACTGACCATCCAACCATTCATCCATCCATCTATCCTTCATCCATCCATCCATCCACCTACCCATCTATCCATCCATCCAGCCATGACCCATCTTCTATTCTCCATCTATCCAAAATCCATCATCTATCTATCCACTCATCATTTATCCATCTAAGCTCCATCATTCATGTATCTATTCCTCTATCCATTTTCATCTATTTATTCTTCTATCCATCTATCTTCTCTCTCCTCTCCCTTCCTTCCTTATTTGCTTTCTTTCTTCCATCCATCCATCCATCCAATAAATACTTGATGAACTTCTGCTACATGCTGGCTCCGGTCGGATCCGGCAGATACCGAGGAGACTGCGATTCAGTCCTTACACAGGTGCCGTGAAACCCAGAGGAGCCGCAGCTGGTGCAGATGTGGGTGAGCTGGGAAGGGATGGGGGGTGCTGAGGGGCCAAAAGCTGTAGGAGCACAGGTGGACATGAGGACAGGTGCTGGGAGGAGCTGGGAGATGTTGTTCCACCTGGCTGGCACACTGGCCAAGGGCGGGGCCAGGTGGGGGGGGCAGGCTGAGAGGGACTTGTTCCTGCAACACACACACGGGTGGGAGCCAGAGCCGTGGCCCCGCCCCACAGTGCTGTCCAGCCAGTCTGGGCCGGCAGTCTGGGCCGGCAGTCTGGGCCGGCAGTCTGGGCCGGCGTGTGCCCTGCTCAGTCCTCTCTGGAGCTGCTCTGCATCTGGGGTGAGCTCAGAGTGGGGGTGGCCAGCGGGACCGCAGACGGGGGGACGGGAGCCCGCGTGGACTTCCCCTGTGGTCAGGCCTCTGAGGCAGTTCCCAGCCCCGTCGGGCCGAGCGCCCTCTGTCCTCTGTGGCTGCACAGGGAGGGTCTGCCAGCCCGCGTGGACTCCCCCTGTGGTCAGGCCTCTGAGGCAGTTCCCAGCCCCGTCGGGCCGAGCGCCCTCTGTCCTCTGTGGCTGCACAGAGAGGGTCTGCCAGCCCGCGTGGACTCCCCCTGTGGTCAGGCCTCTGAGGTAGTTCCCAGCCCCGTCGGGCCGAGCGCCCTCTGTCCTCTGTGGCTGCACAGAGAGGGTCTGCCAGCCCGCGTGGACTCCCCCTGTGGTCAGGCCTCTGAGGCAGTTCCCAGCCCCGTCGGGCCGAGCGCCCTCTGTCCTCTGTCCTCTGTGGCTGCACAGAGAGGGTCTGCCAGCCCGCGTGGAGCCCAGTCCCATGCCGGCTGCCAAGTCCTCGTCAGACGAGTCCCTCAAGGTGGCTCTGGTGTTGACTCGACATCCAAGAGCTGCGTGGCCTTGGGCTGGCCATTTCCCCTTTCTGGGACGCCGTCACGGCCGTTTGGATGGAATGGTCGAAAGCTCAGGTATCAAGTCACAGCTTTCGATTCTGGCTGTGACTTTGGACAAGAGGTCAGCCCCTCTGGTCTTCAGTACCCTCTGCCCGGTGAAACGGGAACAGCAGAGCTCCCCCTGGTGCGACCCTGTGAGCTGCCCACCAGCGCTGGGTGTGGTGCTGGCCGAGGTCCTGTGGCCGAGCCTGGACTCGGCAGGGGGTCCCCGGGATCATTCCCAGTGTGACACTGGTGGGCCGGCCTGGCCCTGCTTCCGTCACGGGTTGCCGTGGAGATGACTGAGGACCCGACCTGGTGTGCTGTGACGTGTGCTGTCTGGTGGGAAGTTCCAGTTAGACCAGCCAGGCCTCTCCGGCCCCTTTGAGGTTGTCCCCCTGGGGGCGGACAAGCCATGGACAAGCCCAGGGAAGCCTCTGCATTGGTCCTGAGTTGCGTGGTCTCTTGTTGCAGGATCGAGCAGGTGCGCCTGGCGTTGCAAACCCCAAGACCCCGCGGTCAGGAGGCGGCAGCCAGGACGTGCCCCGGGGCTGGCCGAGCCCGAGTCCACTGCTTGTCCCACGAGGCCCTCCCATGTCCTTACTCCATCCACCCCTCACGATGACGCTTTACGTTTGGACCTGCACAGCGAGTGCAAGGCTCCCGGAGTGCCGTGCTCAGTGAGTGTCCGGAGTCACAGGGACTGGGCTGGCCCCGGAGTCAGTGCTCGCTGAGTGTCCCGAGTGACAGGGACTGGGCTGGCCCCGGAGTCAGTGCTCAGTGAGTGTCCGGAGTGACGGGGACTGGGCTGGCCCCGGAGTCAGTGCTCGCTGAGTGTCCGGAGTGACGGGGACTGGGCTGGCCCCGGAGTCAGTGCTTGCTGAGTGTCCGGAGTGACCGGGACTGGGCTGTCCCCGGAGTCAGTGCTCGCTGAGTGTCCGGAGTGACAGGGACTGGGATGGCCCCGGAGTCAGTGCTCAGTGAGTGTCCGGAGTGACAGGGACTGGGCTGGCCCCGGAGTCAGTGCTCGCTGAGTGTCCGGAGTGACAGGACTGGGCTGGCCCTGGAGTCAGTGCTCGCTGAGTGTCCGGAGTGACAGGGACTGGGCTGGCCCCGGAGTCAGTGCTCGCTGAGTGTCCGGAGTGACAGGACTGGGCTGGCCCCGGAGTCAGTGCTCAGTGAGTGTCCGGAGTGACGGGGACTGGGCTGGCCCCGGAGTCAGCGCTCGCTGAGTGTCCGGAGTGACGGGGACTGGGCTGGCCCCGGAGTCAGTGCTCAGTGAGTGTCCGGAGTGACAGGGACTGGGATGGCCCCGGAGTCAGTGCTCGCTGAGTGTCCGGAGTGACGGGGACTGGGATGGCCCCGGAGTCAGTGCTCAGTGAGTGTCCGGAGTGACAGGGACTGGGATGGCCCCGGAGTCAGTGCTCAGTGAGTGTCCGGAGTGACAGGGACTGGGCTGGCCCCGGAGTCAGTGCTCGCTGAGTGTCCGGAGTGACAGGGACTGGGCTGGCCCCGGAGTCAGTGCTCGCTGAGTGTCCGGAGTGACAGGGACTGGGCTGGCCCCGGAGTCAGTGCTCGCTGAGTGTCCGGAGTGACAGGACTGGGCTGGCCCCGGAGTCAGTGCTCGCTGAGTGTCCGGAGTGACGGGGACTGGGCTGGCCCCGGAGTCAGTGCTCAGTGAGTGTCCGGAGTGACGGGGACTGGGCTGGCCCCGGAGTCAGTGCTCGCTGAGTGTCCGGAGTGACGGGGACTGGGCTGGCCCCGGAGTCAGTGCTCAGTGAGTGTCCGGAGTGACAGGGACTGGGATGGCCCCGGAGTCAGTGCTCAGTGAGTGTCCGGAGTGACGGGGACTGGGCTGGCCCCGGAGTCAGTGCTCAGTGAGTGTCCGGAGTGACAGGGACTGGGATGGCCCCGGAGTCAGTGCTCGCTGAGTGTCCGGAGTGACGGGGACTGGGATGGCCCCGGAGTCAGTGCTCAGTGAGTGTCCGGAGTGACAGGGACTGGGCTGGCCCCGGAGTCAGTGCTCAGTGAGTGTCCGGAGTGACAGGGACTGGGCTGGCCCCGGAGTCAGTGCTCGCTGAGTGTCCGGAGTGACAGGGACTGGGCTGGCCCCGGAGTCAGTGCTCGCTGAGTGTCCGGAGTGACAGGGACTGGGCTGGCCCTGGAGTCAGTGCTCAGTGAGTGTCCGGAGTGACAGGGACTGGGCTGGCCCCGGAGTCAGTGCTCGCTGAGTGTCTGGAGTGACAGGGACTGGGCTGGCCCCGGAGTGCCGTGCTCGCTGAGTGTCCGGAGTGACAGGGACTGGGCTGGCCCCGGAGTCAGTGCTCGCTGAGTGTCCCGAGTGACAGGGACTGGGCTGGCCCCGGAGTCAGTGCTCAGTGAGTGTCCGGAGTGACAGGGACTGGGCTGGCCCCGGAGTCAGTGCTCGCTGAGTGTCCGGAGTGACAGGGACTGGGCTGGCCCCGGAGTCAGTGCTCGCTGAGTGTCCGGAGTGACAGGGACTGGGCTGGCCCTGGAGTCAGTGCTCAGTGAGTGTCCGGAGTGACAGGGACTGGGCTGGCCCCGGAGTCAGTGCTCGCTGAGTGTCCGGAGTGACAGGGACTGGGCTGGCCCCGGAGTGCCGTGCTCGCTGAGTGTCCGGAGTGACAGGGACTGGGCTGGCCCCGGAGTCAGTGCTCGCTGAGTGTCCCGAGTGACAGGGACTGGGCTGGCCCCGGAGTCAGTGCTCAGTGAGTGTCCGGAGTGACAGGGACTGGGCTGGCCCCGGAGTCAGTGCTCGCTGAGTGTCCGGAGTGACAGGGACTGGGCTGGCCCCGGAGTCAGTGCTCAGTGAGTGTCCGGAGTGACAGGGACTGGGCTGGCCCCGGAGGTGGAGCTCCAGTGTGCTGATCACCTGCTACTCGCCCGTGGGAGGGCTGGGTCCTTAATGTCCTTAAGCTTTTAGCCTAAATGTACCGTTTCAGAGCAGTTTTAGAGCTTCAGCAAAGCAGCAGCACGGCACAGAGAGCCCCTGTGGACCCCCCAGCCCCACCCCCGGTTCCCCCGCTAAGAACACCTGGTTTGCCAGTTAGCGCCACGATCGACACGTCACTGTTCGCCGTAGCCCACACTTCATCCCGCCTTCCTGACCTCCTGCCTGAATTCTGTGTCTCTTCCAGGACCCCATCCGGGACCCCTGGCCAGGGCTCACCCCGCCTCCTCGGGCTGCTCTTGGCTCTGAGATCTCAGACTTGCCTTGTCCATGATGACTTGACAGTTTTGGAGGGGACTGGTCAGATATTTTGTAGAATGCCCCCTCGTGGGGGTTCTTTTGAGTTTATCTTTCGATTGTACAGGGTTACAGGTTTGGGGGTGGGGGGCCGACAGAGGCAACGTGCCACTCGCTGTCCACATGACTCACCACGGAGACATTGACCTTGACCACCTGGCGGAGGCCGAGACAAATTTCTTTTATCCCGTGGTCCCGTTTTTACGGGCAGAGATAACCGCATCTCACAGGGTGACGTGGCCACAGAATGTTGCCGGAGCTGAGTTGGCATCGCCACCATGGGGGTATCCTGGTCCAGGGTCTCCCATCCAGCCGTCTGTGTCTGTGTTGTCATAGCAGCCCTGACGTGAGGCAGCAGCTGTCCCCAAACAGTCAAAGCAATCTACCTGTGGATACCCGACCCCACCCACACCGACAGGTGTTCCTGGGGGAGCCGTGCCATCCTGGGTCCCCACCCCTCACGGGACCGAGTCCCGACCTGGACCTCGGAGGCCTGCCTGGCCCCTCGCAGGGAGGTCGTCGTTACTTCCAGGCCGGCCAGGCTGCCCGTGTTTGCACACGAAGGCCCCCTCTGGGGCTGCGCCGTGCGGCCGGCTGTCCCGCGCGTCCCCGCGGCCCACGGCCCGCCAGATGATGGGCGTCCTCTGTTCTCTCTGGTGGCCTCCCCAGCAGAGCTGCGCTGACGGCCAGAGCTGCTCTCGCTCCTGAAGAATTCCAGAAATGGAACAATGGACGCCCGGCCCGGGCCCCTGCGGCTGCTGCTCCGAGCGGGCCCGGACGGCTGTGGTTTGAGGCTGCCTTTGTAGCTGATTGTGCGGTTGGTATTTCAATAGAAGCCCGGGGTGGGATCAGTGGGGGGGCAGGAAGAGAAGGGAAGAAATAAAGAAAACAGAAAGCATCCCGTAAGTAAGCCGGGGTCCCTCTGGCTGGAGGGCCCCCACGGCAAGGACACTGTGGCCCCCATGGCAATAGGTCATAGAACAAGCCCGGGGGCAAGCCCAGGGTGCTGGGACGGGAGGACCGGCCCAAGTCACACAGACAGACCACCAGGACCTGAGTCCGACTCTCCTACTCCTTCCAGAAGGTTCCATCCCTGACTGCCCACCCCACCAGGTACCTGCAACAGTCACGGGTGTCCATGAAGTTTGCCTGCCCGCGTCTGTGGCGATTGTTTCTGGGCACAGCCCCCTGACTTACTTTCCTGGGGCAGCCGGCCCTACCCTACACTCCGTCCTGAAGTTCAGCAGGGCTGGTCTGCCCCTAGGTTCCAGAGTTGGACCCCTGACCCATGCCGGGCCAGTAAGAGCCAGCGAGGGTCAGCCTCGGGACTTTTAGTTCGAGCTCTTGGCAACAATGAGCTCCATTTGTTTGGACCAGAAAGGAGGAGGAGGGGAGAGCGGGCCAGAGGGCGACACCAACACAGAGGAGAGCAGAGCTGAGGGCGAGACACACACCAAGTCCTGCTGAGGGCTCCTGGAACCAGCAGTGCCTGAAGCTGCCCTACCTCAATGGACACTCCTTTAAGCGGCAGCCAGGTCGAGTTGGCTTCCTGTCACCTGAGCTGAAAGATTCTGGACAAGCCCCATTTTCCTCCCAGCAGCGGCCTCCCTTGGTCCCAGCAGAGGAAGGGTCAGCTGGAGCTGCAGGGACTTGGGGCGTCATGGCCATGGCCACCCAAACTCCATCAGCTTGCTACTTTTGGCAGAGCCCTGGGGGTGGGGCAGCCCTGGAGGCTGGTTTGCCACCCATATCAATCATCCTGGCCACTCCTGTTGCCCAAGGTGTCCCTGTCACCAAACCTTGCCTCCCCACTGTTCTCCCCTTAGCCCCATCCCCCCGGGGGGTGCTCAGGATGGGGGTCCTCAGCAGGTTGGCGGGTACAGAGGGATGAGGACAGAGGTGTCGGAGCTGCGACCCCAGCCCACATCCCTCGAGCCTGTATCCTTTGAGGGAGTTTGGACCGCAGGACAAGTGAACCCCGTCTGCCCTGCTGTGCATTCACGCTGGGCACTCTGGAGCCCCTGGGGTTCCCGTGGAAGGCGTGGGAAGTGAGGTCCCCCCACATGGGTGTCCTGGTGGCACAACATATGAAACAAGCAGGGCTCCCCGGAAGCTCAGAGGTCATCCGTGCAGGTGGAGAGAATGCACAGAGCTCCCCTGGCCCCAGTGGACCTGGAAGTCCTGCAGGAGGTAAAGGCGCACTCATTTCCCAGAGAAGACGTTCCTGAGCAGCCTCCCTGCGCGCACACGAGTGCAGGCACATGTGTGTGCACGTCCAGTGGACCTGGAAACCCTGCAGGAGGTAAAGGCGCACTCATTTCCCAGAGAAGACGTTCCTGAGCAGCCTCCCTGCGCGCACATGAGTGCAGGCACATGTGTGTGCACGTCCAGTGGACCTGGAAACCCTGCAGGAGGTAAAGGCGCACTCATTTCCCAGAGAAGACGTTCCTGAGCAGCCTCCCTGCGCGCACACGAGTGCAGGCACATGTGTGTGCACGTCCAGTGGGGCCGGAGAGGTGAGGGGTAGGTTCTTTCACATCCCAGGGCTCTGAGGGTCAACTCCGGCCCCAGGGGTCAGAGGGAGGCTCTATGCAGGTACAGTCATAGGCTGGACAATCTTGACCGAAGTGACTTGGTGTCCAGTAACCTTCCCCATGGGGTCACCGAGGTTCTGTCCTCTGAGCTCCCTTTTGCTGCTGGAGGCGGACGTCCCGGGGAACTCACGTCTCCCCTCGTGGCCCACCGTGAGCGTAGCTGTCCCCGTGGACGGTCACCCCCTAGAGCTCATCTCTCAGCAGGGCCAAGACCAGGGAGTCTTATTACCACTTTGCTCCAAGCGGCCCAACTGGCCCAGGGTCACGGTCATCCCGCCCGGGCGGCTCCTCCGTCTCCCGCGGCTGCCTGTCGCTCTGCAGGTTAGAGGCGTTTTGAAGGGGCTGCTTCCATGGCAGCACTAGCTCTTCCCAGCCCCCAGAGCCTCAGAAAGCCCCCCGGGTTTGCCCTGAAAGACCAGGTTGAGGTCGAGGTCTTTCTGTGAGTCTGGGAGCCGCGAGGCCTGGCATGAGCTCCGGGGAAAGGCCCGTTTCCCGGCCCCCTGGCCTCCACCGCGGGGGCGGGGGTGCCGGCCTGGCCACGGCAGAGAGTGCTGGTGATGCAGCCGGATGGCGTCGTCCTGCAAGGAACAATCAGGCGGTGACAATCGGAGGAAGGTGAAAGATCTTGTCCCAGTGCTTCCTGTTTTCACGGACGGGTGACCCCGATGCGGGCACCGATAATCCTGCCAGGAGATGGCCCCTCGGCAGGAGAGGTGGGAGCCAGGCCCAGGGTGGCGTCAGCTCCAAGCTCTCTGTGCCGTCTCCTGCTCCTCCCCAAGCCAACGGGGGGACCAGTGGGCGAGCTGGTGGTCACGCGTTGTGGCCAAGGGTCCCCTCTCTGTTAATGCTGCGGACCTGACCCCTACCTGCTGCAGGCCGATGCTCTGTGGCCCTGGGTTGGGGAGTGGGGCTGGGATGACACACACACACAGGGTGACAAATGACAATAGCTAGACAGCTGAGCTCTGCATGGCAGGAGCTGGCCGAGTGGCTTTCTGCGCAAGAGGCGGAGAAGTGTGGCCCCATCCCAGAGTCCTGGGGCGCTAGGGGTCCCCAGTCTTCTCCCCAGAGCAGGGCACTCCTGACCAGTGTCCTTGTCTGTTTCCCCAGCCTCTGCGTGGACCATCTAGGACAGAGAAGGGCAGGAGGGTAGGAAAAGTCTACTTGAGACACCCCCCCCCCACGCCATTGGGCAGCTCCCCTCCCCAGAGAGCTCTGCAGCCCTGTCCCCACCCCCAACCCGGGCTCCCGATGCCAGGAACCTGAGGCCACCCAACTCTTCCTTAGGAACACCCTGAGACGGCTCCCGCCTGCCTGGGGCCCGGGGCCCCCGCCTCACGTGCAGTCAGGATTTCCCTGCCGTCACTGGCCTCCCCCCAGGTGAGCTCTCATCCCCACCCTCCTCCCTCCTCGGCCTCCCCCCAGGTGAGTCCTCATCCCCACCCTCCTCCCTCCTCATCCTCCCCCCAGGTGAGCCCTCATCCCCACCCTCCTCCCTCCTCGGCCTCCCCCCAGGTGAGTCCTCATCCACACCCTCCTCATCCTCCCCACAGGTGAGCCCTCATCCCCACCCTCCTCGGCCTCCCCACAGGTGAGTCCTCATCCCCACCCTCCTCATCCTCCCCCCAGGTGAGTCCTCATCCCCACCCTCCTCATCCTCCCCACAGGTGAGTCCTCATCCCCACCCTCCTCATCCTCCCCACACGTGAGTCCTCATCCACACCCTCCTCATCCTCCCCCCAGGTGAGCCCTCATCCCCACCCTCCTCATCCTCCCCACAGGTGAGTCCTCATCCCCACCCTCCTCATCCTCCCCACACGTGAGTCCTCATCCCCACCCTCCTCATCCTCCCCCCAGGTGAGTCCTCATCCACACCCTCCTCATCCTCCCCACAGGTGAGTCCTCATCCCCACCCTCCTCATCCTCCCCACAGGTGAGTCCTCATCCCCACCCTCCTCATCCTCCCCACAGGTGAGTCCTCATCCCCACCCTCCTCATCCTCCCCACAGGTGAGTCCTCATCCCCACCCTCCTCATCCTCCCCACACGTGAGTCCTCATCCCCACCCTCCTCATCCTCCCCCCAGGTGAGTCCTCATCCACACCCTCCTCATCCTCCCCACAGGTGAGTCCTCATCCCCACCCTCCTCATCCTCCCCACAGGTGAGTCCTCATCCACACCCTCCTCATCCTCCCCCCAGGTGAGTCCTCATCCCCACCCTCCTCATCCTCCCCCCAGGTGAGCCCTCATCCCCACCCTCCTCATCCTCCCCACAGGTGAGCCCTCATCCCCACCCTCCTCATCCTCCCCACAGGTGAGCCCTCATCCCCACCCTCCTCATCCTCCCCACAGGTGAGTCCTCATCCACACCCTCCTCGGCCTCCCCCCAGGTGAGTCCTCATCCCCACCCTCCTCATCCTCCCCCCAGGTGAGTCCTCATCCCCACCCTCCTCATCCTCCCCCCAGGTGAGTCCTCATCCCCACCCTCCTCATCCTCCCCACAGGTGAGTCCTCATCCCCACCCTCCTCATCCTCCCCACACGTGAGTCCTCATCCCCACCCTCCTCATCCTCCCCACACGTGAGTCCTCATCCACACCCTCCTCATCCTCCCCACAGGTGAGTCCTCATCCCCACCCTCCTCATCCTCCCCACACGTGAGTCCTCATCCACACCCTCCTCATCCTCCCCCCAGGTGAGCCCTCATCCCCACCCTCCTCATCCTCCCCACAGGTGAGCCCTCATCCCCACCCTCCTCATCCTCCCCCCAGGTGAGTCCTCATCCACACCCTCCTCGGCTTCCCCCCAGGTGAGCCCTCATCCCCACCCTCCTCATCCTCCCCACAGGTGAGCCCTCATCCTTACCCTCCTCATCCTCCCCACAGGTGAGCCCTCATCCCCACCCTCCTCATCCTCCCCACAGGTGAGCCCTCATCCTTACCCTCCTCATCCTCCCCACAGGTGAGCCCTCATCCCCACCCTCCTCATCCTCCCCACAGGTGAGTCCTCATCCACACCCTCCTCGGCCTCCCCCCAGGTGAGTCCTCATCCTTACCCTCCTCATCCTCCCCATAGGTGAGTCCTCATCCACACCCTCCTTGGCCTCCCCCCAGGTGAGCCCTCATCCCCACCCTCCTCATCCTCCCCACAGGTGAGCCCTCATCCTTACCGGCTAACCGTAGACCCACCTCCTGCAGGAGCTGGGAGCCGTGCCTGGTCTCACAGCGGTGGGAGACCCGAGCCCGGGGGCCCTGCTCTTCAGAGTTTTTGACTCTGGGACACAGCGGGGGTGGGGGTGGGCAGCTGGGCCATCAGCGGAACCCAGGTGGCTGGGGCTGAGGATTCAGGATGGAGCCGGGCGTGTGTCAGCGTGGGGGCGGGGAACCTAGATCTCCAGGAACCAATCCCCAGGGAAGTGGATGAGAGGGGGAGGGGTCAAAGGGGTTCCCAGGGAAGGAGACTCTGGGACTATGACCCCCCCTCCGGAACAGGACGTGACCAGGCACAGGGGGCTGGTTGACTGACCTGAAAGGTCACCCCTGCTCTGGGAGCATACCCTGCCACCCGCTGACCATGTGGGTCCTGGGGGCCCAGAGGGCAAGGTGGGAAGCCAGCTCCAGCCAGGAGGTCTGGGCCACAGGGCACTCGGCAAGGCCCCCCCCCATCACAGCCCCTCTGCAGAGCTGCCGCTGAGACCCTCTGAGGGATTCTGCCGTTTTGATGGTGTGAGCTGGGCTCTCCGTAGTCTGGCCCGACGGAGGCCGCAGGAGGGGACAGACGGAGGCCGCAGGAGGGGACAGAGTCCCCACAGCCCCGCTGCCCCCACGGCCACGCTTCCCCACTGCCCGAGGCTATTCTTAACAGGCCGAGCCTCAGGCTCCAGGGCTAAAAATACCCCCCCAGAGGGCCTGTGGGAAAGCTGCCCTGGGCTGTTTCTGCGGGTTAGTGCTGCCTCGGGGTCCCTGTGCGCTGCCGGCAGGGAGGACAGCGCCCCTGCTGCCCAGGCCCCCTGCTCAGGCCACGTGGGAGCCTCGTGTCCATTTCAGAGCCCGTGGCGCCCCACGGCGGGGGCCATCGGTCTCCAGGGAGGCCGGCAGTGCCTGGGACCCACTCCGAGAGGGGGAGACAGTGTCCTGGGGTCCCAGCACGGGTCTGCCGTGGGACCTGGAGCCGCTCTCTGTGGGCAGCCTGGTCCCGTTCGCCTCTACCTAAGAGGCACTTGGAGGCTATACACGGGCTTCTTGTTTCTTCGATTAAGTCCTAGCTCCTCGCTGCGCTGTGACGGTGATGAGAGGTTTCCTTCCTTTATTTCATGTGCTCGCTCCCCACATTCTTGGGGCAGGGACCATGAACCAGCTGACTAGCAGCCCCATTGGGGAGATGTGAAGACCGAGTCAGCTAGGGTCAGCTCAAGGTCAGAAGCTGGGAGGGGCCGGGCAGGGCGGCAGCGGTGCTCGGGGTCCAGCCTGGGCCCTCCACCTGCTCCTGGTGCTGCCCCCGCCCCTGCCCCCGGCTGGTGACTGAAGGGCATTGTGCTCGCGGACAGCAGGCCGTCCGTCGCTCCTGGGGGCTCCAGAGCCGCGTCCCCGCGCTGGCCCACCGGGGCTGCCGCTGTGGTTGGCACCCGTTCGCGGCGTGTTCCCAGGGACTGACCCCTGATGGGTGAGCAGGACGATCGCCCCGACAGGCCGCACAACGTGCTATTGTGACGGGCCCCCTTGGGTGGAGTTCGTTAACCGCTTCTGCCTGGGTGGCCGGTGGGCCCCAAAGACTCCGGGGACAGCTCTGGGAGGTCTGCTGGCCCTTCCGCAAGCTTGGACAAAGGCCCCTTCTCTGTGCCCCCTGCAGCCCTGGGGATGGCCGTGGGTATGATGCCCACTGAAGAGGAGCAGCTGAGGGGCTTCCCTGCATGGCCGGCTGCACCAGTGCCCTCTGGCCAGGGACGTTGGGGACAGTTACCTCTTGGAGTGTCAGTACACCCCCCTGTCCTGGCCCCTGTCACAGGTCCTGGACCAGTGCCGGCCGGTGAGGCAGGTACATGGTGTATGGTGAGCTCTGTGCGAGGGAAAGCCCTTGCGGCCAGGCACAGCGCACTCTGATGCTCACAGGTGTCACAGAAACCGCACAACCTTCTAAGCACTGGTCGGGCCCTTGGGGTGGGACCAGGCCGAGCCAGGGCAGAAGAGGGCAGAGGCTGGCATGGGGATCCCACACCAGCAGGAAGCAAGGAACCCCTCCCCCTCGGGACTGGGAGGGGCTGGAGCCTTGGCCTGGCAAATGCCCTCCGTGCCCATGCCTCAGTTTCCCCTCTGTAGAATGTTGCTCTCTAAGGTGTGTCTGCATTGACCGTCACAGGACCTGGGCAGGCGAGGCCAAAGGGCCACAAGCTGTAGAAAAGAGGTCTAAAAAGGTTGCTGGTTCACTCTTCAGTGGGGGGGGGGGGGGGGGGGGGCGGGGACAGCGGAGGGGGCCGGGATCGCTGTCCCTGGCTCCTCCTGGGCCACGAGGACCCCCTTAGGCTGCACAGGGAGGCACAGTGCTATGACCGAGGGCAGCAGAGCCCTACGAGGGTGCTCCCACTGGGCCAGCACACGTGGCCGGCACACGGCTCCCACCAGAAGCGGGGGCTGGATAAGTCTGGGGGCCCGGGCCCAGTGCCCCATGGGCCCTCCACCTGGCCCCGTCCCCGTTCCCCAGATGAGAAGAGGATGTGCGGAAGGGGTGAGCGGGGTCGCTGAGGGGTGGGTGTCCCGGGCTTGTGAGTGGCTTTGAGGCCCCCCGAGCCTCTCACTGGTCCCCTCGCTCCCTGCTGTCTTTGTCCAGGGCGGGCTCCTGCCTGGCCCCTCTCTCCAGGCCTCTGCCTTCCTCCATCCTCCCCCTTCTCTTCTCTGCCCAGCTCCAAGTGCCGCACCCAGCCCTCGGGGACACCACACTCAGCCTCCAGCATTCCTGCCCTGTTTTCATTTAGGGGACGTCCCCCAAAATACCCAGCCTGCCGAAGGCGGTGGCAGCCGCCGGGACCCTTGGGAACGCACTTGAAAGCCTTGGCCGGGCCGGGCCCTCCAGCGCTGCCGGCCCAGTGGCCCGTGAGGGTGTTCCTGGGATGAGCGCTGCGGGGCGGGGGCGGGGGCGGGGGTGGCCGGGCCAGGCCCTCCAGCGCTGCCGGCCCAGTGGCCCGCGAGGGTGTTCCTGGGATGAGCGCTGCGGGGCGGGGGCGGGGGCGGGGGCGGGGGTGGCCGGGCCAGGCCCTCCAGCGCTGCCGGCCCAGTGGCCCGCGAGGGTGTTCCTGGGATGAGCACTGTGGGGGCGGGGGTGACCGGGCCGGGCCCTCCAGTGCTGCCGGCCCAGTGGCCCGCGAGGGTGTTCCTGGGATGAGCGCTGCGGGGTGGGGGCGGGGGTGGCCGGGCCGGGCCCTCCAGCTCTGCTGGCCCAGTGGCCCATGAGGGTGTTCCTGGGATGAGCGCTGTGGGGCGGGGGCGGCCGGGCAGGGCCCGGGCCCCCCAGCGCGGCCTCTCGGGTTAGGCAGAGGAGGCAGTGGCCGCTGCCAGGAGGGAGACCTCAGGAATGTGGCAGGCCGTGCTGACACTCACATTTTCCGGCTGCCTGGCTTCCAGCTTGTGGGGACAGAGGGCAGGGCCAGGAAGGGGCCTTGGCCAGGGGACACGGCCTGGCAGAGGTCCTGGGATGGCCTGGCGTTAGGAGCCCGGCCACGGAGCCTCCGCCTCCCGTCCGTCAAGGGGAGAACTGCCCGGCTCCTCGGATGGCTGGAGCAGCCCTCCTTTCTGGTCCCCGCAGGCTCATCCTCGGGAAGACCTCCCAGGATGTCCCAGGAAGGACGGTGTTCCTCTTGGGCTCCAGGCCTCCGAGGGCCCCCAACTCGAGCACCCCTCTTCACCTGTTCACAGGAGCCAGAGCCCCTCGAGGCCGGGGTGCAGCTTCCTAGCCTCTCATCTGGTTTCGGAAGCACAAATGTGTAGCGTGTAGACCGCATCTGGTGACAGGTGACAGAGGCCAGTAACAGTGGGCCCCCCGGTGGGCAGGTGAACGTCTGAGGCTGGCCGAGCCGGAGCAGAGCTCGGAGGACCAGGGTGGTGGCGGAGGCAGGGCCAGTTGAGGCCGAGAGCTCTCCGGTGCCCCCCCCACCCTCCCCCACCCCCGCAACACCTAGCAGCTAGCCAACATCTGGCTGAGATGGTCTGAGCGGTGGGCGCACATGTCCTGCTTCGGACATTTCCCCCCAAACTGTGCCACCACCCGAGTCACCGGGGATGCTGGTCACATCCTCGGCATTGGGCAGAGGTGACCGACCAGCAGTCCTCCTGGAACTCTGCACCTGGCATGAGGGTCCGGACCTTGTCCTGGGCACCCCAGGGCTGTGTCACTCTGGGCAGAACGCTCCCTCTCGGCAGGCCTCAGTCTCTCCATTTGTGACGTGGTTAGGAATATCACTGCCTGGCCTGCCTGTGTGGCCAGAAAGGGGCCCCAGGTGCGACGTCCTGACGCCTCAGCACCCCAGTGCAGGAGCGCCCGGGAGGCCTCAGTGAGAGCTCCCCGCCACAGCTAAGGATGCAGGCAGGGGACCCATGCCCTGCAGGCAGGTCCAGGAGAGCCCTGGCTGGCTGCAGAAAGCAGGGTGGCAGCAGATGGCCCAGAAGGGAATCCTGCAGGTGCCTGTGGCCTGCTCCTAGACACCGTGGTTGCCTCCTGACCTCAAATATTGGCTCTGGCAGGCGCAGGGGTCAGTGTGCGTGGAGGGCGGCAGGCGCCGGCCGGTCTGCTGCTGACTCACCCAGTGGAGGTGCCGCGGGGCCAGCCCCGCCCCTGTGGTCCCTGTGAACACAGGACACCTCTGCATCAGGCCAGACTCTGCCGCAAATGCCTGCCCGCCTCTCTGTCCCTGCAGCCCACAGTCCCTTCTGAGGGTCTCAGTTTATCAGCAGGGACCCGGGGCGAGGGGCGGAGTCTCCCCTGGCTCCTCTGGAGTCGGGAATAAATATTTGTTGAAATGAATGTCGTTTAAGTCCAGAGAGGTCAACAGCATCACCAGCCCCAACTCCAAGGACTCCCATACCCCCGGCTCATTCATTCTCTGGTCTGGCTAACCTTGAGGAGGGGTTGGTGGGGGGAGGGCAGGCCTTGGGGCCTCACAGGTCAGATCTGAGTCCTGGATTCCTGGCTACATCTCATTCGGTGAGCCCATGGGAGAGGCCTTTCGCCTCTCTGACCCCTCTGTCTCCTCATCTGTGAACCGGGCATGGGACCACTTATCTGCATGGAGGCCACGTAAGATCCCAGGGTCTGACGGGAACAGCGCCCAGCTCAGGGCACCTGCCCACGAATGCTCCTTGGCTGCCCCTGCCCTCAGGGCTGCACACTGGGCCCAGGACACAGGCCCCCTTCTCAGGTCACTCCCGGTCAGCCACAGCAGGAAAGGCGTGGTCACAAATCCCTGAACGTCACACACAGAAGAAGAGCCTTCACCCTCGGTGCCTCCCGACACTGTGGGCGGCTTCACGGAGGAGGTGTCCTAGAGGTGGGCCCGAGTCGAGGGTTTGACTCAGCAGGTCGGGGACAAGGAGAGCACAGAGAGAGACCTCAGGAGCCCAGGGACTGTCTGCTGGCTTCACACCTATACCACGTTCAACCGTGGGGCCCCTTCAGCCACGTGAGCTGATACCACACAGGTCCAGCCTACTTCCTCCCTGGCCTGAAACATGCACATGTGCCCCTTACAGATGCTTAAAACGTGCTCCATGGCGAGGGCGCCTTTATCAAAGTACCTTTAGGAAATACGCTAGCGAGGCGGGCTGCGGCTGACGTCCGCAGCAGCTCGGACCTCGGCTGGGACAATGGCCAGATTGCATTGTTTTCCTTGAAATCTATTGACTCCTGAATATAATGTTTGACTGGTTGGTTGGTTCGTTCATTCGTTCATTCTTCAGTAAGTGGGTGCAGAGAACAACACCCCCCTGTAAGTGCAGGAGAAGTAGGTGCTCAAGACCAGGGGCAGGGGGCAGGGGGCAGGGAGGCTGCCGGCCGACGGGATCCAGGGTCAGGCTCTCTCACCGGCTCTGCCTGCACAGACGCCGAGGCCACGCCCCTTCTCAGAGGCTCGGGCCCTGGGGGGCTCTCGGCCGCCTGGGGGCGGGGGCTGCAGAGCTCTGACCCTTTGCTCCCCACCTGGAAGGCTGCAGAACACAGGCTGCACCCCTAGAGGAGCCCCCTCCACTTCCCTGAGGCTAAAACAGGGGGCTCAGTCGCTGGACGCAGGTAGGTCCCCACTGTCCCCCTGGCTTGCAGGCTTGGGACACCGAGGCCCGGAGAGAAGCCCCGCCCAGGTGGGTGGGGCCCTGGAGCGGGTGGGCAGCAGGGCAGCAGGGCCCCAGCCCGCCTGTCCCCCGCTTGCTCGCTAGTGCGCCCGGCTGTCCAGACAAAGGACCCTCTTTGAAGCATCTCAGACAGAGCCCCCGGTTTCCGGCCGCAGCCCCCCGGGAAGCCCCGGCCGGCCGCGGCAGCTGTCTTCATCTGCTGTCCCACGGGCAGAGCCGCCCGGGCCTGGGCTTATTGTTGGCTTCCTTTCCAGAAATATGCCAGAACAAACACCATAGACAAACGGAACAGTCGCGGCCATCATGCTTGGATTTCTCTGTCATGTGCATAAAGTGGGGTGTGGCCGGGACCCCCTGCTGGGTGCCGGCACACAGGCCTGGAGGCAGCGCCACCCCAGGTGCAGCCCTGCCCCGCAGAAGCCCCCTCTGGACCTGGGTGTGACCACAGGCTCTTCTCTGCCGTCAGAGCCGTGTGGGCCCCTGGCTCCAGGACTATAGACCAGTGTCCGGGCCCCTCTGCTGTCAGCCTCGCCGCGGCCCCTGGACAGCGAGAGCTCTGGGACCTTCCCACGGACACGGTCTCCTCATTTCATTAGCTTGCTGTGCCTCCGATAAACGTTCGCCTTTTCATTCCCACAAAATCCTACGGCGTTGGGACTATCGTCATCCCAACTGGTGGAGAAGGAAACCGAGGCACAGAGAGGTTCAGTGACTGACCCAAGGATACACAGCTAATAAAGAGGAGGAGCGAGGATCGCTCCCCAGTCTGTGGGCACCAGCGTGCCCATCCTTACCAGAGGGAGGTTGGGAAGAGAGGCCGATGGGAGAGCCTCACGGTGTGGAATGGATGAATGAACGGATGAAGGGGACTCCAACCCCGGCCACGCGAACGACTGTCCTCCCTCACAGGGTCCTGAGGCTGGGCAGTGTTCACTGGGGGAGGGGGGGCAGGTGCGGTCAACACCAAGGTTTTCTCCTTCCACCAACCTCAGAGGGGTTTGTGGCAGCCAGGTGTGATGGACTGAACTGTGCCCCCTGCAAACTTATAGGGGTGAGCGCTAACCTCATACCTCCCAACTGACCCTGTGAAGGGGCGGGGTCTTTGCGCAGGAAACCCATCGCCAAAGAAGTGAGGTCACCGGGGTGGGCCCCGATCCAGTGTGACTGGTGTTCGTATAAGAAGGAGAAATTGGACACAGACACACATCAGGTTGAGGGGGAAACTTACAGAGTGGCGGACGTGGGAGGGGACAGTCTGATGTTGGTCCCCTGAGTCGGGACACATCTTCGGGGCTGTTCAGATGTCCTGGAGCAGGCAGTGGTTAACAGTCCTCTCGCCACGGCCTGGGGGTGGGCAAGTGGGGCACTGTCTGAAGAACTACAGACAGACTTGTCAGTACCTTTGTCTTGGCGGACACAGGAGTTTGTCCACTCGGCTAAAGTTTATTGAGCACATACTATGCTCCAGCCGCGGACCCCTGTGCCTCTTTTGGGCGTGGGTAACTTAAACGACATTAAGTCAGTGTATCCGCTTTCCTTCCTTCTTCCCGCGCACTCCTCCACGCGTCCATCAATCTTTCCTTCTTTCCGTTTTTTCACCCGTTCACCCACCACCTTCCTCCCCTCCATGTAAAGAATTTAGAATCGCGGGGCTGGTAGAGACCTTGCCTGGTGTGATGTCCGGGCCAGCCCTAGCCACTCCGGGCTGCCCCTCGGCTCTGCAGACTTCTTTGTTCCTACGCTGGGGTGTCCACGGGGCTTTGTTCCTACGCTGGGGTGTCCACGGGGCTTTAGAATCACAGGGCAGGAGCCTCGCTGTCTGTTCCTGTCACTAGCCTCTGTCTCTCTGGGCCCCCCGCCCACATGGGACCTGCTCAGAGAAAACCCTTGGTGTGACTGCAGCGTTCACGGGGTATGGCTCCTCCTGCCCAGGAGAGCCGCAGAGTTTGGCCCGGACCCTGAACCTTTCAGCCTCCCCCTCCCTCCCGGGACATGCTCAGAGGTACCAGGCTGTGACCTCAGGGAGATGCCCCTGGCACCTGAGTGGGAGGAGGCGGTAGCAAGCCCCGCCTGAAAAGGCAGCACCGTGTGGAGGCCAGGTCCCTGAGCCTGGATCTAGCAGCTGGTTGTGACACCCACTGTGGCCTTGGGGGAGGGATGCAGCTTCCTGCTGCCTTAGTTTCCCCGTGTGTAAAACGAGGGTTGAATAATATTGGCTGCCTCACAGGTGTTCTGAGGGTTGGCTAAGATGACACCGGTAATGGGCTCGCGCAGTGCGCAGCATAGGCAGGCTGGGTGCGTGTCCATGGTGTCGTCACCACCGCCGTCCCCCGTGGCGCACGGTTGCTGCTGGACTCGGGCCCAGCCCTTCCCCTTGGCTGGGTGGCATTGGGGTAAGCCCGGAGGCTCACCTGAGAATCAGACTGGTGCTATGCCAGTCTCCCTTCCTCCTGCCCAAGTGCCAGCGAGCCCTGACCTCTCTGAGCATCTGTAAACTGAGGCAGTCAGACCTGCCTCTAGGGTTGTTTTATAATAGGTAGAACAGCAAAGCTGCTGCTCCTCCCCCAGCCTGGCAGGGCTCAATGCCAGTTGTCATCGCTGGGGTGCTGGACATTGCAGTCAACGATTAATGGCGGGATCCAAGGGCCCAGTCAGAGCAGGCGGCTGCATGCACCTTCCTTGCTGTGTCACTGTGAAACAGATGCAGGGCTCAGGCTCAATCTCAGCTAGGGCTCAAGAGTTGGAATGTCAGGTGGAGAGAGGCTTTCAGAGGACTTTTCCATTTTCCCAAGATTCAAAGATTCAGAGAAGAAGAAACAGAGGGTCTGAGAGGATCCCTGCAGACCTGTCCAAGAAACTTCTTTCCTAGCATATCAAGGAGACCACAATGACACCGGCTTGGGCTAAAGGCTTCTGGTGCCAGTGAAGGCTGCAGCTGCATATCTAGGGGGCCCGAGCTCCTCTCCTGGCCAACGTGGACTCCTGGAAACTCCCTGGGGAGCTCAGCGGGGTCCTGGGATGCACTTGGGGTCAGGTGTGAGGGAGGGCCGAGCCAATAGTGGAAACAGGCTGCTGGTGCCAGCCCGGGCTTGCTGTGTGGCATGGCACACCAAGTCAACCTCCAGGGGCCCCGCTGCCATCAGCGGGGGCAGGGCTGGGTCTTTTCTCTTTTACCCCTGATTGGGTCCTGCCCTATGGACACACAACATGAGTTAGGTCAACAACCTGCCCCTCTTCTGGTGGGGTCTCCGGCACCACGACCTGGTGCTGAGAAGGGCTGGGTGTCGAGACCCGAGTTCTGGACCTACGTGCCTCTGGTAGGTTGTGCTACCTTGGGCAAGTCATTGCACTCAACCTGGAAAAAGAAGTGACCTTCTGTTGCAAAGCTCCAAGGGAGGAAGGAGAGAAGGATGCATTGTAAACTGTGAGGTGCTGCCTGGCTCACCCCGCAGCAGGATCGCCAGCCTGGGAACGGCCGGCCGGCCACCTTCGGCGGCCACAGCGGCACAGGGCACCCGGGCTGGAACGCAGCACCCCTCGGCCAGGCGGCCCGCCGCGTGGAGGCCGCTCTGTGCTTCCCCAAGGAGCTGCCCCGTGGCCTAATTTGAAGGAAACAATGGGCCTCAATCCATATTAATGACCCTCCAGGACCTGCTCGGGGCCTTTGTCCCTGGTGCGCCCCGGCGGCAATCAGTGGGCCTCCGGGCGCTCTTGGCCTAATTTGGAGGGACAGGTTTTATCATCATTCTTGATTCGGGTGGTCCAGTCTGACAGGCCCACCACCCTCTGCGCAGAAGGACCACGTCAGAGACGGGACTCTTGTCCACACGGCCCACCCTGGAGGTCTGGGGAGGAGAGATGGGGACGCGGCGGTGACAGGGGACACCTGGGGTGGACAAGGGACCACGGCCACCCCGCCTGGCAGGCCCGAGGGAGGAGGGCGCTATTGATTAGATCCGTGTGCGGCAAGGATGCGGCTCCCCCTCTCTGGGCATGTTCTCCAACCACCCACCGGCAAGCATGTGCCAGGGAGGGGCCGGGGAGGAGCCCGGGGCTGGCTCTGGGCACTCTAACTCCCCCCCACCCCAGGAGGGAGAAGGACAGTGAGAGGGTGGCCCTGCCTGAAATCACCCAGAGCAGCCCCGGCAAGTTTGGCATCGCCACCATACCACCTGAGCGCCTAGCAGGTGCCGGGCACATGACAAGCAGCCCCTGGTAGGTTGTGCTGCTTATGTGACCCCAACCTCAGGAGGTGGCAGGACCACGGTCCCCACATTCCAGGCCGGGAGGTGTGCTGAGCTCACAGGGCCGGGGAGTGCCAGGCTGAAAAGGCCATCCAGCGCCCAGCCCCTGACTCCCGCCGCCTGGCCTCACCCACCCAGGAGGCCACCGCCACTCCGCCTACACTGGGGCACGTGTCGGCCGTGCACGTCCGTCCAGCTCGGTTTTCCCGGAAGCAGAGGGTTCCCTGGGACAAGAAGTGGAGTCTAAGTGCTTGCCGTGAACTGGATGCTGTGTCCTCCCCTCCCATCGAATCCGTCTGTCGAAGCCCTAATCTCCAGGGTGATGGCGTAGGAGGCGAGGCCTTTGGTGGGGGGTGATTAGGTCGTGTGGATGGGGCCCCCATGATGGGCTCAGTGCCCTCATAGGCAGAGACCTGAGAGAGCTCGCTTCTCTCTCTCTTTCTCTGTCTCTGCCCCGTGAGAACACAATAAGAAGACCGCTACAAACCAGAAAGTGGACGCTCACCAGACACGGGATGTGCTGGCACCTTGACCTTGGACCTCAAGTCTCCGGAACTGGGAGGAACAGACGCTTGTTGTCTGAGCCCCCAGTCTGTGGGGTTCTGGTGCAGCACCCGCCCGACTGAGGCGATCTCAGCAAGCCTCAGAGGTGTGGGGCTGGGCTCCAGGTCCACACCGGACTGGCCCCTCTCCTCTTCCCCGGGCTGCTGGCCACTGGGAACCTTCTCACTGCGGGCACAGGGACACTCCACATCTCTGCTCCTCCTCGGGCCAAGCCCTGTCTCGACGGGCCAGGAGGGCACAGGCTGCCCCACATGGGAAGAAGCGTAACGCCACATGGCAAAGGGCACAGAGCCCGGGCAGGCAACGCCGGAGGCCACGGGGCGATCGACCACACCATCGTCCTGACACCCCTGCTGGCTTCCAGACAAACGTGGACTCCTCGCTGAGACGGCGAGGCCGGAGCCTTCCCGCCCCTCTCCCAGCTCATCCCGCCACGTGGCCCTGAGCACGTGCTTGGCCTCAGCCGTCAGTGTGGCTCCCACGTTCTCCTGCCTGGCTGCCCTGCCCTGTCCATCCGGCAAAGGCCAAGGGTCCCCTCCTCCAGGAAGCCGTCCTGGATCCGGGTCTGCCCCGAACATTTCCCTTTGCACCTTCCTCCTAAGCCTGCCATCTCTCCTTCCATAACCACCTGTGAGCAGACAGGTGCCATCTCTTCCACTAGGCCAGAGAGGGTCAACCCACGTGTCTCGAGACTTTTTTAAATCAGGGGACCCCAGCTGCTGGCTGACTCCCCCTCCCCGAACCCCCGGGGAGGTGCAGGTAGCAGCACCCCCCTCCCCCCCCTTCCCACTGATGAAAGCATTGGGAAAAGCGGGAATGAATGGATGAATGGATGAGTGACAGAATATACTTAACCAGATTTAATGTTGGTAACAATACACTTGGAAGTAATGAAAACTGTTCTTTTAAAAAGCCTCTGCAATTCAGACTGGTGGGAGCGGCCGCGTTGCGGTCCCCGGGCTCAGCCAGGCAGGGCCCCATCTGATGGCTGACAGCGCCTAAGGGGACCCCTCCACCCTCCGGCTTCCTGTCCAGCTCCCCCACCTGTCCCATGCCTCAGTGCCACCCACCCCCACCGAAACCCCCCCAGGCAACGTGGAGAGGAGGGAACGGCCACCAGACTGGCCGGCGCAGGGCGTCGGTCCCCGGGGGCCAGGTGGCACGGTGCTGCCCGCCCGGCCAGCGCGGGCCCGCTTTCATCCCGGGCCGTGGGGCCTGAGAAAGCGTGGGGGCGGCTTTATCCGGCCAAAGCCCCGAGCAGCCCCCGAACAGTATTGAAGAAGCATTACTCAGACTGACACGTCCCGTTCCCCCCGGGCGCGGACAATGAGGAAGACCCAGCCAAGGACATGGCGCTGGCCTTGTGCACCGCTGAAGGTTTTTTTGTTTGGTTTTTTTTTTTTTTTTTTTTTGGGGAGAAAAATGTAATCGATGACAATGGAGCACTTTGTCGCGGTCGAGGGCACCAGGGACGGGGCCCGAGTAGCGGCTTCATCATTACTTATGATGAGAGGAGATTTAGGGCCTTCTTTCTTCCCTCTGTCAGGGAGAACAATGTCGGGGGAAAGCGGAGGCTCCCCATTATAAATCACCCTAAGCCCCGTGGAAATCCTCCCCACCCCGGGGTGTGAGTGGGCCGGCACAGCGCTGGGGCCCCTGCAGCCCGCGGCCGGCTCCGGGAGCCCCCGACGGCAGGCGAGCAGGCGGGCAGGCGGGTGCGGGGTGCTCCCCGGGCCCCCACCCGTGGGAATCGAGGCTCCGGGAAGGCTCTGATCTCCACCCCCGAAAAGCAGGCACATGTCATGGAGAATGAGAAAGGTGAGGCCTGCCCACCCCTTCAATTAAAGAGAGGGGACCAGAGAGACACGGGGGTGCTTGGAGCCCCCATCCTGGGGTCCGAGGGGCTGGGGGTGAGGGATGGGGTGAGAAAATGCATCTGGCTCAGTGTATCCGAGGTGACGCAAGCCGGAAGGCCGGCTGGGCTGGGCTTTGCGTGGGTCTGCACTTTACAAAGAGAGCAAACTGAAGCCCAGAGAGGGGTGGACAGCTGCTCAGGGGCACACAGCAATTCCTGTGGACCTGGGCCTCTGGTATCCAAATCCATGTCCCATAAGCTAGGGAGTCATTGATGCCAGAAATGTCAAGGAGTCCGCACAGCGTCCGTCCCTCCGTCCCTCCACGCGTCTGCCGGCAGCCTCGCCAGGGCAGCAAGGGCAGCTGCTGCTGCTCACGCTCACTGTGCAAACACCTTCACCCGCCTGAGGCTGCAGCGACAGGGAGTGACAGGGCCACCCAGACGGAGGGCTCCCGACCCCTGGACTGATAGTGGGCACCCTCGGCAGGACCAAAGGCCACCCTTTAACCAGAAGACAGGATTGTTTGCATTTCAGAAAGGCAGCTGGGGTGAACACCATCTAGCTTGCAGCCGGCCCTCCCAGTGGGGGCCGCGTGGTACCCACAAAACATAGGAACCCTCACCCTCATAGACACAAAGGACTGACCATTCAGGCAAAGGGTTGAGCCCCCCCCCCCCCAAATTTCAGGTCAGGTCAGGTTTTGACACCAAGTAAGCCACAACAACGTTCTGGGATTCAGAGCCTTTTGGATTTCGGAATTTGGACCGGCGACTTGGGTTTGTACTACTGTCAGTATGGTGACTTGTCACCTGAAGCTGCCCACCCCCACCTCTCCACCCCGTGCTCCGTTTCTGCCACTCTGCGGGGCCCTCCTGCCCCTGCGGTCTCCTGCTCACACCGGGGCCCTGCCCTCTGCCTCTTAGCTGCATTCCTGGTTACCCGATGGGAAATAGCACTGGCCTCTGCCAGGACTGCCCCGGGGTCTTGCTCGAGCCCCAATTATTCCAGTATAAATGGAGGTGATAATTGTGCCCACCTCCTAGGGTGGTGACAAGGACCAAGTCCAGGCAATGCCTCTTGGCAATGCGGCTGTGACCATTAGCTGAGTGCCAATGGGTCTGATTCCACGGGTTGGGTTGCCTGTGGGTATATGTCCCACCCGCTTATCTCAGAGGGTCCACCAGGCAGTTTCAGTGTCTCGAGCTGGGCACTGTGCCTGTGTGGGGGCCCTGAGCGTTCTTAAGGAAGGATTAAAAAATAAAAAACGTCACTGCGTTTGGCTGGGGTGATGATGGCAGCTCTTGTTAACAAACGTGCCTTAGAAACAGATCCACAGGGCCGGTTCCTGAAAAACGCCAGATCGGGGAAACCGGGTTTCGTGGCCAGAGTTTGGAAAACCCATCTGTGCGTGTGGAGACATGACGAGGTCGGTCAGCGCTGCTCGCCCTGGGCGGGAGGCCCTGCTGAGGTGGGCTGCCTCGCTGTTCCTTAACCGCTTTGCCCTCCCTGGGGTGGGGGACACTTTCCTCCTCAAATTCCACAAAACGCACACGCGGTTTGGAGCAACACCTTAGGGAAAGGCTTATCTAGGGGGTAAAATTTAAGGTCCTGTTACCTGTTTAACCAAGGTCTGGTACAGGGCCCAGATGATCTTTGGAGGACCCCCCCCCCCGTCCCCCAGCTGTTGGTTAGCCCCCATTCCGAGGTAGGTGGCCTTCCCTCCAGAACCACAGCTTGTGGGGGTGCCCCTCCTCCCCAACGTCCCCTGGGACTGGGCTCCTCAGGGTGCCACCCTCATTCTCTGCTACGGGACACTTGCTAAACCGCCGGTCCCGAGCTTTGCACAGAAGACAGGCCATCCAGCTCACCTGGAACCAGGAGTCTAACCTCGGCGGCACGCTGGAACCTCCTGGGAACTGAGAGAACTCCTCATGCCCGGACGGCTCCCAGGGCAGATTAAATCAGACCCGGGTTGAAGCTAGAGGCCGGGGTCTCTGGAAACTCCCAAGTGAATATAGCGTACAGCCAAGCTTGAGTACCAGGTTCCGAGGCTGTGCTTCCTGTCCACTCCTGGCCCAGCCGGACACTGTGGCTTGGTCCCATATGTAATGGGGCAGGGGGGCTTTGCAGAATCGTGTGAGTATTGGGAGCTACAAGGTTTGGATTCAGATACCCTGACTCCCGGTGAGCACGGCTTGAAGAAGCCTGGCCACCAGAGTGCTGCTTGCCCATCTGCCGGGGTTGATCCCTTGCGAGGGGACCCAAGCCATACTCCTGTCGACTCCAGGGGTGCTTTGGGGTGATACCAAGAGGCATCACTTTGTTTTGTTTGTTTTTTTTTGTTGCAGAGATGTCGTCCAGCCGCTATGCACGCTGGCATCGCCAAGATGATTCAGGTGGGAAACTCTTCTCCTTATTTCCAAAGTAGCTGTGGCCCCGCCCCGCCCCGGAGCATGCGCGTTTCACTGTGTGTCTTGCGAGAGGACTGGCCGCGGGCGTGTTCTCCCCTTGGCGCTGGCTGCCAGGGAACTCAGGGTCTATAAATCCGCTGCTACGTCAACCAGCTCGGAGGACCATAGGCAGCAAGATCAATAGACCACTGCTTCCCTCTGCTCTGTCTTCCATTTGTCCCCCTCGTTTTCCTCGCCTCCTAAACATCACGGGTGATTGCCTGTGTTTTGTAAGGCACCTCAAATCTGTGTGTGTGTGTGTGTGTGTGTGACAAAGAAGGAACACAAAACTTCACATAAACGAAGTAAAGACACAGGCTCCTTTTCTTCCAGCCGACTGTCGGATGCCGAGTTGTCACACTGCGCACGCGCACCACCTCAGCCGTCACCCCTCCCACTCCCCCCCACCCCCGTGCGGGGCCAGCCACGCCCCTGCGCGTTTTCAGCAGAACCGCATCTCTTGCGGGCCCTGGCCTGGCTGCAGACTCCCCGAGTTCTGCACCGTTCCCCCCACTCAGGGAGGGCCGCCCCCCTCTTCTGGCAACCCTACTGCTAGATAAAGACTGTCCAGGTCACATGGACGGCGTTGTCTTGTGGCTGTGTGACCACTTGTCCACAGAGCTTTCTCCTCCTGGAGCTGGAGGGGCCTGGATGGCCGGACCTCGCTGCTGTTTCCCTCCACGTGCCCTGTCGTCCAGCTCAGGGTCTGACCCCGGGGTGCGTGGGGCTCTGTCTGCAGAGCCTGATTCCGGCTCCAGAGACTCAGAGACGCTGTGGCCCCCCAAGTTCTGTCTGTCCTGTCGCGGGCCCTGTGCACAGCCTGTGCTCAAGGATCAGAGGTTGACCTGGGTGATTCTGGGCATCACGGGATTGGAGGAGCTCCGGGAGGCCCGGATCACGACGGTGTCCACAGCGCCACCTTCAGGGCATCCCAGACACGGTTCTGAGCGGGCCTGGCTCACACCGGGGCCCCACCACGGAGGAGCATCTCCCTAGACCCCCAACTCCCTTCCCTCTCCGAGCCTCTGTTTTCTCATGAGCAGGACAGTAAGAGTACATCCATCTTGGGGAAGGAATGAGCGAGGGCATAGACAGCCCCCTGGGCACTGGGCAGCGCTGGAAGCAAGTGCCCAGGAGACGTGAGCCTCTGTGGTTCCGAGCAGTCCCCTGGGGGCTGAAGCCATCCTCTAATCCTTAGAGGCAGCCGGTCCGAGGCCTGGGGTGCCGCACCCTGGCAGGGATCTGCAGGGGTGAGAGAAGACAGATACAGGCTCTGGAAGAAGACACCTACTGTATGTGTGTGTGTGTGTGGGGGGGGGCACGGATTCCCCATGGGCCTCTGTTTCCCTGCCTGCCGGACGGAGGGGTGCAGGGTAGCGAGACTGAGGCTGGACGGTCAGGTGAATGATGTTCCGGGTACCTGCCCGTACCCCAAGCCGCCCGCGTTGGATGGTTGGAATGGAGGCTTGACCTGGGATCTCTGACCTCACTCTTCCAGCCGCTCATCCTGCTCACCCCGTGGCCAGTGGGCTTCTGAGACCCCCCCCCCCCCCCGGCCGGGCCCCTGTTCTGGCGAACCCCAGCTGCAGCCTGGAGGGCCCGGCAGCTCAGGAACCAGGTGGACCCTTTCCTCTACGCTGACTGCAGACAGGACAGGATGGCCTGGTGCGCTGGGCCGCTGCTGCAGCTGGCTCCAGAGGCTGTTGCCATGGAGACCCGGACTGATGTTCTCCTAAACAGCAAAATTATCTGTGGTTTCTCTGTCGAGTGTCCCAGCAGAGCAGGCCAGGATGGTGGCTGGGGAGGGACAGGCGCTGAGAGCCGCCTCTGGGAGGTGGCCCCCTTCTGGGGCCCTCAGGCCTGCCATGGCCTCGCCGCAGGGAAACGGTCCAGAGACACTGAGATTTGGGGAGCGGGAGGAAGGGTGTGTTTGGAAAGAATGTGCTGAGGTCATCAGGTTCGCTTCCAGAAAGCCTCTGTGGGAGCGTTCGGCCCCACGTGCTCGTTCGGAGTTGCTGGAGGCGAGGTTTCCCACGGGCAGCGGTGCCCAGTCCCCGCCCTGCTGCTGGCACTCCGCGCCCCACGTGCGGGACTCCACGGGGCGTGGCTGCTCTTATGAGCTCGCCCAGCTCTGCCTCTGATTGGCCGCGTGCCCCAGCACTCCCCAGCGCCCAGCAGAGCCTCGGTTTGCTTATCTGTGAAGTGGGGACGGCATTCCTTGCCCAGCTAAAGGTCTCCGGGAAGATCTGGGGTTGGGGGGGCTCTGAAAGCCAGAACAGCTTCCCCTACAAGGGGTGAGGGATTTTCCCAGGGGAACCAGGCATTTGGGTATAAGGGGGATTGTACAGATCTGGGGGGGGGGGAGGTCTCCAGAACCCAGACACGCGGCTGTTTTGCTTTGAAGTTCAGAAAGGAACTGGAACCAAATTCACTGGGAAGACCTGGGCACCTTGCTCCAAGGACAGTGAGGCGGCTTCTGCAAAGGGCACAGCCCCTGGGGGTTGAGTCCCAGGATGCATCTCATGGGAAAGGGGGCTGCGCTGCCAACTTGGGAGATTCTGTGGCCTTCTGAGCCACCTGTGTGGCCACAGAGGTGTGGAAGCCAGGCCCTGGCTAGATGTCACATGTGCCCTAGCCACATGGTTACGATGGAGTTAGCGGTGGCTGACTGGTGTGTGTAGAGGTGGACAGGTGAGCTGAGGCTGTAACATCTCTCCAACAGGGAAGGAGGGAAGAGGCTTTCAAAGGAAAAGAACAAACAAACAATAAAACAACAGGAGATTAACTCCACACTTCTAGGCAAGGATAGCAGATAGCCCACACGTGGCCTCATGTCCCTCTTGGCCCCGACAGACATTATTAATTGACCACAGAGTTCTTTCCTGCAGAGTCTAGACCCCCTTCCCAAATAGCCCAGAGCACTGGCTTAGGACAAGTGGTGTTTTGAAACACCCACCCTCCAGGTTTCAAAACCAACCCACTTGCCGCCCCCACGCTGACGTGGCATGAGGCTCCTGCTCAACATCAGTGTACACCGGCGGCACCCGACCTCCGGGGGTATGGGGTTGGCGCTGCCCTCAGGCACCTGCTATGACTGGCAGGTTGTCTTCTATGCTCTGACTGTCCCCCGCTCCGCCAGGGCTGAGCGTCCCTCTGCTCTCCCAGAGAGTGGATTTGCTGATGACTCAGAGCAGAAGCCTGCAGATGGCCTGGGGAGTCCTGCAGGTTCTGACTCAGCAGGTTTGAGTCTAGCCAAGGATCCCACCTTTCTGGCCAGCTGCCCGGCCGTGTGGTGCTCCTGGGTGGAAGGCCACGTGTGGAGAGCAAGGGCGTAGGTAACATGAAAATTGTGAAATGAGCAGAGGACCGGAGAGAAGGAACGCACCAGAGACTGGACCCCCAGCGAGAACGGACCGGGGGGCTGGGAAGAGTCCTTTCATTCTCTGGGCCAGAAGGAGGCGTTCATGGACAGCTGCGGCCCCCACCTCACCTTTCCAGAAACTGCTCGACTCCATTCCTTCTCTGTGTTTTCAGCCTCCAGTTGGGGCAGGGGAGGGGAGGGCGGTGGTGGGGTCTGTCTCCCTGAGAGCGCCTTCTCCTTCTCCTTCTCCTTCCCATGACTTGAGAAGCTGAGATTGGCCAGAGGAGGGTTGGCCTTTCACTCCAAATATCCCTTCCTGTCTTGTTTCCTCCTCCGGGTAGGAGTCGGCTGTTACCCAGCTCCTTTTTTTTTTTTAAGGCCAGTCCCCTTTTCCAGTGTGAGGAAAGTGGTTTGGGAGTATACGTACTACTTCTGGAATCTGTTGAAAAAACGTTGTTCCAGTTACGACGGCTGCATAGAAATGGCCCCAACATCAGTGGTGCAAACTCACTATCTGTTATGCTCACAGATACTATGGATCAGGGGTTCGGACAGGGCATGGCAGTTCCGCTCGCTCAACATGCCCGGAAGTTACTGTAGGGCTGGTGGCTGAAACACGTACACATGACCTCTTCGTATGATGTGGGTTTCCTCACAATGTGGCGGCTGGAATTCGGAGCTAAGCATGAGGTGGGGGTGGGGGAGGGGAGAGATTGAGTGGAAGCTTCATTATATTTTATGGCCTGGAAATGTACGCCTATTGATATGGTGGGGAATGCAGCGATGGTGCTCAAAGGAGAATTTATACCTCTAAACGCTGATATCAGAAAAGATCAATGATGTAGGCTCCTCCATACAAAGCTAGAGAAGGAAGAGCAAAATAACCCTAAGGTAAGCAAAAGGAAGGAAGTAATAAGGATAAGAGCAAGAGCAAATGAAACTCAAAGCAGAGAGATAAGAGAGGAAACCAACAAAGCTGAAAAGCTTTTTCTCTGAAAAGATCGACAAAATGGATCAAGAAGAAAAGAGCGAGAACACAGACCACAAATGTGAAACATGCAAAAAAAAAAAAAAAAAGGCTGTCACTACGGATCCTATAGATATTAAAAGGACAACATAGGAATATTATGAACAACTTGATGTCAGAATAAAATGTGACCATTTTGATGTCCTTGAAAAATTCTTGAAAAAAAAAAAAACTTAGCAAAGCTGACACAAGAAGAAGCAGAAAATCTGAAGAGCCCTATGTCCCTTGTCAAAAATTGAATTTGTCATCAAAAACTTTCCGCATTAGTTTCTTATCATGGCTGTAGCAAATGACCTCCAATGTAGTGGCTTTAAACAACACAAATCTATTCTTTGTTCTTCTGGAGGTCGGAGTGTGATGTTGAGATGTTGGCAGGTTTGTGTTCCTTCTGGAGGCTTTAGGGGATAACCTGTTTCTTTGTCTTTTTCAGTTTCTAGAAGTCACCTGCATTCTATGGCCTAGGACCCCTCCCTTGAATTGCCCCAACCTCTTGCTTTCATTATTATATTTTCTGCTTGTCTTTCTGATCCTTCTGCCTCCCATCCATAAGGCCCTTTTTTAATAGATAAATTTTTATTAATTTTAATGAGGTGATATCAGTAAATCAGGGTACATATATTCAAAGAAAACATGTCCAGGTTATCTTGTCATTCAATTGCGTTGCATACCCATCGCCCAAAGTCAGATTGTCCTCCGTCACCTTCTATCTGGTTTTCTTTGTGCCCCTCCCCCTCCCCCCTCCTTCCTTCCCTTCCCCCCCCCCCATAACCACCACACTCTTGTCCATGTCTCTTGGTCTCGTTTTTATGTCCCACCAATGTATAGAATTATGCAGTTCTTGGTTTTTTCTGATTTACTTATTTCACTTTGTATAATGTTATCAAGATCCCACCATTTTGTTGTAAATGATCCAATGTCATCATTTCTTATGGCTGAGTAGTATACCATAGTGTATATGTGCCACATCTTCTTTATCCAGTCTTCTATTTTTTTTACAGTGATTAAGGCCTTTAAGCAAACTCTTGGCCAATATAGCAAGAACCCATAAAAGAGTAGTGTCCTTAACATGTTCACCAAGTCCAAGTTGGCACCAACACCATTCCAAATCCCTGCAAATGCAACCCAACCCCAGTTCAGTCTGTTAGGAGCTGTCACAAGGAGCAGGAGTCCAGGAAAAGTCCACATCCAGGAAAAGTCCACATGGCACTGGAATTGTTGTCACAATTCTATACTTTGCAGCTCACGTCCAAGTCCCAATGATGGCTGCTTCTAGCTGGTAATGATTCAGGTAGACTTGAAAAGCCATTTGCAGCATATGTGGAGATGGAGCTTCTGTTCTCCTCTGCCTGGAGAGATGAGACCAGGTTGCTTTTCCCTGGAGCTCTGTGACTGTGGCGTGGTAAAGAGAACCTTGGGATACACTAAGCTGGGTGGCAAAGGTAAACTCATAATAGAAGTTGGCAAAAGAGGGAAAGAGAGCTCTAAATTAGGAGTAGGTCCCAGCCTGAAATATGAGTGAGGCATTGAGGTAGGAGGAATAAAGGAAGCACTATATATTAAACAAAGCAGCAGAAAATAGGACTATCAACACCCACAACAGAGATCTTCAAGGGAAGAATAAAAAACCTGACTATTCAGGCAAGACATAGTTAAGTGGCCCTTGTGCAAGTGAGATCAGTTTACCTGTTTCTTGGAAGAAATACCCTAGGCTCGTCCACAGTGTCTTAGATGGGGCCGACGGCCCCGGGCACCTTCAGCCTTCAGTGACAAACACCAGCATTCTGGGCAAGATTAGGTCATAGGTGGCTGGAGCAGGGCTGGAAGAGACTGAATCCTCCCTTAGAGGAGTGAGGGGGAAGCTTACCTTCCAGTGTCCCTTTTCTCTCACAGCAAAGGCATGTAAGCCTGGCAGGCTTTAGCTCAATGACCTTCCTTTCCACTAATGAAGCAGGACCCAGATGGAATCCTATGAGACCCCTCTGGGGCGTTGGAGCCTTTAAGGGCTTATCCTAAAAGCTGGTAGTTCACCTGATCTCTATTGGGCTTTTTCTGCCTCTTGGTATCTTAAAAGCCATGCTCAGAAGATCTCGCTGAAGGGTTTGAGGATCCCCTTTCACCTATATAAACCTTTTCCGTATATCTGGAGCTATTTGGAAAAAGACAAAACAGTGTTATTAGCTGGATCAAATAAAAGAAGGTAGAAGTTTGCAGGAGAAAAAGATTTGGCGTCTCCTGTTCATCAGCATTCAAAAGAAATTTAAAAAATTTTAAGTAAAAAGCATGATATGGTAGACCCATAGGAGTTCCAGGATATGATTCCCCCCTTTTAAATTTTTTTAAATTGACCTTAAAATATTTGCTGGGTACACTTTAATAATACCTTGACTTTAACAATTGTAAGAAATACCCCTAATTCGAAAGGTTTGACAAAATACAGTAACTGCTTTTGCTCCATATGCAGGAGCATTGTCAGTTTAACCAGTTTAGGAAATCCAATAATAGAACAATGCATTCAGACAATGAGCTATAACATGCTTAGCAGCCTCTCCTGTTCTGACAGAGGTTACTATAAATCCAGAATAGGTATCCACTGTGACGTGGACATAGGACTGTTTGCCAAATGAAGATATATGAGTAACATCCATTTGCCAAAGTTGTCCTGGTAGGAGTCCTTGAGGGTTAACTCCAAATGAAGGGGCAGATTGTAGTATAGGACTCCTTAGACAGGATTTACCAATCTGCCGTGCTGCTTCCTGAGAAAGTTGAAACTGTTTACACAGGGCTGCAGTGTTCTAGTGATGAACAGTATGAGACTGAATTGCTCGATCTGTCATGGTTGCTCCAAATAATTTTTTTTTTTGGTAGCTTGATCAACAAGGCCATTCCCTTGTGCTAAAGCTCCAGGGAGCATGGAGTGAGCTCGAGCATGTCCTATAAAACATGGAGCTCTATGTTGATGTACAAGTCTTCGAAGAAGGAGGAACTGCTGAAATAGTTCATCAGCAGTTGTCCCTAAGACAGCAGTCTCTATAGTGGAAACAACCATAAGTAAATATTTGCTGTCTGTATATAGATTAAAGGAGGAATATGGCAAATGCTGAAAAGCCATGATAATGGCATATAATTCTAGTCTTTGAGCTGATTTTAAATTGACTGTTTCAGTATAAAGTTGTCCATTGATTTGCAAAAGCGATTTGCCATTTAGTGGAAGTTTCCCAGAGCCATTGTTGTCGATCCTTTGAAAAAAGGAACAACAATAATTTTGAGGCTCAAAATCTATAAGCTGTAAGGGTCACCTATGCCCCTTGATAATCCAGGAGACAAGCCCCTTTTGAATACATTATGCTCGCTTGGTTAATCCAGGACAACCTTCCTATTGAAAGATCTTTAACCTTAAGCACGCCAGCCAAGTCCACTTTGCCAGGTAAGGTCACGTAGTCACAGGTGGTGGGAGTTAGGACACGGGCATTTGTGGGGGTCATTAATGTGCCTACCCTAGTGACATGAGACCGTCATTTTCTATGCTTACTGATTCTGTGGGTCAGGTATTTCGGCAGGGCACAGTGGGGATGGCTCACTTTTGCGCCATAATATCTGCTACCCTCAGTTGGAAGACTCAGAGACTGGGGACTGAAATAAGCCCCCCGTTGATGTGAGCTCTGAACTGTGAGCTAGTTGAGGCTGTCAACTATAACACTGCAGTTAGCCTTGCCGTGTGGCTTGTGCTCCCTGACAAGATGGCGGATGGGTCCCAAGGGCAATGGTCCCAACAGAGAGAGAACCAGGAGGAAGCGTTCGCGATTTAACTCGGGAGTCAGGTAGCATGACCTCAGCCATATTCTGTTCACCAAGGTGGTCACAGAGTCCTGCTCAGTGTCAACAGAGTGGAAAACAGACTCCACCTGCTAGTGGAGAAATATCACTGTAGCCATATTTGGGAAACCCAGAGAACTTTGATGATTCAGCCTAGGACTTGGCGCTCTTCTGACTGTGCGCCTATGGTGTTACAGGGACCCGGGGACTGTGTTAGGACACCAGGGAAGGCCGCTCTCAGGGGCTGTTTCTCTTTCTTCCCCAGAAACGGCCGAGGAGGTTTGTGTGTGTGTCTGGCTTGTGGCCCGCTCAGACCTGCTTCCTCTCCTGGGTGTGTGCAGGGTGCGTCTGTGTCACACACTGTGGGACAGAAGCCCTGGGGACACCAGGCCACACTCCCACGCTGTCTCCTGGGGCGTCTGTGGAAAGGACCCTGGAAATGGCCGAGGTGTGACCTTCACCTCGGAGCAGCCAACTCCTACCCCTCACCCAGGACTGACGCCCCTGAGCTGACACACAGTGACCCCTGGTCCACACCAGGCCCACTTGAAGACGAGACATAGACAACCCATCCGCTTTGAATATGTCAGCACAGACGGCTCACCTTCAATGCCCGAATCAGGCTATTTCCAAACTGCGGGCAGCACTGTTACCAAGCTGGGCTGCCCTCAGTGCAGCACTGGGCCAGGCAGCTCGTTGTAAAGGCAGACAGTGGCCCCGCCAGACACACTGTGCGGAACCTCGTGTCAAAGGGTCCCCAGCTCCTTCCTGAGCATGCTGCCCCTCGAAATTACACACAGGGGAAGGACCACCTGCTGGGTCGAAACGGGTCCTCTCTCTCTGGAATGTCTCCCTGGTGCTTAAAACTCAGCCTCCCACCTGCACACCCCGAGGTGCCCTAGCACCCCACCTCCTGAGCACAGCCCGCTGTTCCTCAGCCCTCCCCTCGGGACAGGGGGGCAGCCTCCCACCTGCACGCCCCGAGGTGCCCTAGCACCCCACCTCCTGAGCACAGCCCGCTGTTCCTCAGCCCTCCCCTCGGGACAGGGGGGCAGCCTCCCACCTGCACGCCCCGAGGTGCCCTAGCACCCCACCTCCTGAGCACAGCCCGCTGTTCCTCAGCCCTCCCCTCGGGACAGGGGGCGGCCTCCCTCTCCGGGGACCCACTCCCGTTGCCCTCAGGCAGGTGTCCCTGGTGGACCACATGGCTGTTGTGGATGACATGACCGGAGCCTCACCCTCCACTCTCAGCTCTGCCCCCTGCCCAGCTAGAGAGATTCCCACAGCCATGGCGGGGAGACCTCCACGTCTCCCCTCAACCTGTGGGAGCCCCGCAACCAGGGGAGCTGCTGGAAAGAAGAACCCTCTGTCCCCAAGACCCCTGTGACTTTGGGGTGGCTTGACCCTCGTTTATTGGGAGGAATGATAACACTGGTCCTTCGCCTTCTCGCAGACGGCCATGCCGTGAAGAGTCGCATCGGCAATGCCGGCGACAGGAAACCGCACCGCAGCGGCTTAAACAGGTGGGCTAGCTGTCAACCCGAGGCTGGCGCTTCAGGGCTGACGCGGCGGGTCCCCCACGTCACCGCCGGGCCAGGCTCCCTCTACCTTCCTGCTGCGGCATCCTTGGCCTGTGACTTTTGTCCTGGTGGTTGCAACATGGCTGCTGTCCTTCCAGGCATCGCTCAGCTTCCCGTGCAGGAAGGGGATGTGGAAGGAGTCAGGCGCGGTGCCCGGATGAGGGCAGAGCAACCTTCCCCAGCAACCCCGGGGGATTGGGGTGCCCCATTAGCGAGAGGAGCACTGGGCAGGCCATGGGTCAGCGGGCCTCAGTGTCTAATAGGGACTGAATTGGGTAAGGAGGAAAGAGTGACATCAGACGTGACTCAGAAAGTGTCTTCAAACTCCTCTTTTTTTAAAAAAACCCTTCTGTGTTTCCCTTTCCCTCATGGGATAGCCCCCCACCCAAGCCCTGGCTGTCTCCGTTTCTAGCGCCAGCATCCGTCTTTTCTCTCCTGCTCCCCTGCCTCCTCTGGGCTGGCACGGGGCAGCATGGTGCTCACAGCGTCTGTCCTTGTTGCTGCTGCTGTTGTGTGAGGGGCCTGACTGGGGGGGGGAGGGGCGTGCAGATGGGGCTGGTCAGTACTCCATTGGGAGGGGCTGTGGTGGGCAGAGACTCAGAGTCTCAGAGACAGGCGGTAGAGGCCGAAGATGGGGCTGGTCAGTACTCCATTGGGAGGGGCTGTGGTGGCCAGAGACTCGGGGACTCCGAGACAGGCGGTGGAGGCCGAAGATGGGGCTGGTCAGTACTCCGTTGGGAGGAGCTGTGGTGGTCAGAGACTCGGGGACTCCGAGACAGGCGGTGGAGGCCGAAGATGGCCACACGGACTCTTCAGCCACGTAGGGGCTGCACTCAGCGCAGCTGCGGCCTCTCGGGGTGGGCTGGCCGCCCCGTCTGCTGGAGAAACAGGCTTTCTACGCTGCTGGCTGAACTCCAGCCATCCAAGGGGTTCTAGAATGTCCTTTTACTTAGTTTCCGAAAGGAAGGTAGAAAGAAATGGAGGGAGGGAGGGAGGGAGCCAGGGAGGGAGGCAGGGAGGGAGGAAGTGCTCTACAAAACTACATAGTTAAGGCCCTGGCCGGTTGGCTCAGTGGTAGAGCGTCGGCCTGGCGTGCAGGAGTCCCGGGTTCGATTCCCAGCCAGGGCACACAGGAGAAGCGCCCATTTGCTTCTCTACCCCTCCCCCTCTCCTTCCTCTCTGTCTCTCTCTTCCCCTCCCGCAGCCAAGGCTCCATTGGAGCAAAGTTGGCTCGGGCACTGAGGATGGCTCTGTGGCCTCTGCCTCAGGCGCTAGAATGGCTCTGGTTGCAGTGGAGCAATGCCCCAGATGGGCAGAGCATCGCCCCCTGGTGGGTGTGCCGGGTGGATCCTGGTCGGGCGCATGCTGGAGTCTATCTGCCTCCCCATTTCTCACTTCAGAAAAATACAAAAAACAAACAAACAAACAAAAAAACCTACATAGTTAAATAGTTAAAACCAGTTTGGTGCTGCATGGCTTCCTACCTTCCTTCCTTCCTTCCTTCCTTCCCCCATCCATCCTTCCTTCCACTTATCCATGCACTTATCTGTCCGTCTATCCACCCCTCTTATAGTCTACCCGTCTATCTGGTCCCTCCTTCCCCTTCCTTCTCCACCGGCTCCCCGCTGGGCTGAACCCTGGGTCTCTGGGATCGGGTCCAGTGGCCCTGGTTAAAGCAGCACCGCTCTGAACTTGGTGGCAATGCCCTGGGGCTGTGTGCACAGCCTCCTCCTAGTCTTGTGAATGGGGCTCTAGCCTGGACAACTGCCCCTTGGAAAGAGGGCCCCAAATGTCTCTGGTTGTCCTCAGGAGCATCAGCCAGAGCGGGCAGCCCATTCCTCCTGGAGGCAGGGCCCTGTGACCCCAGCTGGGTCTGCTCTCTGTCTTCAGAGGGCTGAAGGGGGCCTTCCAGGGGTCGTTTCCCCCCAAAATAACCCACAGTGACACCAGTTCCGTTTTCAGCCTCTACCTCATTTCCTGACAAATTGTCTGGCCCCAAATAAAACTTGTCTTATCTGGTTTCATCTCCGGCCCGGAGAGAGGCCTGTCAACTCCGGGCATCAGCAGATCCTTCAGGAAATCACCTATTGTGGCTGACAGTCGCCTTTCGAGGTCATGCAGAGTCACGGGAAACAGTCCGGGTTGCCTGGAGACGTGCGTGCCTGCAGCACGGGCCTCACTGCCCCGCGGGCCGTGAACCCGAGGGCCCCAGTGAGGGCCTGGACACCCCTCTTCAAGTCCAGCTTTCAGCTCAGGTGCTGTGCCACGCGGCACACCCACGGGGCCCCAGGGGAAGTCCCGTCACCCATCATGGGACTAGCCAGCACTTCTTGGCTATGGGTGCCTCCCAGGCGGTTTCAGCTGACCCCTTACCACAAGGATCCCGGGCATGCAGGTGGCCTGGCCCCTGGGTCGTGGAGTTAAGAAGGAGTAAAGCAGGACCCTGTAGGGCGCCCCATTGCCCCTGCCCATGTGGTCCTCCTTCACGAGCATCCTGACCATGCCTCTCCCCAGGGAGGAGAAGCCAGGCGGTCCTCGCCAAGAAGGTGGGGAAGGAGGGGCCTCCTGGAGCCTGCTGGCTGCACTTCAAACATTCTCGTGTCCTCACTTGCCTGTCTGTCCACCCGTCTGTCCACCTGCGGCTGACCGGCTGGCCGGTGGACTGCAGCACAGCGAGCAAAGCGCTCTGCCCACCCCGAGCCTTGGAGCGGGAAAAAAAAAAAAATAGATAAATGGGACCCAAAAAAAAGGGTTCTTTTTGTCTGATGCCAGAAATGAAGATAACACGGGAGGAAGTTTATTTTGCTGAGGAAATCCCTAAATGCTGTTGAAACTATGCTTGCAATTTGCTCCTGAGCGCTGGGGGGGGGGCTTCGAAAGAGCGCAGCCTCCTCTGTGGCCCCGTCCCCTGCCAGCCAGCCCCCCCCCGCACTTATCACTTATCTGCAGGAAATGCCTCTGCTCCTGAATGTGCGGGCACTGCCCAGAGCGGGCCGGGTGACTCACGCCCGGGCAGCCGGGGTTGTGGCAGCAGGAGCTGTCCCCGGAGTGCCCACCTGCCAGCCCCAGCACGCCCAGATCCTGCCCTGACTCAGGCTCCAAACCCGCGTGTGAGTCATCGGGGGAAGGGGAGAGGCCAGGTGTCGCCCCTGGGCATCGGGACACCTATCTGCAGCCTGACCCGCGGCTGTGCGGCCAGCTGGAGCTTCCAGACGCCCTGCCTGCCTTGGAAGCATACCTTTTCCTGCAGGCCTCGTGGTCCAGCCCTGCACACAGGAAGAAAGGCCTATTTTTGGAGGCAAAACCTAGGAGCTAAGGCTCAGGGGACCCCATCCCATCCGGGCCTCCTCCGACTTGGGCAGGACAAGCCGTCAGAAATGCCCGACTTAGAGGAGGCAGGCGGAATTCGCCTCTGTTGGCAGGTGGGGCTGGGCGCTGAGAGGCCAGGCCTGGGAGACCGCACAGACACTGTGGTCGTGCCGTGGGGCAGCCGGGCCTCCGCTCGGGGCCTTTCCTCTGCTGCCTTCGACAATGCCCCCAGCGGGCCTCCTTCTACCGGGGGCTTTGTGCCGGATGGAGCTCCCGAGCATGTGTTAGACCCTAAAGATCACAGTCCGGTGTAAGCTGGGAACATCTCTTGACGTCCAGAGTGGCACACAGGGCTCAGGGGCCGTGGGCCAGGCCTTTCAGAGCCCAAGAAAAGGAAACAAACATCGCAAGCGTGGATCCTCTGTGATGGAGGCTGGCCACCTGCCCACGGCCCTCGGGTCTGCGCTCAGGGGCCACACCTGCACGTGAGCTGGCCACGTGCATAAGGCTGCAATTCTGATGCAATTATTCTAAAATAAAACCAAGCTGCTTCTGTTGCTCTTGCCTGCCTGGCATTCCACCCCACCTCCAGAAGTCAGGAGCAAAAGAGATGGGGTGGGGGTGGGGGTGGGGGTGAAAGTCACGAGGGCTGGGGGAGGCGGAGGAGGGGGTTTGCACTTTCCCTGCCTCCTGGCTGCTCTGTTCGGAATTTCCACTTCCCACGCGCAGGCTTTCCTCTGGGTGACGGCTCACTCCCGACAGGCCAGGACGGCCCTCTGCAGGAGCACCAGCACTCCTGAGTCATAGGGCTTTTCTGCACCCTGTCTCCCACATCCAAATACCCCCCTGCAGAAGGTACATCGCTTCAACCTCCCCCCTCCCCCCCCCAAACTATCATTCTGTATCCTTTTCCTTCATTTTGAGGTATACATTGATTTTCCGTGATTGAATCTGTTGGGGCAACAGATCAGCTGTTGGGCAGCCGCCCCCCCCCCCCCACGGGGCACAGGTAACAACGCTGGACCTGTTTGCAAAGTGTGAAACCAGAGGGTCCTTTCCGCAAAGGGAGGGGCCGCCGAGCAGCCTTCTGCCTCCCGCCCCCCCCCCCAGGGGCTGCACCTGGATGCCAGGGAGTGGGGGCTGCCAGGAAGCTCGGTGTTGGGGTACGGCGCGCTCACCTGTGAGCGGGCTGCTGTCAGCTTTTCCAAGCGGCCACGATGCCCTGGTGCTCCGAGGCAGAGGCCGGGCGTATTTGTCTCGCGTCTCGTTTTCTCCTGTGGAAGCCGACTCAGTGCTTGGCCGCGGCTGTCTCTGCAGGTAACATAAATTCATGCGCGGACGGAGACCGGAACTCTGGAGAAGACAACGCGGTGCAGGCATGGGGAGCACCGGATGGGTGCAGAAAGAGAAGGCCTCCAGGAGGAGGGGACAGTTGACCCAGGGACGGGTGAGAGGGTGGCACACGGACACCTTGCGATGGTGCAGGTGGAGGGCAGAGAGCATGCCCGGGCCCCCCCATGTCGACAAGACACCTACCTAGGCGGACCCAGTGACAGCATGAGGCGGAACCCAGCGGGATCAGGGGCTCGCTTTCTCCCCCTCCCCGGTGGTCTCAGAGCGCCTGGACAAGTGGCCGGAGCTGGACCTCATGATTGGCCCAACCCTAGTCTGTTTTGTCCTTTTCGCTGCCTTCCTCCTCACAGACGGAACTTCTTTCTCAACCTTCTTCACCTGAAGTGTCCCCCAGCCCCAAACCAAATCACGCCGGGGCCCAGCTTCCCAAAATCTCACTTGGCCAGTGGCTACTCCAATCCGCCATCCCCGGAGCGACAGCTGAATGTGGAGATTCTAAAAACCCGGGGTGTTCGGGAAAAACATCTAAACGCTGGCGTGTTCGTTCATTCGGGCTGCCATACCACAGCACCACAGACTCGGGGCTTAACCAACTAGTGTTTATTCCTCGCCGTTCTCAAGGCCGGAAGTCTAGATCCAGGGGTTGGCAGGGTCAGTTCTGGGGGAGAGCCCACTTCCTGGCTATAACCCACAGGACCTTCCTTGAGGCGGGCAGGCAGAGAGTCCTGGTGTCTCCTCCTGCTCATACAATGTACTAATACCATGCTGGGGGCCGCCTTCAAGACCTCATCTAAACCGAATCACTTCCCAAAGGCTCCGCCTCCTAACACCATCACACTGGGGACCAGGAAGGCTTCGACCTATGAATTTGGGGTGGGGGGGGCACAGACACCTTGAACGACTCCTTGGCTTTGCTCCAGGAATGTGCACTGGAAAAAAAAAAATCACCGTCCCTTGCAAGGAAAAGTGACAGCCTTCGAGGAATCTAGAAAAATGCGTTCTTTTTAGAGGTGAGGAACTTGAGGCAGAGAAGTGAGGGAAGCTGCAGTAGTCACAGAGTCAGCTGGTGGCGGAGGAGGGGATCAGGAATGAGGTCGTTGTCTAATCTGGGAGGGTCGAGACCAAAGGCTTCCAGCTCTCTGCTTTCTGGGCAAAAGACAGAGCTGTTCTTCTCATCCCCCTTAAAGTCAGGGGTGTGGCCATGTGACTTGCTCGACCAATGAAATGTGAGCAGCAGGTGTGTCTGGTCTCCGTGAGGGCTGGAGGGTCATGGGGGAGGGACTCTCCAGACCCCGGGCCCCCTGGAGTGTGCATTGAACAGACCCTTGCTCTGTTTTAGATATGTGGCACAGCTTATGGGTCAAGTTTGACTCACCACCAGTTTTTGTAAATAAAGTTTTATTGGAACACATTCGTGTTCTGTCCAAAGTGGCTTTTGTGCCACAATAACTATTGAAGAGTTTCATGGCCTGCAAAACCTAAACTATTTATTACCTGGCCCCTGACAGAAACTGTTCACTAACCCTGCTTTAAGTTGTTGAGGTTGGGGGTAGGGGGGGGGCTGTTTGTCACTGCAGCATGGCCTAGCACAGTGGTCGGCAAACTCATTAGTCAACAGAGCCAAATATCAACAGTACAACAATTGAAATTTGAGAGCCAAATTTTTTAAACTTAAACTATATAGGTAGGTACATTGTTATTAACTTAATTAGGGTACTCCTCAGCTGGCCTTTGCTAAAAACGCCCTCAATCTAATTGAGCCACGTGTGGCTCAGGAGCCGCGGTTCACCAACCGCTGGCCTAGCACATCCTGACCAGTACACGTTCTAGATACGCTCACCACTCTGAACGCCATGTCACGTGCTAGAACACTTTAAAATACCCTGTGTTGGCCTGACCAGTGGCGGCGCAATGGATAGGGCATCGATCTGGGATGCTGAGATTCCAGATTCGAAACCCTGAGGTCACCAGCTTGAGCGCAGGGTCACTAGCTTGAGTATGGGATCATCAACAATGATCCCACGGTTGCTGTCTTGAGCCCAAAGGCCCCTCCCTGGCTTGGCTGGAGCCCGCTGGTCAAGGCACACATGAGAAGCAATCAACGAACAACTAAAGTGCCATAACTATGAGATGATGCATCTCTCTTCTTTCCTGTCCGTCTGTCTGTCTGTCTCTCTCTCTAAGAAAACAAACAAAAAATACCTCTATTTGCTGGGGAATTGAAGGCTTTTCCAGCCTGTTTCCACTGGCTGGTTGTTGAGTGACCCCCCCGAGTCACAGTTTTGCACTTGAGACAGGAAGGCCCAGGGGCGTAAGTGACCACTCTGAAGTTACCTTGGGCTAAACCGCGCCCTTGACTCCACATCAAAATGGTCACAGCGTGTTTTTAGGTATTTGTTTGCATTGGCGAAGGCAAGATGCTCAACCAGATCAGGAAAAACTGTGGTCCTCACTACCCCCAACTCCTTTTGTTGAGGAAAATAGATAAAAACCAAAGCCCGTTCACCCCCACAGCAGTGGGAAGTAGCGAAGCCTGGCTTACACAGTCAGCCCGGCTCCTCTCCCGCTTCCCGTATTTGCTCTCAGCAGCCCCTACCGCCCAGGCTCACGTGGCCTCTGGAGGACCAGCCACAATGGGAGACCACTGCCCTGCCCGTCCCTGGGCCTTGGTTTCCCCACCCCTCCATAGACACCGATTCGCTGCACGGATACTGCAGAATTAACCATGGTAGTCCCCACGGGTGAGGGCACCCTTCTCTGCCCAACCCAAACACTGAAGCTCCTGGGGTGAAATCTGGGGGTCCTGCCTGGAGGAGAGGTTTGGCCCAATTGGAAAGGCCTGTGAGGGGGGTTGGCCCTCAGTCTGCTCTGCGGCCCTGGCTTCTTTGACATTTCTTGCCAGATTTCCTACCTCACATCCCCCAGCCTCGTTCTGACTGGCCGGAAAGCGCGGGGAGGCCTCCCAGCCTGGGAAGGTGGCTGAACGTTTGGACAGCTGCAGAACCCGCCCGCCTGCTATCTCTAGCTACATACTTACTTTTTTTGGACCAATCTCTTAGGTTTACGTAACACGCTTGGAAGTCAAGAGCCCAAGCAAGATTCATTATCAACAGGAGGGGGTTGCGAAACAAGGGCTATGAAGAAATCTTTCCATTGAGAAAAAATTCCCCTCGTGGCTCCAGCTTGTCACTGGGGGTGTCTGTAACTTGAGAAGGGGCCTCCCCAGGGCTCCCGAGCCCACTGCTCTCTGCTGGCTCAGTGTCATGACCCTGGCACCAGAAGTGGAATGTGACTCTCTCTTTGGCCCTCCAGGTCCATCGCTGCGGATCTCACCACCAACAGCCCGTCAGGAACTAAGTGTTCACCCCATGCCAGGGACAACACTAGGCCCCTACGTCCCTAATGTTACCGGGTGCTCACAGGGACGGAGCACTGTGTTTCCTTGGGCCCGTGTTACAGAGGAGAGTGCCAAGGCTCCGCGAATAGCATGCTCCTGCTCGAGTTAAATGCAAAAGCGGCTGCCGCCCCTCTCCTAACTGCTGACTGTTCCAAATATAACTCAAGATGGACCCCAGGAGTGTGTCTTTTGTTTTTTTTTAAAACCACGTGCTGTTTCGCAAGAGGAAATAAGGGTCCCATCCTGCAGGGAGGTGAGGCCAGCATTCCACTTGGCCATTTCCCTTTTTTTTTTAGAGAAATGTGTGGGGTTCTGGCCCTTTCCTTGGCCAGGCTGTTATCTGGGGACCCCGGGAATCTGAAGATCAGAGGGCCAGGGCTGGGGGATCACGGCCAGGCCTGCAAACAGCCCTTGTGGAAACATCCTCACTGGGCCAGAGCCATTGCCCACATAAATGCACGTTTCCCTGGGTCTCTGGAAACTGGAGCCCATGTAAATCCAAAAAAGATGAAATTGTGTGTGTCTGGGCTACAGCTATTGATTCAGACGGTGCAGCGCAGCCGAGGGGCCCCAGCCTCAGAGGGAACTCAATGAATTCATCAGGGAACTGAAAACAGATGATTTCAATCAGCAGGGGGGGGGGGAATTACTTCATGGCCACAGTTGCCTGAAGGAGGAGGCAGGGTTTGGCTGCCAGGTCCCGGCTCCGGAGGCACTTCCTGTTCCTTAGCCTCTAGCCCGGGGTCTTCCCTGCGAGGGGTCCGCGCTGTGCGGGGCCGCGGGAGGGCCAGAACGGAAGGCCAGCCGCCCCAACGCAGGCAGTGACAGCCCAGCGCTCCCCTGCTCCCAGTTTCCTCTCTGTAACCACTTTCATGAATGGCCTAGCTTCCCAGACAGCGGATTGGCTGAGCCGCCGACCGCGAGGCCCAATCAGCGGCCGCGGAGCTCCCGGCTCCGCGTGGGGCCTGGGTCCCCGCAGCCATGAATGGCGCAGCTCCTCTGCCTGCAGCTACCGCCTACCTTGCGGAGCCCCATCCCCCAGGAGGAGGGGGAGCAGGGGGAGGAGGAGGGGTTTTTTGTTTTTTTTTTTAATTCATCCCGACCGTTCAGGGTTCTGGTACAATTGTGTCATTCTGAGGCTTGGCTGCGGCTCCTGACAATAGCCTTTGGGCTTCCCTGCTTGGTCACTGTTGACATTCAAGGTCTTGCGACAGTGAAAGGGCTTGTGTGGTTAGAAATGCATTTTTTTTTCCCCTATGGTCCAGTCTGACTCCAGTTCCAGGGGAAGCACTGCAGCCCACCAGTGTGAGCAGGCAGATGGCCAGGGGACAGAGGCAGGGGGTCGGGAAGAGGCAGGACTCTTTCTAGCAAGCTCAGGGGCCTGCGGACAAGTGCAAACTGCAAACTGCCGGGAACTTCTGCAAACCAGAGGGGCTTGGTCACCCCCTCCAGATCACGGGCCTTATCCCAGCTGCCTATGCCCCCATGCATGTGAGGGCTGGGGCCTCCACGGGGGAACCCAGCCATTCAGCTGCATATCCTGTTAAGTAGGAAAACATGTTTTGTTTGCTGATGTTATAAAGAAGGCATGTGTTTACAAATGCTTGTTGGGGAAAGTGTGGTTAATGGGCCCTCTTCCGGCTGCTCTCCTCCCCAGATGAAGTGATTGTTCTGGGCTGACAGAGTGGGGCCCTGCCCTTAACTGGAAGACCCCATGCTTAGGGACCCCAGACTGGGCAGAACTGAAAAACTGGTGTGGAGAGCTCTCTTCTAAGGTGGGTTGAGGCCGTGTAGGGAGGGCCTTACACACCACAGTGACCCTGGGCAGTCACATTGGAAGGTTGGTGAGCCAGAGAATGGCATATCTCCCCTCTGCGTGGAATTCCCTCCCAGTCATCCGTCTACCCTGTGCCTGGCTGGCTGACTAAGCATTAGGACGGTGCACACGCCTTCCTGGGGCTCCTGGTTCCTCCTAATGACGAGCCCCCGGAGTGCCGAGTCGTCCCCCCATTTTAAAGATGAGAAAACTGATGTTCAGAGTCATTTGCAAAGCTTCCCATAATTTGGAGGCGGCGAGCCCAGCACACAAAGCCAGCTCTGCCTTTATGGTAGGGAGGAAGTGCGCGTCCACTGAGCCAACTGCCACGGGGCAACGTGAGGACTAAACGACAAAATACAGTGGCCTGCAGAGCACCAGGCCAGGCACCGACATGGCCACAGCCATCAGGGTCCTAACTGCTGAGGAATGTGTCTGTCCCCAAGTTCCCGAAGAGCCGGGCTCTGGCCTCCCGGGGAGTTGCATGGGTCCCTGAGTGTGCGGCCAGGGCCACGCCCGAGGAATTCTGTGGGTTTCCTGTTGTCTCATCTGTCCCTGCTAGCTGTCAGCCCAGGATCTGTTTTCACCTTCTGGTCTAGCCGGCCGTACACACTTTGGTCTTGGGCCCATTTGCAACTTAAAAAGTTACTGAGGACACCCCCAAAGAGAGGCTGTTGATACGGGTCTCATCTATCTATGATGACTGCATTAGAAATTAAAATGGAGAAAAATCGGAAACGTAAGAACATACAAGCACCTACGTTCATGAACTATCAGAGCGCCCGTGTCATCCCCGGCCCCATACCCACAAGCCCCTGGGAAACGCCCTTATATGCTCATGAAGGAATGAGAGAAAACAAAGCAATTGATGTCTTCGTGTTACCGTGCAAATAATTTTGACCGCTTGCCCGCCCCCCCCCACCCCCCTTTGGAAACTGCTGTTTCCGTCTGTACAGGGAAGTTTGAAGCTGCTGGCTTCCTTGTGGCTTGGGGCTGACCACAGGATGCCCTGGCCAGGGGGCTGTGAGCAGCCCTCAGCAGCAACTCAGGGCTGCTGTGCGCATGGACCACACGGGAAAGGCGCTGCCCAGCTGTGCGCGGCCTGACCGCGCTGTGCGTGGGAGTAGAGGCCCTGAGCTGTCTCTGAAAGAGAAGTGGTCAGTTCTCCCCTCCCCCAGGCTGGGATAGAGGTGAGGACACGAGTCAGCCAGAGCCTTGTAGAGCGAGGATGGCCCTCAGAGGTGGGGGACCACGGTCACCAGTTCCATCATGCCTCCGCATCAGACCCGACTGCCTACCTGAGCTCCCCTGGGAAGGAGGAGTTAACCACCTTGTGTAAGAGATTAGACTTGGGGGTCTCCGAGCCTAACCTGAATCCTGATCAGTCCACTGGTCATCTTTTTGCGTCATTCCGGGCTTTCTGACATCATTATGTTTGCAAGAAGATGGACGAAGGATTATTCACTGGTGGAATACACACCATTGAGCAGGGTCGAGTCTTCAGCTTAAAAGCTGATAGAGCAACCCAGTGATCAGAAACCACGGCAGGGTCCCCGGCATGAAGCTGGCGTTGAGGCCGAGCGAGGACCCGGTGAGCTTGGGCACACCTCCGACTTTGACCCCAGCCCCGGGCTCGCTGCCCCCCATCCTTGCTCTCCTCAGGAGGGTTGCTGGCGGTGGAGTAGGAGCAGGGGTGAGCTCCATAGCCTGAGCGGGAGACAGGTGCTCTGTGGTCTTCTGGCTGAAGGAAGCTGGCACGGGCATCAGAGGGAAGTCAGGCCGAGGGGGCTGGCGGGGGCCTGCAGAAGCAGCGTGTGGGGTAGGACAGCCCAGTCCGACACACACCTGCAGCCCCAGCCACCGGGCTTTGCTCGGCCGGGTGACTGGCCCTCGTGGTCACAGGAGTGCTGAGTCACCCTGGGCCAGCACCCTGGCTGTTTGTGGGCACTGAGAATGCTGACATGGTTCTGTGAAGAGCAATCATTGGATATTTTTACCAGCAGGTGATTTAAGGGATGGCGAGAGTTGTTTTTTGTGAACAAACACCAGCACGGTGCTCTAACGTGCAGAGGACGTAAACCCGGGGTTGCTAAGAAGCCCCGCTGCCACTGGGCTTTGCCTTCCAGGTAAAAGAAGGTATGGGCGGGGTGGGTGAGGTGAGGTTTAAGGTCCCCTGAAGCGTGTTTGGGAACGCTGGAGAGTCTGATACGTGCGTAGGATGCCCCCAGCCCAAAGCCTTCGACGCTGCCAGGGCCGGCGCCCCGGTTCCCAGGAGGAGATGGGGTGGACTGGGCTGCAGGGGGCCTGGGACCCTTGCAAAGGCTCCGGAGGGGAGACATTAGGATGGGTAGGCACCCAGGGCATGCGATGGTGCTGAGAAAGAGGCACCAGGTGGTGGGCACAGCCACCTATAGACCTGGCGCGGGGGCGTGCTTGGACACTGGAGGTGGCCTCCCCTTGTTTCCCACGGGCCCACTCACCAGTCAGACTCCGGTTCCGGGGAGCTGGGACTAGATTCCCCAGCCCAAACTTACTGCTGAGCAGCCAACGGTGCTCCGTGGACCAGTCAGGCTGGCACGGAGGGCAGAGGGCGCCGGGAAGGAGGGCAGGCATGTCCTAGAGTAGAGGGCTGGCCGGTGAGCGCCTCCCTCCCCAGAGGTGGTGATGCCGCTATTGGTTCAGGGGCGGCAGAGGGGAGGAGAGAAGCTGGCCATGCCATTTCACAAGGCGAGGGTTCTTCTAGAAGCACCTGGCTTTTCTTCCCTGAACGCCTTTCTTTTTTCGTTTGAGATCTCATTGCCGCGCATGGATCGTGGGGTCCTTGTGCTTGAGGAGCCCGGCCTCGGACAGGAGAAAAGGGCAGGGTCCCGGCCGCTGGGGAGGAGGGGGCTGCGGAGGAAGAGCTGCTCTCCGCGCCCTGGGATCACCACAGCGTATGGCCACACACCGGGTGGTTTCATACCACGGAAATGGACCCCCTCACGGTTACGGAGGTCAGAAGTCCAAGGCCAAGCTGTGAGCAGGGTGGTTCCTTCCGAGGCCTGTGCGGGAGAAACTGTCCCCCAGCGCCCCGCGGTACCCGCGCTCCTTGGCGCTCCTTGGCCTGTAGCTCCGTGGCCTCCAGCTCTGCCTCCGCCTCCACTGGGCGTCTCCTTCGCGCGTCTCTCTGTGTCCTCTCCTCTTCTCCTAAGGGCACGTGTGTTGGAGTTGCAGTCCATCCGAATCCAGGATGAGCTCACCTTGAGAACCTGACTTTTTGTTACAACGGCAAAGACCCCCCTTTTTTTCCCCAAATAAGGTCACGTCCACGGGTTCTGGGTGGCCACGTCTTTCTGAGGGAAGCCACCATCCGACCCCCTGCAGGGCTCTAAGAGGAAGGTGGGGAGGTGACAGGCACTCACAGCACTTTGGGGGTCAGACAATAAAGAAAGGGATGGGCCCAGGGAGGACCCCACCCCTCACCATGGGACCCTCTGCACTGAATTGGAAACTGGAACAGAGGGTATGGAATTCTCTCTCCTTCTGTCTCTCTCTGTCTCTGGCTCTGTCCCTTTCTTTCCCTATGTGTGCTTCTCTGTCTCTCTCTCTTTCCCTCTGTCTCTCTCTTACATTTTTTTCCTGTCTTTCCTCCCTTTTTCTGAGTGCAGAGCAGCGGCTACCAGGCCCTTTGAATCAGAGGCCCAGGAAACATGGGCCCATCCATGGCCTTGGTCCAGGCTCTGATTCACTCCCCGAGTTAATTAAGAATGAATGCTATGGTCGAGGGGCCCGTGCTGAGGGGCCGGAGGGATGGGCAGGAGGGCCCAGGGCAGTCCCTGGGGTGGGGTCAGCAGCATGGGTGGCCATCACATTCCTCGGATGCCCAGCCCAGCCCAGCCCAGCCATCTGTACCTGTGGGCCCCTCCCAGCTGTGAGGACTGCCCCAGGGGCTGGGCAGCTTGGGGGCCAAGCTGTGGCCTGGTGACACATCTCCTGGATGGATGGAAGGAGGGACGCTGCCTCTAGAGTCTAGTGGGCCTGGGTGCTGCCCTGTGGGGCCCCCAAGTGTGTTCACCTCTGTGAGCCTCAGTTTCCCTGGAAAGTGGAGGCAACAAACTCGAGCCACGCCTGCAGTCGCTGATGACCTCTGCATGGTGGGCTTGGCTCTCAACTGCACCCCCCAGCCCAGCCCACCCCCAGAACATGCAGAGAACGTGGCCCAGTGTGCCGAGCTGGGCCCAAGGAGGCGTGACCCCGGAATCAGTCAGCTCACAAGCAGGTCAAACCCGGTGAAACCCAGTGATTCTCTTGAGCCGAGAGCGGAGAGAATGGCCACCCTGCAGGGAAGACAGAGCAAAAAATATTAGTGCTTGAGCCAGAAAACACCAGGGCCCAAATGCTGGGGAACCGGGGCAAGACAGGAGGACCAGAGATGGGCCGGGGGGCGGGGTGGGGTGGGGGGGCAAGGGGCGGCGGGAGGCGAAGGGGGGCATAGGCGTGAGGAGCGTGGTCTGGGTTCAGACGCAGCTCGAAACCCAGAGGAAGGTTCTCGCGGTCCTTACCCCCGTCGCTACGGCAGGGCAGGCCTGGCAGGAGGGAACATTCCAGAAACCGGCTGTCTTCTGGGGAAGCGAGTCATCTCTGCACTCACGGTCAGCCCCCCAGGAGGAGGCTCGGGGAGGGGGACGACACAGGCTAGCCCGAGAGGGGGGAGATGACCAGCGTATGTGTCACCTGGGACGGAGTCCCAAGGGCGCCCACCTGCCTCTGTCCCCTCTGCCTCTCTCGCCCCTGGCTGGCTCCGCTCCTTCACTGCCGGCCTTCGGCTAGTTTTGGGGGGCAGCCATGCCCAAGTTCTCCGCATTTCAGGACCTGCCTGCTTCCCCCTGCTCCTCGGGGGAGTGGCTCTTGTCACCAGAGAGGTGGGGCCAAACCACCCACTAAAATCGCCAGCTGTCATCCTCTATTGCCACCTTGGTTCATTCGATTGCCTGTGTGGTCTTAAAAGATGGTGGTGGTGGTGGGGGTGGTGGTGCGTAAATGATAGAAATTTATGGTCTCATGGTTCCTGGAGCTAGAAGTAAACAAACAAACACATCAAGGTGCGGGCAGGACTGGTTCCTCCTGAGGCCTTTCTCCTTGGCGTGTTGGGGACTGTCCTCTGCCTGTGTTCCCACATGGTCGTCCCTCTGTGCGCGTCTCTGTCCTGATCTCCTCCTGAGGACACCAGTCCTCCGGGGGGAGCACGCACCCTAGTGACCGCCTCTGTAGAGCCCCCGTCTCCAAACAGAGCCCCATCCTCAGGTGCAGCGGGGCTTTGGGATTGCCACACAGGGGTTTAGGGGACACAGCTCAGCCACATCTCGTGCCCTCGTCTTGTTTCAGGACTCGGCCTGATTTGTGTACCTGTCTGGGTCTCCCTGTGTGTCTCGTCCCCTGGGGGGGGGGAGGCCCTGCCGGGACATACCCACTGTCCTTCCAGCGTGGGCTCACTTCGGTCACGCAGCCGCTGGTGGCTGAATGGCTAACAAGTCTGTGACATCATCTGCAGACACACAAGGCCAAGGGAGACGCTTGTGTGTCACTGGCCTGTGGGGTGGCCAGAGTTTCCAAAGCTCCTTGGTTGGTTGGTTCGTTGGCGACTTGGGCGGTCAGAGCTCCTGGCCCAGCGGGTCAGCTGACCCTGCAGCCCTCTGACCAGCAGGAAGGCTGCCTGGAGACTCAAACGACCCACAGCCAGAAGACCCAGTTTCCTGGGCAATGGAGATGGGAGGGGGCGGCTCAGGCCGGCATTCTGACTCTCCGCTCTGCAGAGGGCCCGAGGCCGAGGCCGTCCGTCCGTCCAGACAGGCAGCCTCGCCAGACTCGCTTCTTTCTGCGGCTGGGATCCCGCGGTCCCCAATACCTCCTTGCACTGGCAACCTATTACCCAAACGAAGTGCTAAACGTCCTTTGTCTGGCAGATTCCAGCGGATTATGCAAAAGGGGCTCCTGGGGCAGGGGGACCGTTTGAAGTCCTGGGAGGAACGCAGCCGCGGCAGAGGCGCTGCCCCGGGGACAAAAGCTTCGCCCCTTCCTCCCGAGGCGAGGATCAGAGGACCAGATGAACGCGGGCTCACACGGCCCCAGGCCCGGCGGCCGCCCCTGTGTTTAGCTAATTCGGAGGCCTCGGAAGAGAGCATCGACAGAAGAAAGGGACAGACACAAAAGGGAAGGGACAAGAGGGCAGGTTGTAAAAAAAAACCCTCAAGAATGCAGTTTGCTCCTGGACGCGCCCTCCCGCACCTCCCCACCCCCACCGCCGCTGCCCACCCCAGGCGGAATTTTGCAGGGGAGCGAGTGGCGGGAGCCCAGGAGCGGCCCCTGACCTGGGCCTGCAGCTCCAATGCCTAACACGGGCCCCAGGATTAGGATGCGGCAGCTACGGAGGGCGCATGCCCGTGCTGGGTGCGTTGGCGAGGTGCCTTGGTTCCTGACGTCTGGGGTTGTCAGACAGGACACCAGGCTCAGAGAGGGCAAGAAAGTTGCCCAGGGTCACACAGCACAGCTGCAGTCTCAGTGGCCAGGCCTGTTCGATGCCCACATCTCCTGCCAGAACCCAGGCAGGGGAATCACTCTCAGGATGGAGTCCCTTCAGGATGGAGGTCTCATTGTGGGACATTTAGGGAAACAGGGTAAAAAGGAGGACCGCAGGGTGACACCTCCCCCTCCATCTAATGCCAGTTTCCCAGCAGGCTCTAGGCTCTGACTCTTGGGGTGAGGTCTGAGCCCTCCTTCCTGCAACCTTCCTCTGGGGAGCGTCCTGGAGGGTGTATTTGGGCTCTTGGAGGCTGGGCATCTGTGATCTGAAGGCACACAGCTGACTCCATCCTCTCTCCGGCCGGGGCCTGGCTGGCCCACCCTCCCGGAGCCCCAGCTCTGCCCCGGTCTTGAGCGCCGGCCTCCTGCTGGCCGCCTTTGTCTGGCCTGGGGTTTCACCAGCCACCCAAGTCTCAGGTTTCACCCCTCGCCAGGAGGAGTAGACTTCCAAGTCCTGAACCACTGACCTTCCTGGAGGTGGGACGGCCCACCCTGCACCAGCAGGCCCCAGGAATTTGTCCTGGGCCTCCTCCCACAGGACCCGGGAGGCAAAGCAGGACCACCCAGCAGGGCCAGGCTGGGGTGTCCGGGGCAGCCGTTGGGGTGACGGCTCTGGGTAGGTCGGGGGTGGGGGAGGCCTGGGTTCCACAGGAATCTAGACCAGCTTTGCTTCTTTCTTCACTGATCTGAGTATTGAACTTCCAACCAGAGCCAGAGGCCAAGAGATTTCATGGTGGGATGCTTAGGAAATAGGGGAGGAGGGAGGACTGTCGAGTGTGCCTGGTCCTGAGTCCCACCGAGGTCCCGGGTCCCACCGAGGTCCCGGGTGGGCAGGCCTGAGTGCGAACTTGGGCTCCTCTCCCTGGTCCTGGGGCCTGGCAGCCCCTTCTCCCCAGACCCCCTTCTCCCCACCTGTCCACCAGGGTGTAGCAGCAGGCCCCTCCTGCCTGTCACCTGGCTCCCCCTCCTGCTCAGAGCCCTCCTCCACATCCAAGACTTCCTGCCCCTGACTTGTCTCTCTCTCCAGCACCCACAGTCTCTCCCTCTCCGTGGAGCGACCCCCTTGGCCCGCAGCCCACCCAGTTCCCTCAGGTGTCTCTCCATCACCTGCACCTGCCTCCATTTCTCTGTTCATCGCCGGTCCTGGTGCCCACTCCGGTCTCCCTGCCCGGCCCCCCGAAGAACCCCCAGCAGCAGTGACAGACAGCCCCCCTCTGCGTTCCACATCCAGTGGCCGCAGCTCTGTCCCCAATTTCCTAGACGAGGAAGTCCCTCCAGGAGGCCACGCCCTGCTTCTAGGACTTTCTTATCTTGGTTTCTCCCAACTCCCTTCTTTTCTGGAAGCCTTGCCAGCTGCTCCCCTGCAGACCCCAGAAGGCAAGGGTGTAGTGGGAGCCAGGCACTGCTCTGGGCCCCGGGGCACCATGCCATGCCTGAAACTCACAAGGCCGTCCCCCTGCCCCGCCCCACCCCCTGGTCTCCTGGGACCACAGTCTCCCAGGCTGACTGGGGTTCCCGGGGTTTGGTCCCAGGTTTCTTCCTGGGTGATCTCATCAGTTCCCATGGATTGAAATATCCTTAAGCTGATGACTTCCAAATTTGTCTCTGTAGCTATGACCCTGCCTATGAACTCCAGCCCTCATGTCCGGTGGCCACTTGACATCTCCCTCTGGGGTCTCCCAGACAGACACGCCGTGATCATGACCAAGTGGGCCGTCCGGCTTCTCGCCCCGGTCCGCCCAGAGCCTCTCCGTTCTGCTGGCTTCATCCCTCTGTCCCCACGGTGAGGGATTCCTCCCGTCTCTGTGCATTGTCTGGGTCTTGCCATTTTTACCACCGTGGTCCAGAGAGAGAGACAGAGAGAGAGACAGAGAGAGAGAGAGACCTGGCCTCGCGGCACAAGGTCACATCGCAGGAAAAGAGGGAAGAGTCCTCGTTAGTGAGAGGCCGGGTCTGGGTGGGAGCTACTTGACTCTGAAGAGGCAGAGACACTCAGAACGGAGCAGGGACACACAGGAAAGATTCCCCCCACCCCAGTTCCGTCCCCAGAATGGTTGCTCCCCAAGCCCCCAGGCCTCGTGCCCAGGAGGAAGCCAGTCTCCAGGGAGGGGAGAGAACTGAGTGAGACCCACGACCCCCACACGGAGCTCTCCCAACACGCGCAGCCCCTGGCCTTCGGTCTCGGGAGCTACGTGGTCCACCAGGAGGAAAGCTGTCCTTGTTTCTCTGGGACTGGGCTGCACCTGCCTGCCCGTCACCTGGCCTTGGAGCCCAGGTGAGGGCGACGCTGCTGTCCACCTGGCAGAGGAGTGTGGCTTTATCCCTGATTTGATAGGTAAGGAAGTGAAGGCGTGGAGTTGCCAGTGGCAAGTGAGCCCCATGTCGACCAGTCCTGCTCGCTGCACCTCACGGCTTCCCTCCCGCCTCCCTTCCTGAGCCTGCACGTCCCCCACCCCAAACCAGGCAGCCCCCCGCAGCACAGAGCCACAAAGACCGGCCTCACTGCGGAGGGAGCGTGCAGTGCCTTGTCCTTCTGGGGACTGGCCTCAGAGCTCAGCGGAGTTCTTCAGGGGACCGCCAGCCACCGAAGGGCGGTCACACCTCCGTAAAGGGACGGCCCGGTGGGACTCACACAGCTTCCCCGGCCACCGGCAGAGTGAGAGACTGTCCAGCCCTCCCCCCATCCTGGTCACACCCTCATCCTGGCCTCCCTCATTGGGGTGCTCAAAGTGCAGCCCGCCTGCTGGCCCAGGGCACGGGGGCTCAGGTTCTCAGCTCGCTGGCTGAGACGGGGAGCAACACGGAAGCCGAAGTGGTGAAGAAGGTGCCGGAAAAGCAGGTCTTCCCTGGTGTCGTGTCGGCTTTTAGGATATTCATCTTTTCAACAAAACGTGTATTGATCGCTTGCTGCATGCTAGGGACGGTGCCAGGTGCAGGAAATAGACCTGGAGCCAGGATGCCCTGTCAGGGGGGAAGACAGACAACAAACAGAACTCTGTGTGGTGGGTTGTACTGGACCCGCTTATTCAACCAACGAGAAGCAGAGGTTCAACGGGCTTAAATGACTTACCAATGGTCACAGAATGAAGGTGGAAGAGCCAGCATTTAAAGTCATTTACCCTCCATTCAACTGATCGTCTATCCATCCACCCACCCATCCATCCATCCATCCATCCATCATTTATTCATTCATCTGTCCATTCATCCACCCATCCACCATTCATCCATTCATTCAACCACCCACCATCCATTCATCTATCCATCCATCCATCCATCCATCATTTATTCATTCGTCCGTCCACCTATCCACCCATCCACCCATCTGCCATTCATCCATTCATTCAACCATCCATCATTCATCCATTCATTCAACCATCCATCATCCATCCATCCATCCATCCATCTATTCATCCACCCAGCCACCATTCATCCATTCATTCAACCACCCATCATCCATTCATCCATCCATCTATCCATCATTTATTTATTCGTCCACCCATCTATCCACCCATCCACCTATCCACCATTCATCCATTCATTCAACCATCCATCATCCATCCATCCATCCACTGAGCACTTACTGTGCATTAGGCACTATTCCAGGTGCTAGGAATGAAACAGGACAAAAGCAAAGCAATCTCTGCCCTCAAAAGGGTCCCATTTTGGTGGAGAGAGAAGAAAAAACACCCAGGTTATCAGATGGTAAAGATCCCAACTACAAAGGTGATCAGAGGTCTCCTGAAGGAGGAGAAGGAGCTGGGAACATAGAGTCCTGCACATGTGTGTGCGTGTGTAAGTGTGTACATGTTTCTCCGCACCCTTGTGTTTCTGTCGTGCACGTGTGCGCAGATGTGTCTGTGAATGCATGCATACATGTCTGTGTGTGTGAATACGTGTGCGTATCTGTGCTGCCTGTGCGTCTGTGGCCAGCTCTGGTCTGAGCCCGTGGAGCATGGGTCAGACTGACGGGTGGAGAGGCCACAGGAGGCTGCAGGGCCTGTTCCCCGCAGGGTCGTGTGCTGGGTGCAGTGGATGGGGTCAGGGGTCATGTTTAACTGCGGGGAGCCCAACGCAGTGCTTCCTGGCTACACGGCTGTCCAAGCGGTGTGGGCGGGCGGTCCCTTGGCTGGTCCTAGGACAGAATAACAAGGCCTGGTCACTCACCCGACCAGTCATGCAGGGGCCATTTGAGAGGACAGAGGGTCAGAGCTGACCCCTGGGAGGGGCTGGGGCTAGGGATGTTTTAAGGGAAGCTGAAAGCCTGCATTGGAGTCTGGGCAGGAGAGTGGGTGCCCTGCACATGGACATGAGTGGACAAGGGCCAGCCAGCTGGGCACCAGCTTCCCAGACCCCTCCCTCTGGTGACCAGTTCTGAGTGGCCTTGCTGGGAGGGCCAAGCCAGGCTCCGCAGCCAAAGCAGGGGTGTGCCTGCGTGTTTCTCTCCACCTGCCCTCTTGTACCAGCACTGCACGTAGGTCCTTGTGTCGCCACCACCCACACTCTGGGCTCCTGGGGGTAGGGCCACATTTGGCCCATTTTGGGAGCACCCCTGCCCAGCACATGGTCGGAGTTCTTCGCTGTGTGTTCCTTCCCGTGACCGAGTCGTGTTCCCCTGAATGGACGTACCACATTCTGTTCATCCATTCCCCAGGCGAGAGACTGAGTGGTTTCCCGTTTGGGAGGCTTGCACATAACACTGCTGTGTGCAGGTGTGCACAGGTGTGTGTGTGTGTGTGTGTGTGTCAGTCGGTGCATGTCCTCAACTCCAAGGAGGCGTGAGAAACTTATCAGGCATTGGGCCCTCACAGGTCGTTCCTTGGCTTTGCTGCTAGATTGCTGCAAAAACCGGAAGTATTCTGGGAGTGAGAAAGAAGCCACAGGAGGATTCCCTGGGCCACCCTCGGGAGAAAGGCCTCCAGAGGGGACCTCCGCGTTCTTCCCTTTCAGCCGGAAGCTCAGCATCAGATTAAGAGGTTTGGGCACCCCGTGTGGTCAGGACGGCTGAGATAACCTCTGGCGACAGAGAGCTATTGTCACCATTGACAATGGTGACAGTCCTGGCTGTGATCTAAAGTCCGGCAGCACTGGCTGGGTCTCCAGTGCGTCCCTGACACCCACCTTCGGTCCTTTCTTCAGTCCTCTCACAAACACCCTGACGTGGGTGGCGTTTCCCAGCCTTACTGCAGAGACACCTGAAGTTCGATTACATGTGTTCAAGCAAAGGCGGGGGCAGGGGGGGGGGAGGTCATGTCCTCCTTTACAGCCAGGACCCCTTGTCTACTGCAAGGAGCCCCGAAGAACCCTGACCATTGCATCCTAATTCCCATGGCCCCGCCCCGTCTTGTGCCTCTGTTAGAGGCAGACCCCCAGGCTGGACCAGGCGAGGTTCTCGGAAGGAGTGCCCTCTGCTGCCAGCTCACAGACAGACCCGGGCCAGCTCCTGGCCGCGACCCTCCACCTCACCCCGGCCACCCGACTCAGCGCAGAGGAAGGCGCCTACGCTGGTGGACCTGGTTGGAAGGGAAAATACTGTGTTTGGATTCTGTCCAGCAGGAGGAAGACTGGCGCATTGACTGGCCGGGGGACCGAGGCTCCACGGAGAGACAGATGTGGCCGGGACCCGGGCGGAGACACACGTGGCGGGTTCTTGCTGACGGCCCGAGTCCGAGCTGAGACAGGCCTGGTCAGTCCCGTCCCTCCCTCCAGCACAGAAACCGCAGCCGGCGGTCAGATTTTACTGCATGGGTTTACCACGTGGACGAGCCACCTCAGCCTTTCTGGAGCTCAGCAGGACGCAGGGGAAAAGGCATGCACTGTCCTCGCTCAACCACACGTGAAGCCACTGCTCTTAGCCTGTGCTCCTCGACTGCCCCAGTCTGTCGACACCCTGACACGGCCTTAACTCATCACCCCGGCTGTAGTTCTCCCTCGTCTTCCCTCTTGGAGATTTCTCATGTTTCTGCAGCGTCCGGAGTGATCGTCTGTGGGTCATCTGCGTCCTAACTTGGTTCAGACGTTTGTTTTTTGTTTCTTAGGTGAGAAGCAGGGAGGCAGAGAGACAGACTCCCACATGCGCCCCGACCAGGATTCACCTGGCAAGCCCCCTAGGGGGTGGTGCTCTGCCCATCGAGGGCCATTGCTTCGTTGCTTGGCAACCGAGCTATTTTAGAGCCTGAGGTGAGGCCATGGAACCATCCTCAGAGTCTGGGGCCAACTCGCTCCAACAGAGCCATGCCTGCAGTAGAGGAAGAGAGAAAGAGTGAGAGAGAGAAGGAGGAGGGGAGGAGGTGGAGAAAGCAGATAGTCACTTCTCCTGGGTGCACTGACCACACGCCAGGCCGATGCTCTACCATTGAGCCGATCAGCTAAGGCTGGTTCAGACATTTGGATTGGCTCCATTTTTAGTATCATTTACTCGTACTCACCTTCATTCATTTAACAAATACTGACCGAGAGGTCTGTGCATACCAGACACTGTCTTAAGTGCCGGGGACGCACCATGAACAAGTCTGTGCCCCCAAGAGCCAACATTCTGTAGTTCCTGGAGAGGAACGATGACCAGATAAACAGTGGAGAACCAAAAAGATACATGTTGTACATGTGCAGCGTGCTAGGTGGCAACAGGTGCTCTGAGGAAAATAGCGCAAAGGAGAAGCGACAGGGTACTGGGGTGTGGGGGGGACAGGGTACTGGCGTGTGGGGGGACAGGGCACTGGGGTGTGGGGGGGACAGGGTACTGGCGTGTGGGGGGACAGGGTACTGGGGTGTGGGGGGGACAGGGTACTGGCGTGTGGGGGGACAGGGCACTGGGGTGTGGGGGGACAGGGTACTGGGGTGTGGGGGGGACAGGGCGGCTGCGGGTGGGGGGGACAGGGTACTGGGGTGTGGGGGGGACAGGGCGGCTGCGGGTGCGGGGGGACAGGGTACTAAGGTGTGGGGGGACAGGGTACTGGGGTGTGGGGGGACAGGGCGGCTGCGGGTGTGGGGGGGACAGGGCACTGGGGTGTGGGGGGGACAGGGTACTGGGGTGTGGGGGGACAGGGTGGCTGCGGGTGTGGGGGGACAGGGTACTGGGGTGTGGGGGGGAAAGGGTACTGGGGTGTGGGGGGATAGGGTACTGGGATGTGGGGGGACAGGGTACTGGGGTGTGGGGGGGACAGGGTACTGGGGTGTGGGGGGACAGGGCACTGGGGTGTGGGGGGACAGGGCACTGGGGTGTGGGGGGGACAGGGTACTGGGGTGTGGGGGGGACAGGGTACTGGGGTGTGGGGGGGACAGGGCGGCTGTGGGTGGGGGGGACAGGGTACTGAGGTGTGGGGGGGACAGGGCGGCTGCGGGTGTGGGGGGGACAGGGTACTGGGGTGTGGGGGGGACAAGGTACTGGCGTGTGGGGGGACAGGGCACTGGGGTGTGAGGGGGACAGGGTACTGGGGTGTGGGGGGGACAGGGCGGCTGTGGGGGGGGGACAGGGTACTGGGGTGTGGGGGGGACAGGGCGGCTGCGGGTGTGGGGGGGGACAGGGCACTGGGGTGTGGGGGGGACAGGGTACTGGGGTGTGGGGGGACAGGGTGGCTGCGGGTGTGGGGGGACAGGGTACTGGGGTGTGGGGAGACAGGGTACTGGGGGGTGAGGGGGACAGGGTGGCTGCGGGTGTGGGGGGGACAGGTACTGGGGTGTGGGGGGACAGGGTACTGGGGTGTGGGGGGGACAGGGTACTGGGGTGTGGGGGGGACAGGGTACTGGGGTGTGGGGGGACAGGGCGGCTGCGGGTGTGGGGGGACAGGGTACTGGGGTGTGGGGGGGACAGGGTACTGGGGTGTGGGGGGACAGGGCACTGGGGTGTGGGGGGGACAGGGTACTGGGGTGTGGGGGGACAGGGTACTGGGGTGTGGGGGGGACAGGGTACTGGGATGTGGGGGGGACAGGGTGGCTACGGGTGTGGAGGGGACAGGGTACTGGGGTGTGGGGGGACAGGGTACTGGGGTGTGGGGGGACAGGGTGGCTGCGGGTGGGGGGGGACAGGGCACTGGGGTGTGGGGGGGACAGGGTACTGGGGTGCGGTGGTCAGGGACTGGCCTCTCTGGAGAGGGGATGTCTGAGCAGAGACAAAAGGATGCAAGAGGGAGACACGCGGATACCAGAGCCGGGGAGATGCGTCGAGAAAGCCCCAAGCTGGGAGCTGTCCAGGGGGGAGAGATGCAGGGATTTTTGTGGGCTGGGCTGGGCGAACACTTGGAAATTGCAGCAACAGGACAAGGACGATGACCCCAAAAGATGACAATGACAACCACAGGAGCGTGTCTGAGTCTCAGCAGGGGTCTCTTTACACGAGAGGAGGCGGGTGGTCCTGTTTCTTTGGGAGAAACATCGGAGTATCATCGAGTGGGGGCGTTCCGAGCTGTGAGCGTTGTCTCGGCCCGGGCGCGTCTCCGCGTGGATGCACTCACGGCAGGGTCCCAGGTGTGCTTATGTAACAGACGGGCCTGCCAGAACGTGCCGCGGCCGGCGTGCTGAGCACACGTGTGCTCTTTGCGTGGGAACCTGCCGAGCAGAGGAGTCGGTGCCAGTTTCAGCACAGCCTCGCCAGCAGCTGGTTCTCCCACCTCAGAACATGTTCTGCTCCTTTGAAGCTGCACGGTCACGATTCCCTTACCGCCTTTGCTTAGCAAGCCTGGAGAGGTGAAAAATGACATCTAACCCGCTCACGGAAGGGTGACGGAGTGCGTCTTATCACCCTGTTTTATGGGGCTGGAGGGGCTTCATGCAGCACACGGCCTGGAGAGGCGCGTTGGCAGGACCTTGGTTGGGCCCATGTGACGCCACATTTTCACTCTTGACAAATTTGTCAGGATGCATTTAGAATGACCCCGTTTTAAAATTCAGGGTCCTGGTGCCTTCCATCAAACGATAAAAACTTATTTTCGGCCTGACCAGGCTGTGGCACAGTGGATAAAGCATTGGACTGGGATGCAGAGGACCCAGGTTCGAGACCCCGAGGTCGCCAGCTCAAGCGTGGGCTCCTTGGACCCAAGGTCGCTGTCTCGAGCAAGGGGTTACTCAGTCTGCTGAAGGCCCGTGGTCAAGGCACATATGAGAAAGCGATCAATGAACAACTAAGGTGTCACAACGAAAAACTAATGATTGATGCTTCTCATCTCTTCGTTCCTGTCTGTCTATCCCTCTCTCTGACTCTCTCTCTGTCTCTGAAAAAAAACAAAACAAAACCTTATTTGCGGAAGGGAGTGTAGGTCGTTTGGTTGATATCACCTCCGTGGATAGGGAAACTGAGGCCCAAAGAGAAAGGGACCTGCCCGAGGTCAGCCAGTGGTTCAGGGACACGGTTGAGCCGGAGCCCCCAGGCAGCTACCCCTGCCCCCTGGATGTCAGGCCGGGCCACGGGGCCCACATTCCCACAGGCCGTGGCTCTGGGCACTAGGAGTCCGGGGCGGCACCCTGGCCGAGCTGGCTAGCCCCGCGCCCGCACGCATAGCAGGGCAGGCCTTCTGCTGAGTTGGTCACAGAGCTCAGGCTTGACCACAGGACATTTCTGAGATCCCAGGTCTGGCTCAGCAGAAGCCGGCTGCGGGCCCGCGGCGGGTCCGGCCTCACCTGACCGGGAATCACGGCCATGCGGTGCTGAGGGAGTCCACGGAAGGTGTGGGGGGGGAGGGAGCAGGCTGGGCAGCCTCTCCACTCACTCCCTCGCCGGTCGGCCTTCCCCGGGGTGCCGTGCTAACTGGGGTCCGAGCCTGCCACAGACAAGAGGTGGGGACGGAGGAGAGGGACTCAGCTCCCCTTTCACATGCTCTCGGGTTTTCTCAAAGAGGAGCAATTAAAAACGCTCTAGATCATTTATATGGCTTAAAATTTAAAAGGTGTATAAGACTATTTAGTAAAAGGCCTCTGACCTCCGCCTGGCATTTCCTCCTTGGGGCAACCCACGCTGTGAGTTTCCTGAAAATCCAGGCAGATGTTTGATGTGAGCACGAGATGTTTGATTCTTGCACATACAGACACGTACATACATACATACAGGTATATATTACACATATATCTATATAGATATCTATATAGATCTCTCTCTCTCTCTCTGTGTATATATATATATATATATATTTTTTTTTTTTTTTACTCTAAAGGAGACACATCTTTGTTCTCTGAAGGTGGATTTAGCTTCTGGAAAGGTACTTAGTTCTGGTGACTGAGCAGGGGGCCTTTGGGAACACAGGTAAAACGTGAGTGGCAATCGGAAGCAGATGTTCGGTAGATTCCTCCGAAGCCCTCGTGGCCCCTTAAAGGTGGGCATGTCCCCTCTCCCGGCCGAGGACCCCCGTCACCAGTGTGAGGTTCTCACTCACAGACGGGGTGGAGCCGTGCCGCCAGGCTCACCGTTGCCAAGGCCACGTACAGCCCCTGGATCCAGGGGCACTTGACCCCTCTCTGCCTCAGTGTCTTCACCTGTGAAATGGGAATGAAGCCAACCCCCCCCCCCAGGGTCACTGTGAAGACTCATGAGATTGAGAGGGCGACCACGCCCACTGACCGAGCGCTCGGGGACCCCAGGCTGAATGAGGCCGTGGGGAGACTCACAGCGACCCCACCAGCCGTGCACCTGTTCAGCAGCTCACAGGGCGGTTGGTTGCCCGGAGTTCCGGGCCAGCCCATGCCCGCTGTGTACAACGAACAAACCTCTGGACATGCCTTGACTAACTTGCATGTGACAGTGGTCCGGGCGACAGGTCAGATCCCTGAGCACAGAGGGGCATCGGACTGTCTGGTTTAAAGTGACACAGTTTTTGCCGTGACCATTCTGACTTTCTTCACGATGCAAAAACAGGACTGTGTTCTTCATGCAGAGCGCGTGTGTTAAGAGTACTGTCGAATACAAAGAACGTAGATGTGAGACGGAGCTGTGCTGTGGCGCTTTTTTGGGTTGTTCTTTGTTGTTGTTGTTTTCTTTTAACCAGAAGCCTGAAAAACATCCTGGATTCTCGGTAAGTCTGAGACCCATTGCTGCCCGAGCCTCATCATCCTCATCACCATACCTTCAGGCGAAACAGCGAAGCCCTACTGTGCGCGGTCCTGTGAATGAGAGTCAGTCCTTCATGACGTATCAATGTGAGCCCTACTGTGTGCAGCCTCATGAGTGAGAGAGTCAGCTCTTCATGGCCTCTCAGTTGAAGCCTTACTGTGTGCAGACCTGTAAGCAAGGGTCAATCCTTCGTGGTCTATCAGTTGAAGCCCTATTGTGTGCAGGGCTGTGATGGAGTGTATGATGGCCTCTTGAAAACAGACCACTTAAACCCTCATGGCTCAGAAGTGAGCGTCCAATCAACAAAACTCAAGCCAACCCATGGATCAGGGCGGGGCGGGGGCCACTGGGAGTAGCCGGGCCGGAGGGAGGGGGGGCCGAGGGGCAGATCAAAGGGGCAGACCCAGGCCCAGATCCTGCCAGGGGGAAATCAAACCCTGTGCTTTTAACTTGTCAGTTTTACAGGAAAACAAGACCATAAACATGGACTTGTACTAATAAAACCCCAAGATCCCGAGTTGGAAAATGTAGCCGGGAGACTGTGTTCAGTTTTCGGCCCTTGGATCTGAAAGAGGGCCTGGGGAAATGCTAATTCTGAACTTTTCCTACACCCTTCCTGCTTCTGGATCCTGAATGCTGCCTTGAATTCCTTCGCACAATAAATCGAGGGGAAAAATCACGTCACTTCAGCAAAACATAGGCTCGATTTTTCTTGATTAGCGGAAAAGTGTGTGCTATTTAAAAAGACACATCATGTAATTTAAAAAAAAAAAATTTTTTTTTTTTTAGCATTCCTGAGCACACAAAAATAAATAAATAAAAGACAGTCAGGGCATCTGAGCTCGGGCCCGAACCTGGAAAGACGGCGTGTTTGGGGACGGACTTGGGGAAATGGGCGTTGGTCTGCCCGTTAGGACAAGATGTGCATGGTTACAGTTTCATCTGCTTGCGGGCTTTCTCAGGACCCCAAAGCAGAAGGCACCGACTGCCTCCTGGAGCTCGTGGGGAGGAGGAGAGGGGGGCCGCTGGCTTGTGGTTGAGAAGCAGGGTAAAGCCTTAAGGGAGGGTGACCAGGCCCCTGGGGGTCCCTGTCTGTCCCGACGGCTGTCGTCACCGGGTGGGTGTCATCCTCTCGGAGTGTCCAGTGGGTACGGAGGTGGTGGAGACGAAAGCTCTGGCAGGGTCTTTGGGGGTGACAACCATGACAGGCACTTGCCTTCTTGTGCCCCCCCTTTCTTCTCGGGGAGCGAGGGCAGGAAGCCGGGAGGTCGCGCAGGCCCTCTGGAGCCGCCCCTGGCCCGGCCTGCTGCACAGGCGCCCAGCAGGAAGGCCAAGAGCCGGATGCTTGTGTGCAAGAGGCCTGGCCCAGGGCCAAGCCCAAGGGCCAGGGTCCCGCCTGCCCCCGCCGGGGGGAGGGCGGGCCCTGCAGGAGGGCCAGGCTGAGCTGGGGTACCCCGCTTTGGCCCCCTTCTGGGAGAACCCTCAGCCAGTTCTCCCAGGAGGGGGGGGGGAGGGCATCTGGGCTCCTGAAGGGAAGAGGCCGCTGCCAGCCAGACCTCCCTGGGTGGAGGGGGTCGTCAGAGGGGCCTGCTGTGCGGAGAGCTGGGAGGGGTTCGGCTCAGCTTGAAAGGGCAGGGAGTTTGGGATTGCACGAGGTCAGCCGGGCACCACAGCCTGGGAATTCAGGGTCCCTCAGGGTGCCTGGCCCATGGCTTCGGACCCTCCGCTGCTGCGTCTAGAGGCCGTGCTCTGGAGTGGTGGTGGGTGCGTGGACCCTCTGTCTTCCTCTTTCCTGGGAAAACAGGAAGTTGGGGGCAGTGGTTGGGATGGGGATCGGAGGAATTTGTCCCGAGTTCAGAGTTGGGGGGCCCCAGAGAGGCCTAGGGAGAGCCAGACCAGGTAGAAACTGCAGGCCACGGGGCTGGACCGAAGACCCAGGGCCTTGGTGTCCAGGCCGAGCCCATGGCCGGGCCAGGCACCACTGCCACTTGAGTGTTCACTGCCCCCACCCAGGCAGAGGAGGGCGGAGGGGCAGGCGTGTGGTCAGGGTGGGCTCAGATGCTCCCACCCACCCCGCTGGGGCCCCGGGGCGGCCTCCATTCTGGCCGGTTCTGTGGGGACAGACTTTTTCCCCTTCCTGGTGTCAGGGCACGTGGAGGGGATGGAAGGGACCCCAGGCTCAGGCTGGGAGCAGACAGACCTGGTTCTGTTCGTTTACCTGAGCCTCAGTCTCCCTCTGAGGCCCCCTGAGGCCATTTATCCGGCCCCCACCGCACTTCCAGAAGAGGCACCTCTTTCATTGGTGGTCAGTGAGAGGAGCATAGTTCCCATTGAAATACTGGTCAGTTTGTTGATTTAAATTGACTTGTTCTTTATTTTAAATATTGTATTTGTTCCCGTTTTGTTTTTTTACTTTAAAATAAGATATGTGCAGTGTGCATAGGGATTTGTTCATAGCTTTTTTTATAGTCTGGCCCTCCAGTGGTCTGAGGGACAGTGAACTGGCCCCCTGTGTAAAAAGTCTGGGGACCCCTGCTCTGGAGTCTCCCCTCGCGGTGTCTGGGGAAGCGATGAGGTCACAGCCGTGCACACTCCTGGCGCCTGCCCAGCCCCAGGCCCCACTCTCCCTGGCTTCCTCCTGCGTCCTCGCCCATGCACCCCATCTTCCTCCCTGGCCCTGGCCCCCCTCTCTGCTCCCCTTCCTCGCAGGGCACGAGAAGCAACCGGCTGGCTCTGCGTTTCTATTTCTGCACCTTCCGCTTCCTGGCCCCGTGGCCCACCAGCCGCTGAGGAAAGTCCTGGAATCCGCAAGGCCAGCTGGTCCTGGGCAGGATGCGGGGGCCTCAGATTTCTTCCTCCCAGCAGCTCCTCGGGCTTCAGGGGAGGCCTGAGGGGTGCGGGCGTGAACGAGGGAGGGGTGAACACCATGCCCCCCCCCACACACAGCCCACGAGGCAGGCCCAAGCAGCAGCATGGCTTTCAGATGTGACTGATGTGACTGTGCATCTTGAATGACGTACCCAGATCCACAGAGCTAAGAAACAGCCCAAAATTCAAACCCAGACGGCTGAGCACAGAGGTCTGTGCTTCTGTCTACCCTCTTGAATAAGTGGATGATTGTGTGTGCGTGTGCGTGTGCGTGCGAGTGCGTGTGCATGTGCGTGAACACAGGAGGTGTGGGGGGGTGACAGGCTGGAGTCACAACAGCATGAGGAAGGAGGCCTGAGTGAGGGCAGGAGGTGCCAGCCTGGGCCTTGTGCAGCCCGGAGGGCTCCTCGGCTCAGCTGTGTTTCCTGAGCACCTACTATGCCCAGGCTCAGCAGTGAGGAGGCTTCCTCTGGCCCCACACAGGGAACGCACCGCAGAGCCAGCAGAAGTCCGAATTGCTTCAGAAAAGCACAGCATCCCTGCTTCCAGGTGTGCATGCATGACCCCCCAGGTGGTGGGGGACTGCTTTAGAGGCCAGGTAAGCCCCTGCAGGTGTTGGGGGGATGTTGCTCCACTTTGTTTTAAGCCAGGGGTCCCCAAACTACGGCCCGCGGGCCGCATGCAGCCCCCTGAGGCCATTTATTCGGCCCCCGTCATGCTTCCGGAAGAGGCACCTCTTTCATTGGTGGTCAGTGAGAGGAGCACATTGACCATCTCATTAGCCAAAAGCAGGCCCATAGTTCCCATTGAAATACTGGTCAATTTGTTGATTTAAATTTACTTGTTCTTTATTTTAAATATTGTATTTGTTCTTGTTTTGTTTTTTTACTTTAAAATAAGATATGTGCAGTGTGCATAGGGATTTGTTCATAGTTTTTTTATAGTCCGGCCCTCCAATGGTCTGAGGGACAGTGAACTGGCCCCCTGTGTAAAAAGTTTGGGGACCCCTGTTTTAAGCGGAGCACTGTGAGTTCCAGGGCACGCCGGGCTTCGAGCCAAAAAGGATCTGACTTTGCAGAGTCCTGTCCCCTCCCTGGGCCTCCAGGTTGTCACTCAGAGGAACTGAGGGCTGCCCACAGGGGCCACACAGGTGGGATAGGTGTGGCTGAGCAGGCGTCCTGCTGTCCTGCTGTCCTGCCGACTGTCCCTACTTGGAGGGCTAGAGGTCCGCTCTCTCTCCCCACCTGCTCCCCACATGGGGCTCTGAATTACTTTTTTCTGCATCTGAATTTGATTGAATCATAGCTTTCATTTGTTAACAGATTAATTTCTTCTTAAAGTAGCTTTGTGACGTTATGTAAAAATGACCCACGCTCATTGTATAGAGCACCAGAAAAAAGTACAAAGACCTTAAAATGCCACCCCAGAAATAATCCTTTAAAAAATTTCCCCTCCGACCCATCTCGTCTTCCTGGAGGGTGGAAGCCCGGAAGCACACCCAGACAGACACTGGCTACTGAAATCGGGGTGTTCTAGCCATAGCCTGTTTCTCCCCCACAGAAATACGGGCGTCGACACAAGTCCATAAACAAAGATCGGCACCATCGTTTCAACTGCCACATCACGTCCGTCGTGCGGCTGACCCGTAATTCTGTGAATAGTGTCCTTGTTGACAGGTGTGGACGTTGTCTCGCATTATAAACACCCCTGTGCGGACACCCTTGGGCATGCACCCTTTTACATCTGGGTGAATTAACCGTAAGGTCATTCCTGGAGGTGGGGGTTTCTGGGTTCAAGTGTTTACACACTCTGCATCTTGATGCCTGTGTGAAGTGCCACAGATCCAATACCATTCCCTTCAAAGTGCAAGGGCTTTCCCCCCACAGGAATGGAAAGGCCAATCCTCAAATTCATCTGAGTTGAAAGAGGGCCTCACAGAGCCAGAACAATCATCTTGACAAAGAAGAATAACTTGGAGAATGCACACCTCCTAACTTCAAACATTACTACAAAGCTACAGTCATTAAAACAGTATGGCAGTGGCCCTGGCCAGATGGCTCAGTGGTGGAGCGTCGGCCTGGCGTGCAGAAGTCCCGGGTTCGATTCACGGCCGGGGCACACAGGAGAGGCGCCCATCTGCTTCTCCACCCCTCCCCCTCTCCTTCCTCTCTGTCTCTCTCTTCCCCTCCCGCAGCTGAGGCTCCATTGGAGCAAAGATGGCCCAGGTGCTGGGGATGGCTCCTTGGCCTCTGCCCCAGGCGCTAGAGTGGCTCTGGTCGCAACAGAGCGATGCCCCGGAGGGGCAGAGCATCGCCCCCTGGTGGGCAGAGCGTCGCCCCTGGTGGGCGTGCCAGGTGGATCCCGGTCGGGCGCATGCGGGAGTCTGTCTGACTGTCTCTCCCTGTTTCTGGCTTCGGAAAAATACAGAAAAAAAACACAAAAATTAAAAAAGAAACAAAAAAACAGCATGGCAGTGTCATACAGATAGACCATCAGACCAGTGGAATAAAATAGAGAACCCAGAAGGAAACCCTCACCTCTCTGCCCAGTTGACTTTCAACAAGGGTGCCAACACCATTCAATGGGGGGAAAGAACAGTGTTTCCAACAAATGGTTCTGGGGAAATTGGATCTCCACATTAAAAAAAAAAAGAAGAAAAAGAATGCAGTTGGACCCTTACCTTGCGCCAAGTACAAAATTAACTCGTTTAGATCAAAGGCCTATACTTACAAGCTAACACTGTACAACTCTTTAGAAGAAAACATTGGGGGGGGGGAAATCTCTATGACGTTGGCTTTTGTAACCATTTCATGGATACAACACCAGAAGTACAGGCAGCGGAAGAAACCACACAGGGAAATGAGATTTTAAGAATTTTTGTGCAACAAAAGACCCTAAGAAGAAAACAAAAAGGAACAGTCTATGGAATGAGAGAACATATTTGCAAAGCATGTGTCTGACAAGAACGTAATATCCAGAATATGTATATAAAGAACCCCCCACCATTCAACAACACAAAACAAGCAACCCAGTCCCAAAACGGGCAAAAGGAGACGAGCAGTCACTTCTCCGTGGAGGATGTGCCAGCGGCCCGCAGCACACGAGAAAACACTCATCACAGCCACGTCATTATCAAAATCACAGTGAGATACCACCTCACACCCTCTAGGACAGGTGTTATTTTTAAGAAGATATATTGGGAGATCCGCCCTTGCTGGTGAGAAGGTGGAGAAACTGGAACCCTTGTTGGCACTGCTGGGGGGGGAGTGCAAAACGGTGCAGCTTGTATGGAAAGTGGTTATCCGCCCTAGGACTCTACCTCAAACAGCTGAAAGCAGGGACTCCCGCCAGGCATCTGCACACCGCGTTCACAGCAGCGCTGTTCTCAAAGGGTAAGAGGCGAGAGCAATCCAATGCCTGTCATGAACGAATGGCTAAACAAGATGGGGTCCACCTGTACCATGAAACATTACTCTGTCATAAAATGAAATTAAATTCCGGGCCCTGGCTGGTGAGCTCCGTCGGTTAGAGCGTTGTCCGCAAAACAACAAGGTTGCGGGTTTGATCCGCGGTCAGGGCACACACGTGGGAAGTGACCAATGAATGTACGGCTGAGTGAAAAAAACAGATGAATGTTTCCCTCTCTCCTTTCCCCCCACTCTGTCTTTCTTTCTAAAAAGCAATCAATAAATAAAAAATAAAAAGCCCTGGCCAGATAGCTTGGTTGGTTGGAGTGTTGTCCCAAAGCACAGAGGTTGTGGGTTCGATCCCCGGTCAGGGCACATACAGGATGTTCCTGTCTCTCTGCTTCTCTCTCCTTGGCTCTCTCTAAAAACAAACAAACAAACAAACAAATAAATAAAAATTCTGACATCAGCTACAAGAAGAACAAACCTTGAAGACATTATGCTAAGTACAATAAGCCAGACACAGGGCAAATATTATATGATTCCACTTTAAAAAATTTTTTTTCCCATTGCTTTGAGAGAGAGAAAGGGGGAGCAAGGGGTAGAGAGAGAGAGGAGCATCAATTTGTTGCTCCACTTAGTTGTTCCATAGTTGTGTGCTCATTTGGTTGCTTTTCTGTATGTGCCTTGACTGGGGGTGGAACCCGCGACCTCAGTGCACCAGGAGAATGCTCTATCCACCGAGCCAACCCAGCCAGAGCTCGTATGATCCCAGGTATATGAGGTGCCTGAGCTCGTATGATCCCATGTATGTGAGGTGCCTGGAACCGGCAACTTCATAGGCAGAAAGTAGATGAGAGGTTGCCGGGTGGGGGCAGGGGGGGAGGAGGAAAGAGAGAGTGTTGTTTTGTGGGCGCAAACGTTCTAGCTGGGAAGGTGTGGGTAGAGAAAGTCTGGGTCTAGCTAGCGTCAGTGATTACACAATATTTAATGCCACCGAATTGTACATGTACAACTGGTTAAAATACTAGACATTATCGCACGTGCATTTTACCACAATAACAGATAGGGGTCGATCGTTCTGCGGATGGAGCAACGTGTGCGTAGACTTGCACGGGAGCACACGCAGGTGTTCCTGCTTGTCCACACACAGGCAGGCGGGCCCACGGGGCCCCCACAGCACGCGCAAGTGCAGACAAGCCACAGGCCCGAGAGCCCCTGCCCAGAGACATCTGCTCCCCGGGGTACGCAGGGACAGGTGTGCAAGCTCCACTGACAGGTGCCCCAGCGGGTGACAGGTGCCCCAGCGTGTGACAGGTGCCCAGGTCCGAGAGCCCGCCCAGGCGCACACAGACCGCCGTGCGCGCGCACTCACGGTCTTTGGGCTCACATTCGGGATGCGATGCCCGTGATAACCCAGACAGGTGCGTAAGCAGATGCACAACCAGGCCGGCAAATACACCCCTTCCCCCACGCACACGCATGTACACACTCTCACCACACCCGCATGCACACCCTCTTCCCCCCCCCCCCCCAAAGCAACCCCCCGCGGTGAATAGTTTCCGCGTCCTCACCGGTTGGGACTCGCCTAATTGATGCCGAGGAAAGGGAGCCGTCAGCAGCTGCGGGCCCATGCCAGCTCGAGGGTGGGTGCCCTCCAGCACTGCGGCTGCCTGGTAACCGCAGCCAGGCCCGGCCTCAGGAATGCAGGCCAGTGGGAGGGAGGAGGGAAAAAATGTGTTTACCCCATAATTTAAACATCTCAGTGTGGTACCCAGGCGCAGCCTGGCCCTGCCTGGGCCCAGCCCTCTGTGGGCACGGGAAGGGAAGGGCGAATGGGACTGGCCAGCCAGTGGGCCCCCCAGGCCTGACGGGTCCCTAGGGCAGTGTGCGCCCTGCACCGCCCCGCCCCTACCACCGGGGCCATTGCCTCCACCATTCCAGCGCGAGGGCAAAGAGGGCCTCACCACACCCCCACTTTGGCCCCGCAGAAGCCCTGTGGGCCGCGGCCCCCAATCCTGCTCCTCCGGCCCCTCTAACCACCACACCCGGGTGCTGTCCCCGGCTGGCCCACACCGCAGCCCTGGGCCGCGCGCCTCCCCCAGCTCTCCAGACCTCCAGGCCTTGACCATCCTCACCTGGACTTACCCCTCCTCTCCTCCTCCCTGCCTGCCCACTCCCAGTAATGTGGTCGTTGTTTCCATCACTCACGGTTGTTCTAAGCCAGGGATCCCCAAACTTTTTACACAGGGGGCCAGTTCACTGTCCCTCAGACCATTGGAGGGCCGGACTATAAAAAAAAACTATGAACAAATCCCTATGCACACTGCACATATCTTATTTTGAAGTAAAAAAACAAAACAGGAACAAATATAACATTTAAAATAAAGAACAAGTAAATTTAAATCAACAAACTGACCAGTATTTCAATGGGAACTATGCTCCTCTCACTGACCACCAATGAAAGAGGTGCCCCTTCCGGAAGTGCGGGGTGGGGGCCGGATAAATGGCCTCAGGGGGCCGCATGCAGCCCGCGGGTGGTAGTTTGGGGACCCCTGCTCTAAGCAGACCTGGGAATGGGGGCAGCCCGCTGGACATGACTGGCATCCCGAGGAGGGACCCCGCGGAGGGACCCCAAGGCAGCCAAACCCACACCACCAGGCAGCGTGGGGCCCCCTCTGCAGCCACTCGGGCCGCGCGGATGAGTTCAACGCTGAGCGGAGGAGCAACGTCCCTGGGCCGTGCAACGGACCCTTGTCGCTGCCCGGAGGAGCAATGTCCCGTCCCTGGGCCGTGCAACGGGACCTTGTCGCCGCCCGGGTTTTCACGCCCCGCCAGGGTTTCCCGTTGCTCGCGCCTTGGCCACGCAGCCATGGAGGTCCGCCTCTCCCCGCGAGGCTGCACCCGTCTCTCCCCGGGGACGCTCGCCTTTCTGGAAGTTTCTCTTGAACACGCCACCTTGCTCCCTTCCCCAGCGCCTCTGTCCAGAGTGTCCCCACGGTCCCCTCCGCCTTTAGCTCCAGCTCGTGGCACCAGCCTCCCCTCGGTCCCCGCCAGACAAGTCTCCTCACGGCCGCCTTGCCGAACACCGCGCGCCCTGCCCAGCCCTCTGCAGGACTCCTCGCTGCCGCCATCTTATATCGAGGCGCATTTTAAATTTAACGTCCGGTTAGTAGGGTCTTTCTCCCGTGCTGGATGTGCAGTCCATCGGGGAAGGGACCGTGTCTGTTGTCCGTCACCCCCTTACTCCTAGAGTCCGGCATGTGGCAGGTGGTCAGTAAATGGCCGTCACCTGCACGGAGGAATGGGCAGGGGGCCACGCCAGGCTCAGGGGTGGGGACAGTCACACGCTGTTATGTATATTATATAGGCTCTCTGTAGTGGCTTTTCACCCTTCTCAAAATACCGTGAGTGCAGGGTGGCCACGTCTGAGGGTCTGAGGAAGCAAGTTTCCGTGTTGGGTGGTCTCAGCCTCCTCCCTGTCTTGTCGGGGATCAGGTAGATCCCCCCCGCCCCACACCCCTCTCCAGCCCCAGGTCACAGCCTGCAGCACGGCCCATCAGCCTGCTCCTCCAGCCTGCTGCTCAGGGCCCGCCCTGGTCGGTCCTCGTCTGTCCTGCACTTGGATTAGGCGTTCGCGTTCCTCCAGGGATCTCGGCCCTTGCCCACGCCACCCCTCCCACGGGGAGGGCCCTGGTCAGGATGTCAGTATGCAAGTCCCTCCCCCTCCAGCTCCTGCGTGGGGGCCGCGGGACCCCCCAGAGCGCGTGGCCAAGGCACAGAGGAGGCAGTAATCCACCTGCCGCGCCCCCTGCCGTGACCGAGCGCCCGGAGGGCCAGTGCGCACCGCAGGTGACAAGGGGCAGGAGGTGGGGACCCTCTGCGGCTGCTTGGGAAGATGACGTCGGCAGGTGTCTGGACAGGTGTTTCCGAGAGTTGCCGCTTTGCTCCCTGCACACCTTGGCGTTCGAGAACGAGCTTTGTGGGCTCCCCTTTTGGGGGCTTTCCTGGAACAAAAGAGGCGCCTTCTCAGCCAAGTGGGTGTCCTTGGGCCTGAAGACCGGGGGACGGGCTCCGTTAAGTGGGGGCAGTGTTGGAGGAAGGAGCAGGGTCACTGAGCAAAGTCAGAGAGGGATTTAGGGGCCAGCGGGGCCAGCGGCCCCCCTGCGGCACCTTCCGGGAGGGGACTTGGGGTGCACAGGGGTCTCTGCCTGCCTGCATCCTTCTGTCCATTCCTGGGGCCCAGCCCCACCCGATGGTTCTGTCCCTGAGGCCAGGGCCCTGACTACCTGGAGCCCCGTTCTCTGTGGCAATTGGAAGGCTGGGGTGCCACTGTTGGTGACAGAGGTTAGCAGAGGAGGGGGGTGGGCCCCCAGCCTTCTTCCCCACTCCCACAAGACCCCTCTGTCTTCCCTTTCCTCCTCCACTCCAGCCCGTGCGAGCATGAGAGTCTGGTGGGCACGCAGCCCTTCCTCCTGCCTGATGACACGCAGACAAACATCCCTGCCCCTTGGAGCGTCTAGCCCAGAGGAGGGACCCTCAGGAGAAGGAGGATGGAGCAAATAACGTGATTACAAATTGGACCGGCTTCCATGCGTACTGCTGGACTTCTCAGAGCTCCACGGACCCTTGTGGAGAATGCTCTATGGAGGGGTTCAGGGACCCGGACCTGCAGCTCAGGTGCCTGGTTGGCAGAGGGGCGGGCCTGTCCTGCTCTGAGCAGCAGGGCCCTGGGTAGGAGGGAGGTGGCAGGACTCCGCTCCGACCCTGCTCCCAGGGGCTGCTCAGCAGAGGCACAGACTCTTGATCTGGGGCAAGAAGCCACCAGGATCAAGTCAGAGCCCCGGGGACTCTGCTCGTTCCCACACTCCCCTCCCCCGGCCCCCCGGCCCCCCGGTCCCTGGCCCCGTGGCCCTCTGGGGGACGGGAGCGCCAGCAGGCTCCTTTCCCAGGCCCAGGGAAGGGCAGCAGCTGTGGGCGGGCCCTGTGGTGTGGACAGCTGGCTCCGGTTTGGGCAGGGGACGGGGCAGCCAGAGCAGGATGGAGGGACAGGCAGCCCGAGGAATTCCGGCCAGGCTCCCCTGCCCACAGACGTCCCAGGCCTCCACGGACCATGGAAGTCCACACTCATTCCGTGGCACGGGCACCAGCCCCTCGAGCCCCTCCCTGCTTTTAGGTCCTCCAGTGAGCCATGTGCCCCCGCTGCCCCAGGGCCTTTACACGGCGTTTTCTGTCCCCAGGCTACTTAGCTGCCTCCGCTTTTGCACCTCGCTGTCCCCCCCCCTTCAGGCCACTCCCAGACTCAGATCAGACTGGGCCCGCGACCAGCTCCCACGCTCCTCTTTGGAGCCCTAGAACTCTAGCTTTGTCTGAACCTCCCACTGACAGGCTCCAGGCTCCACATACAAACTGTCCCACCCAGCCTGGTACCCACATTAGTGGGGCAGCCAGGTCCCAGACACTCAGCAATAACAGGAGGGCACAGAGCCCCCCCCCCCAGGAGTCCAATTATCTCCTTCCACAGAGCCTGGGACACCCTCAACTTTGCCTGTCCCCTCTTTCCTCCAGAAAGCCACCTGACTGCCTATCAGTACTGGGGGCCTGGGCCACCAGGCGTGAACCTACTGCAGTCTCAATAGCAAGTTGGGGTCAGCTAGCTGCTCTCCGGACCATAGACACTACATTCCTGTCACCTCCAGGAGGTGCCAAGGTTTGGGAACCGATGAACGTGGAAGGGTCCGGGCATCAGTCTGAGGCTGCAGGGGTTGGTAGAAGCCGCCCTCCCTGCATCCCTGTTGGCGTAAACATGTCGGTCTGTCTCCCTCACCCGCCCAGAGACCTCCACAGCACGCGTGGGGCCTCGGGGGACCTTGCACTGCCGAGACGGAACGGTGCACGCTTCTCGGGCACGCGGAGGAGGCTGGCGAAACCAGACGAGCCACGACAGACGGTGGAAATGCCAGCCTGGGCGCTGGCGGAGCCAGGGCTGGCAAAGAGAGAGAGACCGCTGGGCCAGGGGAGGGTGGACGGAGCGCGTTTGCCTGTGGGCTCGGGTGCGACTCTGTTCTACAGGTGTGGGAAGAGAGGCACGGAAGAGGGGTGGAGAACTTGCCTGGGGTCACCCAGCATGTGAATAGGGACCATTCCTTAGTGTCTCCTGGTGCCAGGGTCATCCATGCCACAGGCTGGTGGTCTGCCTGCTACCTCCCCCCCCCCAACTTCCCATTGGAATTAACTGACTTCTTGTTTTAAATACAGGTACAATTTATATACTGTGAAAGCCCTGGACCTTACGTGACAACTCAAGGGCTTCTTCCAGCTCTGTCCCCACTGCCCGAGACAGAAAATGTGTCCATCGGCCCAGGACGTTCCCTCAGGCGCCTTCCTCCTCGGGGGCTTTGCTGCTCTTGAACTTTGAACAGAATGATGTGGCAGCTTCTCATCTGTGTCTGACTCCTTTTGCTCCACGCCATGTTTCGGGGATTCCTCAATGCCGGCGCGGGCATCTACGGTTTGTCCTTTCTCACTGCTGAGTGATACTCTGTTGCGTGGACATACCACAGTTGGCCGTGGGTAAGCCTGTAAGTGACTCTGGTTTGGGGATGTGGGGAATGCAGTTTCTGAGAATCTCCATGAAGACACCCACCCATTCTGGGGGAACCCAGGTGAAGGTCCAGCATTCTGGGAGGGCCAGACTTGGTGTTAATTAGCACGTGATGGGGAGCCCCTGGGTCCCTCCCCGGTGCCCCTAGACACCTGGGCCCGCCTCGCTATCCCTGCACAGATCTTGAGCTCCAGCCCACATGGGCTTCCTGATGTCTCCCACCTGCTGGTCTAGATCAGCCAGTTAGTTTTACAAGGTGTTCCACTGGGACCCAGCTCCACGTGTGAGCGTAGGGGGAGGTGCATGTGAAGAAGCACTCCTAAGACATCCCTGCAACCACACTTCCCTTCTGCCCCCCCCCCAGCTAGGGACACCTGCCCAGCCACGCCACGGCCTGGGGTATGCCCAAATCCCAGCCCCACCCCATAGACTATGCTTGGTTGCCCGTGAGTGTTTGCTGCCCTTTCAAATCAATTTAATAAGGAGCCCAGGACAGCTCACCTTCAAAGCCCCCTCCTCCAAAGACGTCCTGTTCACTCCATCTCAGGAGACGGTGGCGTGAGTTTTGCGGATTAATAAGCAGGGTTGCTGCAGCTGAGCGCACGAAGCTTCCATCGGGATGCTTTGTGCGGCCCCCCGAACGCCCACCGCTGGACCAAGACTCCGGCCCCCCAACAATGCCCGCCCAGCCTGGGTGGCACTGCGTGATCCCGCTTGAAAAGGCCTTTCGCCGGGGCTGCCTTTCCAGAGGGGGACAATTGGCAGGAGGCCGGGAGCTCATTCATGCAGAACAACAGTGGAAAGTGCACGGAGCCAGCGTCAGGAGTGGGCAGCGCCCAGAGCCAGGGGCCCACCGGGGCTGCGGGAGGCCAGTCGCTAGGCAACCGGGCCCCCAGGCATCTCCCAGAGGCCTCTGGGAGTTCCCTTGACGATCCTGCCCTGGCCCTGCTCGGGCCCCAAGGTGGAGAACCTGGGTGCTCACGGCCCTGCTCCTCGTGTCCTTGCCCACGCAGCCCCAATGGGCTGGGAGACAAGGCTCAGCCATGGAGACCCTCTGGGTCTCCTTCCACGATGGGCTGTACGGGATACTCCCAGCATCCTTTGCTGCTCTGATAGTCCCCGAGGGTCCATTCCTTGGAGCATCCTTTCCTCCCAGCATCCTTTGCTGCTCTACTCCCAGCATCCTTTGCTGCTCTACTCCCAGCATCCTTTGCTGCTCTGACAGTCCCTGAGGGTCCATTCCTCGGAGATGGACTTCCACGTGCCTCTCACCCTCTGCTTCCTGAGTGTCCTCCCACACCCCAACCTTGAGCGTCCCCACGTGGAGGCCCCACCTCCGATGTTCTCAGCAGGCCCCGCAGCCTGAGGAATGCTAAGCTGCAGCTGAGGAACTCTCCTCCTGTTGGCTTCCATCTTGCTTCCTGCCTCCCGTTGAAGCGGGTTTGACCCCCAGCACAGAAGGAGGTGGAGGGGCCAGGAAGACCGGCTTGAGGCCCTGGGTCTGGGCATGCCTGGACCTCTCTCTCGAGCCAGGAGCCGGGTGCTTGAATTGGGGCGGGGCAGCTTAGTGAGTAATCTCTGCCTACACACTGCTCCCACCCCGCGCTGAATTCCCGATAACCCCACGTCCCACCCCTCTCTGGGGGAGTTAGCTTGAGCATGAGACCCCTGGAGATGCTTGAAGCCTTTGGCTGACCAGAGTGCATCCTGCTGATGGCAGCCATCACCTTCCCTCTGTCCAGACCCTGGTCTGGGTCACTTGTCGCACCGGCTGCGAACACCAGGTTCCCACGCCCCCTCCGTCCTGTCCCTCCTCGGCCCCCTCTCCTGACCCGCGCCCCCTCCCTCCCTCTCTCCACCCTCTCACACTCTGAGCCCGCTGCCCTCAGCCTGCACACATCCCAAGTCCCAGGCTCCAACCTTGGTCCCCCGACCGGACCCCCGGCCTTGCTCCTTCTGGCCTCAGGCACGTCCCCATCCCGTTCCTCGGTGCTGGGGGAGGGCTGTGGCTACAGGGAGCTCCACGCCATGCTCTTCCCACTTTCTCACGGGAGGAGCTGGTGCTCCTGAGCAGGGCTCCCGGGTCTCGGGGCCAGCAGGAGCCGAGAGGCTCAGCCCAGCCCGGCCGCAGCTTCGTGTGCCTCTGTCTGGCTTCGGGCAGACACCTTCCCTCCAGCCTCAGCCTCCTCGTTGGAGAGCGGACTGCCACATGCCCAGCTCTGTCCCGAGCCCACTAGCTGGAGGGGGCAGGGCCCGCGTCCCCCACCCTCTGCCAGCAGCCCGGGAATTCACGGAGCATCCCGTGGAATTCACGGAGTGGAGACCTGGCGGGGGTTGGGGGCAGGGAGAGGAGAGGATGCCTCCCACCCTCGCGCGAGGTCCCACGTGCCGATGACTCAGTTTGCAGGAACTCGGGGAGTGGGCTGTTAACCCTGCCCAGGATTGAAAATGAAGTGATCCAAACATTACAATTGCACACGTTCAGTTTTTAAAAACGTGTGAGAGCCGTATGTGTTGGAAGCTCACTGCTTCCTAGTTACTTCCTGCCACCCGGGCAGGAAGGTGGTCTGTGGAATCTACACGCGGGAGTACAGCATGACGGCTGCCACGTGTCCTCCCCGCCCCTTGCGAGGCGGCTCGGCTGTGGGCTCTGCACTCGGCTGTCGCGGGAGTGTTTACACCAGGGGAATTGGCCCACGCTGACTGATTGCTTTGTTGACCGCCCAGATGGTAAGAAGGTGCTGCAGAAAATGTCAGCGCGGGTTCACCTTCCCGGTGTGTCATTCTGGAGCGGCTCGACTGTGCGCAGCGCGGAAAGGAAAGCGGGAGTGGACTCTTACCATCGGGGCGTCAAACGTTGGCACCCCACCCAGCAACGGGGTATCCCCACTCTTGATGAGTGAGTCCCGTTGCCCACTCCAGGGCATAAGGTGGTTTGCTCATGGTTCTTCTAAACCCTTCGTGTTTGTGTCTGGACTCCAGCAGGAACGGATTTGTGCGTGCGGTGGGGAGGAATCCAGGCACCCTTCTCCCTGAGGGAGTAACGCCCCATCGGCCCCAGCACCCCACAGAAGAGACTGTGGCGACACCTTCGGCCCAGCACAGGACCCTGTGTGCGGGGGTCTCCGCTCCCTGGGCGAGGGGTGGGGTTGGGTGAGGCTGCCCGGGTCTCCTTCCCGCCAAGCCACCAGTGCCCTCTCCTGGTCCTCAATGTCCGCCATCAGCCCCCTGCTTCAGCTCTTCACGAGGGCTTGACCGTGCTTGGCCCTTTGCTATTTTCCCATGAGTTTTGGAATCTGCTCGTCCATGTCCAAGGAGAGAGACTTTGCCAGGAAACCGCGGGGCTGAAGCAAAGCACATCCAGGCGGAAGAATCGGTCTCACTCCGTCATTTCTCCGCTCACACAGCGCCTCCTTAGTTCAGGACACCGGAATGAGCCGAGTGGCCCACGTCACGGGACAACTCCGGGAGGTGAGGCGTGGGCGGGGGCCCCAGGTCGACTCATACTTCACCGCTGAGGAACTCGAGCCCTCGAGAGGAAAGTCGTGCACCCAGAGTCCGTGCAGAGCAAAGGCAAACCCGGGTTGCCTCTCTGGGGAGAAAGATGGTTCATTCCCTTGTTCATTCATTCCTCATTCCACGAGGATGACGGGCACCTCCTGTGTGCAGGCACCGTGCTGAGTGCCCGACCCTTGTCCCGCCAGACCCTTGCCCCGGACCCTCCACGCCTGCCCAGGTTGCCCACAGGGTAGAAAGGAGTTCACAAGATGGAGAGAGGGGGCACTTTCCGGGACGAGAGAACAGCACATGCAAATGCCCGGGGTTCTGAGAGTTCCCGGTGTGCTCCGGGACCACAGTGAGTCCTTGTCACCAAGCAGAGGACGGCGGAGACCAGGGTGGTAGAAGGTCCGATCCAGGAAAGGAGCTGGGCGCCATCCTGGTGATGCCAGGAGGGGGCGGGGGTACTGCCGAAGACCCCAAGGAGAGATGTGAGACTGGATACGGCTGGAGAAAGAGGACCAGTCCTGTCCTGTCAGAGGGGACAAGGGGCTGTGGGAGAGTGACCATGGAGCTAGAGAGTGGGGGTGAAGAGGCAAACAGGCTGACCAGGGGTCTTGAGGGCCAGGCATAGAGCATGTGGACCAGGTGGCCAGAGGGAGCCGGACTGTGTGGTAGGAACCTGGACACTGAAGCTGGTCAGCACAGAGGGCGATGTGGGTGGGTGGGGCTGGGTCAGTGATTCCCCGCACACACTGCCCGCCCACTATGACCAGACATGCTCAGGAAGCCTTCCCTGAGTGAATGAGTGAGTGAGTGAGACTCACCATTCACCAACATGGAGTCTCGTGTGTTCCCAGAGCCCTTTCTCTTGCTTCGTGTGTTCCCTCGATAGCCCTGAGGAGAGGCAGGAGGCTTCCCCACTCTGGGGACCCGTCCCCTCCCCGCCCCATCCCACATGGCTACAACAAAGAGAGAGTTTTCTTAGTGGGGCGATCCTGCCAAACAGGGGTGCAGAGGCAGGGCCTGGGCATCTCAGCTGCTCTGCGGACAAGACTGGACCGAGGTGAACTCCGGCCCGGAAACCCCATGCCCTCTGCCCACCACACGCCTGTTACAGCCCTGCAGATGGGAGCCCAGAGAGAGGCAGAGCCCGCCCGGGTGCCCGCCCGCCTCCCGCCGCCCAGAGAGAGGCAGAGCCCGCCCGGGTGCCCGCCCGCCTCCCGCCGCCCAGAGAGAGGCAGAGCCCGCCCGGGTGCCCGCCCGCCTCCCCGGGTGCCCGCCCACCTCCTGCTGCCCAGAGAGAGGCAGAGCTCGCCCGGGTGCCCGCCCGCCTCCCGTCGCCCAGAGAGAGGCAGAGCCCGCCTCCTGTCGCCCAGAGAGAGGCAGAGCCCGCCCGGGTGCCCGCCCGCCTCCCGCCGCCCAGCGAGAGGCAGAGCCCGCCTGGGTGCCAGCCCGCCTCCCCGGGTGCCCGCCCACCTCCCGCCGCCCAGAGAGAGGCAGAGCCCGCCCGGGTGCCCGCCCGCCTCCCGCTGCCCAGAGAGAGGCAGAGCCCGCCCGGGTGCCAGCCCGCCTCCCGCCCTCTGGGCAGGAAGGGGGGAAAACTCGAACCTTTCCTGGTGGAAACAGGCCTGTTTCGGCTTTGACGCCAGGGCGTCCGTGTGCCTTCACCGACACAGAGAAAGACATGCGAGCCACGCAGGTCGGCCCGAGGGGTCCCGAGAGGGCCCCCAAATACAGTGGCCACGAACTTTGCTTGGGGACCCCTCAGAGCACTGGCTGGGCAGCTGCTCTCAGGCCCAAAGGCAGGAGGGGAGGGGATGCAGGAAGCCCTGGGCACAGACCCGCGGTCCTGGCAACCCAGGGAGGATCGCTAGGCTTTCCTGTGCCTCAGTTTCCCATCTGCCACCCAGAATCTGCAGGCCACCCACCTCTCTGGGGTGGTGGTCTTCATGGGACAGCTGGGATGACATGGGAAACCCCTTCCTCAGTGCCCGGCTTGCATAAGCACTTGATGGACAGCAGCTTATTGCTTGAGTGCTAAGACTCAGCTCTGCACAGAACGCCCCGTCCTAGCCCAGCCCACCGGCCTCTCTGCAGAGGGCAGACTGGAAGCCTCCACTGGGCTCAGCGGGCGCCGTACCCCAGACAGCATCTCGGAGGTTAAGCTGACTCGCCTGGCCCTGGAGGAGCCGCTGTCCGACAGTCTGACCCCTCTGGGGCCTGTCCCCACAGCCCGGGTGCAGCTGCAGGTGGCCTGTGGGAGGGGCCTGGGCCCCCCACCCAACGAGGGCTTCTGCTGTCACTCTGCGGCCCCCAAGCTGTCTGCCCAGTGGAGTCCTTCCTTTCCACAGTGGGAACACAGGCCTCCGGTCACTCAGCCCTCCCAGCAGGCAGGTCGGGAAGTGTCACTTCTCCTGGGTATTGGAAAGTTGGGGTCACACACTGGGCTCTTCCCTCTGAGCAGTATTCATCGTCTTCCTCAAGGGGGGCTGTGGGTCCGCGGGGTGCTGACAGAGCCCAGCGTGGACAGGGACTCGCACCCCTCCCCCCGAGGCCCAGGCCCGCACCTCCTTGCCGTAAAGTGGATCCCCTGGTCCGACGCGACGGCCCAGGGGTTGCAGGCCGGTGGGTCAAACACCTGGTCAGCCCTCGGCGGTGATGTTGACGGAAGCCCGGGCACCAGAAGGGTGGCCGCCCTGAGCACGTGTCCACGCCCATCGGAAGGTGCTCCGGTCCATCTCGGCAGAGCGGAGAGAGCGGCTGCCCGGCCGGCCGATGGAGGTCCCTTGCAGGGCTGCGGTGGCCATGCTGGGTGGGCCAGACGTCAGCCTGTGGCTGTTTCCAGCCCCTGAGGTGTGGTGTCATCATCCGCTGCAGCATAACCGGCCGTATCCCGACGGGCACACGACCCAGCTCGGCTCAGCTGCGAGGGGCCCGGGAGAGCTGGGGCCAGAGGCCAAGGCTGCCCACTGGCACGCAGAGCCCGCAGGCTTCGAGACGGACCGCGTCCATGTCCGTGCGGGCGCCGTCACGCCTCTCCCAGGCCGACGGCAGATTCGGACAGGTCTGCCGTCTCCTGTCACACGTGTTCGGCCTGCCCTGGCTGTCCTCGTCCTCACCAGCCCTCCCTCCTTCCACTGTTTTGTCCTTTTACGCATGCTCAGAGCTGGCTCGGACATACCCGGCTTCAGGTAGGGGGTCACCCCAAGGGGCTTGGCAGTGAAGGCCCTCGTTCTGCAGACAACGGTCTGAGCCTCCGACAGGCAGCCAAGGGCAGCTGGTGGCTATGCTTCTGATCTGTCCCTAGCAGGTGACTCTCTGCCTCCGTCCCAGGCTGGACGCCCTGGCCATTGCCACGAGCCCAGCGGTCTGGCCCTTCCTTCTGCCGAGCCTTCTCTTTGCAGCACCCACGTGGAGTCCCCTCTGTGCTCACCTTGGTCCCCCCAGCTTGGGGCTTTGGGGACCAGCCTCAGGAGCTAGGCACGGAGGCTTCTCACCACTTCTGAGCCCACACAGGGGGCCGGTGGGACTGGGGTCCAGTTCTCAGTGAGTCTGGTTGTGGTTTTAGATGAGGGACAATTTAAACCAGTCTCGAGCCAGGAACCCAAGTCCCCTCTGCCCCTGGAGGACGCCGGGCAGGCACTTGTGGCCTCTGGGCTCCTGAGTCCCAGACTCCAAGATAGCAGCTCAGTGTCTGCGGCCCTGGCACAGGCCATGCCTCCCGGGGTCTGAAGTTGGATGTCATCAGGGCAGGGCACATTAGTGGCCAGGACGTCTGGGCATGCTGGCCTGACCAGCCTCAGGGATGAGCCGGGCATTCCGAGGTCTCCTGGCTTCTCCCGGGTGGGGTGGGGGCCCGGTTCTGGCTGGGGGCAATGCTCTGGCTCTCCTGGTTCTGAGAAGGATGTTCGGGAGCCGAGAAGGTCACCAGGCTGAGCAGATGCCCCAGGAATGTCTCCCAGTGGCTGTCCGACCTTCCCGGACCTCAGCCCCAAACGAGCGGTCACCTCTGGGCTGGCCAGCTTGTGGCCTTGTGTGCATGCCTGAGTGAGGTCTGGCTCCCTGGCTGACCGAGGTCAGTCCCTCCACAGCCCGGGTTCCAGGCAGAGCCAGCTCCGTGGGCTTTGGGAAAGTCAACAAACAGCTCGAGTGGTGGAAACACAACCCTGACAGACAGCGCCGGACAGGACGGGTGGCCTCGGAGAACAAGCCGCCGCCTGTGCACAGGGCTCTGACTAGACGCCTTCTGGCCGCCGGGGAGCGGGGAGCGGGGAGACACAGACGGCGTCTGTGCTTGAAGGGGCAGATCAGGGAAGAAGCCTCCGCAGAGCTGGCCGGCAGCGGCCCACAGGGAAGGGGAGCCGGGAGGCGGGAGACCGGTCCCCGCCAAGACCCATGACCCACCGTTCCCTGCCCTGTGGAGTCCGGTCCTCACTGAGCAGGCAGCGGGCCCCACCCACCCCAGGGGATTGTGACCAGGGGCAGACGAGCAGGGTCTCCTGCCCAGGCCTCCCTGGCACAGGGAAGGGGAGCTGGGCCAGTTCGGAGTGAGAACCGGCCTCTCAGCCCGGACCCCTGGAGAACAGGAACGGCTGACACTTATTTGCACTAAGTCAGACACACTCCTCAGGGCTCCTCCCGCCATATCATGTTGACCACTCAACAGTCACTGCTTTAGGCCCGATTATGTTCCCATTCTAGGGATGGGGAACCTGAGACCCAAAGAGGCTCTGGGACAGTGCCAGCGAGGTCCCAGGTTCCTGGCCGGGCTCTCCACACTGCAGTGCCGGAGCCAAGCCGTGGGAGGCCCGTCTGGGGCGCCTCCCTCTGGGAGTGTGACTGTTTCTCAGCATTGTTCATCAAGGGAGGAAAGAGAACTTTACATAGAGTTCGAAGGCACCCACCATGAGCACCTGCTCCACACCAGCTGCTGATGTTCCTCCTCCTTCTCCTCACCAACCCCCAGCATCACCTCCTGCATCACCTCCTGCATCACCAGCATCACCTCCTGCATCACCTCCTGCATCACCTCCCGCATCACCTCTTGCATCACCAGCATCACCTTCTGCATCACCTCCTGCATCACCAGCATCACCTCCTGCATCACCTCCTGCATCACTTCCCGCATCACCTCCCGCATCACCAGCATCACCTCCTGCATCACTTCCTGCATCACCTCCCGCATCACCAGCATCACCTCCTGCATCACTTCCTGCATCACCTCCTGCATCACCAGCATCACCTCCTGCATCATCAGCATCACCTCCTACATCACCAGCATCACCTACCACATCACCTCCTGCATCACCAGCATCACCTCCTGCATCACCTCCCGCATCACCTCCCGCATCACCAGCATCACCTCCTGCATCACCAGCATCACCTCCCGCATCACCTCCTGCATCACCTCCCGCATCACCAGCATCACCTCCTGCATCACCAGCATCACCTCCTACATCACCAGCATCACCTCCTGCATCACCAGCATCACCTCCTGCATCACCAACATCACCTCCTGCATCACCTGCATCACCTCCCGCATCACCTCCCACATCACCTCCCACATCACCAGCATCACCTCCTGCATCACCAGCATCACCTCCTGCATCACCAACATCACCTCCTGCATCACCTGCATCACCTCCCGCATCACCTCCCACATCACCTCCCACATCACCAGCATCACCTCCTGCATCACCAGCATCACCTCCTGCATCACCTCCCGCATCACCTCCTACATCACCAGCATCACCTCCCGCCTCACCTCCCACATCACCAGCATCACCTCCTGCATCACCTCCCACATCACCAGCATCACCTCCTGCATCACCTCCCGCATCACCTCCCGCATCACCTCCCACATCACCAGCATCACCTCCTGCATCACTTCCTGCATCACCTCCTGCATCACCAGCATCACCTCCTGCATCACCAGCATCACCTCCCGCCTCACCTCCCACATCACCAGCATCACCTCCTGCATCACCTCCCACATCACCAGCATCACCTCCTGCATTACTTCCTGCATCACCTCCCGCATCACCTCCCGCATCACCAGCATCACCTCCTGCATCACTTCCTGCATCACCAGCATCACCTCCTGCATCACCTCCTGCATCACCAGCATCACCTACTGAATTACCTCCTGCATCACCAGTATCACCTGCATCACCTCCTGCATCACCAGTATCACCTGAATCACCTCCTGCATCACCAACATCACCTCCTGCATCACCTGCATCACCTCCTGCATCACCTCCCGCATCACCTCCCACATCACCAGCATCACCTCCTGCATCACCTCCCGCATCACCTCCCACATCACCAGCATCACCTCCTGCATCACCAGCATCACCTCCTGCATCACCAACATCACCTCCTGCATCACCTGCATCACCTCCTGCATCACCTCCCGCATCACCTCCTACATCACCAGCATCACCTCCTGCATCACCAGCATCACCTCCTGCATCACCTCCTGCATCACCAGCATCACCTCCTGCATCACCTCCTGCATCACCAGCATCACCTCCCACATCACCAGCATCACCTCCTGCATCACCAGCATCACCTCCTGCATCACCAACATCACCTCCTGCATCACCTGCATCACCTCCTGCATCACCTCCCGCATCACCTCCCACATCACCAGCATCACCTCCTGCATCACCTCCTGCATCACCTCCCACATCACCAGCATCACCTCCTGCATCACCAGCATCACCTCCTGCATCACCAACATCACCTCCTGCATCACCTGCATCACCTCCTGCATCACCTCCCGCATCACCTCCCACATCACCAGCATCACCTCCTGCATCACCTCCCACATCACCAGCATCACCTCCTGCATCACCTCCCGCATCACCTCCCGCATCACCTCCCACATCACCAGCATCACCTCCTGCATCACTTCCTGCATCACCTCCTGCATCACCAGCATCACCTCCTGCATCACCAGCATCACCTCCTGCATCACTTCCTGCATCACCTCCCGCATCACCTCCCGCATCACCAGCATCACCTCCTGCATCACTTCCTGCATCACCAGCATCACCTCCTGCATCACCTCCTGCATCACCTCCTGCATCACCAGCATCACCTACTGAATTACCTCCTGCATCACCAGTATCACCTGCATCACCTCCTGCATCACCAGTATCACCTGAATCACCTCCTGCATCACCAACATCACCTCCTGCATCACCTGCATCACCTCCTGCATCACCTCCCGCATCACCAGCATCACCTCCTGCATCACTTCCTGCATCACCAGCATCACCTCCTGCATCACCTCCTGCATCACCTCCTGCATCACCAGCATCACCTACTGAATTACCTCCTGCATCACCAGTATCACCTGCATCACCTCCTGCATCACCAGTATCACCTGAATCACCTCCTGCATCACCAGCATCACCTACCGCATCACCTCCCACATCACCAGCATCACCTCCTGCATCACCTGCATTACCTCCTGCATCACCAGCATCACCTCCCGCATCACCTCCCACATCACCTCCCACATCACCAGCATCACCTCCTGCATCACTTCCTGCATCACCTCCTGCATCACCAGCATCACCTCCTGCATCACTTCCTGCATCACCAGCATCACCTCCTGCATCACCTGCATCACCTCCTGCATCACCAGCATCACCTCCTGCATCACTTCCTGCATCACCTCCCGCATCACCAGCATCACCTCCTGCATCACTTCCTGCATCACCAGCATCACCTCCTGCATCACCTGCATCACCTCCTGCATCACCAGCATCACCTCCTGCATCACTTCCTGCATCACCTCCCGCATCACCAGCATCACCTCCTGCATCACTTCCTGCATCACCAGCATCACCTCCTGCATCACCTCCTGCATCACCTCCTGCATCACCAGCATCACCTACTGAATTACCTCCTGCATCACCAGTATCACCTGCATCACCTCCTGCATCACCAGCATCACCTCCTGCATCACTTCCTGCATCACCAGCATCACCTCCTGCATCACCTGCATCACCTCCCGCATCACCAGCATCACCTCCTGCATCACTTCCTGCATCACCAGCATCACCTCCTGCATCACCTCCTGCATCACCTCCCGCATCACCTCCCACATCACCAGCATCACCTCCTGCATCACCTGCATCACCTCCTGCATCACCAGCATCACCTCCTGCATCACCTGCATCACCTCCTGCATCACCAGCATCACCTACCGCATCACTTCCTGCATCACCAGCATCACCTCCTGCATCACCTCCTGCATCACCTGCATCACCTCCTGCATCACCAGCATCACCTACCGCATCACTTCCTGCATCACCAGTATCACCTGCATCACCTCCTGCATCACCAGCATCACCAGCATCACCTGTATCATCTCCCGCATCACCAGCATCACCTCCTGCATCACTTCCTGCATCACCTCCCACATCACCAGCATCACCTCCCGCATCACCTGCATCACCTCCACCACCACCAGCATTACCAGCATTACCCTCATTCCCTCCTCATATTTACTCAAATTTACTGGCCGGAGGTGAAGCACGCGCTTTCTGGGCAGGTCTCACCTCCCTTCCCGGCATTGCTGTGTGGAGGGATTTTTGTTCAGTTTTGACAGATAAGGAAAAGGAGGCTGAGAGCTCTCACCATGTGTGTCTGACTTGTGAGCGATGAGGGAAAGGAAGGGAAGGGGAGGACCAGGCAGAGAAGAATGATCATAAACTTTGTATATGTCACACCTCCACCAGAAGGGGTCACTTAGCCAGGGCCTGACCTCTAGAGACCATCCTGAGCAGGTACGCCAGAGCTGAGCTCTGAAATGGGTAAGGGGCGAATGCTGAATCCTGAGTCCCAGGGAGGCTGCGCCTCGCCTCTTGTCCCTGGTGTCTGCTCCCGACCATGATGGACATTTCTCGAGCAGGGTGTCTGCCTTGCCCTGACCCAGCCCGTGCCTGTGTCTGTGGGCCCTGTGGGATGAGAGGGTGGAGAAGCCCCATGCCACCACCCCATGCCGGGGTACTGACTCCTGAGTGGGTGCTGTCCCTCTGCCTAGTCCAGGCTGCTCCAGGGCTGCTGTGGACTCCAGCATGGGCTCGATGCTCTGTGCATGCGTGGGGGCCGGGAGGACGGATGAGAGCCGAGGTGCAGCAGAAGTGGGTGCAGGGTCCTCCCCCGCAGCTCCTACACAGCACCTCGGACTTCACAGAGTTCATCGGGACCCCCCTGGGGGCAGGCATGCAGGCCTGCCGGCCTCACGTCACGAGGCACCCTCCCTAGCCTAGATCGGGGGCAGCCCCAGTTCACCCAGCAGAGCAGGTCTAAAATCCAGGTCACCCCACGGCCCTCTGAGGGCCCTTCCCATCCAGCCTGGCCTTTCAAAAGAAGGCCATGGTCCTGGGGTGAGCCTGGGGTCCCAGCACTAAGCCCTGCACCCTCCATCCCACCTTGAGTACACCTGTTGGCCTCCGGGAACCCGGTGGTGGCAGGGAGGTGCCCATGATGACCGCAGGCTTGCGTCCGATAGAAATGACTTGTCTGTGCACTTTTGTCTGTGCATGCCCTTCACGGTCACCCATGTGACACCCTGCCAGCCCTGTGGGTGTGGGAGGGGGCGCCCCACTCCGAAACAACGTCCTGTGCCTGGAATTCCACCTGGCACATTGTCTGAACATCCCGTGAGCATGGTCCTCTCTCATCCTTGTGCATGGCTGAGGGAAGCAAACCCTCACATCTCCGAGGACAGCCACACTACTCAGGTGTGCGGGAGGGAGGGAGCAATGGTGACACAGAACAAGAGGACACTGAAAGAAATACCCCTGGGCAGCATCCCAACCCACCACAGATACGCACATAGCACCCCTTTCTGGGGCTTCATTTCTTTTTTCTTTTTGGCAGAGACAGAGAGAGTCAGAGAGAGGGACAGAGAGACAGGAAGGGAGAGAGATGAAAAACATCAATTCTTTTTTTTTTTTTTTTACAGAGACAGAGAGAGAGTCAGACAGGGACAGACAGACAGGAACAGAGAAATGGGAAGCATCAATCATTAGTTTTTCTTTGCGCATTGCGACACCTTAGTTGTTCATTGATTGCTTTCTCATATGTGCCTTGACCGCGGGCCTTCAGCAGACTGAGTAACCCCTTGCTTGAGCCAGTGACCTTGGGTCCAAGCTAGTGAGCTTTTTTGCTCAAACCAGATATGAGCCTGCACTCAAACTGGCAACCTCGGGGTCTTGAACCTGGGTCCTCGGCATTGCAGTCCAATACCCTTTCCACTGCGCCACCGCCTGGTCAGGCGAAAAACATCAGTTCTTCGTTGTGGCTCCTTAGTTGTTCATTGATTGATTTCTCATATGTACCTTGACGGGGGGGGGGGGGGGGCTACAGGAGACAGAGTGACCTCTTGCTTGAGCCAGCAACCTTGGGTCCAAGCTGGTGAGCTTTGCTCAAACCAGATGAGCCCGCACTCAAGCTGGCGACCTCGGGGTCTCAAACCTGGGTCCTCGGCATCCCAGTCCTATGCTCTATCCACTGCGCCACCGCCTGGTCAGGCTTCATTTCTTTTTTGGAAAAGGAGTTGGGGTCCATCCACAGTGGCCCCTGAGATGGCAAGTGGTGTGAGGGTTCAGGGTGACCTTGCCTATTGGGGCTCAACCAACGCGAGTCAGCCCTCTGGAAGCGGAGTCCCCATTCCAGCTGCGCTGTCGAGAGTGAGTGTCCCGGGGCTCCTCGTCCTCTGGGAGGCCCCACTCACCGTCCTGATGCTCAGAGGCCACTCAGGGCCGGTCTCCCTCTGCCCGTCTGCCCTCCTTGCCCACTGCTCCTAGTGGGGTGACCACTGGCCCCGGTTAGCCCTGGACTTTCCCGGGTTCAGCTCTGAAAGTCCCACATCTGGGAACCCCCTCCGTCTCCACAAACCGAGCTGGACGGCCACCCTGACCCTACGGTCTGTGTGCCGTCGCCCTCGGGAATGCTGAAGGGCGCGGGCACTTTCGCCAGGACCGAATGCACACCAGCCCCGGTCCTCAAGGTCATGGCGGCACGCCTCGACCCGTCTGTCCTATCTGCCGTTTCCAACATGACAGGCAGGGCAGGCTCCGAGCCGGGGTCTGGGGTCCTCTCCTCTCGACCAAGCGTGGGGGGAAACGGGCTCACATGTTGATTCTTCACCCGAACCCAGAAAACCGTTCTCAGCTCAAACGCCCAATGTGAAGTTGAACGTCACTTCGAACAGAGCCGTGCGTGGCCGCCTCCACGGTACGGGGCCGTGTGCAAGCGTGTGCGGGGTGCCTGCAGGTGTGTGCGGGGTGCCTCAGCCACAGGGCAACCAGGATTCCAGCCACCTCTAGCGGTTCCCAAAGTCCTCCTTGTTTCCAAGGTGCCCCCTCCTCCCACCTAGCCCCCCCCCCCAGTCTCTCCTCCGGAGCCGCATTCCCCCCTCCCTGCCCGGCCCCTGCAGCCCCTGCCCCACCCAGCTGCCTGCTGCTCCCCAGAGTGCAAGCCCGAGGCCCGCCGGTCCTGTGGGTCTGATCCCTCCCAGGTGGGAGAAGCAGGGGTCTTCCGGAGGTTTGGCCTTCCCAACTAGTCCAGCATGGACGTTTCAGGCGTGGAGCCGAGAAGGTGAGGATGACACCAGCAGCCTGCCTGCGTTCTAGGTCTGGAGTCCCAGGTCCCGCGTGTCCCCACCGCAGGTGGCAGGCGCAGGTGACAGGCAGGGGAGGATGGGCGTGCAGGCTGAGGTGAGCCACTCAAGGTCACACACACAGCCAGGGCGGCTGCTCTGCACCCCAGGCCTTTCCTTTCCTTTTCTTTCTTTTTTTTAAAAATAGCTTTTTATTGTGGTAGCATTTCACATTTATAGGTGGTCCCCTGCCAGCAGGACACCGTGAGGTGTGACCTCCCGGGTGTGGTGGAAGCGACCCCAGGAACTGCCGGCCTGTTCACTCTCTGCGCAGCAGGAGGAAGGGAGTCCAGGTCACGCTATGTGTCCCGGCAACGCCCGGATGGGCACCAGATCCCCTACCCAGAGGTCACCCCAAGCCATCCCTGGGAAAAGGGCCTGGCCACCCTGGGAGTCCCCGCGGGCCGGGGAGAAGAACCTCGCCCTTTCCGCGTGGCCTCTGCAGGACATGACCTCATCCCTCATGGGGCAGCTCGGCCCCCGGCCAGTGGATGGAGCCGGGAAAGCATTTCCTGATCCTCCTGCCCCGGCGGACAAGGCGCGACCGGCCCAGAGGCAGCGGCCCCACAGCTCAGCCCCCACCGCTGCCGTTCCTGGTGGCCTGGGGGGTGGGCAGCCCCTCCAGGGCCACCTTGCGTTTCGTCCCGGCCCTGGGGCGCTGGCCACCCCGCCCCCCAGCAGAAACGGAAGAGGGGGCACAGGGGGGAAGCCTTGCAGGCCCAGCGGCGTGAGCTCGGCAGGAAGCAGACACGCCCGAAGGAAGCGGCTGGTGGGAATGCCGCAGGCCCGGCCACTGGAACCGGGGCCCCCACCCACCCACCCTACCCACAGCGGTGCCCGAGGGGGGGGAAGGGGGAGGAGCCTCGAGGCCTGAGGTGCCCTTGCTTGGGCACAGGGAGCCGCTGGGGAGGGGTGCACAGTGCACCCAGCCTGGGCTCCTCCTGTCGTACTGGGGCCTGTCTCACAGTCCAGCAAACAGGTGACAGCTGGAATTCCTGTCCTTCCAGGACCATCCCGCTGCCACCCTCCCCCCCCAAGAGGTCACCTGCGTGTGGCCCACTGCCCAGTCCAGTGGTCCCAGGATGAGTGGGCAACAGAAGACCAGGGTCCTGCCCCTGCTCAGCTATCTGCTCTCCCAGGAGCCCTGGCCCGGGGCTGTGCCCTCAGAGCTTTCCCTGCCCACGCGGAGGGCACGCCTTGCCACCTTGCTTCACACCCACCATTCTGCAACACTCCCCATGTGCCTGCTCGGGCGCTCAAACCAGACGCTTACTGCCTCCCAGTCTGGAGGCTGCAAGTTCACAGCCAAGGTGTGGGCAGGGCTGGTTCCTCCTGAGGCCTCTCTCCTGGGTGTGTAGACAGCCAACTCCTTCCTCTGTCCCCAAGTGGTCCCTCGGGGTGTGTCTGTGTCCTGATCTAATTTTTATAAACACCAGCCTTTTTAATTTTTTATAAACACCAGCCATATGGAAAGAGGGCTCACCCTAGTGACTTCACTTCAATTAAATTCCTCTTCAAAGACCTCATCTCCAAATACCGACACATTCAGAGGTGTTGAGGGGTCACCAACACATGAATTTGTGGGCGGGGCGGGGCATGGCAGGACACAGCTCAGCCTGTATCCCTCCCTGAGGCAGCAGACGGCTGTGCCGTCCGCTCACCATGCCTTCAGTTATTCCACAGCTAGGGGTCACGCGCCCTTTGCCTGCAGGGAACAAGTGGGCGCAGTGATGGACAAGAAGGAAGTGTCCCACGTCCTCCAGGGCTTCAGGGTGGGAAGTCAGGAAGGAAAGGCAGAATGAGGCAGGGTTTCTGAATCCCTGATTTATTAGACAGCATGGAAATAACACATTCAGATTATTTTACAAAAAAAAAAGAGGTCAGGCTGCCCCAAAACAATAACCAGGAGGACTTGGTAGCTGACAAAGGATCAGCCGCCAGCATCTGTGACACTTACACTGTCAGAAACATTCTGTCCTGGGGAAGAATGGAGAGGTGACGACACAAGGTGTCTAGACCAGAAGCTTGGATGTCAGCCAACAGCGGAAAAATCACGCAACCTCGTCAGGGAAACGCAAATTCAAACGATGCGAAGTCATGTTCCCACTCCCACTCTCCTCCCTGATTTACGATGACGAGGAGGGTCTGACAGGTGCAGGAGCCACAGGAACGTAGAGTGACAGGAGTTCCTACTCCACGGGGGATAAGGCAGCTGGAGTCCCTTAAGAAAGTGACTTAACCCTTCCTGGTAGAGCTGAGACCGCTCTTCCCACAGCCCTGCAATTCCGCTCCCAAACCCAAGCCCAAATCACAGGGAGGAAAGGGCGGAAAAGGCCCCCCTGCCGTGTTTCCATGGCAACTGTAAACCCAACTTAAGTGCCCCCCCCCACCACCACCAGCACAACCCTCCCCCAGAAAGAGTGATTTATTTTCTTACAATTAAACACGATGAAACAGGAAAAAGGAGGTGTTAGAGAGACACAGTGGCCCTCACAGCATCCTGGGGGGCCAGGCGGAGTCCCGGATGGGGACCTGGGACAGTAAACCTGGAACAGCAAACGGGCGTCCGTCCGCAGGGAGTCGTCAAGGCCCAGGGAAGCCTCAGATTCAGGAGGCGGTGCTGTGGCAGCGTGAGTGAGTTCCTGACCTCAGACACGTGGACCATGGTTGTGTGAGATGCTAGCCTTGGGGGGAGCCAGGGGAGGGGTGCACAGGACACAGGCCTGCCCCTTGTCCTCAGGGAGCTGAGCTCTCGTCCCCAGTCCCAGCTCTCTCTCTCCCATCCCAGCCGAAGACCTTGCCTGTCCGGGCCCCGCAGTCCACCCTCTGCTGCCGCCTGGATGGACTCTTCACAGAGTGAAAGGTCCGTTTCTGTAGCCTCTGGGCGGGAGTGCCCCCAACACGGGGTGGAGGAGTGGTCACGGGCGGGGTGGAGGAGTGGTCACGGGCGTGTGGCCCCGAGGTGGGGCGTCCGTGCCCGGAGAAGCCGCCCGCTCTGCTCAAAGACGCCTGCAAGACAAACACCGCCTTCCCTCTGACTGACGCGCGTCTCTGTCAGAGAAAAGCTGGGAGACGCAGAAAGGAGGAAAAGGACAAAACACGAAGGAGAAAAAGCCGCCCGCCCGCCCGCCCGCCCACCCCCATCACCGCCAGCGCTCCGACCCGCGCTTCCCGCCCTCTCCTCGAAGAGCAGCTCCTGGGTCCGAGCCAGTGGACGGGCAGTTGGGACCTGAAGGCTGGACCCCGCGTGGAACACACATCCTCTCCCCCCCGCAGCGAGGGGAGGGGATGGTTTCTGTGGCCGAGTTTTATTTCCTGTGAGCATCCTAGCACACCATCGTTCAACACTGGGGTGCTTGACCTGAGCCGGTTTGCCCCTCGGGGAGACGGGCCCTCGTCCGCGAGGGGGCAGCTTCCCGCTCAGATGTAACAAAAGCTGGCAGGTGCCGCCAGAGACCTGGCTTCCTCATCCTGTCCTCCGTGCCGTCGTCTCGGTGGGGACCCTCTGGGGATGACTGAACACCTCTAGGTGGCTGCACTCCAGAAGGGAGTTGGGGTCCCGTGAGCAGACAAGATGCTTCCAATGGGGGCAAAGGGGGGAACAGGGCAGGGTGCGGGGGTTCCCTGCATCACGAGGACAGCGGCAAGGACACGGCTGACCCTGCTCCTGTGTGTGTGAGCCTGGACTTTGTTTTTGCCACTTCTAGGCCCGCCCATGCAGTATTTAGGACGTACTGAAAATCACTGGTTGTTTATCTGGGATTCAAATTCAACGGCACATGCCGTAGTCTTATTCCCTAAACCTGCCAAGCCTGTGGCCAGCTGAGGCTGGCAGCCCTTGGGCAGAGGCCCACTTCTGAGCCCTGTCAGACAGGACACTCCTCTGGGCGAGGGGCCCGGCCTGACCCCCACGTGCTGCCCACCCCACCCCTCCTCCGGGGCCCTGGGCCAGCGCCCCTGCTTCCCTGGAGCTGAGCTGCCCCAGGCACCTGGGCAAGGCTCTGGTTCCCTCTGCCATCCGGAGAGGGCGGGTTCCTCACCCAGCTTCGTCCGGGTCCCCTGGAGGCCTGGAGGCCCAGTCCCCTGAGTCAGAGGTGGGGAAGGGCCCCGGGTGGGGAGCAGTTATGGGAACCAACCCCGTAAGGAGAAGGGCGTTAGGGCGAGCCTCAGGTCTGGGCACATCGCCAGCTCTGCCCTTGTCACCGCACGTGACCGGCACCAGGCAATGGCGGGAGGTGGGGGTGGGATGGGGGGGGCGCTGTGAACTGGGACAACCTTTTGGAAGGGCAGTTTCTCAATGCACGTACAAATGTCAGAAGGGTTCCCCCCTTTGACTCAGCGTTTCTACTTCTGGGAACTTCTGTTCAGGACACGTTCCAACTGGGTACAAAGACGGGACGGGATGCGCCCGCCGGCGTGGGTTTTAACACCGGGAATGCGGCAGCTGTCTGTGCGACCGTCCTTACCGTGTGCCCTGCAGGAGGGGGAAGGGGCGTGCTCCCTGAGACGGCAGGTGTAATACGCCAGGGTGGATGGCGGTCCCCCAATATCCACACTCTCTTTGCTTATGGCAGCAGAGCCCACGATTTTCAGCGGAGCACAGGGCGCACCTCCAATAAAGATCATGCCTCCTAGGACTTCTTACAGCTAGTGTGTGGCTGGCCATGGCTGCCAACAGAAGAGCGAGAGGGACAAAAGGACATATTGCCGCTTCCAAAAAAAAAATTCCTTGACAGTTAAGGGCCGGGTGCTCTCTTTGTCCCTTCTTCCCTCCCCGCTGCCTGGAACTCAGATGTGATGGCCGGAGCTCCGGCTGCCGTTCTGGACCCAAGGTGGCAGCAGGGCCATCGCTCCCGGGTGATGGCCCCGGTTCTACAGTAAGGGCCCTCCACCTCTGAAGGCTGTATAGGGCGGGACCACCTCCCGTACATATCATTAACGAACTTCCACAGGAGAGAGAAACACATTGCTACCTGTCTGACCACTGCTATTTGTTACTCCAGCTGAACTTGACCTTAACTGTCTAAGTAGTTACTTTGCCTGGAGAGATTTATGGATATTTAAATGTTTCATTTTAAATTGTGGTTTTTTTTCTTCCTTCTTTTAAGTTTGTGACTTGAACATTTATGTATCAGGTACTGTATATATATTTTAAGTTTTTCCATTTTGGAGCAAATAAAAACTAGAGAGAGCTCACACACACACACACACACACACACACCGTATTTATAATGCGCCAAGCACTTGCGAAAACTTTGCATAAACTCTTTTATTCAGTCCTTGCACCGGCCTTTTCAGATATGTCATGATCCCCAGTTGGCCGAAGGGGAAACTGAGGCACGGAGCGGTTGAGCTGTCCACAGTGACTCAGCTAGTCGGTGGCAGCCTGGCCATGATCCGTGACCTCGAACGCGATTTCCCCACCGTCCTGGGGCCCTCCAGCCTCAGCCCTACTGTCGTCTCCACCACCGGAGGCTGTCACCTGGGGCTTTCCCGGAAGGCACCTCAAGTCCCAGCTCACCCTCGCTGGGGTTGATAGAGTTAAAGGGCTGGGGCACGGGAGTTTGTGGCATTAATTTCTCTTCACTCATCCCACAAATTGTGGTGAGGTCCCGCCACGGGCCTGGCCCTGTGCTGGGCACTGGGATGCAGCGGTGAGCAAGAAAACTGCTCTGGTAGGGGAAGCAGACGTAAAAGAGAGAGCCTGGACATCGGCGTGATGTTGCATTTCCTATGGAGGAGGGGCTGGGGCACTGCCAGGAGACCCCGGCCAGGGGAGTCAGAGAGGACTGCCCTGGGAAGTGAGCCAGGACCCAGGATCTGAGGCAAGAACAGGAGTCACCTGAGTGAAATGGAGGGGGGGGCTGCAAGTGCAAAGGCCCTGTGGCAGAAGGAACTTGCCAGGCACACCCACACACGTGCTCTCATTCATGCCCATGCCGATCCCCACCAATAGAACAGCCATATGTTCTTTCCTGAGGCTAGAGGCCACAGAGCTGTCCATGGGTTTCCTGCTCTGGCCTGGGGCCACCCGCAAGGAGGCTGGAGGACATGGAAGAGCAGACTGCCCATCCACCCTCCCATGGAGCCTTCCACTGCCCTCAGGGGCCCTCCAAACAGGGGCTCTGTGGTCAGCCCTCACAGCTCACCTGCTTAGGCCTCAATCTCCGCAAGAAGCAGGGAGAGCAGCCTTTCCTAAAGGAAAGGGCTGAGGTCCTTGGGGTCCAGGGGTTGGCGTGGGCCTGTGGCTCCAGCAGGAGAGGCCACCCCTGCCCCACATGTGGCCTGTCACCCAGATCCTAGGGCCAGCATTGTGTCAGGTCAGAGGAAGAGCTTCATTAAAACACACAGACACATACATACATACAGCACACACACACACCTACACACAATATACACATGCACACACAGCTACAGACATCATGCACAGACATACATGCACGCACACACAGGCGCGCACACACACACACCTACACACAATATACACATGCACACACAGCTACAGATATCATGCACAGACATACATGCACGCACACACAGGTGCACACACACACACCTACACACAATATACACATGCACACACAGCTACAGACATCATGCACAGACATACATGCACGCACACACAGGTGCGCACACACACACACCTACACACAATATACACATGCACACACAGCTACAGACATCATGCACAGACATACATGCACGCACACACAGGTGCGCACACACACACCTACACACAATATACACATGCACACACAGCTACAGATATCATGCACAGACATACATGCACGCACACACAGGTGCACACACACACACCTACACACAATATACACATGCACACACAGCTACAGACATCATGCACAGACATACATGCACGCACACACAGGTGCGCACACACACACACCTACACACAATATACACATGCACACACAGCTACAGACATCATGCACAGACATACATGCACGCACACACAGGCACGCACACACACACACCTACACACAATATACACATGCACACACAGCTACAGACATCATGCACAGACATACATGCACGCACACACAGGCGCACACACACACACCTACACACAATATACACATGCACACACAGCTACAGACATCATGCACAGACATACATGCACGCACACACAGGCGCGCACACACACACACCTACACACAATATACACATGCACACACAGCTACAGACATCATGCACAGACATACATGCACGCACACACAGGCGCACACACACACACCTACACACAATATACACATGCACACACAGCTACAGACATCATGCACAGACATACATGCACGCACACACAGGTGCGCACACACACACACCTACACACAATATACACATGCACACACAGCTACAGACATCATGCACAGACATACATGCACGCACACACAGGCGCGCACACACACACACCTACACACAATATACACATGCACACACAGCTACAGACATCATGCACAGACATACATGCACGCACACACAGGCGCGCACACACACACACCTACACACAATATACACATGCACACACAGCTACAGACATCATGCACAGACATACATGCACGCACACACAGGCGCACACACACACACCTACACACAATATACACATGCACACACAGCTACAGACATCATGCACAGACATACATGCACGCACACACAGGCGCACACACACACACCTACACACAATATACACATGCACACACAGCTACAGACATCATGCACAGACATACATGCACGCGCACACAGGCGCACACACACACACCTACACACAATATACACATGCACACACAGCTACAGACATCATGCACAGACATACATGCACGCACACACAGGCGTACACACACACACCTACACACAATATACACATGCACACACAGCTACAGACATCATGCACAGACATACATGCACGCACACACAGGCGTACACACACACACCTACACACAATATACACATGCACACACAGCTACAGACATCATGCACAGACATACATGCACGCACACACAGGCGCACACACACACACCTACACACAATATACACATGCACACACAGCTACAGACATCATGCACAGACATACATGCACGCACACACAGGTGCGCACACACACACACCTACACACAATATACACATGCACACACAGCTACAGACATCATGCACAGACATACATGCACGCACACACAGGCGCACACACACACCGCACGCTGGTGCCTTCACAGCGTAGGGGTTGGTGTGCAGCTCTAAACAGAGGGCCGTGGGGGGTGGGGCTGAATCCCAGCTCTGCCCCTTTCCCCGCACCCCTCCCAGCCAGGGTCCCCTTTCTCCTGGGACCCAGTTTTCCCGTCTGCAATGTGGCACCCTAATAGTCTTCACCTCCAGGGGTTCTTCACAGAGGACACTAGATGACACACAAGAAGTTCTTGGAGCTGAGCCCCTGGCCCAAGAGGAGGTCACCGCGGCTGTCACTCTGCCCGGTGACCCTGGCCCAGCCCCCACGGGGTCAATGCCTCGCCGAAGCTGTTGGGAGTCACCCTGCCCAGCTGCCTTCGTCCATGCGGAGGGACAGGCTGGGCGGAGGGATAGCACATCTCTGGGCTGGATAGTACATCCCCTCACTCCAGGCTGCGGGTCCCCCACAGGGCCCAGATTCCTGGCCTCTTCGGCAGCCAGACAAGATCCTCACGGCCTCCAGGGAAAGCTCCCCCCCCCTCACTGACAGGAATCCCCCAGCCCAGGCTCCGACCCTGGCAGAAGGTGGCTCCCGACACCCCTTCGTCACTGTGGACGTGGCAAGGACCCCACCTTGCTGGCTTACCCCAAGCCTTCCATCCGGCTGGGGCCCTAGAAACTTCCCAAATAAGAGCCCTGTGCCCTGCCCTTGAGACCTGAGGTGAGCCACCTTTCCAGGGCATGACTGGGGGCCCCTCTGGACCTGCGTGCCACCGAGCCCACGGATCACTGTTCGGAACGGTCACTCGTATCTGTCACCCCCATCCTGCCCCTCGTTCAATTCTCATATCAACTGTGGCATTCTTCTCACGGGGGGCCCCACTGCCCGAGCCGCCTGAAAGGGTCATCCGACCCAGCAACACTCCCTCTCTATCCCCCAGTGGCTCCCCACTACCCTCAGTCTAGACTCTGTCTCCACACTTGAGGCTGTGCAGCACCAGAGGGGCCCTGCTGCCTCTGTGGGCTGGGGCAGGGCAGCCGTCCAGCGCGCGGGGCCTCGCCTGTCAGCTTCCTCTGAAACCCAGATGCCCCCCAGCCCCCACAGGGTGGGGGTGAGACTCCCTGTCTGGGCTCTCAGCAGCGGTTTCAAAAGAGTTTGTTTTCTTTCAAAACAGAATGTATCGAGCGTCCGGCTGGCCAACAGGTCCGGGGCCAGAGCAGCAGAAAGAGCTATAACCACTGTGCACGCTGAGCTGACATCACAGACGGGGCAGTGCCCGCAGGAGCACGGCCAGACCTCAGACAGCGGGAAGCGCTGAGGCCTCCCCGGGCCTGGTCCAGCCCCCGCTGAGGGCAGCAGAGGCCGCGTGTCCTGGACTCCCAGTGGGTCCCACTCACCCCAGCGTCATTGCTACCGGAGCAGTGAGGTCCCCCTCTGCGCCAGGTCTTGACTCCACCTGCTGGAGCTCTCTGGGGCAGAGGCTCTCACCCCATCCCCTGCCCCCCAACCTGGGGTGGGGGGGTCCTCAGAGCGGCGAGAACCGTGGGGTAGTTCCCATTGCTTGAGGGCGTGCTGTGTGGCCTGTCACTCTGTCTTCCAAGCAGCCCCCAATACTGTGACCCTCGCTCTGCTGATGTGAACTGAGATACCTGATGCTTACTGGCCGTATGCCAAGGGCCCCGTACCTCCTCCTCCTCCTTCCCGCCCTCTGTCGAGGAGCGGAGAGCTGAGCTGGCCACGTGACTTCCGGCCACACACTTTTCTCAGACTCTCTTGAAACAAGCCTTGGCCGTGCATAAGCTCTAACCGTAAGAGAGGTGCTCCCCTCTCCTCCTCCTCCTCCCCACCTGGGACCCAATAGGAATGGCTTTGTGAGGATAGCCAAGTGGGAAGATAGAAGGAGCCCAGGAGCCCTGGCTGCCTGTTTGGCCTTTTTGTAAGGGATGAATTGTTAAGATGAAGCCACAGTATTTTCAGGCCTGTTTGTTACACAGCAGCTGCGTACTGACTGACGCAGACTCACCCAGAGCGTCAGGCTGGGGTGCTCACATCTGTTATGACTACACAGTGCACCTCTGGGTATGTCACCATGGCAAATGGATCCTGACGCATCTTACCAGTGAAGTGAGCATGGTACAGGCTTCTGAGCACCATGACTGGATTGGCTCTGGGTTCTCCACACCCAGCCCAGGACTCGGCCCAGGGCAGGGGGCCAGCATAGCCTGAAAGCCCCAGAGCCTGGACCAGAGCAGGCACACTGGAAGGAACAGAATGAGAAAAGGAGACAAACGTTCACTGACTGCCAAAGGGGCCATGTGCTGGGGCGGGCACTGCTCCGTGAGGACTTGAGTCATTCATTATTACTATTACCGTGTATGACCTTCTGTCTATTCATTTCTCCCTTTACCTGCGAGTGGCAGGACCCTGGGCTGGACGCTGTCCACGTCGTCTCAGTTCCTTTACCTCGAACAACTTTCCTGAGATAATATAATTCACACACCTGAATAATTTGCCCATTTGAATTGTGCAGTTCGGTGGGTTTTAGGAGTGCAGCCATCATCGCAGCCAACGTGAGAATATTTCCACTACTCCCTCAAACACCCCCAGCCCTTAGGCACTTCCCCCCCACCCCCACCCCCAATCCCAGCCCCTGGCACCTCTAGTCACTACGGATCTGCCCCTTCTGGGCATTTCATAGGAAGGGGATCACACACCGTCTGTCCTTCCTTCTGTCCGGCTTCTTTCACTCAGCGCCGCGTCTCCAAGCTCCGACCCTGTCGGAGCTTCGCGCCTGTCCGCGGCTGAACGCTACTCCTCTGTACGAAGGGAGCACACGTCATTTAACTCCTTATCAGCTGGTAGGCATTCCGGCGGCTTCCACTGTCTGGCTTCCCTGAATCACACCGCTGCGATCATCTGGACACACGTTCTTCTGCAGACGTGCATTTCCGTGTCTCTCACGCGCGCCCCTGGGGAGTGGGGTTGCTGCGTCTAACCGCAGAGCTGCACCGCGGCACCGAGCCGGGAAGGCCGTGGTGGGAGGGGAGGCCACCCTTGGCAGGTGGCCGTGGAAACGACCCTGGGCAGCCCCGAGCCTGCCTTCGCTGGTTGGTAATATGGTATGTTGTATGTGTGTATGGGGGGGGGCAACTGCCACTTTGCAGGGGTGTTCCGTGGTTACTTCCTTCCATGGTTACACAGGGGTGCTCGCTGAACACCAATCCTTCTCTCTAGGTTGAGAAAGGGCAGGGGGGACCGGACAGGAAGAGGCATCAAGATCCCGACGCACCCTGTCCTGCCACACTATGCTGCTAGGTGCCCCTAATACCTCTGGGCCTGGCCTGGGGGTGTGCAGACCCACCCCCAGCACCAGTCACCCCCATCTCAGCCCCGGGTTACCTGGTGGGGTGCTCAGAGAATCCTCAGCTCTCTCCCAAGCTCATGATGGAGGCTGGGCTTGACCAGAGTGGCCTGGGGTCCTCTCTGAGGGGAGTGACCCAGCCTTGCCCGTCGGTGACTCTGTCCTGCCCCCACCCCCAGCTCATCCGCCCCCTCTGTGATTCCAAGTGACCTTAGCCCTGCTGCGACATTGGAAGGGACGTCAGCCTGTGTGGGTGGCAATTGGTATGTGGACCCAAGGCCTTCGGCACCTCTGAAAGGCCTGTGTGGCCCCTGGACACCTCCGGTGGCACTGCCCTGACCCGGCTGCCGCGGGCGTCAGCACAGCCAGTGCTGACCAAGCAGCACCTCACCTGGGCCACGTGACTTGGGCCCCACAGGGACCCTGTGAGGCAGGCGCTAACACTGTCCCCACTCTGCAGATGGGGAAACCAAGGCACTGAGAGGGCAAGGAGCCTTCCTGAGGTGTCACGTGGGAGTGTCCCAACCCTGGCCCGGATGCCAGAACCGTCCGTCACGCCAGGACCGCAGACTGGCCTCTACCACGCGGTGCACCTCCTGGGACCTGCACGCTGTGACCCGCAGGGCCCCTCGGCTGGGATGCGCCCCTTCAGGGCTCTGGCCTCTGCGGGCCAGCGAATGGCCCCTCCACCCCCAGAGAGAGCTCTGGGTGCCCAAGGAGCCCTGCCAGCCTTAGAGATCTGGTGTCCCTCACCACCGTGCTGGGGAAACGGCAGGGCCATCTGCAGGTCTGTGCCCAGAGGGCCGCGCCCAGGGCAGCGGGCTCCCCCGACTGCGGTGACAATGGTAGCCCAGGAGTCGTTCTGTGCACGATCAGCACAGACACAGGGGGCGGTCTTGAGAGCCCTGGGGCCTGACACCAGGGCAGATGGGCCGGGACCCTGGCGGGCCCTGCAGGCTTGCACACCGGACCCCGAGAGAAGTTCCGCCACCCCGGTCTTCTTGACGCTCTCGGAGCCTCACGCCTCTGCGGGGCTGGCGGGAGACGGAGGCCAGACAAGTGGTCCTCCACGTCACCCTCCTCTAGTGCCCAAGGTGAGGCCGCCAGGGCAGGTGGGGCAGTGCCCAGACCCTGGGGGAGCTGGGTTCGCACATCTGGACGGCAGGGTGGAACGGGCCTGGGCACCTCCGTCACAGCCCTGAGAAACAGTCCCCCTCTGCTATGAAAAGGCAGAACCTACTGCGAGGCATGTGATAAAAAGGTCATTGACCCATAAAGTATCAGATCTCGATAATGATAACGACTCCTTACGCAGCCCTCACACTGGGTTTAGTAACTGTTGCTTCACGTAACCCGACATCAGAACCCAGATCAGACAGCGGAGCTGACGTTCGTAACTGGCCTCTCCTCCCACCAGGGATAATTCCACAGCTGCCAGGTATTGGTCACGTGCTCTGGCAGGCGGCAGACGGGGTGATTTTCCTGCCCCTCCCTGACTTGATTGGCATGGCAACCCTGTCAACAATGCAAATGCTGGGATCCTCACTGCACAGATAAGAAAGCTGTGACTCAGAGAGGGCAAGTGAGCTTCTCAGAGTCGCAAGGCTGGTCTGTGGCAGAGCCAGGAAAGCCTCTCTGACTCCAGGGGACATGTGTGCAGCCACTCTGCTCTGTGCCACCTCCGTGCCTGAAACTGGAAACCCCCAGCCAATGGGACAGGCAAGCCAGCGGTGGGGCGTTCACACCGCAGGGCATGCTGTCGCTCAGCCTCTGTGTAACAGCTGGGATGAACCTCTCGGACATTATGTTAAATTAAAAAAAAAAAGTATATATTGAATGGTTCTCTTTATATGACGTCAAGACTGAGCTGAACTAACTGGGTTAAATGAGATAGAACAGGCCCTTGCCGGTTGGCTCAGTTCTAGTGTTGGCCTGGCATCTGGAACTCCTGGGTTTGATTCCCAGTCAGGGCACACAGGAGAAGAGTCCATTTGCTTCTCCACCCCTCCCCCTCTAATTTCTCTCTCTCTCTCTCTCTCCTCCCCGCCTGCATCCATGGCTCAATAGGAGTTAGTTCACCCTGGGCTCTGAGGATGGCTCCATGGCCTCCGCCTCAGGTGCTAATAAGAGCTTAGTTGCTGAGCAACTGAGCAATTCCCCAGATGGTCATAGTGTCACCTCCTAGTGGGCTTGCTGGATGGATCCTGGTGGGGCATATTCAGGAGTCTGTCCGTGCCTCCCTTCCTCTCACTGAAATTAAAACAAACAAACAATGACTACTGTGGGGGCGCAGGTCCTGCCATGGCATGAGACTGTGGAAGGACTGGAAATGCCCCGTAGGTTGGTTAGGTGTTGGTTACGTGGATGCATGCGTATGTGACGACTCATCCAGGAGCCGGTGCACTGTGGTGAGGGGGGCCCCCTATCGCCCATGCCCCCGCTGATTATGACGATATACTCTGACGAAATACAAACCATGAAGCTGGTCAACACCTAGGGCAGAGGCCTGCCTCGGGGATGGGTTTCCCTTCTTTTATTCGGTTTCATAACGTTGCTCCATCAGCGGGCCCCAGTCCTAAATCAGTGCTGTGTGCACGTAGCTAAAGCTGGGACGGAAACCACACTGTCTCCCTGGAGGAAGGGAGCCAGGCTGTGTGGAGGGTGAGGGAGCCAGGCTGTGTGGAGGGTGAGGGAGGCATCCCAAGGGGGCGGGGAGACCGCTGAGGAGAGGCCCACCCCACTGCGTCAGGAGCCCACACAAGTCTGAGCCTGAGCCTGGACCACACACGTGAAGAACAGACCCAGCGTCCCCGAGTGCAAGATGGATCTTAGCTCTGAACCCCACTGGGTGCACTGCCTGCAAGCAAAAAAAAAATCACAAATAAATAAACATTTCTCAGAAGATTCTAACAGAACTCAGCGTCTACACAACATACAGCATCCACGTTGCCCATGAAACAGTCCAAAATTATATAACATACACAGAAACAGGACATTTCCACTCATTCTCAAGGGGTGAAACAATCCACAGAAGCAAACCCTGAGATGACCCAAACGCTGGAATTAGCAAGAGGTTTAAAGCAGCTATGGCAGCCTCGAGGTGGAGAAAAAACACATCCGAGGTGAATGAGAATCTTAAGACATCTTGGGGGGGGGGGAAGTATTAAAAGAGGATATTCACAATAGTTGCCATTTTAAAACATCAACGAATGGACTCAATCGATAGCAGAATGGAGATGATGGAGGCAAAAGTTAGTGACTCTGTAGACCAGTGAAAAGTAATCAACCTGAAGAACAGAGAAGGAAGACGGAGAAAGACAATGAGCGGGTCAGCGGGAACCTGCAGGGTGACGTCACCAGATCCAACATGTTACCATTCTTGCCCAGAGGGGAAGGAGAAAGAGATGGGAGTAGGGAAATCTTTCACAAGACAATCCCCTAAGACCTCCTGTATATAGTGAAAGAGACACATTTATGAATTCAAGACCCAGAGAACCGCAAACAGCATGCATTCAAAGAAACCATGCAAAGACAGGTCAAACTGATGAAAAGCAAAAACACACACAGGTAAAGACGAAACATCTTGAACATAGCTGGGGAAAACTGACACATGACACACAGGGAACAGAGCAGACGGACTCGGATTTCTCACTGGAAACCGTGGGGGTCAGAAGGCGGTGGAACGATACATCTGAAGGGCTAATGGAGAAACCGTAAACCCAGAATTCTTCATCTCAAGATACCTTGTTCCTTTTAAGTTCTTTAAAATACAGGCGAATGTTGAAAGCGAGAAGGATAAATTGGTGGGGTGTTTGTGTGTGTGTGTGTGTATGACAACTATAAAATAAAAAATGAGGTGGAAAGGGACCTCTACTGTTGAAAGAGTTCTATGTTTTACATAAAGTACCACAAGATTAATTCTAATTAGCCTGAGAAAAATTAAGTATCTATACTACAATTCCAAGAGTAACTGTGCACACACACTCACACTAAGAAATATAGCCAAAAGCCAACAGGTAAACTAAAAAGGAATACTAAACAATATTCAATAACTCAAGAGCATGCAGAGAAGGGAGGACAAAGGAACAAAAAGCTCAAAAGGACCGAATTGCATTAATATTCTATAAATACCAGTTAAAAAGTAAGCGATTGAACGGATAAAAAAAAGCAAGACCCAGTTATGTGCCGCCTGTAAGAGATGCATTTTAAATATAAAGACCCAGATAGGTCAAAAGTAAGTTCATATAAAAACGTATGCCAGGAAAACCATAAGGTGGGTGGACAATGTTCATATTAATCAAGATTCATGTTGATAGTCGATTCCCAGACAGAGAGCGTTGTCAGCGATAAAGAGAGACCTGTTGTGGCAGTGGAAGGAATGATTGATTGGGATGATTGATTACGATGATATAACAATTATGCATTTCTGTCTGTGTAGCAATAGAAGCCGTAACACACACTAAGCAAAATTGACAAGATAAAAGGAAGAAATAGACAATTCCACCATCATGAAGGGCAATTTGCACACTCCTCCCTCAGAAATCAATAGAGCAAATATACAAAAAGTTAGTGAAGAGAAGATTGGACAAAGGACAAAGGACACCATTAGTGTCTTGGCTCTGGTGGCTATCTACAGAACATGACAGCCTGAAGGGCACACATGTTTTTCACCACCAGAAACCACATGGCCGGCCACCAGACACACTCAGCACCTCTGGAAGAAGTCATGTGCATTCTCTGACAACAGCTGCACCTAATTAGAAATCAATAACCTGACAGCTAGGGAAACTTCAAATATCGATACGTATCTCCTCAACCGACAAATGACTCATAAATTAAAGATGAAATCACAAGAGAAATGAGAAAATAATTCGAATCAAAGGATAATGGACATGCATCCCATGAAGACCAGTGGGCTATGGCAAAAGCAGTGCCTAGAGAACAACTCAAAACTTCAAACGGTCGCCTTGGGAAACACAAGCAATCTGAACTCACTTCCCCATGGAGCAATGGGGGCGGGGTGGGGGTGGGGGCAGAAGCAGGAAAAGGAGAGCAAGGAGAAACCAAACGGAGCAAAAGAAGGAAACAACAACAAAATGAACAGACCCCAGGGAAACAGGAAACAGACAGAAGAGGAAAACTCAAAGCCAAGAGCTGAGTCTTTGAGAAAATCAGCAGAACTGATAAACTCCCAGCTGCCCTGTTGAAGTGAAAAAACAGAGAGAACAAGCTGCTACCATCAGGAATGGAAGGAATACATTAGCACAGGTTCTACAGCCTGTGAAAAGATGCCACGAACATCTTTAATTCCAACAAGTGCAAAATGGACAGATCTGTGGGGGAAAAAATAACACAATAAATTGATACAAGAAGAAATGGAAAATTTGAGTAGTCCTACATCTGTTAACACAATGTTTTCAATATATATATTTAAAAGTAAACCTTCAAAAAGGAAAATCAAGAGCTAGATGGTTTCACTGGTGAGTTTTATCAAATATTCGAGTAAGAAATAAACTAATTATACAGCTTTGGGGGGGATTTTTTGTTTTTGTTTTTCAGAAAACAGAGGGGAGGAAATATTGCCAACTCACTTAAGGTCAATACAACCTTAAAATAAAAACCTGACAAAGACATTTTTTAAAAATTTGTATACCGCATCCCTCATGAATATAGACACAAAAGTCCTTTTAAAATATTAGCAAGTGGAATCCCATGATCTATAAATAATATATAAGTATATGCAAATAATATGTAAATATGTATAAATAAAATGATAATACATCAGGGCTAAGTAGGGGTAAGCCAGGAATATCAGGTTGGCTAAACATTTGGAAGATTGATCAATGCAAATCATCACCTTCACCAAATAACAAAAATAAAGCTCATGATTTTAAAATAGATCTAGGGAAAGCATTTGATCAAGCCTCATACCCATTCACGCAACTTTTGCTAACTGAGGAAAGTCCTCAGACTGATAAGCCACCAACAAAAAGCCTATAGCCGATCTTATCGTCAATGGTGAGCCTGAAATTTCTTTTCCTGAAGACCAAGGTGACCGCTTTCGCCGTGTCTACTTGTTCTGGAAATGCTAGCCATTGCAGTAAGATGAAAACAAAATAAAGCAAAAAGCTTTACAAAGTACCACAGACTGGGATGGAAGGGTGGTACTCAACGGCAGGAACATACCGTCTCCGCGTCCTGGAGGCTGGGAGACCGAGAGCAAGGTGTCGGCAGGGCGGGTCCCTCCCGAGGCTGTGGACAGCCCTCTTCATCGTCACACGGCGCTCTCCCTCCACGTGTGTCTCTGTGTCCAAACGTCCCCTCTTTATAAGGACTGGATCAGGGTCCGTCCGATGGCCTCATGTTCTCTTTATTACCTCTGTGAAGACCCCCTCTCTCTAAATCAGGTCACATTCCAAGATCTTGGGGGGTAGGACTTCAGCACTGAATTTGAGGGGACAACATTCAGCACAAAACTAGATGTAAGCCTCCGGCTCATTTTCCCAGGGAAACTTTCACGGAACCTCCCCTCTTCCAGAGCAGCTGTACTTACCACCCCCTTTTCTTCCTCCTCCAGGGTCCACAGGTCCCTCAGTTTGCTTGTTCAATGCCTGCTCCTCCTCACCCAGACCCCTTGAGGACAGGGGTCCATGTGTCTCCTAACCACCGCTTCCTCAGCCCCTCACAGAGCAGACGCTCAGCAAATAGTTGCCGGAGATGCCACAACCTTGCTGGAGCCCCGCTCCATGTGGTCCGCCAGTCTTCGTGTTGTGGTACACACGCATACACACACACACACACACACACACACACACACACACAAACTCTAAGTATCATACAGAAATGCTTTTAATAACCAGTACTGTGGAACTCAGCTAAAACCTTCACATAAACAAACAGGGGTTTGGCCCTGGCCGGTTGGCTCAGTGGTAGAGCATCGGCCTGGCATGCAGGAGTCCCGGGTTTGATTCCCAGCCAGGGCACACAGGAAAGGCGCCCATCTGCTTCTCCACCCCTCCCCCTCTCCTTCCTCTCTGTCTCTCTCTTCCCCTCCCACAGCCAAGGCTCCATTGGAGCAAAAGATGGCCCAGGCACTGAGGATGGCTCCATGGCCTCTGCCTCAGGCACTAGAGTGACTCTGGTTGCAACAGAGCGAGGCCCCGGATGGGCAGGGCATCACCCCCTGGTGGGCGTGCCGGGTGGATCCAGGTCGGGCACATGTGGGAGTCTGTCTGACTGCCTGTTTCCAGCTTTAGAAAAATAAAAAATAAAAAATAAAAAAACAACAGGGGTTATTCCAGGGTTAGTCAACCTTTTTATACCTACCTCCCACTTTTGTATCTCTGTTAGTAGTAAAATTTTCTAACTGCCCAACGATTCCACACTCATGGTGATTTATAAAGTAGGGAAGTAACTTTACTTTATAAAATTTATAAAGCAGAGTTACAGCAAGTTAAAGCATATAATAATAATTACTTACCAAGTACTTTATGTCGGATCTTTGTTAAGCTTGGCAGAATAAATCTTTATAAAACAACTTACTATAGTTAAATCTTTTTATTTATACTTTGGTTGCTCCACTACCACCCTCCATGAAAGCTGGTGGACCCCCTAGTGGGCGGTAGGGACCAGGTTGACCACCACTGGGTTATTCTGTTCTCACACAAGAAGCCTGGCTGGTTCTGTGGCTGCGTCTCTGAACTTCTCTTTGCTTGCCTTTCCTGCTTGTTACCTCATGGCTGCAAGAGAGCTGCCACAGCTCTGGCCATCACCTCCACCTTTAAGATAGGAAGAAAAAGGAAGAACAGTGCTAGTTGTATTTGTCTTTTCATCTTTTAAAGTCAAGAATGTTAACAAGAACAATAATGACAAAAAACTTTCCCAGAAGTTCCCACAAGACTTCTGCTTACGGCCAGAAATGGGTCGCATGGCCACCCCCATGGGTAAGAGGTCTGGGAAGAAGGGTGATGGGTGATCGGCTCTTGTGCTCTGTACTGGGAGGCAATGGATTAGAAATGGTTGGAAGGATGATTGGGTCGGGAGCAAATAGTGCTTGTGCCAGTCCGGAAACTCATAGCTAATTTCAGAATATCTCCGGTTGGTTCTTTGTGCTTCTCGGACCCCAGGAAGGGCCCGCAGAGCTGCCCCAGTGTGCTCAGCAGTTCCCACAGCCCCTTTCTGAACACATCGTGCCCCCCCACCTTCCTCCCTCTCCAGAGCAACTTTCCATTCTGAATCTGCATCCCAGGAGGTCCACCACTCCAACACTGGGAGGACAGAAACCTCCTCCCAGTATGTACAGTGGAAGCCCCTTCAGGAGGAGGGGGAGGCAGAGGCTGGGTGGGAGCAGTCGTAACCAGTTTTTCCCCAACACGAATGAAGGGATGGGTGGATGGATGGATGGATGGATGGGTGGATGGATGGATGGATGGATGGATGATGGGTGGACGGATGGATGGATAAATGGATGGATGATGGGTGGATGGATGGATGGATAAATGGATGGATGATGGGTGGACGGATGGATGGATAAATGGATGGATGATGGATGGATGGATGGACGGATGGATGGACGAATGGACAGGTGAGTGGGTGGATGGATGGATGATGGATGGATGGATGGATAGGTGGATGGATGATGGATGATGGATGGATGGATGGATGGATGGATGATGGATGGATGGATGATGGATAATGGATGGATGATGGATAATGGATGGATGAATGATGGATGATGGGTGGATGGATGATGGATGGATGGATGGATGGATGGATGGATGGTGGATGGATAGATGATGGATGGGTGGATGGGTGGATGGATGGAATGATACTATGGGGCAGCTCTAAAAGTATATACACACTATTAAAAAGGCTACACGGAGCAGTGGAAAGGTGAGCAGTTTGGTGACCCTGGCGTTGCTTCCGTTGGTCCCTCTCTGGGGCTCCATACCCTTCTCTGAGGGAGGGAGATCAGGTCGTGCTTTCCTCCTGGGTTACGGGAGCCTCTGTGTCCCACAACACAGTGACCAGGAAAGGGCTGTGTATCGATGTCACACTTATGGGCGAGGGGTGGGTGCAGTGTCACTGGGAGCTCCTCGCAGTCGAAGCTCGAGGTGAGTACCCCCAGGATGCATCCTGAGACCAGCAGGGGAAGCCCTAAGGGGCTGGGCCACCTGTGCTCTGGCCCCAGTGGGATGCAGAGGAACCCGTCGTCAGGCACCACACTGGTGGTCTCTCGGGTGGGGGACACTGTCATGACACTCCTTCCGTGTGCCGGGCGCTGTGCTTGGCTCCTCCTACATTGGGGGGCCACCGTCAGGCCTGATGCTAGCCTGGAGTCACGTCTGGCCTGCTGTCCACCCCTCACTCTTGCCCCCGTGGAGAGAAGCAGATGACCTGTTGGAGAGGCTGGCTTTGGCTCTCAGTTCTACATAGCGTCCAGCAGGTCTGTTAGAAAGCTCTAGGCGGGCCCTCCCACCATGGACAGTCAGACACCTGGGCGACAGGTTGGAGGCACCTCTTGACAGGCGCGGAATAGCCAGCCGTGCGTGATCGTGGTCTCGAGTGAGGGGAAGCTCGGGAGGGAGCTCCAGCAGCCCCAGACTCTGGGGGTGGGGGTGGGGGGCGATTCCTGCCATGACTCAGCAAGCAGGGGTCCTCGGAAATCACGTGGCCCCACCGAGCCAAGGAGACGAGGGTCTTCAGAGCTGGGGATAGAGTGTGACTTCAGAGGTTGAGCAACGTCAGGGGACATGGTCCAGGCAGGGCGCAGAGCCCTACTGACTCCCGGACCTCCAGCTGACTGCCAAGAAGGCGTGCCTGGGAGTAAGGGCGGCATCCTCACGCAAGACCCACCTTAAACTCCCTCTGACAAACCGAACACAGGCCCTGACGGGATCTCCAGACACAGTGTGGGAGGCGAAGCTCCCCAGTCAGGGGCTTGGGAACACCCAGGACGCCCCCTCCCCCAAACCGGCCCGCAAACCATGAAGTCAAGTACAGATCGGCTCAGGGCAAAGAGAGAGACAGAGCTACCCACCAGGACACAAACCAGGAGTCTCCAGCACAGAGAAGGAGGCCAGAGCGTCCCCAGAACAAACCGCTCAGAAAGAACGGTGCACAGCAAAAAAATCAGTAGCTGTGAAGAAAAAAAGAAAGAAACAGGAAAATGTGACCCATAGTAAAGAAGAAAGCAGTCAATGAAAACTAACCACAAGATGACTCATGAGCCAAGAAAGCCGTCGCAGGACAGAGAGCATTAACCACAAAAGTAAAAAAAGTAATCAGTTGACTTCACCAAAATTGACATACCTGAACTTCAAAAACCATGACAGGCCCTGGCCGGTTGGCTCAGTGGTAGAGCGTCGGCCTGGTGTGCAGGAGTCCCAGGTTCGATTCCCGGCCAGGGCACACAGGAGAAGCACCCATCTGCTTCTCCACCCTTCCCCCTCTCCTTCCTCTCTGTCTCTCTCTTCCCCTCCTGCAGCCAAGGCTCCACTGGAGCAAAGTTGGCCCGGGCGCTGAGGATGGCTCTGTGGCCTCTGCCTCAGGCGCTAGAATGGCTCTGGTTGCGACCGAGTGACGCCCCAGATGGGCAGAGCATCGCCCCCTGGTGGGCATGCCGGGTGGATCCCAGTCAGGCGCATGCGGGAGTCTGTCTGACTGCCTCCTTGTTTCCAACTTAAGAAAAATACAAAAAACAAACAAACAAACAAAAAACATGATAAAGAACACTAAAAAGGCCAATCACAGACTGAGAGGGGATGTTTGCCTCTCTGCCCAGGGAGTCTTAATCAGAACATACAAAGGACTCTTACCACTCAGCCATAAGACACACAAGCCAGTGAAACCAGAGGCAACGAACACGAGCTTACACGCTACCAAAGGAGCTACCCATCTGGCCAGAGGAGACCTGAGATGCTGCCCGTTATCGTCAGGAATCTGGGAAATCTCATTAAAACCGCCGGGAGACACCGCTTCACAGCCAGACAACGTCTCATACTGAAGATGGGCACACCCAAGGGTTGGCAAGGATACAGGTCACCCGGCACTCTCTGACACTGACGGGGAGCCTGTGACATTGTGCAACCACTGTGGAATAATTTGGCGGTTGCTTATAAGTTTGAATATACTGATAACGATATGCCCCAAAGAAAGGAAAACATACATCCACAGAAAACCCAAATAAAAAAAATAAAACCACTCCTACACGGGAGTACTGGACGCGCCCCATAGTCATCAACACAGGAATCCAGGGTGTGTTGCAGCAGAGGGAACGCAGCAGAAGCACACAACCTCCGGCAGTCTCGCTGCTGGCTCCGAGTCAAGAGCAGACCCAGAGGAGCACATGGGGCACGTGACTCCATGCCACTTGCTTCTCTCTCTCTCCTTTCCCTTCCCATAGCCATGGCTTGATTGGAGCAAGTTGGCCCTGGGCACTAAAGATGGCTCCATCGAGCCTCTGCCTCAGGTGCTAAAAATAGCTTAGTTGTCAGTATCGAGCATCAGCCCTAGATGGGCAGAGCATTGGCCCCAGGCAGGGGTCACCTGATGGACCCTGGTCAGGGCACATGCAGGAGTCTGTCTTTCTATCTCCCTTCCTCTCACATTAAAAAAAAAAAAAAGACAGGGATGGCAAATGAGCTCCTGAAATGAGGCTCAATCTCATTTGTCATTAGGGAAATGCAAATCAAAACCACAATAAGATAGTGTATGCACTTGTTAGAATGTCTAAATTAAAATCCCACAATGCCAAGTGTTGGCAAGGATGTGGAGAAGCTGGAACTCTTGTCCGCTGATGGTGGGAACACAAAATGTCCGTATTGTCCAAAGTTAGATGTTCGCATCAGATATAAGTTGGTCCTTTCACTCCTAGGCATTCGCCTAAAACCGTGATGGTGACCCTTTTTATAAAAACCGCCCACTTTTCAGTGATAGTCAACCTGGTCCCTCCCGCCCACTAGTGGGCGTTCCAGCTTTCATGGTGGGCCAATCGCGGTGCCATTTGGTTGCTCTGCTACTGCCCACCATGAAAGCTGGAACGCCCACTAGTGGGCGGGAGGGACTAGGTTGACCAGCACTGCAAAAGTGGGTGGTTTTTATAAAAAGGTTCACCATCACAGGCCTAAGAGAAGTGAAAGCGTGTGTTCACACAGAAACCTATAAGCAAACATTTGTAGCAGTTTTTATTTGTAACACATCCAAACCTGAAGCAATCTGAATGTCCATGAATGGGCAAACAGCTATAATAACAAACCAGAACCCATCCATATAGCAGACTGTGACTCAGTCGTAAAAAAGGAACGAACTGTTTATACAACCAATGACATAGATGAATCTCAAAATAGTTACGCCATGCAAAAGAATCTGGGCAAAATAAGAGCACGTACCACACTGCTCACAAAAATTAGGGGATCAGAGAACGTGCAGATACTCCAGTCCTTTCGGCCTTTTGTGTAGTGCATTTTCACCAATGAAATAAAAGTTGGTTTTGCATCTCATTTGCATAATCAAACAATTTTCTTTAACTTGTCGTTTGCTTTTCTGATGTTCTTGTTTAGTAAAAATAACCAAACTCTTTTTTTTAATTGCTTCATATTCATTTTGAAATATCCCCTAATTTTTGTGAGCAGTATATATGATGCAACTTATATAAAATTCTAGAAAGTACAAACGTTCTACAGCAGTGGTTCTCAAACTTTTTGAAGTCGGGGCGCATTTGAAATCCTACAAATAATTGCAGGCCCACTATATACAAATTTCTGAAAATACGTTATAATAATTAAGTCAAATATTACGGAAAAAATATATAAAGTTCAAGCGTGGTTTTATGGTAAATAAATGAAATAAATGACAAAATTAAATTTATTCTGACATTAAAAAATATTTTTATGTTACATTTTTTGAGTTATGCTTTTTAGAATAAAAAAGGGGTTAAAAATAAAAAAATGACAAAAAAGTTATTTTTTTATATATATAGATACATTCTTAGTAAGATTTAGTAAATTCAGCAGGTCCCGGCGCCAATGTAAATATTTTCATTCTTGTGTTTATGGGAAACATGAGCCTGATGTGTCCTAACGATTTCTTCAATATTTGGGCAGATATTTGAAAGGCAAACTCTCATTTCCTCATCAATACATTGAAGAATTGCTCTCTTTTTACTCTTAATTATGTTGAGTGCAGAAAACCCCCACCATACATATCATCTTAACTTGACACCAAACAAAGGATAGAAGAAACTTGCCTCCAGTCTTTCCGGGGAACATGGGGGGTAGTGTAAACAATCCAACACCACAGCTTAACAGCCTTTTGCAACCTAATCAGGCAAGTGAGGTGGGGGGTTGGGCAGACTGTCAGCTTACAGCCAATTCCCCACACCTCTGTCCCCCCAAAATCTAAACTCCAAAAACCCTGTTGGTTTTTTGGTCCCCAACAGGCTCATATTTCTCTGGAATGCCATTGGGCGCACCTGGAAATCTTCTAGGGTGTACCAATGTACCCTGGCGCACACTTTGAGAACCACTGCGCTAGAGTGACAGAAAGCAGATTGATGTTTCCTCAAAGCAGGACACGTTGTGTCCAAAGCTGGAGCTGAAGAAGGGGCCCATCTGGAGGAGGGGAGACCCGGATTCCAGTCACTGCTCGGTCACTCAGAGCTGTGTGATTTTTGCCAAGTCACTGCCCATCTCTGAGCTGCAGTTTCCTCCTCTGCGCACAGTGGGGGAGAGGTGAGGGTACATGAGCCTCCAGCATCCATAATCTCAGCGGCTGGACTCACGCAAGGTGCCTTGTGCATGGGAACAGGCAGTGTCCCCTGCTTCTTGGATCCAGAGGACAAGGTCCAGCCCGCACTGCCAGCCGTGGGTAGCCAGGAGCCAAGCCCTCGGCCTGGCCACTTCTCGGCACATGCCTGCCCAGAAGCCACTGTGGGGGACGCCGGCAGGACCCGCTGTCCCAGGGACAGGCACACAGTGTCCCAGCGGTGTAGCTGGGGTTCGGGAAGCCAGCTCTTACGGAAAGGGTCTGGGGAGTCTAGGAGACTGAGGAGGTCAGCGGTGTAGGGAAGGGCGCTTCAGTTTGCAAAATACAGACACCCAGCTCACATTCCCAGAGGTCACTCTGTGGCCCATGGAACTGGGAGTTTCGGGAGTGGAGCAGCTATCTTCAGGTAGAGCTGGATCCAGGTGCTTAAGCAGGGTTTCTGGGGTTGTTTTTGCCACCAGTACTTCCTTTCTCTTCCCCTCTCACCCTCTTCTCTCAATTCCTCTCGTCTCTGGGTCTCTTAGCTCGTTATCCTTAGGCTTTCCACTGTGGACGAGTACCCTTTTTGGGTACAAAAAAGTGAATGGCGGCTGGTGACTCCAGGCAGCTTTGTGAGTCCTGAGCCAAATGACAGCGCCCCCTGTTGGCAAAGCTCCAGGGAGACCTCTGCTTGCCCCAGCCTGGGTCACACACCCACTATTGTGACCGGGGGACATGGGGTTCTAAGATTGACAGCCCCCCTCAAAGCCACATGAAGGGGGAGAGAAAGTGTTCAAAATTTTCCTCCCCTGGCAGCCAGTGGCTCAATTGGTTCAAGCATGGCCCCTGGTACTGAGGATAGCTCCGTTGGAGCACATCAGCCTCAGGCACTAAAAATAGCTCAGTGCTCAAGCATCGGCCCCAGATGGGGTTGCCCAGTGGATTCTGGTTGGGTCACATGTGGGAGTCTGCTTCACTGTCTCCCCCTTCTTTCACCCCAAAACAACAACAAAAGAAAACACCCCACCACCACTAGTACTATAACAACAAAAACATCACTACCACCTTCTGCCAGGCGAGCTGTCATGGAGCCCTAGTTCTCAGCTGTTCTCAGCCAGGAACTGTGAACCCAACCCAGGAAGGAAAGCTGGCTGAACCAGACTTTCCTCGTGGGCACCCTCTCCCGGCAGCCGGGCCCAGACCCAGCTCTTCTGTGGCCGGAACCCAGCGTTCCACTCAGGGCTTTGCGATGCCTCCCCTAGAGGGCTGAACTGATCCCAAGGGCCTGCGACCCTGTGGGGAGGAAATCCTCGTGAGTCACTGGGGCTGACATTCTTCGGGATCTGACTAGGTTTCTACTTTGGGAGCCTGTGAACCGTGACTCAGCAGCGATTCGCCCAGGAGCAGACCGGGGAAGCTGGGGACTGGCCTCCTCACGGGCACCGCAGCGGCCGCTGGAAGCTGGGGTCAGTGCTGGGGGCCACGCATTCTGTCTCTTGCTGACTGTGTGGTGGAACTCGGGATGGAACTGGGGTTCAGAGAGAGGAGGTGGTGCCCCCCTTCCAAGGCTGCACAGTGAGTGAGGAGCAGGAAGAGGAAGAACTTGAATCCAAATCTCTGGGACTCTGAAGCCCACAGATGTCACTGTGCCATGGGGCTGCCATGCTGTCACTAGGCTGGCCTTCTGGCTCTGCCCCTTGCTTGTGGAACTGGGAACCCCATTCTAACTGAAGTTTCTCCGGCTTCATTCTGGAAGGATGGCTTGGTGGTCCTGGGCGGTGCTGACGGTGTACTCCATCCAAGCCCACCGTGGGAGCAGCAGCACGGCCAGAGGCTGAGATGAGAGTGAGGAACTCCCCGTCCACGGAGCAGGCCACAATTAATCATGTCTTTACCTGCACTCTGACCTCGTACAGACACCTCGTGCAAGCACTTTGCTAACTACACATATTACATCGATCGCCACAGCATCCCATGAAGGAACAAGCCCCATTTTCCAGGTGAGGCCTTAGAGACAAACATTCTGTGACCAACACAAAGATGGTATAGAACGTGGTAAGAACAAGAGTCAAACTGGGTTTCTCTGACCCCAGACCCCATGTGTTTAAACTGAGGTGTGTGCCCATCTGTTCTTTGAACCCATTTTTTTCCCCCCAGAGTCATCCTGGGCTCTGCTAATGACTCATCATTTTCTCAGTCGCTCAGGCTAAACACCTGGGAACCAGGATGGGTGGGTGGATGAATGAATGGATGGGTAGATGGGTGAATGGATGGGTGGTTGAATGGGTGGACGGGTGAATAGAGGGGTGGATGGGTGATAGATGGAAGGATGAGTGGGTGGATGGGTGGATAGATGGATGGATGGATGGATGGATGGATAAGTGGGTGGATGGCGGATGAATGAATGATGGATGGATGGATGGATGGATGGATGGATGGATGGATGGATGGATAAGTGGGTGGATGGGCGGATGAATGATGGATGGATGAATGGATGGATGGATGGATAAGTGGGTGGATGGGTGGATGGATGATGGATGGATGATGGATGGATGGATGGATGGATGGATGGGTAAGTGGGTGGATGGGCGGATGAATGATGGATGGATGAATGGATGGATGGATGAGTAAGTGGGTGGATGGGTGGATAGATGATGGGTGGATGGATGGATGGATGGGTAAGTGGGTGGATGGATGGATGAATAAATGGGTGGATGGGTGGATAGATGATGGATGGATGGATGGATGGATGTATGGATGGGTGGATGGGTGGATAGATGATGGATGGATGGATGGATGGATGGATGAAAGGGTGGATGGATGAAAGGGTGGATGGATAGATGGCTATGTATAGAAAGTGTCCTCACACCCTCCTTTTCCTCCAAAATCATTCGTTTTGTGGCTCCCTCAGTGTCACCCGTCACAGGGTGGCTCTTTCTGCGCTGGGGGAGAGAGGGGCCTGGGGGACAGACCTAGCTCCTCCAATCTTCTCCATGCCACGCGTGTTCTCTTTCCCTTTACGGTCACTTCCCAGTTAGGCCTCACATCCCAGCACCCGTCTGAGTGACCAGCTTTCCGGAAGGCTCTGCTGAACCAAATCTTCGTGCTCCCGACTCGCCCACCCACGTAGGCGGCGCTGCTGGCCGGGGCCTCCCCCTCCTCAGCTTCCAAACCCCGCCCCGCAGCCCCCCCCCCCCCCAGTGCAGCAGGGCCAGCCCCTTCACCGCAGCTGTCCGCACTTACAAAGCCTGACTGTTCGATAAGGCCGTGCCAGCTGGAACAAGACACTTCCCGTCCGACGGGAGGTTCTGCACGGAGCCTGGGGGTGGCTGTCGGCCGGGGGAGCTCAGAGCTGGATCTGGGGCCCGCTCTGGGCCTGCCGCTCCCTGGACACCCGCCCCCCCCCCCCGCCCCCACGGAGGATCCTCAGAGGGCCCGGAGTGGGGGGTCTGGAGGGAGGGGCTTTCACTCACCAGACCCTCAGAGACCCGATGTGCCAGACCCTTAAAACCCGGCCCCTTCAGGGGACACAGGGGTCTGTGGCTACAACAGGGGCTGGGGGCTTAGAAGAATGTTGGCCTCAATGTCACCAGGGTGACATTGTTTTCCCTGGTCATCAGATACCAGTGGCCGGAGCAGGGACTGCAGGAGGAGGGAAGGTCAGGATGGATAACCAGCAGCAGGGCCCAGTCCCCCACAGACAGGAGGACCCCTGTGCTGCCTGCAGGCAGGCCGGAGCAGCGTGCCCCATGGGGGTCCCGGCTGAGCCCAGCCAGAGCCGCCCTGTCTCTCCTGGGAGAGATCTCTGCAGAGAGGCCCCAGGGCAGCAGCGGCGGTGGTCACTCCCTGGCCCCGTTCACGGGCCACCAGGCACTCGTTCCATAACAGGGTCTTGAGCACCGATGACATGCCAGGCGTCAGGGCACCCAGAGGCCCAACTCCCTGCCCTCACGGCCCCTGTGTTCTCAGAGCATGGCCTCCTCTGACTGGGGCCAGCCCTGCCCCCTTACTCGGCCCAGACCCCAGGCTTCGACCCTGGTGTGGACCTCTGTCCCAGATCCCAGACACAGGCTCAGATCCCAGACACAGGCCTGGACCCTGGTCCCCGGACCCCAGACCCCGGATCCCAGACTCCAGATCCCAGATCCCAGACTCCAGATCCCGGATCCCAGACTCCAGATCCCGGATCCCAGACTCCAGATTCCAGATCCCAGACCCCGGATCCCAGACTCCAGATCCCGGATCCCAGACTCCAGATCCCGGATCCCAGACTCCAGATCCCAGACCCCAGATCCCGGATCCCAGACTCCAGATTCCGGATCCCAGACCCCAGATCCCGGATCCCAGACTCCAGGCCTCAGACCCAGACACAGGCCTGGACCCTGCTCCCCAGACCCTGGTCCCCAGACCCCAGACCTCGGACTCCAGATCCCAGACTCCAGATCCCGGACCCCGAACCCCAGACCCCAGATCCCAGACTCCAGATCCCGAACCCCAGACCCCAGACTCCAGGCCTCAGACCCAGACACAGGCCCGGTAGAGCCAGCCGCCTTTTCTGGCTTTGATTCCTTTAAAAAGTCTCTAATTACATCCTGGGAGAAACAATTAGAATGAAACTGAAGTATTTTTCTCTCTCGCTCTCTCCTGCGGGCCAGGCCTGTTTAATAACTTAATTAAATACACAGAATTATAATTATAATGTTAATATTTCCTTTCCGTAAAGCCAGCACATTGTGCTGGAAGAAGCCTCCCTTGGGAACGGGAGATTCCCACAGCCTCCAGGGCCTCCCTGGTCCGAGGCCGGCCGCCCAACCGCTGCCCCCCGCCGCCCCGCCTGGCCCTCCCGCTGTCCTGAGGCCCAGCGGAGCTGGCAAGAACCCCAACCAGGGGACAAGCCACGTCTTCTCCGTCCTGAGTGTTTATAGTCGAGCTCCAACCACACGGTGGAAATTACTCTGAAGCTCCTAATTGCACATTTCCTTCCTCCAACCATTTTCTTCTGACAGTCGACTTTGAAAACGTTCACCACTTAATTCTCCCCGGGGGCAGGCAGGGGGAGAGGAGGGGAGGCCGCTGGAGTGGGACCAGCTCCCCCTGGAGGGGCCCCCGCTTCTCTGGGCATCTCCAGCGGGGACTCGGGGGTCCCAGGCCAGTGAATCTTGCCTCCCCACCTCTTGCCCCCACTAGGTGACCCCAAGCCAAGTTCTGTCTCCTTGAGTCCCGTGTCTTGCCCATACAAGGCAATTGAGAATTTTAACCTTGCGGAGTAATGGTGTGCGATGGGCCAGCCCATAGTAGGTGCTCAATAAACATCGGGTTCCTTCCTCTCAGCTCTGCGGAGGAAACGAAGACAGAAGGACAGAATCCTCCCAGCTCTCGTTTTCTCTCCAGGGAGAAGGCACGTCCTGGCTGAGAGCAGGCTGTCCTGGGTCACGTGCCAGGGCGGCCCCTTGCCCGCCGAGCAGTGAGGACCTGGAGAGTGGTGACTCGGTTTCCAGGTCCGTGGGAGGGGGATAATGACGGCGCCTACATCACTGGGTGGTCCCGAAGAGCAGGGGGCCTTCACCCTCAGAAAGGTCGAGGATAGAGGAAAGCTTAGCCAGCACAGGCGGCGACCCCTGGAGGCAGGCGGTGACCCCTGCGGCCACTCTGGAGCGGCTGCTGGACTTGGAACCAGACGGACTCGGGTTCCGGTCCTGGAGGTGCATGCACCTGGGAATGTCATTGATTTCATGGACACACGGCGGCTGCAGGAGGAGGCAGGCAATGGGCGTGAAGGCCCCAGCGTGGAGCAGCAAACCCTCCAGTCCCAAGGCTGGGGTCCTCAGGGGCCACCGACCCCGGGCTGATGAAGGGAAGAGACCCTCTACCAGTGCTCGAGCCACGGCTCGGTGAGCGGCACCGGGAGCCGCCACGTCCCCCACCCCTGTACACCAGACCCTGCCCTCCCCCGTCCGTGCCCCAGCCCTGGAGTCAGGCCACCCAACGTCGCCCCTTACTCGCTGTGTGGCCGTGAGCCTGTCACAGAACCTCTCTGAGCCTCCGGTTCTACCTCTGCAAACTTAACTGGACTGCTAGACCCACTGGTGAGTTCCTGTCCAGAACTACCCAGGGCCTGGCGCACGGGCAGCATCAATAAATGTCAGCATGACATCTTCGGCGTCATCCTGGGTGGGCTCGGAGCTGGTGGAGACACAGCCACCTCCCCAAGTGCCATCCCGAGGAGCCCAGGACACACTTTCCCTGCCTGGGGTCCCTCGCCCGTCCCCACGGCCTGGACCCCCACTCGTCCGAGGCCCAGCTCTAATGTCGCTGTCCCTTTGGAGGCTGTCCCCAGGCTCCGGTCCCCCCGGGGCTGGACCCCACACCTCCCGTCCTGTCCATTCTGCGCTATTCTGACGCTCACGTGCCAGTAGACTTGAATTCCTGGGCACGGGGACTGCAGGCTTATCCCTGCTTATCTCCCGCGGTCTCCTCCCAGGTGTGGAAACTGCAGGAAGGCTGGGCAGCGGACTCGACCTGGACGCTTCCACTCTAGGGAGGGAAGAGCATCCGCGGGTGCGTGTGGGGACGGAGGGAGGACACCTGCCGGGGACGGCAGGATGGCAGAGCAGAGGACAAAGGCCACAGAGGAGATCCAGAGAAGGTGGCGGATCTGAGATTCAGGGAAGGAGGCCGGGATGCTGGGAGGAGGAAGAGTCAGAGCCGGTCTGAGAGCCACCACGGACAGGACTCCCGGACAGGCTTTGAAAGGATGTACGGGGGAGGGGGAGGTGACAGCCACGTGCGGGGCTTGACCTCGTTCCCTGAGATGGGCAGCGCCGTGGAGGAGAAGGTGCTCACCGGTCTGGCTTAGGGTGTGTAGGGTTGAGGGGCCCTTAAGCAGCCCCTGGCGACAGGGAGTGGGCGGCCGGGAGCCGGATCGGCCGGTCAGAGGGGAGAGTGCGGCTGTGAGACGCCGTGACTGGTGGTCACTGTCACGTTTTGTCCCAGGGTCACACAGAACGCTGCTGCCAGCAAAGCTGGGAAGGGACCCAGGCCTCCACGACCCCCCGGCCCGCCCACAGGTTCTTTCCTGCCCTGTTTGTGGTTTTCCAAGAGGATGCAGGCGGAATGTTCCCTTGACAACACAATCCTCTCGGCTGTTTTCCTCTTGAGTCATTGGCAAGATTCCAAAATCTATACTTTTTTTTTTTTTAATGCTCCAAAATAATATCCAATCCACCTTGGCCATCGACACTGTGACATAGGTGGCAGCAGCCAAGATCGCTCGGGACGCTCCCAGCCCAGGCTGGCCTCCTGCGTCAGAACGGGCCAGAGCAGGCAGGACGCTGCAACTCTGCCCGTGGACGACAGGTGTTGCAGCCAGGAGGGCCCGACAGCAGCCAGACCCGCCTCGAGCCGCAGCAGCAGCCTCTTTCTTCCTCTTCTGGAGGAACTCCACCTCCTCCGTGCTGAAGTCGCCCACTGCGTGGGAGCACTAGGACCCCCAGATCTTTTTCTCCGGCCAAGGCCTCTCCCTGGCCTCAGAACTGCTGACCGTGCAGCCCAAGGCTCTCCTTTGCCCTGGAGAGACTCGTAAGCAACAAAGCCTCAGCACACCCCCAACTGAACCCCCCTCTTCACCTCCCTTCCCCCCAAGTCCCCTTCTTGCATCCAGCCTTCCAGCCACAATCCCGGGGACACCCTGACTCCCACGCTGAACCCCACTGCTTCTCTCCCTCTGCTCCGTCGTCTGCTCTCCAGCCGCTGGCCCTTCCTGCTGTGTCTCCCAGGCCGCTGCCTCACCCCAGCTCACCGTCTGCTGCACCCTGTACCTGTCGCAAGAGAAGTCTTTCAACCGAGAACTTGCAAACGCCACCTCCTGCTCTCACTGGCTTCCACATTGACTTCTGGCTGCTCCTGTTGGCCTAGGAGGCCCCCTGCTGTGCATCTTGCCACCCCTCGGCCATCCTCTAGGCCCTGTCCTGGGGTCCCGAACACTACCCACCTCCATGTGACCTCCAGTCAAGCCCAATGGGGCAATTCCCAAGCCTGCCCTGATATCCCTGCTTGCTGCCTTCGCACATGCTGTTCCCCCTCCCAGAATGTTCTTCCCACTCCCTGCACCACCAGCTAAGCCAGGCCTTCTCCCTGCCATCTCCTCAAATTCATCCCAGATGCTTCTGCTCTGAGACAAGTCCCCCCTGCTCCTTCCACTGGGCACTCCCGGAGCAGCTCGTACCCTGGGCGCTGCCTGGTGGTGTCCACCTCCCCCGCCAGGTGGGGCACCTCCATATTGCGCGGGAGGCAGTGGGAGCCTTGGCTGAAAGCCAGGACTCACTGTCTCACAAAGTCTGGTTCAAATCCATGCAGGAACAGGGGGACCTCAGGCATGTCACCCATCTTCACAACCTGCGGTTTCTCCACATGTAACACGTAAGGAGCAATATGACCCGTCCTGTAGGGACAGTCTCTCATTCACTCAACAGAACTTCTGAGCACCTCCTCTGTACCGAGCCTGGTTATAGGCGTGGAGGATAAAGTAGTTAACAAAATAGCCAAGCCCCCTACTGCCAAGCTGCCAACCTCCTGGGTAGAGAAAGAGGCATAAATACACAAATCGTTCAGCATGTCAGATCGAGCTGAGTGCTACAAAATGTCAGGAGGTGACAGTAAATAAGGGGCTGGGGAGGCTGACTGAGCGGACCTGAAGGAGAGCAGGAAGCGCACCTTGTGGGGGGTCTGCAAAAGAGTTTCCCAGAAAGCAGAGCAAGTGCAAAAGTCCTGGGGTAGGAGGCTGCCTGCCCATCTTGAGGAGCAGCAGAGAGGCCATCTCTGTGGCTAGAGTCGAAGAATGAGGGAGCATGAAGTGAGAGAAGGGCAGGGGCGGGCGGGTGGCAGTTCTGGTGAAGACCCTGTCTCTGCCATTTCCTGAGATAGAGCCGTTCGGAACATGCAGAGGAAGAGCGGGACAAGGCTCGGACTTTGGCAAGGTCACTCGCTTGGCCTTAGGGGCCAAGGGAGGGATCGAAGGGCACAGAGGTCCTCTGCAGGAACCCAGGGCAGCTTGGGCCAGAGGGGACGGGGAGGCGGTAAGAAGTGGTCAGGCTCAGAATGCTGAGTGGATGCGGTGGGCCCGAACCCGTAAAGCGCTTCCAGGTATTCCTGGTACGGGTTATACACTCGGGCAGTGACAGCAGTCTGGCCAGCAACTGATTAAAATAATGCTAATACGCAGGGAACAGCGACAGTCACTGAGGCCCAGGCAGAGGGGTTGCGACAGCCGGGCGGAGTGAAGGAGGCTCTGTCGCCAGGACAGCGGTGGCTTCCGAGCCGGGCCTGGTGCTGTGGCCGATTTGAGCCAAGGTGGGTTTGGGGATCATGTGGCCCCAACAGGAGGACCCGGAGGAAGCTCCCTCCTCCTGCCGACTCCGGCCAGGTCCAGTCCCTGTCCCTGCTGGGTCTGGCTAGCTGGGTTCCTTAGGTCTTGGAACCAGAGGGACAGCAGAGACCGCAGGTTGTAGGAGACACAGCCCCTTGCCAAGGGGTCCGGCTCTGGGGCAGGGGGTGGGGGTCCCTGGCCTCTGAGCCCGCGCATGCAGCTGTTGCTGTGACCTCTGGCCTCGCAGCTCACTTCCTGGCAGCACCGGGAAGCTGGCCCTGCACCCCTGCAGCTGCTCCCCTAAAGGGAAGGAAGAGCTTCCTGCAACAACAAGCACGCCAGCGGTTTGTGGAGAGGGCTCAGCGGTCAGCGGTCCTCATCCCGACACGTTACTTGGATTGAGAAATCCTAGGCTGACCCCAGTCCTGAGCTCACCCAGCAACAGGAGCAGAGTTGACCCGAGCTCCTGGCGTCTTTCTGTGCACGCGGGAGAGTTCCCTTCCCTCTCAGCTCCGGGTGCCCCCGCCTGCGCTGTGCGGCCTGCCATGCACGCAGAGCTAGCTAGCGCGCGGACAGAGCTCCGCGCCATGCCTCTCCCTCCGCGCGGCGCCTCTCCCTCCGCGGGCTGGAAGAACTCCGACTCTAGGCCGCCCACGTCTCCGACCCTCCTCCGCCGCCGTCCCCCGACACTGCCGGTGCTGAGCCCCCGACACGTGTACTGCAGCCCTGACTCTGTCTTCACGGCGCAGTGCGGGGTGAGTTCCAGGGCCAGGGTCCCTTGAGCACCCTTCCTGCGCCAGGGCAGCCCACAACGCCTCAACTACGCCCAGACACGTCTATAGACCACGCACATCTCTCAGAAACCCGAACCCAGGGGCACCCCGCTCACTTTCTCTTCAACTGAACCCCAAACGTGTCCAAAGACACTCTGGTGCCACTTGTGGAGGGGAGAAACAGCAGGAACAGAGACAGTGGTGGTACCTGTTGCGGCTGGTAAATTATGCAGATAAGTTGGATGCAGGCCCGGCCTGGGAAGAGCCAGGCACATGAGGGGCAGGGGCCCGACCACCATCAGCATCACCGTAAACTGCTGTCTGGCTGGTGGGGTTCATTTTCAGGCCTAAGGAAGTTGGGAGGGGCTCCCAATTTCCCAGCCGCCACCCGGTGCGCTGACTCCCCTGGAGGCCGAGGCCTGGTAATACCCATTGCCACGTGGCCCGCCTTCCGTGGAGCCAAGGCCATTTTGAAGATGGTGCGTTTCTTCTGAGCAAGTTCCCTGTGGAGAGGCCCCCCGCGCATGCGCTGCGCGGTGCTGGGAATACCAACATTCCGGATCTCCTAGCCACGCCCCCTCCACATCGCTTCCTGTGGAACTAGGAACTGGGTCTCCGTCTTCCCACCTGTGAGATGGAACCCCGCTGCCTTCCCAGCTCTGACATTCCAGATCTCTTCTGTGTACAGAGCTGTGGAGACCACCTGCAGCTAAGGACACACAGCTAAAAAGGGGCAGCCCGCGCCCGGAGCCTGTGTTCTTAACCTCTGTCCACACGGCCTCCCTCCCGATGAAGCAGAGAGAGTCCAGGGAGTCAAGGAGCTGCCAAAGGTCACACAGAAGGTCACTGGCTGCACACAGACCCAGGAGTCCTAACTCACGGGCCTCTGTTCTTGCTTCTCTATCACTCCGAACCCGTATCTTCTGGGCATAACGTGGGCAGGTTCTTCCTGGTCAAGGGGCACAAAGGAAATTTCTCCAACCTTGAGGTACCTTCCTAAATTCTTGTGAAACGTTAATAAAATCTTCTCAGAGAAAACTCATGACCCATGCCCACTCACCACATCCATCAGCAACGGTCAGGACTGTCATTTCTATCAAACTCTCAGGAGCTGAACTCCCTTTTGTCACCTTGGGAGTCCGAACAGGGCACAGCCCGTCCTCGGCGCGCCGTGGACGCTGACCCCACCTCTTATGGAGAATGGTCAGGGGTAAGACTGTCTCAGAGTTCCCTTTGAGGTTTAAAGAGAATCATTAATACAAACATACACACACACACACACACACACACACACATTAGGGGGATTTCAAGCACAAAACAAATGTATCCATGTTGAGATACAGAGTGTCACCGAGGGAGGGACGTTTGTTTTCTAAGCTGTTAAACCAGGATGGCATTCAGGCAATGGCCTCCCCTCCTTGAGCAAGATCCACAGAGTGTGGGTGAGGGGGGGGCGGGGTGCTTCTGCGGGGCTGGCACAGTGCCAGGCAGACTGAATGTGTACAAGTATGTAGGGAATGAATGGATGAATGAATGAATAAGTAGAGTGCAGGAGACAGGTGAACTGTCCAGCCTTTTCTTCCTGCCAGGGTTCCAGGGGCCAAGCCCTTGTCCCATTCATCTGGGACAAGCAAACTACTCCCTCCCCCCCTACATGCTTGGCCGCTGTCCGAAGAGATTCCAGGGAGGTGGCCTTAGGAATGAGACACTCTGTGAATGAAGGAATGTGTGGTAGGAAGTAGCAGTAGTGACTCAGGGTGACTCAGCCTGGAGCCGGCCAGGGGCCAGCTGAGCAGCCATCTGTGGCCACAGTAGCCCTCACTCACCCACCGGGGCAGGGGCCAGTTCCCCTCTCCCCTCTCTTGGCATGGCTTCTCGCACAGATGCTTGGAGAACGGTGGGGAAGAAGGTACATGTCAGGTTCCTAGACTGAGCCCAGGGAAGAAGCCGGAAGGACCTGTGAGCAGGAGGGGAGGGGAGCTAGGCAGCTACCCCTCCTCTGGAATACCCAGAAACCTCTCCTGTCCTCCTTAGTAGCCCCTCTCATTCCGCAGCTCTTCGCGGTACAGCCAAGGAAAACAAGGCCTGGAGTGGAGGGGACTAACCAAGGGCAAGGGGCCGGCAGAGCCTAGTGAAGAGCAGGATGCAGCCTCCGGCTCTGGCTGAGATCAGTGGTTTCCCCGGGCGGCAGCCCAGTTGGTGGAGGACTCGGGCATCATACCAGGTAAGCCAGAATTCTGCTCAGGACCCGCTCAACCCGCCCAGGATCTCCACCAGAATCGTTTCACATTGTCCACATTTCCTTCTCCAGATGTTTATCTCACTGTCTATAAACCCACCAATCCGTCTATCCATCTGTCCATCATCTGTCTCCCCATCCATCCAATGTGAGCTCTTCCTTGCAGCCTGGCTATGACCTCAGCATCTGAACACATACTTTCATCCTGTGCTCATTCAGGCTCCGTTCTCTACATCTGTCCATCCATCCATCCATTCACTCATTGATCCATCCATCCACCCACCCATCCATCCATTCACTCATCCATCCATTCATTCATCCATCCACCCATCCATCTACCCATCCATCCATCCATTCACTCATCCATCCATCCACCCATCCATCCACCCATCCATCCACCCATCTATCCACCTATCCACCTATCCATCCATCCACCTATCCACCCATCCATCCATCCACCCACCCACCGACCCATCCATTCATCCTTCCATCCACCCATCCACCAATCCACATGGCCACCCATCCATCTATCCACTTATCTATTCACTCATCTATCCTCCCTTGCACCACACATTTGTCGGTCATTAGTCTTTTTGCATAACAATCTGACCACTCATCCATCCATTATTTATTCACTGACTCAAGCTTAGTAAGCCTTGACAAAATAGCAGGTCCTATGGCTACTCCCCCCCATCTTTTATGCCCTACTCCTGCTCCCCAGACATCAAACCTTGTCCATCTCCACAGTCCCCATGACTCAGGTAATGGCCCATGACTTTCAGGAGTGAACAGTCACAAGGGACAGATGGGATCTGGACTCAAGAAACTCTAGGCCAGGCAGAACTGCCCACTCCCTCCCACCTTATCAATCTGGTCTTGTTCCTGCCACTGCTGACTTTCATCCCTCACCTGGTTGGGGGAGGCAGAGGCCCCCAAGCTCCCCACTGTCCAGCCAGCTGGCCAGGAGGAGGCCTGGGCCCCAGGCTCCGGACAGCAGGGAGCATGAGCGATGCCTGTTGCCTCTTGCGGGGCCCCAGCCTGCCCCTTCCCAGTGCGTCCAGGGGCAGTCTGTGGTCCTCGGCTGTGGGGCGTAATTAATTCCGGACCAGCCCAGCACTTGGAGATTGCTGGGTAAGAGGGAATTCCAGATGGGCAGCTCAGCCTCATAAAACCATAATTGGCTGGGTTTTTATACTCGTAATAATACCTTCCAGCTTCTGCATTTCAAAGTGCCCTCAGCAGCTGTGGCTGGGGGTGGGGGTCAGGGGGGCCGTGAAGGGCGCACTGGACTACACAGCCCTGTGGGACGCTGGACGAGACTAGTGCTGGAGCCTCGGTCTCCTCAGGGGTGCAGGGAGGCAAGCCTGTCCCACCCGCCATTGAGGCACGACATCCTCTCGAGTGGTCCAGAAGGTGCCGCAGACCTGAGGTTCCATGGTGACATCCAGCACCTTCCTGCTCCATCCACGCCCTGCACGTGACTTCTGAGGGTCAACTGCCTCCTCTTCTTTTCTCTGCTGAATTGTCATTTTGTGTTATTAACTGTGAGACACAAACAAGCTGACTGAAGTAGTCTCCGACGGGTAACAAATGGCCACGGATGACAGAGGGGGCCTGGAAATGCCATTGAGGACCAGTGTGGCCATGCCCAGAGTGGGACCCGCCCCCTCGGCTGCAAAGGAGACTGAGGGCCGCACCCCGTTCCTCTGGGATCCAGAGCCACTAGAGCCTGCGGACGAGGGAGATACTGAGACATCTTCAGGGAGAGCCCCGGGGCGCTGCCCCACCCCGGAGAGGGAGCCCCGCCCCGGGTGCCAGGGGCCGGGCCTGCCACCTGAGGTCTTTCTCTTGGGCCCTGCCTTCGCTCTTTCCAAACTGACCGAGGTTCAGGGTCTCAGGTTACCTTCTGCTGATGATCTCGGCCACCCTGCCCACCAGGCCTGGGAGCGTCCTCACTGTGCCCCCGACCCCCTCCCCCCGGCAGCAGGAGTGGAACTCAGCAGGGACTCGGCAGGAGGAGTGGGCTTGCTCCCCCTGCCAGGCTCCCTGCCCAGGCAGCCCCTCCTCACCTACCCAGAGCACCAAGGCAGCACCGAGCTTGGCTGGCCAGGTTAGCTGGGCGCCGACCCTGGGCCCCCACCCCAGCGCTCCTCCGGGCTGCCCTGGTGGTGCTCTGGCCCTCAGCTCGCGGTTGTCTTGTTCCTGAGCCTCTGAGCAGACCGCCCCCTCTGCCTGCAGCCCCACCCCTGCCCCGCCTCGCCTCCACCCCTTCCCCCGGCTGATGTCTCCTTACCCCTGGGGGGTCTGCCCCCGGTGCCTCCAGAGATCACACCAAAGTCATCAGCACTGAGGGGCCCCAGGACCAGCTACCGGTGAAGAGTAAGGGAGGCCCCTGGGTCTCCCAGGAGGAGACAGCGGCTGGGCTTAGGACTGAGTCTGTGCCCTAAAGGCATCCATTTCTTCCTATTCCTTTATCTTCCTTCATCCTCGGATCCATCCCAGCCTGGGAGGTGGGAGTCACAGAGATCAACAGGCCCATCAGCACGGGGTCTGGTTACAACCCCTTCCCTGGGCCCTGGGACAAACACCAGTCAGTCCCCAGGCGAGGAACAAGTCCTCCATGGCCAGTCCTGGGCTCCCGTCCCTGCCCCAGACCCCGGGGAGGGTGAGCCAGGAGTCTGGAGAGAGAGAGAGAGAGAGAGAGAGAGGAACATGGGCCATGTAGACGTACTCAGTGGGGCTTCTTAAACCCCACCCCAGCACCCCACCTGCCCCTGCAAACCTGTGAAGGGCAGGACAGGGGAACCAGGCGGGTCCTGGTTTTTTGTGAATGAAACATGGCCTGGCTTCCTGCCGGCCTCGCCTAAACCACTCTGTAACCTCCGGAGAAGCACTGACAAAAAGGGGAACTTCAGCATCTCAGTGTGAGTCAGATCAGAAACAAAACAGAGAGAAATGCTTCCTGGGTCTCCTAAGACCTTGAACTGAGACTCGCCCCAACGTCGGAATTGTAGGCCTGGTCCCCACAGGGGCCCCTCGGACTCAAGTAACCTTGGCCTGTCTGCCACTCTGGGGGTCTTCTGTCCCTTTGCACCCCGTTTGAGCAGGGTAGGGCCACCCCACATTTGCCTCTCTGGGGCCCTGGACAAGGGGCGGCGATGAGGGAACCCTGACAGTCCTTCACCCATTCAGCCAGCACAGTTGTATTGAGCACCTACTATGTGCCGGGGCTTGTGCTGCGCACAAGACACACAGTGGTCGCTGCCCACGGACCTTCTCCAGTGGGGAACCAGTTAACATAAAGACAAACCGAATGAAGTTGTGGGTTGCCCTTCGGGCTACAAGGGAGAGAGCCACCCGCTCTTAGAGGAGCTGGCAGGAGAACCCCATAGCAGGTGACAGGTCGCGAGCCCCAAAGGAAGAGACGAGAACCCTCTAAAGGCAGGGGACGCGCCTTCCGGCGACAGGAAGAGCTGTCTGTCTGGGAGGCAGCTCGGGATGTCCTAGGAACTGTGGAAAGACGCTGTGAGGAGAACAAGGCCGCGCAGAGGGGTGGTTTGCTCGGTTCTGTTGGCCTTCTGGGTCCAAGCTTGGGCAGAGTATCTGGTCAAGCCAAAAGCAAGGTTGCCAAATGCCCGGGGGTTCCCATCCTGCAGAGAGTCAGCTTTGGGGGAAATCACAGCCTTCTCTCCCTGGGAGCCGGCAGGAAACCCCCTCCATGCTGGGGGGAGGGGGGGCAGGAATGCTCGCCCAGCTCCGGAGATCTTGCCAAAGAGCCCTCCAAGCTTGCTCCTGACTGCCCCCCCCCACTCCATTCTCTCCCCAGGAAGAAATCCCCCGCTGCCTCCTTCTCCTTGCCCAGACAAATCAGATCTGCTGTCCCTTTAAAGGGCCCTGAGTCAGAGTTAAGAATGAAACTGACTCATGGTGGAAGGGGTGGTCCCTGGGCTGGCCGGGCGCCAGGGCGGCAGCAGCAGAGGAAGCCGGTGACCGGTGACCGCAGCTGCCTATGTGCGCTCTGCTGCAAAGAGCAGGGACCACAAAACGCCGTTTGAATCCCACTGTGCAGCGGGACTTGTGTAATGAGGTTCCCCCTCATAATGGGGGCATTCAGGGCCCACGCGGACCTGCAGGGCAGGGGCCTGCACCCCCCACCCCCGGGGCCAGCTGATGCTGATGTCATCTTCCGCTAGGAGTCTACCTCCCCCCCCCTCGTTAAGGACCTGAAAAAAATGCACCAGAAACCTCAAGTGAGAGCCAGAGCGGAAGTCTTGGTTTTATTTATAGTTGATAACTTATGTCCGGCCTGCTCCACAGGAGGCCCAGCAGGGAGGGTAAAGAGACCCAAGGAGGGAGTGTGACAGGAGGCCCCAAAGTCCAGGATAATGTGGCATTCTAGAGCAAGCTCTACGACTCTTCGTTCTGAGCTCCCTGGCAGCCAAAGCAAGAGAAGAGGGGAACAGGGTGTGGAAGCATGACGCCACAGGGGACGGGGCCCGTGGAGCCTGGGCTCAGAGTCTGGCCCTGCCACCGGTGCGCTGTGAGGCCTTAGCCTCTGCGTTCTCATCTGAAAATGGAGAGAAGGATGCTGGATTGGTTGGGAGCAAGGTACCCAGCTCTGGTGCATGCGTTTGAGAGACTCTCCTGGTGGAGAGTAGACAGCAGGTAGACAGCACAGTCACCCCAGTTCCACGCCGACCTGCCCGGCAGACATCACTAATGGATGGCAGCACAGTTGCCCCAGCCACATTCTGCCTCATGGCCCCACCCACACCGTCTCCCGGGAGCCAAGCCAATGGGTCAGGGCTGGCCTGGGGCAAGCCTGCTTGTCATTCAGGCCTGTAATAAGCTGAGGAAGGGCCCAGGAGGGCCTCAGTCATCTTAGGAGTTCTCAACACCTGGCTGACACCTGCACACGGTGGGCATTGAATAGATGGTGGGCATTGAATAAAGAATTTTCTCGTCAAGAAGAGAAGGGGAGAAATGGGAGAGAGAAGAGGGGGAGGAGACGGGCAGGGGCGAGGAGATCCAGGAAGGACAGGGTAGGCACGTAGACCTGGGCAAGTCGTTGGGCTTCCCTGGGCCTCAGTTTCCTCATTTGTTAAATGGGGATTTTTCGTAGCTGCCCCCGTGGAGTGGTCCTGATGAATGAATGAGGCTGGGCGTGTGCACAGGAAGTCCCCGGTGCATGAGGATGAAGGTGACAGCACTTGGCATCGTCCTCCTTGTCACCGCACCTAGGAAGTTTCCAACGTGAGAATGAAGGGGACAGTGGCGGGCCTTGGTCATCATCACAAAGAAGTCCCTGACACTGGAGGTGGAGCATGGTGTCCTCCTAACTCACAGTCCCCAGCAGCCCCCAGGGCAGAGGCACCCAGCAGGCACCCGGAGCGCCCAGGGCAGGGACCGGCTGGAGCAGTGTGGGGGTCGTGGTTGGGGGTTTCAGACACACCCTTCTGCCCTCCTCAGAGTCAAGACAGCTGGAATGCTGCTGACCCCGCCCCTCAGGCAGGGTTCCCTTGGCGCTGGCCAGGAGGCCCAGTGAGTGTTTGCGAGCGCTGCATTAGTGCACGGACAAGTTGCTACCGCCAAGAGCCTGCTCACACCCTGATCCCATGGCCTCCCAAACCTCCTCCCAAAAGTCTGCCCTCTCGGCCGAGCACTGCTTGGCCCGGGGGCCCTGGGGCTCACAACCTCACAGAAGCCATTCCCCTGGTGTTCGAGTTCACGCCGGGCTGCTGGTGGCATCGGTGGCCTGCCTCAGGCACGTCTGTGTCCCTGCCGCCTGGCCGGAGCCGCCTGACCCGGATGCTCCTCTCTCTTCCCCCTGCACCGGCTCCAGCAGTGGCTGTCACCCCGACAGTCCCTCTCCCCAGAGAATAGACGTCTCCTTACAAGGCGGCCAGGCTGGGAGGGAAGAGTGAAGCCAGGGGTCCAGCCCTGGATTCCTCCACGCAATGTCCACCGGCCCACCAAGGGGACAAGAGGAGCCAGTCCCTGTCCCCAAGAGGAACCAGCACTGACAAGAGAACAGACAGCCATGAGCCTAAACGCCCGTCAGCTGCGTTTGTTTGCTGCGCAGGAGGCAGCCGGCCGAGTCAGGGACGTCCCAGCAGCTGCTCAGGGTGGACGGCAAGTCCTCGCCGACAAGGTGACCTTGAAGCTTAGAACCAAAGGAAAGAAAGAGCAGTGAGGGGAGCGGAAAAGACCACCCTGGGGGGAGACGACAGCACAGACAAGGGCCTGGGTGGGGCAGAGCTCGGGGAGAAGGACCAGCAGGCCCACCGGCCAAGGTGGGGACAGTGCGAGGGCAGCACAGACCTCTGGGACCTCATCCCAAGTGCCAGCAGAGTGTGACCCCCCCTTGATTCCCACCCAGAGAAGGACTCACTGCTTCTGGATGGATCCTGACGTCCGTGGCCCATGCGGGGGGCTGGCCCCTCGTGGGCAGGAGCTCGGACACACCTTTCTTTGAGGAAGGAGGAGCACTGAGGTACCATTCACTTGTTCACGTCGCATCATCTCTTTCTGGGTCACATTAACAGTCTCGAGGGTTCCATACACACCAGGCACCCCAGGCGGCCTCCCTCTGCGGCGGATGGGTGGGAGGAGTGGGGAATGTGCACGTGACCCAGAGGGGGATAGAGCAGCCCCCTCATCCGGCTGAGACGGCCTGGTCCCGCAGCGAGCTGGCCTGCACCAGAGACGGGGCTGGCGCCGTGAGTCAGCCCCTGGCCCCGCCGGGGCTCGCAGACCTTGTCAGGGCCTTGCCCTCTACCCCGGGGGCTGGGAACCCTGCGAGCTGCAGGGACAAAGCCTTGTTGCCACTTTAGAAGCTTTGTCCAGATGCTGGGTGGAGGGGGGTCGGAGCGGGCGGGGGACAAGGTCATATGGCCACGCGGGTCCCAGGTAGGAAATGGTGGTGGGATGGAAGGTGACCCCGGCAGGGCTCTGGAATAGAGTCGAGGTGAGGACCAAGGACAGAAGGGTGTCCAGACAAGCCCCTGGAGGACAGTCACCATTCAGTGACATGGGGAGATGAGGCAACTCATTGGGGTGTTACCCATCCTCTGGTTTACACGGAGATGGAGACCCTAGGAATGGGCTCTGCTGCCCAAGGCAGTGTCTGCAGCTCCACCATAGGGGACAGTGTCCGATACCAGTCAGCTCCTCTGTCCCCAGGGAGCCACAGGAGCCTTCGCCAGTGCCCTGCTGGGGCTACTCCCACTGACAACTGCCTCAGTGCCCCCACTGCCCCTCCCACCTCCCCAGAGTGGCTTTTGTGCCCATCAGGGCCACCTACTGGTTGCTGAGGAAGACCCAGCAGTGTCCCCATTTTAGAGACAGGGAAAGTGAGGCCAACAGAGGTCTGAGGTCTAAGGTCATCCAACGAGGGAGAGATGGAGCTGGCATGAGACTCCCTGAGTCCTGACCCGAGCTCCTCTCCCCTCTGAGAAGCAGATGGATGGGCTGGGTGCCAGGAGATGCCTCATCCCACCCTTATCTGCTCTCACACTGTCAGCATTCCAGCAATCCCACATACTTCCGGCATCCCTCCACGGACCCAAGGCAGTCTTGGACAAGCCTGAATCTGGTTAACAGAGTTTGTTCCCTTAGGTCAGTGTCTGCTTCTGTGACCAATCGCCACTCCCAGCAGCACAATGGGAGCCTGCTGAGAGGAGCAGGGTACTACAGAGAGTTGTTCCTTCTTGGTTCTCTCCTTCTGTCTCCAACACTCAAGGTACATTCTCACCTGTTAAACCAGCGATGACATAATGATGCTGATGCTGATGCTGGTGACAATGGTGGTGGTGGTGGTGATGATAGTGGTGATGATGGTGATGGTGGTGGTGATGATGGTGATGATGGTGGTGGTGATGATGGTGATGGTGATGGTAATGATGATATGATGGTGATGATGGTGGTGATGATGGTGATGATAGTGGTGATGATGGTGATGATGGTGGTGATGATGATGGTGATGATGATGATGGTGATAGTGATGATGGTGATGATGGTGGCGATGATGGTGATGATGGTGGTGATGATGGTGATGGTAGTGATGATGGTGGTGATGGTGATGATGATGGTGGTGATGATGGTGATGGTGGTGGTGATGATGGTGATGATGGTGATGGTGGTGATGATGATGGTGATGATGGTGATGATGATGATGGTGATGATAGTGATGATGGTGATGATGGTGGCGATGATGGTGATGATGGTGGTGATGATGATGGTGGTGGTGGTGATGATGGTGGTGATGATGATGGTAATGATGATATGATGGTGATGATGGTGATGATGGTGGTGATGATGGTGATGGTGGTGGTGATGATGGTGATGATGGTGATGGTGATGATGGTGATGATGGTGGTGATGATGATGGTGATGGTGATGATGATGGTGATGGTGGTGATGGTGGTGGTGATGATGGTGGTGATGATGGTGGTGATGGTGATGATGGTGGTGATGATGGTGGTGATGGTGATGATGATGGTGATGATGGTGATGATGGTGGTGATGATGGTGGTGATGATGATGGTAATGATGATATGATGGTGATGATGGTGGTGATGATGGTGGTGATGGTGATGATGATGGTGATGATGGTGGTGATGATGGTGGTGATGGTGATAATGATGGTGGTGATGATGGTGATGGTGGTGGTGATGGTGGTGGTGATGGTGATGATGATGGTGGTGATGATGGTGATGGTGGTGGTGATGGTGGTGGTGATGATGGTGGTGATGATGGTGGTGATGATGATGGTGATGATGATGGTGGTGATGATGGTGGTGATGATGATGGTGATGGTGATGATGATGGTGATGGTGGTGATGGTGGTGGTGATGATGGTGGTAATGATGGTGGTGATGATGGTGATGGTGGTGATGATGATGGTGATGGTGATGATGATGGTGATGGTGGTGATGGTGGTGATGATGGTGGTGATGATGATGATGATGGTGATGATGATGGTGATGGTGGTGATGGTGGTGGTGATGATGGTGGTGATGATGGTGGTGATGATGGTGGTGATGGTGATGATGATGGTGATGATGGTGATGATGGTGGTGATGGTGATGATGATGGTGGTGATGATGGTGATGGTGGTGGTGATGATGGTGATGGTGGTGATGGTGGTGGTGATGATGGTGGTGATGATGGTGGTGATGATGATGGTGATGATGATGGTGGTGATGATGGTGGTGATGATGATGGTGATGGTGATGATGATGATGATGGTGGTGATGGTGGTGGTGATGATGGTGGTGATGATGGTGGTGATGATGATGGTGATGGTGGTGATGATGGTGATGATGGTGGTGATGGTGATGATGGCAATAAGATGATGATGATGATGGTGGTAATGATGGTGATGGTGATGATGGTGATGATGATGATGATAGTAATTATGGTGGTGATGGTGATGATAATGGTGATGATGGCAGTAAGATAATGATGATGGTGATGATGATGATGGTGATGATGATAATGGTAGTGATAATGATGATGATGGTGGTGATGATGATGATAATCAACTAAATGCACTACTTTCCCAGCAAGCTTTGCAGACTCTGAGCTGACAACCAAATGGGGCACAAAGGAGAGCCTTGAGGGTAGGAGAAACAGTCGCAAAGTTGGTGACTGTGGGCCACCAGGCATAGGTTTAGTCCTCACAGATATCTGAACCCATCCGGTGGTCCTGGACAATGGGTGGGACCAAGGTGAGTTTTTATCTCAAGACATGTCACAAGCTACTTCAGGCCCTAGAGATAAGGGAGTTACATGGCTATGTCTGGTTGCTCTCATGATGTTTCCTCAAATATGACTTCAGTTTGGATTTCAGAGCAGCGTCAGCATGTGCGTACCAGGAGCAGGCATACCGTTACTCCGGGACTCTGCACTCATGGCAGCTGGTCAATCCTGGTAGAACCCTCAACCCAGGACCCGGGCAGTGGATTCTTAGGGATGGCCAGGTCTGGCCCACCAGGGTCTGACCCTCCTTCTCGTCCTCTGGCCACTTTTGGCCAAGACAGCTGGAAACCTGTAGAAACCAGTACAAAGAAGGAGTGAGACAGCTGCCTCGCTCTCTCTCTCTCTCCCTCTCTCTGTCTCTCTCTGTCTCTCTCTCTCTCTCTGTCTCCCTCTCTCCCTCTCTCTGTCTCCCTCTCCCCCCCCTCCTCTCTCTGTCTCTCTTGCGTGTGAATGTGCACATGTAGAAACTTAGGCAGGGCAAGGCCACGTGCACACACCTCATCCGAAGCAGAGTGAATCTCAGCTGCACGGTGGAGGCCACTGCTCAGTCTGATCGGACGCCCTGTCTCGGGGTCTCGGACAGCGCCTGCACACAGAAGGCGCTCAGTTCACATCTGATGAGTCAAGAGAGTTCCGTGGGTCCAGGCTGTCTTCAGACCAGTCAGCTCGCCCCAGGACTGTCCCTTCTCCACGTTTAACCTCGGGGGCCTTGCTGAGGCCCTCCTGCCCCTCATCTCCCCCGGGAGAGGGTGGAGGTGGATAGATTAGGGTCTGGCAATGTTTTCCTAGAGTCTCTTAACTGGCTGCTGAGATCAAGTCCTAGATAAATGCAGCGTGATGGCGGGTGGGGGTGGGGGAACCAGTCTCGCCAAGGGGGCTCTGTCCCCAGGGGGATTAATTGGTAAAGAGAGGATTTTTAGGAAGTGGCTGTGTTTAAAAGGCCCCTTGCTTAATGTTCCCTTAAATTAGAATGGGTTTCACTTGACGAAGTTTCTGCTGACCCGCGGGGAGAGGGTGGGTGCCTGCTGACCCAGGAATTCCTGTGTCTCAGCGAGGCCCGGTCCGTGGGCTCACTTAGCCGAGTTCAAAGGAATGCCTTCTTTTTTTTTCTGGAGCAAAACAAACAGCCAGAGCTCAGAGAGTCGCTCCCCTCGGCCCAGGCACCTCTGTGGGAACCTGGCTCAGGGACATTCCTCCGGGAAGAAGAATGTGCACGTGGGGGACGGATGGGTCCCTGCCAAGTCTGGCCACTCAGCAGGCTCCACAGGCAGAGCCTGAGCCCCAGGGAGGACAGACCCCAGGCCGGTCCCGGGGACGGAGACCTTCGGGGTCAGCACGCACCTGCCGCAGGGCGGTGGTCCCTTAGGTGGTCCCTGAGTTGGTGGCTGGGCAGGGCGGCCCCTGATGGCCAAGGCCAAGGGCTGAGGGAGCCCGGGGCAAGCGTCTGACCCCACTCAGGGCAGAGCAAAATCCTCCCCAGGCGAGAGCGGGAGTTCGTCCGGGCGAGCGAGGCTGAGCTGTGGACACCAACCCAGACGTCCGTCCGTCCGTCATCTCTCAAAACAGCAGAGAGCTGAGCTTTGCTCTGTCGGGGGCCAGCAAGGGTCTTCCTGGTGGCCCTCCTCCGGCAGTGAGGCCGGGGTCCAGGCTGCCTCCAGCCATGCTGTGGGAGCCAGGGACACGGGGAACCCGGACCTACTGCAAACGGCCTCGGATGGGAAGGAACCTGGGGAAACTGGGGTCCGCGGTCTCAGGAAGGCTGGTAGAGGGGACCTCCAGAGCTGAAGGTCAGGGAGGAGTTAGTCAGGGAAGTGGGGGTGGGGAGAAGGAGATGTGGGAATGGGGGAGCTGCATGTGCAAAGGGCAGGAAGCAAGAGAGACATGGCCGCGCCCCCAAGGCCGAGCGCTTCCGGCCACACCTGAGCTTACGTTCATGAGGTTGTTTTAGGAAAGACCCTGGACAGCCTCAAGATGGGAGTCAACCTGAAAATGACGGGTCGGAACCGTCAGCCTCACCCCCCCCCCCAGTATCCCAGGAGAACAGGGGCCGGAGGTTGACTTGAGCACCAGTGGCCAATGACTGTGTCGCCATGCCACTGTAGTAAATCCTCCGTGAACACCCGAAGGCCCTGGGGTCCGGGAGCTTCCCTGGTGGTGACCGTGTGCAGGTGTGGGGACAGTGGCATCCAGAGAGGGCTGTGTCCCACACCCACACCTTGCCCCCCACATACCTCTCGTCCGTCCAGTTGTTCCTGCCTTATAGCCTTTTATAATAAACCAGTGATCTCGGAAGTAAGTGTTTTCCTGAGTTCTGTGAGCCATTCCAGCAATTCTGCAACCCCCAGCAGGGGTCCTGGGAACCTGCTTCCCTTCCCAGCCGGTCGGCCAGAAGCACAGGTGACCCCCGGGACCTGGGAGTGATTGGCATCTGAAGTGGGGGGCAGTCATGTGGGACTGGGCCCTCCAACTTCGGGGTCTGGGCTAAGTCCAGGTGGACAGTGTCAGAACTGAGTTAGTTACATTGGAGGACGCCCGGCAGGTGTCTGGACGGCCGAGAGTGGCTCGCTGTGGGGAAGCCCACGCCTCAGGCCAGGCACACCGATGAACCCTGTGAGAGGGGTGGGAACACGGCGGGTTTGGAGGGCCGGAGGGAAGTACCAACAGCGGTAAGAGAACAGAGAGTTTTCCGTACGTGAAAAGCTCAGGGTATTTCTCTCCTTCTTACTCACTCAGGGCAAGTGGTGAGGAAGCCCTCGGAGGCTGGAAGGTTGAGAAGGAGCCAACAGTGTGGGGAATGGGCAGCGGCCACGGGCAGTGCAAAGGCCCTGGGGCTGGAAAGCATCCGGGTTGTTGGAGGCATTGGAAGGAACACGGTGAGTCTGGCGCAGCCAAAGCCAAGAGGAGGCGCATCCAGAGAGGCTGTGAATGGACGGCTGGGACAGGCAGGGGCAGCGCTGAGGTCTCCGAGGATGTGTGACGGCCTCTCTGGGGTGGCAGAGGCGGGGTGGAGTTGATAGATACTGAGGAAGAAAGGAAGGAGGAAGGGGTTGGATGTGGGCAGTTCGGGCCAGAAAGGGTCAGCCATGAGGCTCTGGCCTGCGGTGGACAGCGGTGTATTTGCTGAGAAGGAAAGGCCAGGCCAGGCCAGGCTCGGCGGGCAGGGGGGCTGACACCAAGAGCCCCCAGGGAGACATGCCTGGCAGGCAGCACCCTTGGCCCAGCCCAGTCGGACACCCAGAGCTCAGGGAAGTGGGCTGACCGACACAGAACACCTCCGAGGAGCTTCCCCACTCTGGACAGATGGCTTCCCTGGCTTGCCAAACCTGAGGGTATGGGAGAAAAGGGACAAGCAGACCATTTACACGGGGCTGAGTGGCGGTCTCCCCATTTCAGAGACGAGGCACCAGGGCTCGGAGAGGGGGAACAGAGCCAGAGCCCCCTCCCTGTACTCAGTATGTCCCGCATACCCTCAGCCTCAGCTGAGCTTCAATCCGCACAACACCCAACAACCCAGAACACGGTGGGAACCATGATTGCCCCTGTGTCACAAAGAGAGAAACTGAGGCACGGGGCAATTCAGCAAGGTCACCACAGTCACCTAAGAAGCTAGCAGCTGACCTGAGATGGAGTCCACAGCCCCGGTCACTCTGCCACCGGCTTGGGCGCAGGGCCGGCTCTCTTGACCGGACCCCCTCGTCCTCTCCCAGGGAGGGCTGGACTCCCAGCGCCCTCAGCCGCCAGGAGCGCCATCAGCCCGGGCCTGAAATCACCCCGTGGGTAAGCAAATCCGGGTCTCACTCTGCCCCCGCTGTTGTTTTTCACGGGCATTTTTGAGCATGAGACATCTCAACTGGGCCCGAAGTCTTTCCGGCGGCTTCCGCAGGCAGGGAACGTGGGACTGAGCGCCGTGTCCTGGAGGACAGCTGGTGGTCAAAGCAGCCCGTGCCGCCATGTTGAAACTACGGACCGACGACCACGCCTGCCTCCTGCTGCACAGCAGATGGCTCAGGCAGGGGTCAGGCAAAGGGGTGTCACCATTTCTGACCTTGGGGGTCAAATCAGGAAAAGTCTACACCCCACCACCACCACCCCCCCACCATTTGAAGTACAGTCATCACATTGGACCCCAACAGCTCTCTATCCAGCGGGTTAGTCAGTCCCTATCCCGGTTCTATCGATGAGAAGTCAGTGGCTCTGGGAGGCAGGCCACCTGCCCAAGGACACCCAGCCAACAAGTGGCAGAGCCCGGACACAAACCCAGACATTTGGACTCTAGTTATTTCTTCTACAATACAACTCGAGTGAAGCTTGTTCGGGTCCAAGTTCCACGACAGAGGCTGGAGGTCACAGGTAAATACATCTGCAGATAAACAACGCCCAATGATCACACGGTCAAGGGAAAGAACAGACACTATTCACTGTGGGGTATGAGATGTAACATCCACCGGGTATAAGAACAAACGTCGGAGACTTTCAGGAGTATAGATGTAACTTTATTGGCCAGTTTTACCTGCGCAGGGGCAAATTCCCGAGGTGTCCGGAGACACTGTGCTCACAAGGAGCTGCAGATGGGAATCGCACCTAGCGCTCACACCTAAATCTTTTTATAAGCTAAGCGAGCAAGCCTAATACAGAAGCAGATGTGGCGGTAACCTATTTGCTAAGGGGGCTGCACATAGCATAGCAACAGGGGCTGGGGTCTAGCTCATTGGCGAATTCCAAACCTAAACTTCTGATAAGGGTCTTTTAACCAATAGAATGCAAATGTTTGTCTTTTCTTTTTCTTTTTTCTCTCAGCCTCACAGGGTCCCTATCTGTCTCTGCTTCTTGAACGACCTTGGGCATGTTATTCCTAACAGAACAGGAGCAGGACCTGCCTGTAATCCTTAAGTTCCCTGTTCCGTTAGTGCCCTGCTTATTTTCTGATCTTCTCTTGGTCCTTACATTACCCAGCCTCAGAGAGGATGACACCCTGACACACGCTCCAGCATGGCTGGGCCTTGAGGACACTGGGCTGAGTGAAGAAGCCAGACACAGAAGGGCACGAATCCATTTATAGGAGGTCCCTGGAGGAGCCAAGGTCACAGAGACAGACAGTAGGATGCTGGGTGCCGGGGCTGGGGGAGGGGATGGGGGGGTTGTTATCTAATGGGGACAGAGTTTCAGTTCAGGAAGAGGAAAGAATTCTGCAGGTTGTTTGCCTAACGACACGAATGTACTTAACATTCCTGAATTGCACACTTAAAAATGAGTAATACGGGCCTGCCCAGGCGGTGGTGCAGTGGATAGGGCATCGCCCTGGGACGCGGAGGACCCAGGCTTGAAATCCCAAGGTTGCTAACTTGAGTGCGGGCTCATCTTTTTGAGCCCTGGGGTCGACGGCTTGAAGCCCAAGGTTGCTGGTTTGAGCCCAAGGTCGCTGGCTTGAGCAAGGGGTCACTGGCTCTGCTGGAGCCCCCCTGGTCGAGGCACATATGAGAAAGCAATCAATGGACAACTAAAGTGCCGCAACAAAGAATTGATGCTTCTCAGCTCTCTCTCTTCTTGTTTGTCTGTCCCTATCTGTCCCTCTCTCTGTCTCTCTTTCTCACACATACACACAAAAAGAGTAATATGGTCCATTTTGTTGTGTATTTTATCACAGTGAAAACGTATTTTAATTTAAAAAGTAAATAAAAGCCATTTACTTTATTCATGGGGTCTAGAGCAGTGACTGAGAGCCCACAGTGCCCCTTCGCTCTGGGCCAGGTGTGTGAGTGCGTGTGTGTGTGTGTGTGTGCATTCACGCGTGTGCATGTGTATGTGTGTATGCATTCACGCATGTGTGTGTATTCACGCGTGTGCATGTGCCTGTGCATGTGTGTGTGCATTCACGCGTGTGCATGTGCGTGTTTATGCGTGTGTGTGTTGGGCAAAAGAGGGGTGTGAGGAGGTGCCGAGCTTGCAGGTGCTGACTCCCCGGGAGGCACACGTGGCTACAGCAATAAGGCAGTACCCCGGCCGCCTGGAGCGAGGGCCAGTGCTGGGGCTGTGCACACACACCGTACACGGCTCTGAGCACGGATTTCCGTGGGGGCTGTGACTATCCTGTCTTGCAGGAGAGGAACCCGAGGCTCCAAGCTGGCCCGGGTCACCCAGCTCGTAAGGAGAAGAGCACAGTCCCAACCTCAGGCATCAGTTGTCTGTTGCTGAGTAACGAGTCACCCCAACACTTAGTGGCTGGGAACAACTGCTAGCCGTTACCTCTCGCAGTGACAGAGGGACACAGTACTGTAACACAGTAACAGGTCAGGGATCTGGGCGCTGGTGGGTCGGAGGCTCCGGGTCAGGGCCTCTCGTGAGACTGTAGGGAAGATGGCGGAGGGGCTGCCGCGATCTGGAGGCCGGACTGGGACTGGCAGACGCGCCTCCAGGACGGCGCCTTCACCGGCTGTGGGCACGAGGCCTCAGCTCCTGCCACTGGGGCCTCTCCACCAGGCTGCCCGAGTGTCTCACGGCGTCACCGCTGGCTCGCTCCAGCTCCAGAGAGCAGGGCAGAAGCCACAGGGCGTTTATGACGTGGCCTTGGGAGGCACCTTCCCTTGTTTCCACAGCATCCGATTGATGATCTGGGGAGGCCTGTCTGAGGTGAGGGTGTGAGGTCAAGAGGAGAGGGTCACCAGAGGCCATCATGAGCCGACTGCCACCCAGACCCGCCTGGCTCCCCGGAAGACACTGCGTTCTGCGGCAAGGCCTGTGAGCAGCAGTGTCTGGTGTCGGAGGGTTTTCAGAGACAGGAGTTGGGCGCTCCGGCGGAGACAGGTGTGCCAGGCAGGTCACCGCATGGAGAGGAGACAGAGCCTGTGCTGTGGAGGAGCTGTGGACCTGGGTCTCAGTTGACGTCAGAAGCTCAGCCCAGGCCATCATCATGTTCAGGAAACACCTGGGTGTGCAGGCATAGGAAGCATCCTTCTCGGACCCTTGCCTTCTCAGAAGCCCAATGGAGACTTCAGGACGGAGTGACCAGGTGAGTGGCAATACTTCTGTCTGTGGCAACAAGAGCTGGATGTTGGTGACAGACAGACCTGAAATGTGTCCACTGGTTGTGACCTCGAGCAAGTGTTTCATATCCACTCTGACCCTCAGTCTCTTCCTCTAAAAGGAGATGATAATGAATAGTTTCTCCCATGCATGAGAAAGAAGAAAAGGCACGTGCATCGAGAGGCCTGGCCCCCACCAGAGCTCCGGCCCCGCCTCTGACAGCCCAGCCCTGGGAGCAGCTGAATAGGTCAGATGCCTCAGACGCCTCGCACCGGTGGCACCCGAGGGTCCTGGTCCCCATTCAGCCAGCGCGCGAGCAAGGCCCCTTCTTCCCACACACCCGGATTAGCCAGACCAGCCCCCCCACCCCCACCCCGGGCATGCTGGGAAGAAAGGCCAACACGCTGTGGTTACTGGGACGCCTCACTCATGACAGCTGATCTGGACAAATATTTCACACGTCCTCGTCACATTCCCGGGGGGAGAGGACACACAGCACGGGGTGCGGAATGCTCCTTCCCTGGTGCCGGACGAAGGACACGGCCATGGCTTCATCTCCATGGGAGGTTTCACTTCTATTTTATCGAAAAGGTGTCATCGTGCTGCTTAGACAAGAAAGAAGCGTGTCACTGGAAAAGGAAGGTGACAGGGCCAGTGAGAAGAAAGGGAAGCCAGGGGGGAGGGGGCTGGAGGGGGGTCGTGACAACGGCAAAAAGAGATGGTTTTCTTCTAGTTTGGCGTGCGGTGATCTCTGCACCCTGTGCCCTGAGCGTTGTCGGGCACCCTGAGGTGGTGCCGTCCCGGTAAGCAGCCCCTGATCGTGGCTCTCCACACTCTGTGACAGACACGTCGGTGAACTCGTTCAAGGCCACGCAGCTAATAAAAGGCAGAGCCCACCCCGCGCTCCCCAACCCCCACGCCCTTTGACCTCCCAGGAAAGGAAGGAAGGAAGGGGTGGGTGGCTGTGGCTGACGGGAGAGCTATGGGTTTTGCCACTTTATCCAGAATTATCCGCAGCCTTGCGGATGCCCACGTGCGACCTCAGGTGTGCAGGAGGGATGGGAGGGAGCGGATGGGTGTGCAGGCACACCAATGGCAGGGCAGGGGACAGCTCTCCGTGGAGGGAGCTGGGGGTGAAGAGATGGTCCCCCGAGGAGGGAAGGGTGGCGGCTGCCTGCTCGTGCTCAGGGGCTGGCGGAGGGCCGGATGGGAGGATGGGACGGCTGGATGAGGTGGGGAGGCGGGCGGGGGATGTTGGGTAGGAGGGTGGGTAAACGGGTGGGCAGGACCAGAAGTAGGCGGGTGGCAGAGTCAATGAGTGGCCAGAGCTGTCCCACGCTCAGGGCACCCAACCCAGTCCCCCAGCCGTGGGTCTGACTTCCTGTTTCTGCCGGCGGGAACTGAATGAAGGGGGCGCTGGCCAAGGAAGTGGTCGGAGACCTGCTCCCAGAGCACCTGCCATGTGGCTGCAATGCACCTGGTTCCTGACCTTGAGACTCTGGGGTCGGAGAGATGAGGGGGATATAGGGTTACACAGTGTTCACGGCGGGGGCCCAGGAAGGGGGATGTAGGGGTTACACCGTGTTCACGGCGGGGGCCCAGAAAGGGGGATCTAGGGGTTACACCGTTTTCTTGGCGGGGGCCCAGGAAGGGGGATGTAGGGGTTACACCATGTTCACGGCGGGGGCCCAGGAAGGGGGATGTAGGGGTTACACCGTGTTCACGGCGGGAGCCCAGGGTGGGGGATGTAGGGGTTACACCGTGTTCACGGCGGGGGCCCAGGAAGCGGGATCTAGGGGTTACACCGTGTTCACGGCGGGGGCCCAGGAAGCGGGATCTAGGGGTTACACCGTGTTCACGGCGGGGGCCCAGGAAGCGGGATCTAGGGGTTACACCGTGTTCACGTCAGGGGCCCAGGAAGGGGGATATAGGGTTACACCGTGTTCACGTCAGGGGCCCAGGAAGCAGGATATAGGGGTTACACCGTGTTTACGGCGGGGGCCCAGGAAGGGGGATGTAGGGGTTACACCATGTTCATGGTGGGGGCCCAGGAAGGGGGATGTAGGGGTTACACTGTGTTCATGGCGGGGGCCCAGGAAGGGGGATGTAGGGGTTACACTGTGTTCACGGCGGGGGCCCAGGAAGCGGGATCTAGGGGTTACACCGTGTTCACGTCAGGAGCCCAGGAAGGGGGATATAGGGTTACACCGTGTTCACGTCAGGGGCCCAGGAAGCAGGATATAGGGGTTACACTGTGTTCACGGCAGGGGCCCAGGAAGGGGGATGTAGGGGTTACACCATGTTCACCGTGGGGGACCCAGGAAGTGGGATATAGGGGTTACACCATGTTCATGGCGGGGGCCCAGGAAGGGGGATGTAGGGGTTACACCGTGTTCACGGCAGGGGCCCAGGAAGCGGGATGTAGGGGTTACAACGGTGTTTCCCAACGTGGGGCCCACGCCCCACAGGGGGGCAATTCGATAGTTAAGGGGGGCAATTTGAAAATGGACTCGACACGACTGTAACTCTTTCGCCCCGGGCCATTTAAATGCAATGCTAGATATCGGTGCCAAGTTTAACAAAAAATGCAATTCTTAAATAATTGCGGTAAATAATTATTAAGTATAATTTCGTTTGACAAGACCAAAATATCAACTGGGTGATTGGCGTCGTCAAGTAAACTTCGTCCTGGGTTCACCTCGGAGCGTGCCGTCTGCCGCGGGGAACCCCGGACGTTTTAGAAACTCGCTAAACAACGCAGTTATTCTCACCTAATTGGCCCATCGCAACTTCTGTAGTGTTTCACATCATTCAGTTGGTGTTAATTTGAAATAAGTGTCAGTCAAAACTGTTGTAAAAGCTCGTTGATTTAATAAATATACATATATATATTGTATAGATATAATTGGTAAGTATTTGATTTTATTTTTATCAATATTAAACTCTTTATTAAGTCCTTCTTGCGTCGGGGCTAGAAAGCAATAATATTTTATAAATATTATTGGGGCTATAATAGTGCATGCACGACAATTTTAATTTTAGAAGCATAACTTTCCAGAAAATTTTGTCAAGTGGAAAAAATATAGATACCTTTTGATTTGCGGTGGTAGTGTAGTAAATGTGTTATATACATTTAAATAAATATGAATTTTTAGTATACATTTACTCTATGTCACATTGAATATATTTTAACACATATTTTAATAGTAGTTTTTAATTGATCTTATTTTTATTATAGCCCATAGTAAAATGAGTGGTGCAAGCAAGAAAAAAACTCGTCAATATTCGGAGGAATATTTAAAATTTGGGTTCATACCTGCTGTTCACGATGAGCGGATTCCTTTTTGTCTTTTATGCCAGCAATGCTTGACCAACGAATCAATGAAATGAGGTCGTCTTGAGGGGCATTTGAAGGTGAAACATAGTGCTCATATTAATTCAGATTTGAGTTACTTTAAAACTTTAAAGAAAAAATTTGAAAAAAGAACAACATTAAAGTCTCTATTTACCGCTCATACTTCAACTAATAATCGTGTTCTTGAGGCTAGTTATCAAATTTCTTTATTCATCGCTAAAACTGGAGAAAATCACACTATAGGAGAGAATTTAATAAAACCGTCAATATCAGCATTTCTTAAAACGGTTCTTGAAAAAGATGACAAAGATGTAAAAGCTATGCCACTCAGTAACAATTCTGTTAGCAGAAGAATAGACGAAATGAGTGAGGATATTGAAAAACAACTTATTAAAAAGCTGAAAACAAGAAAATTCTCCTTGCAAATGGATGAATCAACTTTGAGAGACAGTGAGGCAGTATTGATAACTTACGTAAGATATATTGATAAAGGACATTTTGCTGAAGAAATGTTGTTCTGTAAAAGATTAGAAAGCACCACTACCTCCAAAGATATATATAATAAGCTAAAAAACTACTTAGATGTCAATGATATACCAATGAAAAATATAACATCTTGTGCTGCAGATGGTGCTCCCAATATGATGGGCAAGAAAAATGGCTGCTTAAAATTGATGAAAGATGCGAATCCAGAAATGATTCTTGTGCATTGTGTTATTCATAGAGAAAACTTGGTAGCTAAAAACATCTCGCCTGTTCTGAATGAAGTATTACATACAGTAATAAAGTGTGTTAATGCTATTAAAGCTAGTGCCAAATGTGAGCGTCTTTTCAAGCTATTTTGTGAAGAACAAAATGAAGACCATGTGAGACTTTTACTTCATACTGAAGTAAGATGGCTATCTAAAGGAAACTGTTTAAAAAGATTTATGGAACTGTTTGATACTCTTAGTGATTTTTTAAGCGACAAACCTGAAATGAAGTATCTGTTAACAATAGATGGTAAAGCATTTGTGAGTTATTTAGCCAATATCTTTGAAAAACTAAATATATTAAATAAGCAACTTCAAGGAACAAATAAAACTCTTGTCGATGCAAAAGCAAAGATATTTGGTTTCATTACCAATATTGAGTTATGTCAGAAACATTAACAACAAAAACTTTAAACAGTTTCATTGGCTCCAAAAATGTGAAGTAACTGATACCGCTTTACTTGTTATTGTCAATCATTTGAATATTCTATCAGCTGATTTAAAAGAAAGATTTTCTGATTTAAAACAAATTGATTTCCCAACATGGATGATGCAGCCAATGTTAGTGGATTTGTCTGATATATCAAATATGCAGTATCAAGAAGAACTTGCAGAATTGCAAAATGATGAGTCAGTTAAAGCTTTATTTAATATCAAAGGAGCGATGGCATGGCTTTGTGAGGAAACAGAAATCAAATACCCAAATTCAACCAAATGTGCAAGAAAACTATTGCTACCGTTTCCATCTTCATTTTTAGCTGAATTTGGATTTAGTGCTGTAAATGATTTACTGGTAAAAAAAAAAAAATCGGCTGGATATAACACAACATGGAGACTTGAGACTAAAGCTAACCAAATTGGAACCTAATATAAAATCTCTGTGCAGCAAGCAGCAAGCGCAAGGATCACACTAAATTAAAATAATAAATTAATATAGAAAAATCTGTATTAAAATTATTTGGAATTTAAATTTCTGTTTTTCATTATATGTTTTGAAATCTTACTTACTGTGTTTTGTTAACAATTTCATAGTGATTTCTTCCTAGAACCTATCATTTATGTTTATTAAGTGAACAAATCAATTTTTTAATGTTAAAAATTATGTATGTTACATAGGGGGGGACACAAAAATTTTAGAAAGGTTAAGGTGGGGCATGGCACAAAAAAGGTTGGGAAACACTGGGTTACACCGTGTTCACAGCGGGGGGCCCAGGAAGCGGGATGTAGGGGTTACACCGTGTTCACGGCAGGGGCCCAGGAAGCGGGATGTAGGGGTTACACCGTGTTCACGGCGGGGGCCCAGGAAGCGGGATGTAGGGGTTACACCGTGTTTACGGCGGGGGCCCAGGAAGGGGGATGTAGGGGTTACACCGTGTTCACGGCGGGGGCCCAGGAAGGGGGAAAGCCTGCCCCATCGCCAGGACCAACGCCAGGCCCCGCTCTCCGTCTGCCTCTTGGCTCTGACCGTCCTCCCGGCTCCCGCAGCTGATGCCTGTCCCAGGCTCTAGCCTGAGCTGTGTGATGGCCGGGGCAAACTTCATCCTAACTGTGGGCGCTGAGGGGGCCCCAGAACCACCAGCACATGGCTACTCAGGCTCGCTGCCCCATTTGGGGACCAGCCATGATGGGGTCCCTGTGAGGGAGCTGTGTGGCCATTCCCAGGGCTAGTCTTAGACCCAAAGACCCTGTGACCCTTACAGCTTCAGGGAGCCCCCAGGAAACTCTCCTTGGGGGGCAGGCACTGAGTGACAAGTGGTGACCCAGCAATGACCACAATCCTTTGTCCAGCTCCTCCTGGGCACCTGCTATCTGCCAGGCACTGGGCTGAGCGCTGAGGGGGGGAGGTTCTTGTCTGCACCCCTGGGAGCCCCAGCTGTAAGCAGCAGGCGTTCAGTCAGTGTGTTGAGGAAAGCCCCTGGGAGAGGCGTCCACAGGAGGCTGGGGCCCAGGGGTTCCTGACCTTCACTTCATTGGCTCCTTTGGAAGTGCTTATGGGGACAGTAGAGAGGCCTCAGCTACGCGGATTTCAAGGCAAATTCCTCACCGCCCTGGGCCGGAGGTCACGGGAGTAACCCCAGCACAAAATTAGAAAACTGAGTCATGGTCCTCCAGGGCCTCACCCCAAGGCTGGCTGTGCCGTCCTATCCCCTTCTAGCATATTCCGCGGAGGATGGTTCAGGGAGTCACTGGCCCACTGGGCAGATGGGCCCCTCAGTCCCCACTCCTGGTGGGCTCTTGCTGTGGCATGGGCAATCCTGCAGCCATTGTCCTGACCACGTTCTGGTCCCTCGCATGCGGGCGCCTGGTCCACCGTGGAGGCTCGGCAGAGGTTTGCTGAGCGAATACAGGATAGACCAATGAGCCCACGCGCCCTGAGGGAAGTCACGTGGCCCTCCCTGGATCTCAGGTCTCCACTGGGTGAGGTGAGGATCACAACACCAAGTTAGCAGGGTTTTCATAAGGATTGGGTGAGACGATGTTTGCAAAATGCAACAGGAATAGGTGCTCAGCAGACGGACGTGCCCACGGCCCTTCCCGCAGTCGGCCAGCTCTCGGCTCACCTGTGGGCGGCTGAGGCCCCGCCCTCCTCCAAGCCGAGGCCCCGCCCCCCTGCAAGCCCAGGCTGCAGGTGACAGCGCAGGAGGCTCCCTGCCGGCAGCAGCCCTGGGAGCGTGGGAACTTCCTGTCGCCCTGTTTGTCTTGGGCGGCTCGGGAGGGGCTGACACCCTCTGTCAGCTCCAGCCCCAGCCTGCCAGGTCGCCCCGAGTGAAAAGGAGGAATTGTTCCCGTGACCTTTGCTTTCCTTGTCAAAGGTGATCTCAGCAAGCACCACCCCCCTGTCCCCAAGGGCCAGGCCAATCCTGGCTCCCTGCTCCTGAAGGGGCTGAAGGGACCCCCGGAGGGAACGTCCCTGCCGGCAGGTGTGAGGCCCTCTGTCCCCTCCACCCCTGAGCCAGCAGCCACCCGGGGCTCCTTCCCTGTCCCAATAACCGCCCCCCCATCCCTATCCCCCTGCTGTGCCCCAGGACCCAGCACAGAACACAGCCCAGGATCAGAGGTGCAGGCATTTGGATCAATCAGGCCGCCCCCCCCCCAGGAGAGACCACACCCACCCACACAGAGCGGGGCACCCTCTCCCCTTCCCCCTCTACTTCATCCACCCTGGAGGGTGCCCGCCTTGCTCTGTGCAGGGGGGCCGCTGGTCTCCACACAACTGGGAATGCTTCCTCCACCAAGTTCTTGTCGCTGTGCCTGAGCCCTGTGCTCTGCCCTCTGGTCACGTGGCCAGCCCAGTCCTCGCTGCCGACCACCTCTGCTTGGGCATGCTGGTGGCCCCAGGGCGTAGCCTCGGGCAGGCAGCTGTGGGTGGCCCCTGGAGGAGGTCAGCGGCAAGGTGGCCGCCCGCGTGGCCGCACCGCTGAGGCGAAGGGCGGCCTTGGATGGCGGAGGCTGCGTTTCCGATTTTCCAGAAGCTGGTGATTATTAAGGATCATTGTCCTGTCCTCCTGGGGCATGGAAGGGCAGGTTCAGCTCACCGCCGGAAAAGCGGCAGGTCAAGGTTCCCAGAGTATGAAATGTCAGCCTCCGGAGGCAATGACATTCACCGAGGGGCACTAAAAATAGACGCGAAAACAGGAGCAGTCAGTCCCTGGGGCTGGAGACAGGAGGTGAGCCCCGGGCAGAAGGGGCTCGCTGCTTACGTCTGCGGCCACACGGCCAGGCAAAGGGTTTACTTCTGGGGTTTTTTGTTTTTGTTTTTGTTTTTTTTGCTTTGTTTTGTTTTTCTTAAGAGATCGAAAGAAAGTAAACTTGAGAAGGGTCATCCCAGAAGGACTTGGCTTTTTTTAAGTCTAACCTTGCCACATGTAAAATCCAAAGGGAAACAGAACCTGTGGTGAGATGTGACCACGGGGAGGGCTGGGGCCAGGCAGGAGCCACCCCCACCTGACCCAAGGGGGCCCGAGGGTTCCTTCTCCTTGCCAGAACAAGGGGACCGGCCATGGTGTCCTGACCGAGGCCAGCACAACCCAGGAGAACTTCTGTGATGACAGGAAGGTCTGTATCTTCTCTGTCCGGCCACGGGGCCACTAGCCACAATATCGAGCATGCGCAGTGTGGCTACTGCAACTTAGCAACGGGACCGTCACTTCGGTGTGCTTTAACTGACTTCGCGTGAAGTGTCCGTACTTACATGCTGTCTAGCGGCTGCCGTATTGGACAGCACAGTTTAGGAGAAGGAACACTGCGATCGATTCGCAATGTCTGCCAGGGACACAGGATGGCAGAGGAAGGTAGGAATGCCGTGCCCCTGAGCCACCAGGGGGTCTGGTGTGAGCCAGGCCACCCGAAGCTTCGGTCACGGACTCTGATGCCTGCACGGTCTTGTATTTAGGAGAAAGAATGTCAGTGAAGCTCAGGGCCACTCTCCCTGTCCTTTAGTCTCATGGTCTTTATCTAGGCAACTTCAGGTCCCCGAACTGGTTTCCCCTCCTTATAGGGTCCCATTTCTAATATGTTCCCTACACAGCAGCCAGAGGGTCCTTCCAAAATACCAGCCCATCCCTGTGCTCAAAACCCTCACTCTCGTCTCCTCACCACGGTCCGCCGGACCCTTCCTGGCCCTGCCTCTGGCCTCGTCCCCCTCACTGCTCTCCAGCTCCACCTTCTCACAGAACACAGAACCCCCTGGCTCCACGGCCCAGGAAACACCAGAGGCAAGGCTATCTCTTGCCCTGTTTTAGTGTCCCCTCCCCCTCCCCAAAGCAGGGGGCCCGAAATGCTCCCACGGGAAGTCCTACGTGATTCCAGGAATTCCCATGTGTGCGTCTTATTGTACCCTCAAAATAATAAGACAAGTGTCCTGGTTGCCCTGTTTCACAGATGAGGACACTGAAGCTCACACTGGGGAAGGCTTCGGTTGAGGACAGGAGGGAAAATGACGGATCGAAGACTCAGACCTGGGCAGGCGATCCTCTCAAAGTGAGCTTTCTGCCAGAGCATTCCGCTCTAACACAGCGGCCACTGGACCTGTGGTCCAGTATGTCTTCTACTAATTTAATGCATGCTAGGTGAAGAAAGGGAGGGGAGGGAAGGAGGGATGAATGGATGGACGGATGGATAGACAGACGGATGGATGGATGGATGGATGAATAACTGGAGGGTAGATGGACGGGTTGGTGAACAGGTGGATGTGTAGATGGATAGACAGATGGACAGATGGATGCATGCACGCATAAATGAATGAATGAATTAAAGGCCAACAAAACATGGTAAGGAGTACAGCAGAAGTTCACAACCAGACAAGTGGATGAGATCATGACCCTCCTCTTTCTTAACCGTTTTTCAAGGTGATCAAAAAATCAGCTAGTGCCAAAAAAAACCAAAAAACAAAAAACAAAAAAAAAAGCATGCTTTGAGGCTTTAGTCTGTGAAGAAATACAGTAGGTGGTGAGCTGTGTGTATCAGGAAAACCCTGGGCCGTGCAAGGGCCTGCTCCCCGTTCTCCTCCTCCCCGCCACCCCTCCCCGGCTGGCTCGCGGGCTCCGCCCTCCTGCCACTTTCCCATGGGAAGGCTGAGAAACAATAGCAATTTCTTCTGAATGGACCTCTCCCCTGAGCCAAAAAGTAAACACGGGTGAGCGAGCGAGCGAGGGAGGGAAGAGCTGAGCTGGTGTGTAGGCAAGCACTCAGCGGCAATTACATAACCAGGACTTACCTGGGAGTGGCCGTGATCCAGGGGGTTTTAACAGGCCAAGGGGGGCCCAGGCCAGGCGGGAGGAGGGCTAGGGCACCGGGGCACGCCCGGACCAGAACGGCTGGGGCCAGGTTAGTCCCGGAAGGGAGGAGGGCGGGGGAACATTCGAGTGTCGTTCACTGAGGGAGTTCTTACACGGCGGCGATAGGCCTTTGCACAACCGTCTCTGTTTAATCCTCCGGGGGTGGGTTAAGGTCGGCTCCTTTCTGTAGGGAAGGAATAGGAATGCGAGGCGCAGAGAGGTGCAGTCTTCAACCAGAGCCACACAGCTGCTGTGGGCAGCGGGGGGGGGGGGACTGTGGGCCCCAGTCCGGCCGCAGAGCTGTGGGCTTCACCAGGCAGTAAGGCTTCCAGCTCCTCCTTCTCTCTGCGGCCCTCCCTCCTACCATTAAATCCCACGTCCCTGCCGTCTTCCAACCTGAGCTCTACGCACCCCCCTCCCACGCAGCCCCCCTACCAGACCAAATGGAGACGAGACGCAGCCGCTGTCCCCGAAGACCCGGTTTCTGAGGACACAGTGAGATCAGGATCAGCGTCCACTTGCGACGTGATTTTAACGCGTTACGTGTCGGGCCCCGTCTGTGCGTGGAGGGCCCAGGAAGAGGTCCACGGGGCAGCGCTTGCTTCATCTGCAAGGCAGCCCCCAGGTCGGGGGGGGGGTGCTCTTCCCTGCAGCAGAGGAAGACACCAAGGTCCACAGAGACCCTAGAGCCAAGCCTCGGGACTCAGGGTCAGGGAGGGCTTTTCAAGGGGACAGCCGGGGTGGGCTTGGGCGGGGCACCCCGGAGCTCCTGGGGCCAGGGAGCTGGGTAAGCCGAGGGACGCCGGGCAGAGGGCTGGCCCAGCCGAGGACTGGCAGTCCAGAGTAGGGACCTCAGCCCTCGGGCACAGTTGAGTCAAACCAACCCTTCTCGGAGTGACCTTGGACAGTCACCTCTCTGCTCGGAGGGCCAGCGGCCCCATCTGCAAAGTGAGGCCAAAGGACGACTCGTGCAGAAGGTGTTGATGCCCGGCAGGCACTGTTGAGTCAGGAGGGTCTGAGTCCTTCCAGAGGGGGCCACACGAACAGCCGGGGGCCCCGCCTGCAGGCAAGGCCTTACGCCTGGACATCCTTGCTGTCCGGGCCATCTGGCACTCCCAGGTCCAGACAGACGGCCCCCCAGGGAGGGGCACCAAGGGCCAGGCACATTGTGAAAGAGGCCTCCTCTCCTGCCAGACCCGGGTGCTGCCAAGAGCCGTGCTGCCAGGACCTGAGCTGCCACCCTGCTCCTTTGGGGCGGCTCTGCCACGCGGGGTCCTGTACTTACCTGCCGCTGGGACGGACCGGCCCACCTGGCGAGGCAGAGCGATGAGCTCAGAGGACCTGGGCTCTGGCTTCTGTGCCACTCCCTAGGCACACCTCTCCTGAGCCTGGCAGGGGTGGGGGAGGGTGGTAGGCAAGGGTCCCCCCATCTGGCATTGGGGGGGCCAGGCCAGCGTAACATCTAGAGGCAAGAATCCAATGGTCCCTAATGGCCCCAAAGTTCTGCCTCTTGTTGGCACTAGCCAGCTGTGCTGAATGCACAGGGGGCCATCTGCACAGGATGGCAAGTTGCTCAGAGTCGAGAGGAGCAAGCCCTGGGCACAGCCCTCCCCGCTGTCATTTCTCCAGGGCATAAACTCGGATGAGCCAGCTACCATGTGCAGAACCTTCCAGGTTTTTTTCTTTAGTCCTCAGAACAATCTCCATGTTCATACCCTTGTTTTACACAGAAAGAAACCGAGGCTCAGAGAAGTCAGTTACTGACCCCAGACCACAGAGCTCATGAGAGTTGGGATTTGAACCCAGGTCTGTCTGACCCTCAGTAGTTATTTCTCATAAATGTGATGCTCCCCTGCCTCAATGTTTTGATCATCCAAGTAGATAACCATACAATTCAAGAAGTGGGATCACTGGGCTCAGCAACCAAGAAGGCAGCTGACACTGACAATGTCAATTTTGAGACATTATCTGTTCACGGATACTTAGCTGGGTCAGTAAAGGGATAGGTGGATAAACAGTGAGATAATTGGACAAATAGATTATTGGATAAATGAGTGCCATGTTTATGAGTGGGATGAGAGGATGGATGGATGATGGATGGATGGATGGGTGGATGGATGGATGGGTGGATGGATGGATGGGTGGATGATGGATGGATGGATGGGTGGATGGGTGGATGGGTGGATGGATGGGTGGATGATGGATGGATGGATGGGTGGATGGATGGATGGATGGATGGGTGGATGGATGGATGGATGGATGGGTGGATGGATGGGTGGATGATGGATGGATGGATGGGTGGATGGGTGGATGGATGGATGGGTGGATGGATGGGTGGATGGATGGGTGGATGGATGGGTGGATGATGGATGGATGGATGGATGGGTGGATGGATGGATGGGTGGATGGATGGATGGATGGATGGGTGGATGGATGGGTGGATGATGGATGGATGGGTGGATGGATGGATGGAGAATAAGTGGGTGGATGGTGGATAAGTGGGCGGATGGTGGATGGGTAGATGAACTATAAGATAGAGTGGTTCATGGACTAATAGATGGATAGGTAGATGGAGTGGGTGGATGATTGAAAGGGTGACAGGTGACTGGATGGATGAATGGATGCATAGACTTGTGAATGGGTAGATAGATGAATAGGATCAGTAAGCAGTGAATGGATTGATGAACCAATGACAGAGGGACGGTAGCCTGGAGGACTAGAACGATGGATAGAATGAAGGACAGAGGGTAGATAGAGAGATGGACAGGAAATTAAGTGGGTGGCTGGATGGGCGAATCCAATCTGATCTAACTGTAGCTGCGTAAGGAGACTGTCAAACACCCAACCTCAGTCCCAACGGCCAGCAAAACAGCCTCCCTCCCTCATCTTCCCTCTCTGTCCTTGAGGCTGGGGGACCGAGGCTAGACCAGCACCCCCTTTACTTCCCCACTGGAGACGCCAGAGGGAGAGAGAGCCCTGGACTGTGGACGTCTCCAGCCAGTAGACTGACCTGACAGGTGTCCCTGGAACTCTGCTCAGGTGGGCGATCAGACCAGAGTGAGAACACAGGCAGACACACGTGGAGGAGTCTGCTGCAACCAATGAAGCCCTGGAGGCCCTGGCCACAGTCCCTGGTGCCCCTCCTCGAAGCCCGGGGCCCCCCAGACCCCTAGGCTGGGACCATCTCCAAGGGTCCTTCTAACCGCAGCTGACTGAGGTGCTGGTCCCCAAAACCAAGTCACCACAGACTGCAAGGAAAAGGCAGCTGGACAGAGAGAAGCTACGTGGTTTGTCTGGGCTCCTACTCCCGCCTGGCCAAAGGGGCCCCCTGGGCCGTGCACCGGGCCATGCACTGCCCCTCACTCAGCACCACCCGCCCATCTCTGCCGTGGGCTCGTTTGGGAGGCCGGTGTGGGTTAGGAAGTTCAGGATTGTTATAGGGCAAGAGTCTGGGTGGTCCTGGAAGGCACGGAGGGGACATGGAGCCGTGACGAGCGGGGAGGGGGTTGGAAAGGGTCCCGGCAGGAGGAGGAGACCCTGGCGAGCTGAGGGAAAGGCCTCATCGGAGAGAGCCTGTGTTCCTTCTGCACACCCACGCCTCGGTGCTGTGGGTGCCAAGCTTCCGGCCACCGTCTCAGGCCCCATGGGGCCTCAGCCCCTTCCCCTCAGATGTCTTAACTGAGGGGCCAGGGACAGTCCTGGGGGAGGAGGGGGGCCAGGAGGGAGTCAGGGGCTCGCTGTTCCCAGCATACCCTGCCTGGGCCGCCTGCCCCCCACTGATCAGCCGTCAATCCCGTCCTCTGGGAGGAGCACACAGGCCCTGGACCTTGTCAATCTGCAGGAACATACGAAGCCCGAGCTGGAGCGTTCCCACGCCGTGCCCGCCGCCGAGGAGGGGCTCTGAGCGGCAGGATCCCGCCTGTCACTAGCTCAGGGCCCCAGCTCCTCCACACGGAGGCCCCATGTGTCCCCACGGCACCACTCGGCAAACCGAGCCCCCAAGACCCTCAGGATCGCACAGTCACAGAGCAGGTGGGTTTGTTCCCTGGGCACCCCCCTCATGCCCACCCCTGCATGCTGCCTTCTCGGTGGCCAGGGCAGGGGGGGTCTACCCAAAATCAACAGCATCCCCCTTGGCCTGGGGAAGGGCCTGGAATTCACTGAGGGCTGTTTGAGGCCCATTCTCAGACTCACTCTTTCCAGCTGATGGAAAATGCAGACACTTCAGAGCGAGGAAACCGGGCTCAGAGAAGTTGAGTGACTTGCCCGAGGTCACGGAACCAGGAACGGGGAGAGCTCGGGTTCAATCCCAGAACTGTGTCTTCCACGCGCAGGTGCTGAGTGAATGAAGACAACAATAGCCGTGCCCTTGACCCCGACCCAACGCTGGCTCTGGCCGACACACAGCCTGAGGGGGTCCGGCTCTTGCTAAAACACCTCCGGCAGCGGGCGCTTCCTACTTTGCGGCGCTGGCGCTGGCTGTCGTCTGGACCTCAGCCCACCATGACAGTCGTCCCTGGGCCCCACCCATCGTGGGGTCCCGGGGGCAGCTCACGCAGATGAATCCCTCTCTCTGCCTTCAGGGCAGCCCCCCCCCCCCGGCATGTCCCAAGCTGAGCTCCAGAGCGCCTTGACCCCACAACCTTTCCCAAGTTCCTTTACACCTGACCTGGCTCCCTAACTCGGACCTTCCTGAGCCTCGCGCCTGGCCCCTCCCACTCCCGGTCAGCCATGAGTCAGTCATCAGCCTAGCTAGACCCTGAGGTCTGGGGAGCCACGTTCTGCCCCGCCTTGTTTCCCGGCCCCCTCTGGGCGCTCTGACTGCCCACCTCCTCTCCCTCCTGTCCCCAGCCTCCCCGGGGGGGCCAGAAGCCTGAAGAGAGACCCCGGACCCCATTTCACTGTAACTACACCAGCCAGGACAGCGCCCCTGCTCTTGGTGGCCCGGCCATTGACCTCCCCACCGCGCAGGTGCTGGGCTCCCCCCCCAGGGGGCAGATGGCCCCCCCGTGCCCCCAGCATGGCGGATTCCAGCACATGCCTGTCCCCCAGGGCTAGGAGGAGGTGCCTCAAACATGGAGCCGGGGAGCAGCTGGCCCACCCTCCAGACGGAGTCCCCTCGCAAGTCCAAGGGCAGGGCGACGCAGCTGTGTCTAACACTGACGCACACGAGGCAGCGGCACCTCTCACGGGGCGTCGCTAGGGTAGGAGGAGCTCGGGACTCGGAGGTGATGCAAAGCTGTCCCTGGACCCCGGTCGGAGCCTTTGCCCCACCCCGCCGACTTTCTCAAGCCAATCGGACCCCAGAAGCCCTTTGCTCGGAGTGTCTCATGGAACTGGTGTTTCCTGGGACCATCTCTGAGAAACCCCACTGAGTCGCTCCCAAAGCCCTGAACTGCTAGGTGCTGGGACAGTGGCCCCGCCCCGGGTGGGGCTGGGGTCGGAGGACGATGCTAAGAGAGTCCTAGGTACCAGGCATGGGCTCCTGGCACCTTCCAGAGACTGATGCCTGGCGTTGCCTCCTTGTTCTGAGGATTACCGGCCCAAAGCCCACCAGGCCACCGTCAAGGACATGTGGGGGCCGGATGGCAGCCCCCCGCCCCCAGGGCCTGGAGGCACCGCAGAACCGCATAGCCCAGCAGGGCCTGGGACAAAGGTTTCAGGACGCATCAGAAAGGGCAGGTGACTTTGTCTTCTCAGAAGGAATATACTAGAGCAGACAGGGTCCACTCCTGCCCCTCTGGGGACCTCTGCTGTGCTGTCCCCCGGCCAGTGGCCCCAGCCTCCAGGGGGCTGGCTGCCACAGAGGTGGGCAAGGGCAGGACCAGGCCTGAGGGTCCCCCACAGGCTGTGAGAGGGCTCAGCGGGCACCCGGGTGGGCACCATCTGGGCCGGCATGATGGCTGGTTGCCCGGGCGCTCCTCCCTCCAGTCTGACCCTGAGTAGCCTTCCACACTTCCCCAGCAGGGCCTTTGATCCAAGGGAGCCTCTCCCAGTCATTCTGCCCCCTATCTGGCTTCCCATCTGACCTGAGACAGGCCCTCCACGCCTCCTCCCGCCTGGTGCCTTCCTAATCCTCTGGGCACCGCTTTCTTCTGTTCCCTCCTGAGCGCCAGCCAACTGCCGTCTCAGCCCCTGACATTCCTGCTGCTGCTGTGCTCCCCTCCCGCCCGCCCATGGCCTCGCCACGAGACGGGGACGGGGCCCCGGCCGGGCCTCCCTGGGTGGGGGTGTGCTTCTGGAGCACGCCTCACTCACGCTTACCTTCCTGCATGCACTCACCCGGCGGTCCCTGGGCAGCCCTCCCCGAGAGCAGAGCTCCCTCCCGGGAACAGACACTGATCGGATCCTGCCGGGGCTCTCGCAGGGCCTCCCAGCAGTTACAAACCCCCTCGCCCACCAGCCGGAGAGAGGTGAGGTGACACCCACTGCGCAGTGAGCACCTGAAGGCCAGGACTTGTCTCAGTTGCTGCGGTCACACAGCCGTGAGACCCAGGACGGGGACTTCTGCCCTGCGGACGAATCTATGGGAAGGCTGTTCCACTCAGCTTCCGGGGGCCCTGGCATTGCCCACACCAACCGGTGACAGTGAGTCCTCCGACCGCTCCGAGCCGTGGGCACCCAGGAAGCCACCCTTTGCAAAATGTGGCCCAGGCTCTGCCGTTGTCCTGGGTTGAAAAGGGCATGCCCCACCTCTGCCAGGCACTCCTGTGCACCCACAGAGGTTCCCCTGGTAGCTCCTTCCATGTGACATACTGGGCTTTGATGCCCACGTGCAGGTAAAATGATTCTGCTCCTAACTGGTGATCATCCGTGAGGTGTGTGTGGGAGGGGGGCATTTGAAAGGCCTGTCTGGCAAACCTCCGTCCCTGCCCAGGAGAGAGGGGAGGTCCCAGGCCTTGCCACCCTCATTTCTGCCAGTGACATTCTGCCTTCTGGTCACCCTGTGTTGACACGGAGGGGCCAGCTCACCCCTCAGACTCTCATCCTAGGACTCACCCTCTCTGTTAACCCCCCGTCTTTCCTACAGGTGACGTCATGTGTGAGTGAGTGTATGTGTGAGAGTGAGTGTGTGTGAGTGTGTGTGAGTGTGTGTATGAGTGTGTGTATGAGTGTGAGTGTGTGAGTGTGTGTGTGAGTGTACATGTGTGTGAGTGTGTGAGTGTGTGTATGAGTGTGAGTGTGTGAGTGAGTGTGTGTGTGTGAGAGTGTGTGTGTGTGAGTGAGTGTGTGTATGAGTGTGAGTGTGTGAGTGTGTGAGTGTACATGTGTGTGTGAGTGAGTGTGAGTGTGTGAGTGTATGTGTGAGTGTGTGTGTGAGTGTGTGTGTGAGTGTGTGTGAGTGAGTGTGAGTGTGTGAGTGTGTGTGAGTGTGTGTGTGAGTGTGTGTGTGTGAGTGTTCACTGGACTGCTGTCCCACTGTGGGGGCTCTACCACCACCTCTTCCCACTGTGGGGGCTCTACCACCACCTCTTCCCACTGTGGGGGCTCTACCACCGCCTCTTCCGGGGTGGAACCTGCCCGGCACACAGTAGGTGATCAGTAAATACGTGTTGAGAGAGAGAATGGACTCGTCATTCTCTCTCCTGGGCTCTTCAGGGTGAAGACCCTCAGCTGGTCACTGTCATTTCCCACCAGGCTGCCCCGAATCCTAACCGTGAGTCCGGGCAGCCGACTCCAGGAGGGGGCCCTGTGGGTCACTTTTGGTGCCGGGCGGTGTGTGCAGTAGGCACGAGGCACTGCTGAGCATCCCTGAGCTGGTTCTGTCCCCCGCCGAACCCCCTCTTCCACCCGCACACGGGGCTCCCACTGGGGTAGGGGGTGGGAGGGGTGCTCACAGGGCACACTCCATGGCCTGGGGACACAAAGCAGGGCCCTGGGGTATCAGGGGCATTTCACCCGGGAAGGGACTGGAGCTGGGACTCAGAGGATGCACAAAGCAGGGCGAGAGAGAGAAGCACCGTGCATGGGGGCACGCATGTGGCGTTCAGCAAGGGGGGTGCTGAGTAGTGTGAGGGAGGGTCCTCGCACCCAGCCGGGAGCTGGCACGGAGGGGTGCCCAGGAGGCACACGAGAGGCATTGCTCAGATTTGCAGAGGGCCGTGCAGAACCACACTGCTGCCCGCCCCGGACATGGGGGTCTGCAGAGTGGCTTTGACCTCATTGTGACCTGGTCCAAGGCCAGCCCCCCCACCCCATCCCCACCCCACCCCCGTTGCAGGGCCCCGGGCACACATGCCATGCTGGTGCACGTCAGCGTCAGCAGGTACGTACCATCAGCCAGACAGGAGGGATGCACAGGCAAGGTGTGAGGGAACCGGGTGGAGCGTCCATGCCCTCCCTGAGCTCACCAACCTCCCCGCATCTCCGCCTGTTCACCCACCCAGAAGCGCTGGGAACCCCTCATCTTGGGTTTGTGTGGAGGCTTCATTACATCCTGATGTCTGTTTAAGTCATTGGCCATTTGGCCATTGGCCACTCCAGCCCTTCTCCCCCTCCCGCCAGAGGACAGGACGGAAAGGTCAACCCTCTAATCACAGGGCTGGCTCCACAGCCACCACTCCTCGGATTCAAATTTTTAATGAAGTGAAGAGCCCACTTCATTAAAATAACAAAAGACGCTTTTATTCTCTTATCACTGGAAATCCCAAGGGTTTTAGGAGCTCTGTGCCAGGCAAGGGGACAAAGACCCAATATATTGCCTACCTGGGCCGGTTCCCCCCCTCCTTATGTGACCTGGTGGTCCCCCGCACCCGGGAGGTCACCATACTGATGCCAGATTCAGTGCGGACACCCAACTGGCATACCACACTACAGCCCAGAACTCCTGGGCAAAATATATTTCTTATAAATCACAATATCGCACTGGGCCCGGCCCCAGTTCTGCCTAACTACCCACCCTTACCTTGGGTGCCACGGAAGAGAAATAATACCCATGGCATATTCTCTGCCCATTTCTAGCTGCCTGGGGTCCAGACCTGCCCCTCACCCCCAGCCTCCCCTGAGTGTTTAAGTGTGCTTGCTATTCAAGGCTCCTCAACCAGCTGGGCCCAGTCTTGAGCGACGGTCAGCACCTCCCTAGTCTCAGGTCCTATCTCCTCACCCAGGTCTCTGGTCACACTAAGCCATCGGGTACCCTCCAGGGAGGCACACTCCTTTGCCCATGCTGTTCCCTCTGCCTACCACACCCTTCCCATCTCCCTTTGGTCTGCCAACACACCTCCCCCAGGAAGTCTTCCCTGACCATCCATTCCCTGGGCAGAGTGAGCACCTCCTTCCCTGGGGCTTCTGCACAATGGTCCCCTGCATTTCCAGCATGGAAGACCCCGGAACATGGGCCATTGTTAATAAACAGCAGCAGCGTGCACACTGAGTCGTGTGCATTGGTGCCCCCTCCCTGTGCAAGCCTCCTTCAGTGCACAAGGCTCCAGAGGGGCAAAGGACGTTCCCCAGACCCAGAACAGCCAGTGAGGGTTTCTTATGACCCTGGCTCTAAGAGCTGATTTAGAAGTGGGCATGTGACCCTGGCCTGACCAATCAGAGCTGATTCAGAGGAGGGCAGACGTGAGAAATGGAGACAGTGAGATTAAGTACTGATGGTAGCACTTGAGCCTCTAGATCCAGCCATTCCTGCAGCTGAAACCCCCGGGCTTTCCAATGATGCAAAAGCTTCCGGTCCAGTGCAGACATGAAACACGAGGAAAGGTGCGGGGCATGGCCCTGGTCTTTGGAGAACGAGGGACGGAGCTTAGCTGAGAGGCAGCCTCACTTTTCCAGGAGTGCGTGCACCCGTGGTTCACCCTCATCAAGTCATCCGTCCTCGGCTGGAGAGCATCGGGGCCCCAGCCGAGAGGACACAGAGCTCCTGGGGGGAGCACCCATCGGCAGAGTCCGCCGAGGCCCCTGGTCTGTCCACTGGGCTCCCCAGGAAGATAAGGGACCTCTGGGGGTGACAGAATTCACAGAACAACAGCTGAGCAATGGGCGGATGGGCGATCTAGTCCGTGGGGCATAGCGGCCCACCCAAAAATGCCAGCCCAGGAGTTAGGCTGACCCCAACGGTGACCATGACCAACTCCCTTTGTTGGCTTGATTCAAGTCACCTCCCCACCCAGGAACCACTCTCCTTGCCCCTAAGAAAGAAGAGCGGGTCTCACTGTGAGTGGTAGAGAAGAGGTTCTGTCCCCACCAGATGGTGTCCGACCTCCCTCCCTCCCTCCCTCCCAGGGGCCCAGTGCACATCTGGGAGTAGGGAAGGCAGAGAGCACAGGGGTAGCTCTGGACAATGAGAAGTAGATAAAAGTGACATGTCACTTCCAAACCAAGCCAAGGAGGAGCCCCTGCACCTGTCCTGCAGCAGGACCGCAGGGTGACCGATAGCCTAGACTAGACCTCAGAGTCACTGCAGGAGGGCCGACGCCCTGGGAGGCCGCCCCCTTTTCTGTGGGGCCCCGTGGGGGAGGGAAACAAATCCTTACAGTCAGAAGCCCTTGAGATTCGGAGGCTTGTTTGTTATTGCAGCAAAACCTAGCTTATCCTGACACACCAGTGGCGGCAGATATGACACCGGGCACCATGACAAAGAGGCAGGCCCCCCGGGGCAGACATTTCTAATCTATCCTGGCACTCTTCCTCTCCCGTCTCCGTGCTCCAGGCCCCCGGGGCAGACATTACTAATCTATCCTGGCACTCTTCCTCTCCCGTCTCCGTGCTCCAGGCCCCCGGGGCAGACATTACTAATCTATCCTGGCACTCTTCCTCTCCCGTCTCCGTGCTCCAGGCCCCCGGGGCAGACATTACTAATCTATCCTGGCACTCTTCCTCTCCCGTCTCCGTGCTCCAGGCCCCCGGGGCAGACATTACTAATCTATCCTGGCACTCTTCCTCTCCCGTCTCCGTGCTCCAGGCCCCCGGGGCAGACATTACTAATCTATCCTGGCACTCTTCCTCTCCTGTCTCCGTGCTCCAGGCCCCCGGGGCAGACATTACTAATCTATCCTGGCACTCTTCCTCTCCCGTCTCCGTGCTCCAGGCCCCCGGGGCAGACATTACTAATCTATCCTGGCACTCTTCCTCTCCTGTCTCCGTGCTCCAGGAAGCCGGCACCGGCAGACCTATGAACGGTAAGATGTGTCAGCATCTTTCTTACTCACAAACTGCCACTCAGGCCGTTGAGTAATTTGATGGGACCCTGGAGCGAGGGAAGCTGTCGCTGGGGACGATGATCCTACCACTCACTGCTCAGGCTTGTCGAACAAAGCCTGCCTCCTCTCTGCCTGCTCTCCACGTGGGGCTGGGCAGAGGCCCCGCGCCCCAGCCCCTGCCACCAGCCCTCCCCTCCCTGCCAGGTCAGGAGGCCTGGGTGAGTGACTTCAGAGCATCGGTGACACTGTTCTCCCCCTCCTACCAGCTACCTGCACGACCAAGTAGGAGCTTGTCCCTCTGAAGCCACCGGGAGCTTTCTCATTCTTCCTCGGGGCGTGCCCAGCCTCAGATCCAGGAAAACTATTTTACCTTCCAGGAAGGAATGCTGGGCCCCAACAGGAGTCCCGTCTCGGGGTCAACTCCCTCCCATCAGAGAGTGCGGGGACAAGGGCTCCCGCAGAGGAGCAGAGCAAACATGACTTCTGACAATGGGGCTTTGATCTGCCTCATGTCACAAGACAGGCCGGCGGGGACAAACGCCAGGTCCTGTGTGACTCCCGGTTCCCACAGGAGATGCCCGGTGCAGGTATTCACACGGGGAAATTCTTGGCAGGCCCGGCCCCTGGGTCGGTGCCCGTCACAGACACAGAGCAGCAATTAGGCTTTGGAAAAATGATGGGCGAGGCCTGTTCTGGCCTCCGGCCCCTGAAGGCAACTTTGAAAGGAGGCAAGGAGAGAGGGCGAGAGGCTGCCCTGCAGGAGTGGGCACCCCCCTGGTGTGAACGAGGGTGAGCCTGAGGCATTCCTGCGGTCAGGGGCACAAAGGCTGGGCTGGCACCCTCGACAATACGCACTCTGTCCCCAGCTGATGGTGACCTTCGCCAAAGCACTTAGTGAATGGGCCAGGCTGCTCCCAGGTGTGGCCAGGCCTCCGGGGCTGGAAGCACATGACAAGACCGGGAGCCGTGGGGAGCACTCCCAGGACACTGTGTAATGTGGGCGCCCGCAAGGGCTGCCCGAGGCCCACCCCCGGGGCTGTCAGGACGCATTATCCTCACCTGTGCTCAGGAACAATGGACTCACCTGTAACCCACTCCCGGGGCAAGGTGGGTGACACCCTGCTGGCACCTCCTGCTGGCGGCTCCAGTTTCCCCGGAAGGAAGGCTACGGCAGGATGGACCGGGAACCCCAAAGATGGGGGGGAGGCTCTGCAGGCAGCGTGGTAAGACAAGACAGCCTGGGGGTCTTCCTGTCCTGAGCTTCCTGACCGCCTCCCCCATGAGAAGGTCCAGCGTGGATGGGCTCCCTCACCGGTCCATTTCTCAGAAATTCCCATATCAAGGTCCACCTGGGATAGGACCCCAATCTGCAGCCCGCGTTCTGCATCTGAGCCTCTCGGCACAACAAGGATGCGGTTACGTCTTCACAATAAACACTGGCACCTGTGGGCCAGGCTCTGTGCCGAGACACGCATTTCGCCCACACAGCCGGCCCATGAGCAGCTGCCCGGAGCGTCACTTCCGTTTCACATTTAGGGAAACCGAGGCACACAGCTGGTATCGGAAAGCCCCGCAGTCGTGAACCTTACTGTCCCACCCAGGGTCTGTTGGTGACGCCAGTCAGGGAGTCTCTGAACGCCCTCGCTCCGCTTTCCCGTGCCGCAGCGTGGACAAGCAGGCTTGCCACCCCCGTCCCACAGGGGAGGACACTGAGGGTGGGGTGACCCAGTGGCCTGCTGTGGGCGGGCCACCCAGCTGCTGGGAGGCCACGGCAGGAACTGCCCGCTGCTATTTTCAGTGACCCCACTCGGAAATCGTAACTGCAGGTGGCATTTCCGGTCCTGGTGGGGGGCGGGTGTTTGCAGAGGCGATGGAGGGTAAACAGTGGCCCACAGGGAAAGGACACAGCTGGCCAGCCCGCTTGCCGCAACCCAGACAGATGTGAACCTGAATGTGGGTCTGCAGTAAAATATTTAGATACCAGAGGGCGAGCTCGTCTGTCCACAAGGGACCTTTGTGCCTGGCGCAGGGGACGAGTGAGGGGTGAAGGGGAATTTGCATTTTTGAAGCATCCTCCGACCCTGTGGGCACAGACACTACCTGGAACCCGGCGTCCCCCCCCCCCACGTCTGGGCGACCCCGTGCGGGAGGGCGTCTGTGTGCCGGGCACTGGGCCAAAGTGGGAGCCCCGGGAACGGAATAATGAAGAGTTAATTTACACAGCGGGGCCCCTGCAGTGTCTGGGAAGCGCTCGCACCTACTCCCATGGGCAGACGGGTCTCCTTGGGAGGAGTGACGTGACACAATCCGTCTGTCAAGAGGCCGCATTCAAAGAGGCAGGCGGGGTTGCTTCAGCTGCGGTCGGCTGGCGCCTCCATTCTCCCTCTCCCCACAGGCGGGAACAGCCCCCAGGCTCCCCGCTGCCCCCAGAAGACACACACCGCCAGCCAGGGAGCCCATGCCACAGCCCGAGACAACACGGTGGGAACGGGGCTGTGCCTGCGACGTGCAGAGGGCACCACGGGACCCGATCCCCATGGCCCTGTGCCCGCCACGTGCAGAGGGCACCGCAGGACCCGATCCCCGTGGCCCTGTGCCCGCGACGAGCAGAGGGCACCGCAGGACCTGATCCCCGTGGCCCTGTGCCCGCGACGAGCAGAGGGCACCGCAGGACCCGGTCCCCGTGGCCCTGTGCCCGCCACGTGCAGAGGGCACCGCAGGACCCGGTCCCCGTGGCCCTGTGCCCGCCACGTGCAGAGGGCACCGCAGGACCCGGTCCCCGTGGCCCTGTGCCCGCCACGTGCAGAGGGCACCGCAGGACCCGATCCCCGTGGCCCTGTGCCCTCCATGTGCAGAGAGCACCGCAGGACCCGATTCCCGTGGCCCTGTGGAAGTCTGCGTGGGGATCGGTGCCCACTGCGCAGACGGGCACACCGAGGGTCACGCGGCCTCAGGGCCGGCAAGAAGCAGAGCAGAGATGACCGAGCCCACAGGACAGGTGGGGACCTGGGGTGGAGAGAGAGAGAGAGGGAGAGAGGGAGAAAGAAGGAAGGGAGGGAGAGAGGGTGGGAGAGAGGGAAGAAGGGAAGGAAGGAGGGAGGAAGGGAGGAAGGAAGACCAGCCGCATCAAAACCTGCACATAAGGAAAAGGAGCCCCGAGGGAAGTCTGTAATACGGTCAGGGTGGTGCCCCCAACCTCGCCACGCTGCGGACCCAGCCCCCTCGAGACCCGAGAGGCTCAGCCCAGCTCCCCAGCTAGGTCACCCAGCAGCTCTATGAAAAAGATGTGCAGGCTCTCCGGTGATAAAACGGAGTTGAGCTGTGTCCTCAGAGTTATCACAGCCTAAAGACAGAGGGTAGGAGGCTGGTTTCCTGGGCTGGGCTGGAGGGCAGAACGCCCAGGGCAGGCGGCATTGTCCCCAGTTCTCAGGTGGGGGAGAAACTTACAGCTGGAATTTCCACAGCCACCCGTGAAAGAAGAACTGGTATGGGACTGACTTTCCTTCATTTACAAAGAAACAAGTAGAAAATATATGAAAGAACTCTTTTCAGGTGTTGAACCACAGGCTGCTCAGGACTGCAATCCCTAGAGAAGAACAAAGCGGAGCCCCTCTGCCACCTTCGCTTTCTCCCTGGGGGGCAATTTGCAGACCAGGAAGGGGTCTGCTCACTGAGTGGAGGAAACACAGACAGGAGCTTAGGGAGGTCGGGACAGCTAGCATCTGTAAGATGGAGTACTAAAAAGGGAGGGGCCCTGGCCGGCTGGCTCAGCGGTAGAGCGTCGGCCTGGCGTGTGGAAGTCCTGGGTTCGATTCCCGGCCAGGGCACACAGGAGAAGTGCCCATCTGCTTCTCCACCCTTCCCCTTCTCCTTCCTCTCTGTCTCTCTCTTCCCCTCCCGCAGCCAAGGCTCCATTGGAGCAAAGTTGGCCTGGGCACTGAGGATGGCTCCATGGCCTCTGCCTCAGGCGCTAGAATGGCTCTGGTTGCAGTGGAGCAACACCCCAGATGGGCAGAGCATCGCCCCCTGGTGGGCATGCCAGGGTGGATCCTGGTTGGGCACATGTGGGAGTCTGTCTGCCTCCCCTCTGCTTCTCACTTTGGAAAAATACTAAAAAAAATTTTTTTTTAAACTAAAAAGAAAGCAACAAACCAGAGAAAGAATTCCAGAAATGTCCATCGGGTCCCTTTGAGTCCTTGGTTGAAGACGAAGCTGCACACCTGAGTGGGGACACTCTGAGGCAGGCCAAGACCCGGCTGGAGGGCTGTGAGCCAAGCAGTACCCAGAACTCAACCAGGTTTGGGATGCATGCAAGTTCCTACCAGCTGGAGCCAGAGGCTTTGTTGAATGCCTGTGAGATTCTACAGCAACCCAGGAGGATCATGCCTTAGTCATAGAGATATAAACTAGTCCTGCAGTGTAGGCTGCTCTAGAACTGAACTCTCAGAGCTTAACAGCAAGCTTCCGAAGGATTAAACTGACTCACAAGGAAACTCAGTGCCTGCCAAAACAAATTTTAATGCACTGTAAAAGACATCTAAACTAAGAACAATGTGGCATGCATAATGCTCAGCATACAAGCAAAAATTACTAGACCTGTGACCCTTGACCAGGAGAAAAATTAGTCCAAAAAAAAAAAGAAAGAAAAATAATAATAAAATAACAGACTCAGATATGACAGAGATGATTGAATTAAGAAACAAGGACTTTAAAACATCTATCTTAAATGTGTGACAGTTGAAAGGAGAGTGTGGACATCATGAGGAAGAAATGGAAACTATGCACACTCACAAAGGGAACTTCTAGAAACAGCAACTACATCTGAAAGAAAAATTCACCACATGGACTTCACAGCAGGTTAGATATTGCAGAACACAAGATGAGGACACTCAGAGACACAGAATGCCAAAACCATCCAAACTGAGGTAAAGAGAGGAAAACAGACTGAGAAAAATGAGTGAGGATCCCATGATCTGGAGGGCGACATCAAGAGGTCTAACTTCCTGTTGATGGAGTCCTCGACAGAAAGACGAGAAAAGCCCTGGCCAGTTCGCTCAGTGGTAGCACATCAACCTGGTGTGTGGATGTCCCGGGTTCGCTTCCCAGTCAGGGCACACAAGAGAAGCGTCCATCTGCTTCTCCACTCCTCTTCTTCTCGCTTCTCTCTCTCTCTCTCTCTCTCTCTCCCTCTCTCTCTCTTCTCCTTCTGCAGCCATGGCTCCAAACAAGTTGGCCCCAGGCACTGAGGATGGTCCATGGCCTCTACTTCAGGTGCTCAGAAGAGCTTGGTTGCTGAGCAACAGAGCAACACTCCTGATGGACAAAGTATCACCCCCTAGTGGGTTTACTGGGTGGATCCTGGTAGAGGCGCGTGTGGGAGTCTGTCTCTCTATCTCCCCTCCTCTCACTGAATAAAAGAAAGAAAGAGAGAGAGAGAGAGAGAGAGAGAGAGAGAAAGAAAGAAAGAAAGAAAGAGAAAGAAAAGTAAAAATGAAAAATAATGGCTAAAATGTTTCCAAGTTTGCTGTAAATTATAAGCACACATACATAAGAAGGCCAAAACGAATCACAAAACTAAGCAGGAAAACCTAAAGCTATAAAAAGTCTACAAGAGGCCTTGGCCAGTTGGTTCAGTGGTAGAGCGTTGGCCTGGCGTGCAGAAGTCCTGGGTTCGATTCCCAGCCAGGGCACACAGGAGAAGCACCCATCTGCTTCTCCACCCCTCCCCCTCTCCTTCCTCTCTGTCTCTCTCTTCCCCTCCTGCAGCGAGGCTCCATTGGAGCAAAGATGGCCCAGGCACTGGGGATGGCTCCTTGGCCTCTGCCCCAGGCGCTGGAGTGGCTCTGGTCGCAACAGAGCGACGCCCCGGAGGGGCAGAGCATCGCCCCCTGGTGGGTAGAGCATCGCCCCCTGGTGGGCATGCCGGGTGGATCCCGGTCGGGCGCATGCGGGATTCTGTCTGACTGTCTCTCCCCATTTCCAGCTTCAGCAAAATACAAAAAAAAAAAAAAAGTCTACAAGAAAACAGAGGAGCTAAATCTTTGTCACCTTGGGTTAGGCAAAAATTTCTCTGATTTGACACCAAAAGCACAATCAAAACATTTATATTTAAAAATCTGTTAAAAACAAATTGATAAATTAAATTTCATCTCAACTAAAAATTTCTGGCCCTGGCCAAATAACTCAGTTGGTTAGAGTGTCATTGCAAAATGCCAAGGTTGCAGTTTGACACCTTGGTCAGGGCATATACAAGAGGTAACCAATGAATGCATAAATAAGTGGAACAACAAATAAATCTCTCTCCCTTCCTCCCTCTCTCTCTCTCTCTCTCTCTCTTTCTACTCTCCCTTACTCCTTCTCTCTAAAAATCAATTTTAAAAATCTTAAAAAAAAAAAAGCTAAAAACTTCTGCTCATTAAAAGACACTCTAAAAAATGAAAAAAGAGCCTGACAAGTAGTGGCGCAGTGGCTAGAGTGTCAGACTGGGATGCGGAGGACCCAGGTTCGAGACCCCGAGGTCGCCAGCTTGAGCGCGGGGTCACTGGCTTGAGCGCGGGGTCACTGGCTTGAGTGCGGGGTCACTGGCTTGAGTATGGGATCATAGACATGACCCCATGGTTGCTGGCTTGAGCCTAATGGTCGCTGTCTTGAAACCCAAAGTCATTGGCTTGAGCTCAAGGTCGCTGGCTTCAGCAAGAGGTCACTTACTCTGCTGGAGCCCCTGGTCAAGGCACATATGAGAAAGCAATCAATGAACAACTAAGGTGCCACAATGAAGAATTGATGCTTCTCATCTCTCTCCCTTCCTGCCTGTCTATCCCTGTCTGTTCCTCTCTGTCTCTGTCTCTCCCGCTAAAATAATTAATTAATTAATTAAAAAGAGAAGCCACAGACTGGGAGGAAACACCTGCAAACCACATTCTGATAAAGAACTTGTATCCAAAATATTTAAAGAATTCTCACAAGCCAGTAATAAGGAAACAAACTACCTAGTTAAAAATAAACCCAATATTCGAATGAGTATTTCACCAAAGACGGTAAATGGTTGGCAGATAAGCACATGAGAATATGTTCGCCATCATCAGCCACTGAGCAGAGCCCGGGAAAGCCACACTGAGGAACCGCCAGCCTCTTCACACGGCAGTGGAGCAATGAGCTACTTTATTTATCCTGAAAAGACCCTGACAACACCCAATGTCTGGAGGAACTCTCACACATGGCTGATGGGAATGCAGAATTGTGAGGCTGCTTTGGAAAACAGTTTACCGGTTTCTGATAAAAGTATTCACTCAACACAGGACCCAAAATCCCACTCTTAGGTATTAATTAAAGAGAAATGAACGCTTATACTCACAGAAAAACCTACATGTGCCAAAACTTGAAAACAACCCAAGTGTTCATCAACTGACTGATGAATAAACAGACTGTGGTGCATCTATACAGTGGAATACTACTCAGCAAAGAAAAGGAGTGACCTGAGGTCGCCGGCTTGAGTGTGGGCTCACCAGCTTGAGCACAGGGGCGCTGGCTTGAGCATGGGATCACAGACATGACCCCATGGTTGCTGGCTTGAGCCCAAGGTCACTGGCTTGAGCAAGGGGTCACTCGACCAGCTATAGCCCCCCGGTCAAGGCACATATGAGAAAGCAATCACTGAACAACCAAGGTGCCGTAACAAAGAATTGATGCTTCTCATCTCTCTCCCTTTCTGTCTATTCATCTCTAGCTGTCCCTCTCTCTGACTCTCTCTTTGTCTCTGTCCAAAAAAAAAAGGAATGAAATATGAAATATGTATGATACACACATTGACGTAGTGACACATATTATGCTAAGGAAGAAAAGTCAGACTGAAAAGCCCATACACTGTATGATTCCATTTATCTGACATTCTGGAAATGGCAACGTACGGACAGAGAGGATAAAGCAGTGGTGTTACAGACAACATTGTGTCCTCCCCAAAGTTCACATGTGGAAGCCTAACCCCAGGGAGGCTGTACGTGGGGGTGGGGCTCTTACAGCAGTGATAAAGGTTAAAGGAGGTCGTGGAGGGGGAGTCCGACGCCGACTGGGCTGGTGTCTCCTAAGAGCCCAAGAGACTCCAGCTCTCCCTGCACGCACACGAAGAAGAGGCCGTGTAGGACGCAGCGAAGTGGCCATCTACCAGCCAGGAGGAGAGGCCTCAACAGACACCAACCCTGCTGACACTGCAGCTGCCTCCTGGCCTCCGGAGCTGTGAGACTATCAATGTCTGCTGTTGAGGTCCCGAGTCTGTGGTGTTCTGTTACAGAAGCCCATGAAAACTAACATCATGCTCCCCAGAAGCTGAGGCAGGGGGAAGGGACTGGCTAGAAAGGGGCCCAGGGTCTTCCAGGGGGTGATGGAAATAATATGTATCTTGACTGTGGTGGGGCTTACACACTGCCGGTGTGCACTGTGGGGGGGCTTACACACTGCCGGTGTGCACTGTGGTGGGAGTTACACACTGCCGGTGTGCACTGTGGGGGGGCTTACACACTGCCGGTGTGCACTGTGGGGGGGCTTACACACTGCCGGTGTACACTGTGGTGGGGCTTACACACTGCCGGTGTACACTGTGGGGGGGCTTACACACTGCCGGTGTGCACTGTGGTGGGGCTTACACACTGCCGGTGTGCACTGTGGTGGGAGTTACACACTGCCCGTGTGCACTGTGGTGGGGCTTACACACTGCCGGTGTGCACTGTGGTGGGGCTTACACACTGCCGGTGTGCACTGTGGGGGGGCTTACACACTGCAGGTGTGCACTGTGGGGGGGCTTACACACTGCCGGTGTGCACTGTGGGGGGACTTACACACTGCCGGTGTGCACGGTGGTGGGAGTTACACACTGCCGGTGTGCACGGTGGTGGGACTTACACACTGCAGGTGTGCACTGTGGTGGGAGTTACACACTGCCGGTGTGCACGGTGGTGGGACTTACACACTGCCGGTGTGCACGGTGGTGGGAGTTACACACTGCCGGTGTGCACGGTGGTGGGACTTACACACTGCAGGTGTGCACTGTGGTGGGACTTACACACTGCCGGTGTGCACTGTGGTGGGACTTACACACTGCCAGTGTGCACGGTGGTGGGAGTTACACACTGCCGGTGTGCACGGTGGTGGGACTTACACACTGCCGGTGTGCACTGTGGTGGGACTTACACACTGCCGGTGTGCACGGTGGTGGGAGTTACACACTGCCGGTGTGCACGGTGGTGGGACTTACACACTGCAGGTGTGCACTGTGGTGGGACTTACACACTGCCGGTGTGCACTGTGGTGGGACTTACACACTGCCGGTGTGCACGGTGGTGGGAGTTACACACTGCCGGTGTGCACGGTGGTGGGACTTACACACTGCAGGTGTGCACTGTGGTGGGAGTTACACACTGCCGGTGTGCACGGTGGTGGGACTTACACTCTGCAGGTGTTTGCCAGAACAACAAAGCTAAAAAGGATGAACTTCACAGTATGTAAATTACATCTCAGTCAAGTAGACAAAGAAACAATATGCACTCCTTACAGGGGACAAACATTAGAATGACCAAGACATCTTGTCAGAAACAACACAAGCTGGAAAAAACTGATAGATGATGAGTGGGTGGGGGGTGGGGGGTGGATGAGTGGGTGGATGGATAAATAGATGATAGGTGGGTGGGGAGTGGGTGGGTAGATGAGTGGGTGGATGGATAAATAGATGATGGGTGGGTAGGTGGATGGATGGATAGCAGATTGATCGATGGATAAATGATGAGAAGGTCAATTAACAGATGGATCCATGGAGGGACAAACGAATGGCCTTCTCTATGTTTCTCCTACGTAATAACTGAGACTAAATTCGTCTACAGACGCACCCCCAGAGCCAGCAAGACCAGAAAGCTGCCTTGAACCGAGTATGGATCTCAGGGCTGATGAGAAGAGGTCCTTAGTCGCGGCGTGATCTTCATCCTGACAGCGATACCTCCTCCCCTGCCCCCTGACGACATGCCCTCCCTCCTCAAATATCGGCACACGTGCAGGGGAACAGATGCCCAGGGGACACGCCCACAACGGTCCGCCCACACACCCCACGCAGCAGGGTGTTTGCCGTCACAACGCAGCCTGCGCGCCCTCACGCTCTGCAGGAGCTGGTCAGCGATCACCGGGCCTAGCATCCCTGCCACACAAAGCGGTTTTCTCAGGCATCTTGTCCTGAACTGGGTGAGGGCGGGGGCTGGGGGTCCCAGGGAAAGGGTGGGGGAAGGGACCCTGAGCCCTGCTCACCTGCTCACCTGCTCCTGCCATCTGGTCCGCTCCAGATCCCGCCAGCCCTGCCCCCACCCTTCTCAGCTGCCCTCGCCTCCTCTTTCACCAGGAGCCTCCCAGGGGACCCCAGGTCCCCGCAAACCCGGGGACCGGGGAACTGAATACCTGCGACAGCTTTCGCCCCTTCCCTTTCAAGAGGATGAGAAGTCCTCTTCTCAGCACCTCTCCTATGGGAAGCGCCCCCATCCAGACCCCGGCCAGAGGGGCGGGGCCGCAGTTACTCAGCCTGGAGGTCCCGTTAATGGAAAAGAACACCACGTGACAAATACTCGTTGGGTCCAAACACAGTCATTCAGAATGAGAAAGAAATCACAAGGCAGGGCATCATTTAAAACGCTGACCAAACCGCAAGAGTTGTACCTGAAGCGTTCTTTGCAGAGAGAGACGTCACTGTCTGGGGGACTCCGGCCCTTTGTTGTCACTCACATGTCTGGTGACCACAGAGGGGCAGCTAGGCAGGCTCTCCAGGTCCTTGTCACCTCTGGTTCTGGGAGGGAAGAGATGGCGAGGACATGGTGGCCCTGAGCGGGAAGCCCCATGAAGACCCCCTGGAGCAGGAGAGCAGGAGGTCCTGGGGACCAGCCTCCAGCCCAGAAGTGAGACTCAGGGGCAGGGTGGCTTTAGGCCGGGACAGAGAGGCCCCTGCTGCCCCTTGGGAGGGGTCCAGACATGGGAGGATCTAACGGTGGTGCTTGGACTGCGTCACCGTCCTCGACAACCAGGGGTGCCTCCTGCAAACGCCCAAGGATGCCGCAGGGAGGTGCCCGGTGCTGGCTCCAAAGGAAGTAGCCAGTGCGTTGCCTTGAAGAGAGGGCAGAGAGGGCCCAGCAGGGTAAGGGACGCGGCCACGCCCAGAGGCACTGGGCCTTGGAGAACCGTCACGCGTTGGCCTTATTCAGGCTTTCGAAACCTGCCGTTCCAGACCCAGTCGCGTGGAGGTGGTCAGTCCTGTGGTTGCAGGCACAGGCGCCTGTGGCCATGCCCAGCATCTCTCCTGGGTCTGTAAGGGAGTGTGGAGGGGGTGGGGAACAGCCCCCTGCCCCAGCAGCCTCTGCTGAGGACCAAGTGTGGGAACCGGAAGAAGTCCCGCTTTCGTGGGAGAAACTCCCGTCCCTAAGTGCCCTCCCTACACCAGTCCCCTGTCCTGCCCCCATCGCACGACCGACCCCACAACTACCACCATGGGGGGAGAGCCAGACGCCCGCCGGGCTGAGCTCAGGGGCAGCGTTATCCCCAGGGTGGGCACATGTCTGTGGGACGTGAGGGGCCGGACTGGGGAGGCCCCACGAGGGAGAGTCCGGCGGCCTCCGCTCTGCCCGGCCTCTGCTCGTCCGATGCTTCCAGAGAGCCCTCCCTCCCCCTGAGCCGCTGTCTCTTCTTCTCTGCAAAATCCGCCCATGGGAAGACAATTCCTCCGAGTCCCGTCCAGCACCACGGAGCGATGACCGAGGTAATCACACCAAGAACACAGCCACGGTCGCCCTGTCAGAACCCACGGGTGCTGGGCTCGAGGCCACACCTCGGCTGGAAGGCCAGGCCCCAGGGCGGCCCACCCATGTCCAGCACCTCATCCTGCCACACCCTCCGGTCGGCTCACACTGGGCCACGTGCTGTGTTCTGGGCAGGTCTTGGACAGCCCAATTCCAAAGCCACGCTCACTGTCTTCCATCCACGGGAAACACGCCCAGCCGTACCCCACGCCCACCTGGTATTCAAGATGTTGATTGTCTGAAAGGCCTTTCTTTGTGACTACGCCTGATGTGACCCCCCCCAGCCTCAGTTTCCCCACTGTAGAATGGGGACTGTGAGGTCTGACAGGATGGCTGGAGACAAGAAAGTGAGACCAGGTGTGTGGAAGACCGTGTGCAGGGCTCACGGTGTCCCCAAAACGAGAGCAAGACACAGATTGTTTTCCCTCTTCTGAACAGCAGGTACCAGCCGCCCGCCCACCCCGGGCAAGCCTGCTTCCTGCAGGGGCACGTGGCAGGGGTCTCATCCGGCTCCTCAAAGTGGCCTCTGCATCCCTTCTCCAACCCCAGAGTCTCCGTTGTCCCCGCGTCACTTAACAATTAGGGCACTGTGTCTCATGTGGGAGCCTCAGGCGTTCACACTCACGTGTGTCCCACGGTGCCTCACGGGGGCTCACTCCGCTGGTGAGGGGACACTGGGGGATTAAAACGCCCTACGACGTTTGACTGGAAACCCCATCCGAGGTGTCTGTGACCCCCTGCGCTAGCGGGACAGATGAAGCCTGTCGTTCACAGACATGTGGGTGGCTTCCAGAGCTAACCTGAGCCAGCAGGGGGTGGGTGTCAGCAGATCGGGTGACCTGGGAGAGGGGATGCTCCCCGACTACCCACCTCCAGACTGCGGCGCGGGGGGCAGGAGCCCAGATGGGGCCTCAGCAAGCGCTCGGGCAGGACGCACCGCCTTTGATATCGGAGCCCCGGCTGAGCAAGCTCAGTCTCCCTCTTCGCCCCGTTCCAGCCGCACGCCAGGCCCAGGCGGCAAGGACTCTCTTTAAAAAGGTGTACTCCCAGCCCCCTTTCAACGGTGCTGACTCTCCTGGCAGCGAAGATAGGGAAAGAAGTTGACAAGACTCCCATCGCCCCCCCCCTTTTAACAAGAAATACTTTTAACAATAAATATAAGCTGCCAACTAATTCTAGGACAAAGCTGCCTCCTGTAATTTCTGGAAAATTCACTTCAATATTAAAAAAAAAAAAAAAAAAAAAGAGGCCCTGGCTGGTTGGCTCAGCGGTAGAGTGTTGGCCTGGCGTGCGGGGGACCCGGGTTCCATTCCCGGCCAGGGCACATAGGAGAAGCGCCCATTTGCTTCTCCACCCACCCCCCTTCCTTCCTCTCTGTCTCTCTCTTCCCCTCCTGCAGCCAAGGCTCCATTGGAGCAAAGATGGCCCGGGCGCTGGGGACGGCTCCTTGGCCTCTGCCCCAAGCGCTAGAGTGGCTCTGGTCACGGCAGAGCGACGCCCCGGAGGGGCAGAGCGTCACCCCTGGTGGGCGTGCCAGGTGGATCCCGGTCAGACGCATTTGGGAGTCTGTCTGATTGTCTCTCCCCGTTTCCAGCTTCAGAAAAATACAAAAAAAAAAAAAGAAAAGAAAAGAAAAAAGAAAGTACCCTCTGATGAGTAGATTAAGGAATTCCTGATCAATCTAATTTGAATGCTAATGACCCCTATTGATTCATTTATTCGTAGAAAGGTAGAGGCACCCCCACATACACACCCCCCCAGGAAGGTTGAGTCTTTCTCCACAGCTGTGCGGGCAGGACAGCCGGCCTCAGGCCAGAAAGCCCCGCCTCGGCCTCTGGGAGGAGTGGGCAGAGCACTCCACTGCCCCGCCCCACCCAGAGTCCCCACGGCCTCAGAGGTAGAGTGAGAGTCATTCTCCGTGCTGACCGCGGAGGCCCTACTGGAGATGGAGACTGGGGGAGGCACACTCGGGGGGCCCTGAACAATATGCGACATGGGACATGTGGCAGTTTGGACCCAGAGGAACGTATTTATTTCATCACACTCAAAATTCTGCCCGGACAGTGTCAGACTGGATAAAAGATCTTGTATCTATAAGAAACCCACTTTTTAAAAAATTTTTTGTTATTTACTGATTTAAGAGAGAAAGAGAGAGAGGGCAGCCGGAATAGCGATCTGTCCCTGTACGCGCCCTGACCAGGGATCGAACCAGCGACCTCTGTGCTTCAGGACGAACCTCGTAAGCAGTCAAGCTATTCGACCCAGGGCTCCCACTTTAGATATAAGTACACATATCGGTTTAAAGTAGAAAGATGGAGAGAGATACAAAGAGGGACATTTCACAATGCTAAAGAGGTCAACGAACCAAGACATGACCAGCCTAAAGATGTTCGCTCCGAGTGAGAGGTTCCAAACACACTGAGCAAAAACTGATTGTACGGAGGACAGAAAGGAACACAGCAACCGTGACAGTGGACGGTGTCAACACGCCTCTAGTTAACTGGTGGAAAAAGGAGACGGAATATCCAGAACACAGGTGGCTTAAATGACCCTAGCCACCAACTTGACCAAATTAACCTTCTGGGGATGGAAAATACAATGTATGACATGAAACAGCCGCTGGATAGAATGAACAGCTGATTAGACACTGTCAAAGAGAAGCTCAGGGACTGTGAAAACATAGCAATAGAGAGTACACAAGATGAACTACAAAGAAAAAAAAAAAACAGATTGAAAAAAATAGTGTCAGGGACCTGCAGGATGATACCAAGTGGTCTTTTGTGCGTGTAATTGGAGTTCCAGGGGACAAGGAAGGAGCTGGAAGTGTGAGAGCTGTTGTCCAAGATGGTGCCAATTACCCTCATTTGTGGGGAATCCAGGCCCTTGGCAGCTCCTCCTCCCTCGCCCCCACCACCTGAACAGGGCTAATCTGTGTGACCAACAAACATTTCAAAATGAGACTGGGTGACTTCTGAGGCCAGGTCTTAAAAGACTTGGTGGCTTTTGCCCTGGTCTCTCTTGGGCCATTCACTCTGGGAGAGAGCCAACCACCATGTCCTGAGACCATGCATGAATCCTATCTTCCTTATGAATGTCCCTTTACTATATATTAAATAATTTACTCAGTAGAGTGGTTATTACGAAATGTCCCTCTTTGTCTCAGTTATTACACTTAGTCTTCAAGTCTATTTTATCTGATAGTATTACAACCACTTCAGCCTTTTTATCCTTATTATATTGGCATGCTATATCATTTTCTATCTACTTAATTTCAATGTATCTCTCTTCATATTTAAAGTATGTCCCTTGTCAACAGTCGGTTGAGTCTTGCCTCTTTTTGCCCAAACCGAGTGTTTAATTTATTAGCAGATATGTCATTTTAATGTAGGTGGATTTCGGTGTGTCTTCTCCATGTTATTTTTCCCTGTGTTCCTCCTGCCTGCCTTTTATGTTTTGTTTTGTTTTAACTTGGGTATCTTTTGGTGAGGGAGGGATTATATTTCTCTGTTGACCTTGAACTATACCTATTCTCTGATGAATGATTTCTTCTGAAAAAAATCAGAGATTCTATTTCATTTCTATTTATCAACAACAATCATAAAAAGATAACATTTGCCTGACCTGTGGTGGTGCAGTGGATAAAGCGTCGACCTGGAAATGCTGAGGTCGCCGGTTCAAAACCCTGGGCTTGCCTGGTCAAGGCACATATGGGAGTTGATGCTTCCCGCTCCTCCCCCCTTCTCTCTCTCTGTCTCTCTCTCTCTCTGTTTCTCCCACTCCTCTCTAAAATGAATAAATAAAAAAATTAAAAAAAAAAAATAAATAAATAAATAAATAAATAAATAAAAATAAAAAGATAACATTTAAAACAGCCTCAACGAAGGAACAGCACCTAGGAGCTAGTCTAGCAGAAGACACGCAGAAGGAGGGCATTGGGCTGTGGAGGCTTCTCCCAGGAGCCCGATCACGCGTCGCCGGACACTGCGCTGTCACGTGGTCGCCACATCGGTAAGGAAGGCAGGGAGAACATCATCTTCTAGCTAGGTCAACGACTGCCCAAACTATGCTTGTGACCCTGAGAGAAACGGAAGGATCGGGCCCCAGCCACTCTTCAGTGTGTTCGTTCTGCTGGACCAGGTCGTGCCCAGAGGCCCCAGGCTTCCAAGGTGTTTGAGAACCGCTGACCCGTTTGCCCATGGCCCCCACGCCTCAGAGCCACCAGCTGGGGCCTCAGGCTGGGGAGCCCATGCTTCTGAAGACGAACTGCCTCCCCCACACCCACCAGACAACAATCGGCTCTGGAGAGAGGCCAGGGGGGTGCCAGGAGCCCCCCAGAGGCAGCACAGTGGCCCCGGGGCGACGGGATCACGGGCCGGAGCAGAGGGACCCGCGGTGGAGCGTGAGGGCTGGCTCCAGCCTCCCGGGGCCGGGTTCCAGTCTCCGAGCCTCCACCCGCCACTGTGACCCAGGCCTGTGGGACAAGGCCCCCGGTGGAGTCCACAGCGAGTGTCCGTTGATCCAGCTTACAGGGTCCATTCACCCTTCTTCTGGGCATAGTAACCCAACATTTCTCGGGGCAGGGCTCCCCCCCTACCCCGAGGGTCCCCTCTGAGTGTGGGGTTCACTTCTCTGGCCAAGGAACCCAGGCCGAGCCCGTCAGACCCAGGCCCAGGCTTGCTCAGGGATGGTCACGTGCCCAGGCACAACCGCTGGGCTCTGGCTAGGGAGTGGTGGGAAGAGACTCTTGTCCAGTCCTGCCGGACTTGAACCTGAGAGGACCCAAAAGCTCCAAGTGCTGCCACCGCGGCATGTCACCAGTAGCAGGAAGTCTGGGGTGGGGTCCGCAGGGGAGAGGCAGAGCGTGGAGCCCGGCCTGGGACCCCTGGAACCCGCCTCAAGCTGCTCCCCCACCCAGCACCTCCTGTTGCCCGGCCCGTATGCACTGCGGCCAAACCCCCTTCGAGCTGGGCTTTCTGCTTCTGCAAAACAAGACCTCTAACAGTCAGGAGGCCAAAAGCCCAGGGAGACTGGTGAGCCGTGCCCAGCGGTCTGTGCCCGTGCCTGTGGCCTGGGGCCGCCGCTGGCCGGCCCTCCGCACTGCAGCCCGGCCGCCCCCTCCCTCGACCACGAACCGCGCGGCGTGATGGGTTTAATTTATTGTAGGAAACCCTTAAAGACGCAGGAGCTTTGCAGAGCCTGTGACAATGGACATAAAAGCACGCTTTTAACCCGTCTGAATGGAGGCTAGATTTACTGTCCGGGCCAGACGGCATTTTTGTCCCCAAGTCATCTCGGAGTACATTGGCCGCTAAAGATCTCAACAGAAGACGAAGACGGAACAAAGGAAGTAAATTTTAAAAGGAACTTGGTCAAGGAGTTTTTTGTGGTGGTGGTGGTTGTTTTAGATGTTCACCAGAGAGAGAGCCGCGGCCTGCCCCTCGCCGAAAGGACCGTCGGCATCACCGAGCGGTTACGGATCAGAAGAAGATGCTAATGAAGTCGTTTAAATGCACGTTTGATGGACCCCCGGAGAATGGGGCCAATTTCATACAAGCCTGCAGCAAAGTGAAGGAATCAAAGAAGGTGGCTGTCAGATTTGCTGCTGGGACAAGGCCCCATTGTCAGGCCGCCCTTTCCAGCCAGGAAGCGTGTATTTTAACTACAGTGTTTACCAACCCGTACATCCTAGCCTGGCCGACGGGCCCGCAGAATTTATGACCAGGAACAAACCTCTTGAAGGGGAAAAGAAAACAGCTCCTACCAGCTGGGGAAGGTCTGTCTCCGAGAGCCCCGCTGAGCCACATTCAGCGGTCTCGGCCGCGCCGGACTCCATGGGGGGTGGGCCGTGGCGCAGATGGAAGGAGTCTTGCCTTTCGTGAACCCTCAAAGCGGGAAGGAGGCTCCCTCCGAGGCCTCCTGATGGGTCTCAATATGGCCTGTCTCAGTTTTGTCTCCTTAGGACAATCCGGCGCTGGGCCCCTTTCAGCCAAGTCCGCCGTGAGCCGGGCGCCAACGGTCGCTGGCTGGATGCTTCCAGACGCTTGGTGTCGCGCGCATCCTGCACGCTGGACGGATTGACATCTGTGAACTGGCGCCCCCTAGCCTGGAGGTGGGGTGCCCCCCTCGAAGCCCCCCGTCGTGACAGCCACCCACCCGATGCTCAAGGCCCTCGAACCCACAGCCCCAACTCGCCGGTGTGGCCCCCGCAATGCCCGTTGCTGTCCTGCACGAGCCGGGCCCACCCTGGCTCCTCTCCGCACAGACATGTCCCCGGGACTCCTGGACACGTGTCTCCCGCCCGTGACTCCATCACCAGGCCCTGGCAGGTCGGACCTCCTGCTCCGTGATGGCTGTTCCTCTCCAGACCATACTTTTCACCATCCTTGTCCCCCAACCTCAGTCGGAGCTATCCCTTCCGTCCAGAATGGTGCTTCACAGAGTGGAGGCCCTGGCCTGGCAGCATCTCCATCGCTGAAAGTGTGTGTGACATGCACGTGCCCGGGCCACCTCCCACCCACTGAATCAAGACCTCACAGAGCCCAGGATGCTTCAAGCTCTTCAGATGACCCTTGTGAATACTGACATCTGAGACTCTCTCTCTCTCTCTCTCTCTCTCTCTGACGCCATCTGTATGAGCCCAGATCAGGTGCTGGAAGAGCAGGTGTCATCATGGAAGTTTCCTGGGAAGAACAGGCGGAAAGAAGGCAGTCTCTTCACCCTCCTACTCGGGTCCAGGTGCTTGAGTCATCCCAAGCTGGAGACACGGGGGGCCCTGGCTCTCCCTGGAAGGGGCTTGGGAGACTATATTAACATCCCGGTGCTGCTGGAACCACTGACCACAGAGCAGGTGGCTTAAACCAACAGGAATGTGTTCTCTCCCACTTCTGGAAGCTGGGGCCTTAAATCAAGGCGTCGGCAGGGCTGTGCTCCTGCGCGCCTTCCCCCCACCCCCTCCGGCTTCCAGGGGCTGCAGCCAACCCCGGCCATTGCTTGGCTTGTAGAAGCCTCACTCCAACCTCTCTGCCTCCTTCCTCACGCGGCCATCTCTCCTCCGTGTGTCTAAGATCTCCCTCTGCTCTCTCTTATAAGGACACTGGTCACCGGATGTAGAACCCACCCCAAATCCACAATGACCTCCTCTCAAGATCCTCAGTGTGATTCTATCTCCTGAGACAGGCTGTGTGCACAGGGAACAGGAGTGAGAACTTGGACCTACCTTCTGGGGGGAAACCCAGTTCCGCCCCTCTCTGACACTGAGAGCTGTTGGGTGAAAAGCCCGTGCCCTGGGCGGACCGCCTGAGCGCAGAGCCCCGGGCCACACCTCCCAGCCCCGGGCTTCGCTCATCCGAGCCTCGGTTTCCGTATCTGAGAACAGGAAAGAGCAAATGTCTCTCCCGGCTCTCATGTGGCCACCTTCAGTTCCATCCTCCGCACACTGACGCCAGTCTTATCGGGAAGGGTCGTTCCCCTGCCATAATCTTCGGGGCTCCCTGCAGATCCTGGGGCGTCCCTCCCCCACCCCCTCAGCAGGGCACGGAGGCCCTCTGGGGTCCCCCCTTTCTTCACCAGGTGCATCTGTCATCACTAGGACCCCCAAGCACCATTCTAGACACCACAGGCTTTCTCTGACTCCTCTCCAGAAGGTTCATTTCCGCCCTTCCTCCTCATTACCTGGCCAACCCGACACATCCCCCAGGCGTGTTCCCTCTCTCTTTCTTCATCCTCTCTCTTTCTTCCTCCTCTCTCTCTCTTCCTCCTCTCTTAGAAGTAAGCTGCCGCCCAAAGAGGTACCCAGTGTAAGGCACTGAAGCTTCCAGCCAATAGCCAGCGAGGACCTGAGTGCAGCAACAATCGGGGAGCAAGCTTGGAAGCGGCTGCCCTGGCCCCGGGCCAGCCTCCGGATGACGCAGCCCCAGCAGAACACTTGACCACAGCCTCGCAGGAGACCCTGAGCCAGAACCACCCAGCTGAGCCACTCCCAAACGTTTACCCTTGTTGACTGAGGTGCTATCTTAGGGGACCCTCTGTTGCCCAGGAACAGGCAACGGACACAGCCCCCTTGGACACCCACTGAGTTTGGATTATAGGGTCATTTCAACGATGCGGTGATGTTCCCCACAGCTCAGGGCAACAGCCAGCTCTCGACAGCTGCGAATAGAGAGAGCCTCCCAGGCTGGCTTACACAAGGGGGCAGCTTCCGTGAAAGGACGTCGGGGTGGCTCTGACGGGTGAGGACAGGGCTCCCTGCTGCTCTTCATTCCTCCGTTCTCTGCTGGTTGCTGCACCTGCCAGGTGGGAACAGCCACTCCTCCGGTGTGACTCCATTTTCAGTTCTTCTGGTCCAGGGACAATATGACTGATAGAGGTAAGTCAAGTCAGCCGGGCATCCTGGCTCCATCCCCAGGGGCAGAGCACAGATCAAGAATGGGATGCCCGAGTGAGATTCCAAAAGAGGTGACTGTTGCAAAAAAATAAAAAGGACATTAGCTAGAAAGACACCCCACAAGTGTGGAAGCTTAGCACATCCGTTCATTCCGACAGCAAGTCTGGAGCCGGAGCAGGAGTGCGGCACCCATATTGGAGAGGCAGACGCTGAGCAGACGCTTGCTCCCGCCCCCAAGCACTGGGGAGAGCTCTGTTCGCAAATCCACCACCCAAGGGTGGGGTTCACCCGCCTTGCTTATCTGGTTATTCCTCATGGTCCCACCTGACCTGAATTGTGTTCTGTTGACTTTGCTTGAGTTCCTCAGGGCCTTGGAGAAAGAGCAACATTCTACGTCTACATTCTACGTATGCAGCCACCTAATACCTCCGCTGTCTCCCCCACCCAGTGGCCCCTCTGCCCCCATGCACCTGTGGTCAGCCTCTGTCTCCACGCATTGAGAGGGCTATGGCCAAGGGATCCGGCATCCACTCTGGTCCTGCAACCAGGATGCCTGGGGGACCCACATTAAAGCCCAGTTTCTCTTTCCCTGGCTTGACAATTGCCCTGTGACAAAGGGAGCAGGTGCCACCATGCCCCTTTCTTCCAAACCCCTGCCACAGAGTGACTGGTTCCTCTGAAGACCCACCATCCCCTGAGGATCCTTGCATTAGTCACATGATGGGTCTCTGGTCTCTAGCCTGGTCTCTCTGAAGGGTTTCCCCTTCTGTCCTCAAGTATTCTCTGACCATGTCCCTGCCTTGCTGTCACCACTGTCCTGACTCCTCACTGTCCCCAAGGTAAAGCCCAAGCTATGTGTCATGGTCAGTCATGCCCCAGGGATCCATCCCCACCAAGGTCTCCTCATCTCTGAATGACTTTCAGCTCCTGCGAAGCTAAATGGCTAACAGCACCCCCACGGGCTGCAGGATGCTTCTTGACCCCTTGTCTCTGTAACTGCCGTCCCTTCTCGCTGGCCCAGAGTGTGCTTCTGCAGCCACACTCTTCTCTAGAACAATCCTTATCTACCCTCCCCTGCACTGCTCTTGGGCTGTCACCTCCCGGACACCTTTCCTGACCTCCTACCTCACGCCCAGTTAGTATGCAGACCCCTCCCTCGTGCCCCTGTAATACAACTATGAATTTCCTTGCCAACACACTTAGACTTTCTTCAAGATTACCTCTTGATAAGGAATAAGTCCATGAGGTGTCAGTTCCTAGCCTGGGTTCCGGCACATAGTTGACACTTTAACAATGAATCAGCGAGTCTAGAACTGACTCACACCTGCACGATTACCTGGTTTAAGACACAGGACCGCTGAAACCCAGGGGAGGAATGGATGGTCTTCAATAAAGTGCTGGTTTGACCCGAGAGCCAATGTGGGGAAATGAGCCTTTACCTCTAACTTAACTTACGTCTTGTATGATGAATAGTTTTATCTCCACCAGGCAATATGAGGCAGCATTTCTTTTATCCTACCAAGCAATGTCAAAAAAGAGAGAGTCTAAGTGGGATCCAGAATCTCAGAACATAATACAGAAAAGTACAGGTTTCAGTTGACAATCACTCATCATACCAAGAACCAGGACTATCTCAAATCGAGTGAACAAATGACAAGCAATGAATGCCAACACTTGGGATGACAGCGATGTTAGAATTAGCAAAGATTTTAAAGCAGCCGGGGCGATAAAATGCTTCAAACGGCAATTACGAACACACTTGAAACTAATGAAAAACAATAGAAATCTTCAGCAAACACCGGAGAGAAAGAAGAACCACACAGAAATTTTAGAACCAGAAAAAGTGCAATAACAGAAAAAAAGAAAACGAAAAGAAAAACACTGATGGATTCAACAGCAGAATGAAAGGGACAGAGGAAAGAATCAGTGAACTGGAAGTTAGGGAAACAGCCAACTCTGAACAGCAGAGAAGACAGACCGAACAGAACCTCTGGGATCTGTGAAACTGTGACAAAGACCCAACGTCCGTGTCATCGGGGTCCCAGAAGGAAAGGAGGAAGAGAGCAAAGCTCCCACATTTGGGAAGAGATATACACGTACAAATTCAAGCAGCTGAACAAACCCAACACAGGAGAAACTGAAGAAATCCACACAGAGACCCATACGAAAATGGAATGTTCTGAAAATGGAAGACAACAAAAAACCTAGAAAGTAGCCCAAGAAAAACTGTTACGACTGAAAGGATAAATAGACAACTACAGAATTACAGTGGGAGATCTCAACACCCCCTCCCCCCGACAACGCATTGAGCAACTAGGCAGAAATCAACAAGGAAGCAAGCAGTCGACAGCAGCAGCCAGCCCACAGGACCACATCAATACTCACAGGACGTCCCACTCAACAGCAGCAGGAAACACACTCTTTTCAAGTGTTTGTGGAACATATACCGAGAGAGACCACATCCAGGCGGTAAAACAAACCTCAACCAATTTAAAAGACTAGAAATCAGGCAGAGTATGTTCGCCGACCACAATGGAATCAAACCAGAAATCAGTAACAGAACAACAACAAGAAAAGAAATCTCCAGACACTTGGAAACTAAACAATACACTTTTCAATATTTGGGGGGGGGGGGGGTGTCACACAGCACATCTCAAGGGAAATCAGAGAAATACACTAGGCTCCATAAAAATGAAAATTCCACAGACCAGTGTTAGTGGTTCACAGATAAGTGGTGCTAAGAGGAAAGTTTATAGCATGCGGCGCACACACTAGAAAAGAGAAAAAGGTCTCAAGTCAGCCATCTGAGCTCCCGCCTCCAAATCCTAGAAAGTGGAGCAAAATAAACCCAAAGAAAAATCAGAAGGAAAGAAATAAATGAAGATGAGAACAGAAATCAATAAAAACAGATAACAGAAGAACAAAGAAATCAATGAAACAAAGAGCCGGTTCTTTGAGAAGAGCAATAAAATGGACAGAATTCTAGCAAGACTGAGGAAGAATAAAGAGAGGAGACACAAACAGCCAACAGCAAGAATGATGCGGAGGATATAACGGCCGATCCAGGAGACACACAAAGTACTCTACACAACAATTAGACTGGACAGTTTAGGTGAAGTCAACTAATTCCTTGAAAAGCCACAACTCACCCTACATGAAATTGATCATTTGGAATGGTCTTATTAAGGAAATTAAATTCATAACTTTAAAAACAGCCCTTCCAAACTCTCTCAGCCCAAATTATTTCACTGGAGAATTCTGCCAAATGCTTACAGAGGTATCCACGCTAATTCTACACAATCTCTTTCATGAAATAGAAGTGGAGGTAACATTTCCCAATTCAGATACAAACAGTACAGAAAAGAAAAAAAGGAAGAGAGAAAGGAAATGGGAGACCAGTTTCCCTCATGAGTACAGACACAAAGATCATTTCAAAGAATTAGCAGACCAAGTTCAGCAATACATAAAGTGAATTATCCACCATGGCCAAGTTTATTTCAGGAATGCAAGGTTTCTACAATATTCAGAAGTTAACCAATGTAACCCATCACAGTAATAGGTTAAAGAACCAAGAAAACATGATTATATCAATAAACGCAGAAAATAAATTGACGGCATTTAATATGAATTTATGATGAAAACTCTAAGATGAATAGGATTAAAGGGAACAGAATACCTTTTTAAAAAGATAAAACCTACAGCTAACCTAAGACATAATAGTGAAAGAATAAATGCTTTCCTTTAAAAAAATCTTCTCTCACCACTCTTACTTAGGACAGTGCTGGAAGTCTTAGCCAATGCAATAAGGCAAGAAAAAGAAATAAAGCCATACTATAGAGAAAGAAGAAATAAAACTGTCCCAATTTTCAGATGACATGACTGTTTGTAGAAAATAACACATAAACACATATACACACACACACCACACACACACACACACACACACACAAATTCCTGGGTCTAATAAGCAGATTTAGCAATATCTCTGGTTATAAGATAAACATACAAAAAGTGATTATATTTCTATATACTAGCAAAATACAACAACAACAAAAAAAAAAAACAAGCAGATGTCAACACTTAAAATATAATAACACTTTTAAATAATACAACCCTGCAAATGGCATTAAAGGAGATCTAAATAAATAAAGAGACATACCATGTTCATGGATTGGAAGAACCAACCTAACAAAGGCGTCAATTTTCTCTAAATCAATAGAAACCGGTTGATTGATAAGACAGCAATTCCTTTCCAAACCCCAGTGAGAAATTTTAAAGATATAAATAAGATTATTCTAAAGCGTATCTAGAAGGGAAAAGAAATTAGAACAGCTAAAACAATTTCAAGAGAAAGGAAGAATGGACTAGGAGATATTAGTTTACCTGATTTTTAAGATGTATTATACAGCTACAACAATCAAAACTGTGTGGCATTGGCAGAGGGACAGACACAGGGGTTAATGAAACAGAATAGAGAGCCCAGTGACAGGTCCACACAGGTTGCCCCACTAATTTTTGACCAAGGTCCAGAAGCCACTCAGCAGAAGGAAGAGAGCATGGATTATAAATGATGCCGAAGTGACTGATAAGCAAAAAAAAAAAAAAAAAAACAAAAACAAAAACAAAACCCTGACTGAAGTTTCACACCTTTTACAAAAATCAACTCAGAATGGCTCGTGTACAAGTAAAACTATAAAACTTTCAGGGAAAAAAAGAAAATAAACATGAGAGAAGGCCATTAAGACCCTGAGCTAGGCACAGAATTCTTAAAGCACAATCCATAAAAGCAGAACTGGATACCTTGGAGTTCATCAAAAAATAAAATCTTGCTCTGCCCAAGACCATAAACAAGCTATAAACTGGTTTAAGGGGGGAAAAAAGAAATTTGCAATCTGCATATCCAATAAAGGACAAGTATCTAGGATATAGAAAGAACTCTTAACACTCAACAGGGAAGAAGCCAACAGTCCCATTAGAGATGTTGGCCGAAGCTATGCGGGTGGCCGATAGCGTGTGAACAGATGTGTGACACCATTCATCATTAGTTTCACACATTTATACCACCTCGAATGATCCCTGCAGACCTGTCAGAATGGCTAAAATAATTTTTTTTTTTAAATGGTGGTAGTACCAGGTGCTGGTGAGCGTGCAAAGGAGCTGTGCACAGCCTCCATGGCGGGGTGGGAAGGTCAAACGGTCGAGTCCCCCGGGAAAGCAGTTTGGTAGTTTCTCAAAAAAAATTAATCAGGCAAGGACTAGAGGACCCAGCCGTTACTTTCTTGAGCACTTTTACCCCAGAGAAATGAAGACGAGTTCACACGGAAACCTGCGCCTGAATGTTTGTAGCCACTTTATTTGTAACAGCTCCAAACTGGAAACCACCCAGGGGTCCTTCAACGGGGGGAGTGACGTAGCCAACCGTGGGTCCACCTCACAGAGCACCGCTCGGCAACGTGAAGTGGGAGCCAGGGAGACACCTGAGAAGCTGGAGGAAGGACCTCCGAAGACGTGTGCCCAGTGAGAAAGGGGCTGCTGCCTCATCCCATGAACGTAACATCCTGGAAACGGGAAATCGTAAAACACGGAGAACAGACTGCAGTCCTGCCTGGCCCAGGTTGTGGCAGCAGCACGGCTGCCGGGAATTCAGGGGGGTTGGGGCAGGAGGGGATACGGGGTGTCTACGGAAAGGCAACATGAGGGACCCTTGTGGTGATGGAATGTCCCTGTCCCTTAACGGTGTCAATGTCAATATCCGGGTTGGGATACCGTACTATATAGTTTTACAAGGTGTTACCATCAGGGTGGATAAAGGGTGTGTGGAATCTCTCTGTGCTGTCACGACTGCACGTGAATCTACAAGTATCTCAAAATTACAAAGTTTAATCTTTTTTTAAAAAAAAAGTAAAAGAAGAAAAAGAAGATTAAGAAATGGAAAAAGCCAGTTAAAATAGGGAAAATGCAAACCACAGAATGGGAGAAGAGAGTCACACACAGACAGACAAAAAAAAAAAAATGTCATCCAAAGATTTGTCATTGAGATAGATGTGCAAACAACTTCTAAAGGTCAGGAAAGAAAAACACAAGACCACCTGAATTTCTTCTATTGTAGAGGAAAGGCTGGAACACGCAGTCCACAAAAGAGTTGTCCCCATGGCCAATCGGGATAGGAGGAGGTGTCATCAGGGAAGTGCCATGGAAGCCCTGGTCACTGCACAGCCAGCAGACTGGCTGAAGTCAAAACTACCGACGAGCCCGACCTGGGGTGGCACAGTGCATCAAGCGCCGACCTGGAATGCTGGGGTCGCCGGTTCGAAGCCCTGGGCTTGCCCAGTCAAGGCACATACGACGAGCAACCAATGAACAGCTAGAGTGAAGCAACTACTTGTCACCCTCTCCATAAACAGAGGAGTGAGTCTCAGAAAAGGTCGGTGATCAAACGACGCTGATAGGAAAGACTGCACGCTGAAGGGTTCCATCTCTGTGAAGCTCAGAGACAGGCAGCGCTCTCTCTGGTGACGGAATCAGAGGAGCGGCCCCCTCAGGTGGGGGGCACTGTCTGGGAAGGGACACGGGGCTGGGGACATTCACTTCCTTGACCTAGGTGGTCGTTACCTGGGTGTAGACCTAAGTAGAAGTCCAGCGAGCTGTCCACTTAAGATGTGCGCGCATCACTCACATCTATGGTAACGCTCAACCTCAAAAAATAATTCTGAGTGTTTTTCTATCCATGGATGAATATGTTATGGGGAAGAGCAGAGGGGACAGGCCAAGGGCGTCTGTGGGCAAGGAGGAACCAGCCCGGACCAGGAACTGACGCGGCCCCCTGAGAGCGCCACCTGTTTCCAGAGAAAAGGGAGCAAGCACTCTGTACGGTTCCAGGCACACGTCCTGGCTGGGGACAGGCTGAGTGGAGCAGCAAGGGTGTCCTGGCTGTGGGCCCAGCCTCCCCTAACCTGCAGCGATGCCCAGGCTGCCACGGGTCTCAGCCTGAACTTGTGAGTTCTCGGGGTGAGGTTAGGCGGGGGCGGAGGCTGGGGTGGGGGAGCCCAACCCACGAGGGGCCATGGGTGGACGCCTGGGAGTGGTGGGGGAGGGGGCTCCATGGGCAGGCGAGGGAACGCCGGTCCCTGGTGGAAACGCAGCTAGACCCCAGGCTGCCCCTCTGCTGGCCCGGGGCAGGCCGCTAATAAAGGTCTGCTGACTGGCAGTGAATTCCCTGAGCGGGGAGACGGCCAGCTCCCGTTCCCAGGGAGCTGCTGCACGCATTGACTCACCAATCGATCATGATCAGACTTTCTGCGCTCATTTATAAAGCGCTAACAAAATAAAACTCAGGCCTGACCTGTGGTGGCGCAGTGGATAAAGCGTCAACCTGGAAATGCTGAGGTTGCCGGTTCAAAACCCTGGGCTTGCCTGGTCAAGGCACATATGGGAGTTGATGTTTCCAGCTCTTCCCCTCTTCTCTCTCTCCCCCTCTCTCTAAAATGAATACATAAAATCTTTAAAAATAAATACATAAATAAAACTCAGGGGGTTGGGTCCCCATCCAGTTCTGCCTCTCAGTAGAACCAGTTCCTGTTCGAAATAGCTGTGTGGCTTTGGGGAAATTACTTAACCTCTCTGTGCCTCTGTTTCTTCAACTGAAAGAAAAGGGGGTGGGCGGGATTATGATCTGATGCGTTAATACACATCAAGCTCTTAGAATGGAGCCTGCCACGCCATGAGTTTAAGTCACGTAGCCAGCTGGTACAGGCTGGTCTCGAAGCCATCTCTGTCCCCAGAGCTGTTCCGACCCCCAGGGGCATTGTCCACCAGCATCAACTGAGTACACGGGGTGCGGCCAGTCCGAGCTGAGATGGGATGGACTTCAAAGACGCTTTATGAAAAAAGAATGTAGAATATCCCACTCAAAATGCTTGACCTGGACGACCTGTAGAAGCGATAGCTTTTGAGCTATATTGAGTTAAATCAAATAGATCATTAAAATCAGTGTCACCTGTTGGGTCTTCCTTTTTCTTTTCTTTTTTTTTTTTTTTAATGTGACCACGAGAAAATCCGACATCACACAACGGCTCACATCTGTGGTCCTAAAGGTTTCAGAGCACTGCCCTGGAGAAACTTCTCTTTCACATCCTCCCTGCCCCAACTTCTATCAGAACTCATCCCTCTGCATAATAGCAACCCCAGTCGCTGGTGACGACAGGCTGTCTCTCTCTCACACACACACACACACACACACACACACCCCACCACGAAAGAGGGCTCAGAATCAGCACTGCCTTCTGCCAAGCAGCCGGGAGGAGACTGGCCGTGAAGCCCACCCCGGTCCGCCACCCCCCCCCCATCTCGGGGTAGGATCTTGACGTTGGAAGATTCCTGGTGGGTCAGCAGGTTCAAGCTCCTCATTTTCAGGACAAGACACCTGAACTCACCAGGGGAACGGCAGTGAGACCCCACGGAGAAGCGTGGCTACAGTGAGGAACATGGACGTGGGGCGGCCATCACCCGGGACGCTGGCCGCTCAGTGGCCCGCAGCCACCGGGGGGACGGAGATGAGCATGCGAGTTTCCACCTTCCCTCCCGGCACCTGCCTCTGACCTCTCAGAGATCCTCGGGGGATGATGGAGACAGACCAGGGCCTTCCCCAGAGAAAATGCCTCTAGGCACTGCTTCCAGGGGTCCAGCGAGTCAGGTGGTGAGATGGGTTTTTGTGTGGGGACCTTGCCATGTGACACAGCCCCAGCCTGCCCTGGAGGACTGCCAGGCGGTGGGCTTTCCTGGGGTTTCCCACCTAAATGCTCCCCTACCTTCACAACGGCCAGGAGAGGCCGCAGGGCTGGTGGTGGTCTCGGCCCCACTTTTAGGGACAAGAAACCCGAGGGGCAGAAGGCTGGCGGCTCGATTGGGCATCACACATTTGGAGGGTTGGGACTGGAGCCGTGTCCCCTCATCTCTCCCTTGGGAGCTCTTCCTCCTCCAGGCAGACCTCGTGGGCAGCAGGAGCTCCCTGGACTGGGCGAAGCAAGGACAAGGATGGGGCGCTGCTCGGGCCAAGTTCAGGTCCCTTCCAGTGTCCCCCCACCTCTCCATGGCCGATCTTGTCACCCCGCTCCCTATAGGCAGCTTTGGGGTAGGGCTCAAGAGCAGGAACTCCCTGGGTTCGAATCCCAGCTCTAGCCCTACTGGCTCTGTGAGCTTAGGCAAGTAACTCAACCTCTCTGTGCCCCCATTTTCCCACCTATAAAGCCAGGGACATGATAGGACCCACCCACCTCACAGGGCTGCTGTGAGGGTAAGTTAACGTCTTTTGAGTTGAGCCAGCAGAGATACTAGCTATTTCCTTATTTTGTTGTTACCCTGTCTCGCCCGGGACAGTCTTTGCTGGCTCGTCACAGACAACAGTCTCCACACACACCCCTCCATAATTAGTTACCTATCGCTGCATCAGGAGCCCAGGTACGGTCTTGCTGGTCCTCTGCTCGGGACCCACAGGCTGCCATCAGAGTGTCTGCTGGGCTGAGATCTCATCTGGAACTCAACAGGGGAGGAGCACTCCCAGGCTCGCTCAGGTTGTTGGCAGAATTCAATTCCTCGTGGCTGCGGGACTGAGGGCCCCGATCTCTGGTGCCGTGGGCGGGAGGCGGCCCACAGCTCCTCCCCGTGTGGGCGGAGTCTGCAGGGGGAGCAGGATGGCCCGGACCAAGCCTCACATAACATAACAGTCGCCCCAGAAGTGACGCCCCATCCCCTTTGCCATCTCAGGGGGAAGAGGCGAACACAGGTGTGCACTCCTGGGGGCTGGGACAGTGGAACCCACACACCCCCTTCCTTCTTCTTTATCCCCATCCCCCTGCTCCCTCTTCCACATGAAACCTCTTCCCCCGCCCCCAGCGCACCGTCAGGCGTGGGGCGTGAGCCTACGCACACGCTGGCGACCAGGGGGACTCGCCTCCCCCTCCGAGCCCATCTCTTTGTCTGCAGAATGGGGGGGGGGGGCGGTGAGTGAGCTCTCCCCTGTGGCCGCCGCACACACGTGTGTTAGGCGCAAACGCTGGGGTGGGGTTCAGCCGGCTCGCACGGGTTTGGCAGGACCGATGCCTGATTTTATGGTTGAGTTCGGCGAACCGGTGGTTAAAGAGGCCCTTGTCATCAGGGTTCTCTCTGAGGTGGGCACCTGGGCAGCCGCCCCGTGTGGAAATCACACGTGGACATTCCTGACTCTTTTCTAACGCCCATCTGCGCGACAGCGTGTGCTGAGCGCCTGTGGTCATTTCATTCTGTCCACAGGTGGAAAACATGGCGAGGGAGGGCGCCCATCAGGAAGCAATATGGAAATGTCTTCAGTAACAGTTTTACTGGTGTTTGTCGGGTATGATTTAATATTTTTTCACTCATATTTTAAAACTCTTTCTTGTAACAGCCTCTCGTTTTGTGCGTTTCTTTTATTGTTCTTATTTAAGTATTCAATGCATGAAATCATAAACTGCCTTTCAGGATATCTTTTTTTTTTACACTTAGAACAGTCATTAGGGCCGAGAGCCGGTTGTTACATTCTCTGAATCCCACCGCTGCACAGATGTGTCCCTGATAGAGGCACAGTGTGAGTGACAGGGCTCCTGTATGCACACAGAAACCCTGCATAAAAAGTCAGGCAAGAGGCTGCCACCCGCGGAGGCGGGGTGGCTGGTCCTGAGCTCTCCATTCTCACTGTGCCAGCCCCTGCTGCCCTTGCTCACTGGGCAGGCAGACCCCTCAGCAGAGTCCAAACGGGCCTACGTGATGCTCAAAGGCCCCCACTCCATCCTCACCGCTGCCCCGGCATCTAAAAGATCATGAACAGGAGCCACAGGGGAGAGTGGGATTCGCCCACAGGAGCCTGGGAAGAGCACAGGGCTCAGCCCAGTTCTGCCACCAATCTGCCCCTTTCCCTGTCTGCGCCTCAGTTTCCCCGGCTGTGCAGGGCCAGAGGAACCTGACTCTCTCTGAGGTCCCCCCACTTGCCCATAGGGGAAACCACTGAAACAAAGAGCCATGGACGAAGGTTGGTGCTTCCCAAGCTGTGCCTGGGCCCCGGGCCAGGGGCACCCGCCGGACTCCACGAGCGAACAGATGGGGACAGTCCAGTGGGCTGGCTGGCACAGGCACGCCAGACCAGGCTGGGCTGGCGGGCACCGGGCTGGACGGCCCCATGGTCAGTGGTGCGCCGTCCGCAGGATGGGGCATGCGGGGTGGGGGGGGAGGCAGGCCTCCCACCTGAGACGCCCCTCCTCTCCTTAGGCTGTCACCAGGGGAGGACCCTTGTCCCAGAGTCACCCACCCTCCCTGCCACAGGACCAGGGCTACATGCAAGGCGCTGGCAGCTCATGAAAGGGCACCACGGGGGACGGGTCTGTGGAGGCCTCAGGGCCACCCACGCGCCACGAGCCTGGGGCGGGGGGGGGGGTCCTTCCTCCTCTCAGCCAGGCCCTGCGCCACTCAGACCCGGCAGGCCAGCAAGGGGAGATGGAGCGCGGCCAGAGGGGTGCCGGGGGGGGGGGCTCTACGCAGGGCGTGCAGGCTGGCCCTCGGGGTTCCAGCCACAGCCCCTCTCCTCCCAGCTGCCTCGGGTCTATCAGCCTGCTTGCCTTCCTGAGCCTCAACCTGTCCATCCACACGATGGGGTGATGACAGCGTCTGACTCTTAGGGACAATGTGAGGACCAGACAAGGATAGGAGAGGCAGGACGCTTCCACAGAAAGAGAGCTGAAATGAACTCATGATAAGAAAAGAAAGGAGAAAAAACAACAACATCATGACCTGGTTTGTTCCAACCCATCAAGAATCAGAACCTGCCTGAACATCAGGAAAGACGCCCCGTTCGGCACCGAGACCCATACTGGAAGAAGATCTGTCCCGGGGGGGAGCCCAGCGAGGGACGCCCTCATTCACCCACCAGGCGCTCACCCCGCCCCCCGCCGCGTCACGGGAGGTGCAGCAGGACCTCAGAACCCAGGTGTGTTTCCGATTTATCTTTCAATGTCATCCCAAGGGTATGGACGTCACACGTGCAGCCTCTGTGACTCACGAGCCGTCGGCAAGGAAGTGCTGTTGGGACTTGAACGAGGGCGGGCGGAGATTTCCACAGACCGGTGTGGGATTCTTTAAGCTTCTCAAACGTTTTCATTCCCAGGGAGACGTCTCCCACGTCCAGGGCGCGGCGAATCGCCCCACCAGCGGCTTTGATCACGGCATCGGGCTGCTGTCGGCAGCCCCACTGGGGAGGGGAAGACACTGTCCCCTCCTGGAGACCAACGTGTTTGTTTCTTTGAGTTCCTACCAACAAGCTGTGGGCTGCTGATTTTCTTGGCTATGTCCAAGGCTAAGGGATGAGCCGGTTAGCCTCAGGGACAGAGGCAGGCCGACGGAACTCGGGTGCCAGGTCCCAGACATCCAGCCCCTCCACCCACTACTGCCTGCACCCACTCACGGCCGGCAGCCGCCAATGCTGCACCCGACCATAAGCTCACTGCACGACGGACTCTAGTTGCATCACCACAGGAACCGTTCAAGGGGATGTTCTTGTGCCCATTCTGCAGATGGGGAAACCAAAGCTCGGGAGGTGAAAAGCCGTGTCCAAAGTCTCACCTCTACAAAGTGGAGGAAGCAGGATTTGAAGTCACCTGTCCGGTTCCAGCATATCTGTCCCCTTAATGGCTCTTCCTCCCCCCCCCCCCAAGCTAAGTCACCAAGAGTTAGTTGTCCACCATCAATCACAGTCACCACAGGGAACAGAAGGAGGTCGGGGGTGATCCCAGTCCCGAAGGCTGCAACCTGACCGGCTGATAAGTGCATGGTCACCTGAATAAACAGTGATCCGGGAGCTCTGACTGTCACTTGACTGATGGCATTTTCTTAAATTGGCAGAATCTCAAAAATGTTTCCAAGTGCTTTGGGACCTGCCTGGGCCTGAGATAAGGGCTGGTGCAGGTGTCATATATTGGGGACCAGGCCCAGAAGCAGGGACCAGGGAGAGGGAGACAGAACAAGAGGAGGAACCCACCCAAGGTTGTCACATCAGGCTGGTGCCACCATGGGCACCAGGATTGCCACCAGCTGGGGACCTCTGCAAAGCCATGTAGAGTGCACCTCCCAAGGATAGAAAGGGGGTTCCCCCACTGGCTGTCATCGCCCACGGCCAAGGGTGGCCACAGAGGGGTTGGCTCCTTCACACTTCTAAGTTCCTGCTCGAGTGCACAGAACCCTCAGAGACATCGCTGCAGAGAAGCCCGGAACAGAAGGACGGGCACGGACAGCCGAGAGGACGTGCTATCAGACCCGCGGGCAGGCCGGACTTGCGAAGGGCAGGGCAGGGCCCGGCGGCGCAGCTGCTCATGAAGCCAGACACTGGAGACTCGGGGGAGGGTGTTCTCTGCTTTCCCTCTCCTCTGGGAAACTCTCCTCTTAGCAGTGAAGGTGACCAGCACCTGCAGAGGCTCAGCAAATAGATGTGGGGAAATGGATGGATGGATGGATGGATGGATGTAGAGATGGAGGGAGGGATGGATGGATAGATGGACAGATGAATAGATGGACGGATGGATGAATTGGTGGGTGGATGGATAAATGATGGATGGATGAAATGGACTGACGGGTGGGCATGTGGGTGGTGGAGGGATGGATGAATGGATGGATGGACCGACGGATGGACTGATGGATGAACTGGTGGGTAGATGTCTGGATGATGGATGGACGGATGGACTGATGGATGAACTGGTGGGTAGATGTCTGGATGATGGATGGACGGATGGACTGATGGATGAACTGGTGGGTAGATGTCTGGATGATGGACGGACAGATGGACGGATAGATGAATTGGTGGGTGGGTGTCCGGATGATAGATGGACGGATGGACAGACGGACGACTGATGGATGAATGGGTGGATGGAGAATTGGTGGGTGGATGTCTGGATGATGGATGCATGCATGCACAGACTGACGGGTAGGCATGTGGGTGGGTGAGTGGATGGATGGGTTGGTGAAGCCCAGATTTCCTCTGCTGTTAATAGCCCACCCACCTCAGTGCTGGGAGTGGATCCAACAAACAAGATGAGGTCCTGAGCCAGGTTGGAGCTGGAGAAACAGCCAGACGCCTGAGATGAGCCTTTGTGTGAGAGGCAGCGAGGAGGCCGGGAGGTGGGCGGTGGCTCTCAGCCAGGAGACGCAAGCTGTCTCCCCGCGGCCCGGCAGGAACGGCGCCCAGCTCTGGAGGGTGGGCCGGAGTGTGAATCCTGGCTCCCTTCCCTGCGGGCCGGCTGAACGATTTGGGGCAAGTCACGTAACTTCTCTGAGTCTTGGTTTCCTTGTATATAAGTGAGGGCCATTGGAGGTTCCCTCTTTGGCCGTCTGCTGCAATAGTGTCCTCCTATGGAAAAACTGTCATCGTGTAATACACCCAGAAGTCTCTTCTCTGGGTGAAGAATCGGGCCTCAAAATGGAGAAAGTTCTCCAAGGTTCCAGACAGGGCAAAAACTTCCGATCAGGGTGGTGGGAGAAGGCCGTGGCCCGAGTCCAGCTGTGATCTCTGACGTGACCTGGGATGCTCCAAGACGCACACAGAATGTTTAGACCCCAAAGATGACTCCAAGCCCTGGCTCACCATGTGTTGACCATCTGTGGATGGAAGGTCACTTCATCCATCACGCGGGGCACAATCCAGAAAGTGGATGAATTGCCTGACCAGGAGGTAGCACAGTGGATAGAGCATCGGACTGGGATGCAGAGGACCCAGGTTTGAGACCCCAAGGTCACCAGCTCATCAGACTTGAGCAAAAAGCTCACCAGCTTGAGCCCAAGGTCACTGGCTCAAGCAAGGGGTTACTAGGTCTGCTGAAGGCCCACGGTCAAGGCACATATGAGAAAGCAATCAATGAACAGCTAAGGTGTTGCAATGAAAAACTGATGATTGATGCTTCTCATCTTTCTCCGTTCCTGTCTGTCTGTCCCTATCTGTCCCTCTCTCTGACTCTCTTTCTGTCCCTGTAAAAAAAAAAAAAATTAAAAAATGGATGAATTATCCACTCCCCAGATGGAGTATGCCAAAAGCACTTGTAAACTGGGGGGGGGGGGAGTATTGCAGGGGAATGAGACCCATCCCCATTTGCAGTGGTAGCCAACCTGGTCCCTACCGCCCCCTAGTGGGCATTCCAGCTTTCATGGTGGGCGGTAGCAGAGCAACCACAGTATAAATAAAAAGATAGATTTAACTATAGTAAGTTGTTTTATAAAGATTCTGCCAAACTTAGCAAAAATCTGACATAAAGTACTTGGTAAGTAATTATTATTATATGCTTTAACTTGCTATAACTCTGCTTTATAAATTTTATAAAGTAAAGTAACTTCTCTATAAATCACCATTACTGTGGAACCAGTAGGCGGTTAGAAAATTTTACTTCTAACAGAGATACAGAAGTGGGCGGTAGGTATAAAAAGGTTGACTACCCCTGCCCATGTGCCTGTCTTTTCCTCTTGTCTTTTTTAAGGTCACTTCTTATATTTAGGACCCACCAGGAGAATCTCCTCTCGGGATCTTTAATTATAGCCACAAAAGCCCGTTTCCAACTAAGTTTACATCTGGAAGCTCTGGATAGACACGAATTGGGGGAGGGGGACACAATTCCATCCAGGAAAGACACCAGGAGGGATGGGTGAGCGGGAAGGGACCCCGGCTCCCCCCACTGGCGCTGAGGGACCCTCAGCCCTCCCCGCCCGCCTGGCGCTGCTTTATACCCGAAGTGTGTCCCTAAGAAAGGAGTCAGACAGGCACAGGGGGACAAGGCACATGGGAGAGCCAGGGCAGGACCAGGTAGACGCTGAGGGATGGAGTGAGTGCCGGCTACCCGCCCGCCGATGGGAGCGTGGTCCGCTCCCGGGCATCAGGATGGGAAATCACGGCAGGCAGGGAGGGAGATCAGAGTGCCGCGGAGTGCTGGGGCCAACCCCTAAGGAGAGCAGGGTCCCTCCAGGTGGGTCTGAGGGATGACTGTCACCCCACCTGGGTGACGTGCTCAGAGCTGGGGCGGTGGACACAGCAGAGTCCACATCAGGGAAACAGTAGGAGAAGACAATGGCGATGGCGGCCAGGCCACCGGGCAGAGCATTTGGGTTTGACCCTGGAAAGAGGCTCAGAGCCTCTCACACCTTCCCTCAGCCGGCCACCATCTGGGGACAGCTCGGAGACACTGGTCAGGGGGCCACACCTGTGTGTCGCTGCTGGCATGGTCCAGGATCCAGTGGGGAAGTGAGACAGATACTCCCCCTGGGGGACCAGAGCTGTGGTCACACGGGGGAAGGGTCCTCACGCCGCTGGGCAGAAGGTGGGCACATGGATCATCTCTTAAAGACAGGCCTTGGCTCAGCGGCCTGGACCCCGGTCCCACGCGGAGCCCAGCCCGGCAGGGATTTCACCCGACACTTCCTCCAGGAGAAGGAGAAATGCCCAAAGGTCCCTTTGTCTTAAAACATTAATGTCCAATTTTAAATTGGGCCGGGGGGGCAGAGGAGGGGCAGAGAGGAAGGCAGGGGTGGGAGCCACCCCTGGGCATCATTCACAAACCACACACTGGGCCCTTCGTTGGGCCCAGAAACCCACCCTTGTGGCTATGCAAAGATTTATTGAAGCCCCAGCGCGGGCTCATTGATTCTCCTCCAAGCTGATCTGAAAAGACCGTTTGCATCTGCCCTAGAAGAGAGGGGGGAAAAAGTGTGCTTATTTGGCAAAGTTTGTTTGAAAAATTTGCTTGTCCTCAAAGAAGCGGGCGCGTGTTTGGTCGGGGCCGGAGGCTGTGTGTATGGGGACGGCTGCAGTCCGGTCCCTTCCCTCTCATCTGCTAGCCAGAGAGGCCACCAGAGAATGCGAACCCGGGCATCCGTTCCTGCATATTGGGACCTACAAAGCCTATGACACAGCGGGCCCTTCACTCCAAGCTCTCCTTGGCACTTCATCCAGCCCCCTCGGGATACCTCTGCCCAAACAGCTGTGAGATACGATGAGAAGTATAAAGCTGAGTGAGGGGAAAAATTAAACAATGAGAATTTCAAACAGTGAGACTAACTCTGAGAAAAGGTAAAAATGCTATCTGCCCTCTCCAGGAGAGAGGCACACTATCCATAAATCAACTCTGGCTCTTCTTCCTATCCTTCCTATCCTTCCTATATAAAGAGCTTCTACAAATGAATAAGAAAGAAAAACATGGCCATAGGGGAAAAAAATAGGCCAAAGATACAACCGAGTGATTCATAAGGAGGAAAGTATGGTTTGTAAACACGAGTCACAAAATGTTTCATCTTACCAATAATCAAAGAAATGCAACTTAAAGCGCAGACCACTAAGATGTTGTTTTTCAAAAATGGAAAAGAATGGCAGGCATGGGTGAGCGGGGTCTGGATCAGAGGCAGAGCTGGGGAAAGCTAGCAGGACCCCCTTTCTGAAGAGCACTTTGGCTGCAAGCACCCCCGCCTGACCATGCACGCTCTTAGATCCAACAACTGCTCTTGTAAGAATTTAAAGAAGGGCACAGAGGGTGGGCTCTCAGGGGCCCCGGGCGCTAAGCCTTATCTAAACCATCAGCCAAGGGGACCGACTGCCTCCTCTCTGAGGTCTCCGGCATGAGCTTGGCCCTACGGCGGCCCGTTCACACAGCCGGCGGGCGGCGGTGGCTGCCTGGAAGCCACAGACTTGTGCCGCTCCCGGACGCAGCACGCGCTCCTGGTCTGGTGGCAGTGAAGACGCATGTTAGAAACAGTGGGTGGGTGGAAGCCACAGGGAGCTGGCTGGAGCTTAAGGTCCGGAATCGAGCAGGGCAGTCAGGACCTGTCCTGGGAAGTAGTGAGCCCTCTGGACAGAAGGGGGAGGGGCACAAACACGGGGGGGGGGGGGGCGCTCAGTTTCCCTCAAACACTGCAACTGCAGAGACGGCAGCAGCCCCACCCCAGCGAACCCTGGAGCAATGAACTCGGAACATCAGTGCTGGAAGGTCCCAGGGGGAACAGGTGGGGACACTGAGGGCAGCAGCCTTCTCAAGGTCATGCCTGCTTGACCCAGACCTGGGGCCTGAGAACTCCAGACCACCCTCACCAGCTAATCAATAGGCAAGTCTCAGGTGATCGGCTCCCGCCACACCGTGGCCCCATCCATCAATATGAATGTCAGTACGTTCCCAGCACCACACCGTGGGGGAGCTGGGGACACGAAGGGGAGTGAAGAAGAGAAGAGGAGGTGATGGCAGGTGCAAGAGGACCATGGGGACGGGATAAGGGTCTGTCCTAGTCAGTAAGTCAGGGAGTGCTTCCCTGAGGAGGGGGCGCAGGGCTGCATGTGAGGGTCAGGGAGGAAGTGTGCGAGCGAGAGCCAAGCCTGGCAGTCGGAGCAGTCCATGTCCCTGAGACCCCAGCAACATGCATTCCTGCACTCCTGTTATGTGTCCCTGTGTCTGAGGGAGGACTATCCCTGGTCTTCTGACGGCGGACACTCTGGCTCCGCATTGGACTTTGGCGATGTCTCGGGCCCACTTTATAGACAGAAGCACAGAGAGGCGAGTTGTTTGCAAGGGTCACACAGGTTTAAGGGAGCAGAGAAATAAAGATTTGTCTGGCTCCAAAGGGTGTTCTCGCCACCTGACATCCCCTGCCTCATGGAGCCTGCCACCCCTGGCACAAGCTCCTGGTCTGTGAAGCGTAGGTGCCCACGCGCAGATTGGTCCAGAGTAGGAGTACACCGTGCCTTTGCTGTTCCCTGTCACCTCCCCATCCTTCCAGGAACAGAGAAATGACCCTCCTCCAGGAAGCTCACTTGGATGTCAGCCATTCAAGCCCCCAAGGATAGTCAGTTGAGAATCACCTGGGGTCTTGGGATGACTCACAGGCTTTTTCCCATTGGAGAAGTTGAGGAATCTGGTGAAGAGGGGACCAGGAGCGCTGGGCAGACGCAGCAGGGAGCAGAGGACAGAAAACGGTTTGTGGAAACAGCGGCCCAGTGTCCGTGGGGGTTGGCTGACCCCTGCCCACGCTGTGCCTGGGAACACAGCTGGCATTTCATCGTTGGTCGGCAAGTGACTTAAGAGAACGCCCTGCCTCGAGAAAGAAGCGCGTTGACACGTGTGTGAGAGCAGGCGCACCAGCAGGCCACCCCCATGGTGCTCACCCCGACCCCTCCCTGGGCAGCGGGGGTGGGGGCGGGGGGCCTGGCGCAGGTCAGCGGGTGGAAGTCAGACCTGGAGATTCCGGGAGTTAGCGCTGGTGTACACAGAAGGCACTCAGTACTTGCTGAATGACGACATGTGTGTGGGGGGGGGGGGCTCCCGCCCTTCTTCCCCACCAGGGGACGGTGGCTTCCCCTCCTCCCAGTCCCCACCCAGACCTAGCACCAGACGGGCGGGAACTGCACCCAGCCAGAGCCTCTGGCCACACACCGCGCCCTGCAGGGACTTGGGCAGCATCTGAGCGCGGGCATGCGCAGAAGAGTCCCGCCACTGCCGCCGTCCGCGCCGCCGCCGCCGCCGCCGCCGCCGCCGCCGGCAGCGCGACCGGGTTCCGGCGCCATCCTCCAAACACACGTGTCTGGGGGAGGAGCATGACTGTTTTGAAAAATGGTTCTGCCATCGACAGATGAACGGATAAACAAAGCGTGGTCCGTCACATAACAGAATATCGCTCCGCCTCGAAAACGAAAGACACTCTGCCCCCTGCTACGACGTGGATGGACCTGGAGTGAGATAAGCCAGTCATGGAAGGCCAAGTCCTGTGTGGTCCCACTCGCAGGAGGTCCCTAGAGGCGCCATCGGCGACAGAAAGTAGTACGGGGCCGCCAGGGGGTCAGGGGGTGACTGGTTCATAGGCGCAGAGCTTTTGTTGGGGATGATGACGAAGTTAAGGTATCAATAGTTGGGGACGATGGTTACACGGCATTCTGAATGAATTTAATGTACCGAGTTGTACGCTTACAAATAAAGGGAGGAATAGTATGCTATGTTATATTTTAAGACAATTAAAAAAAACAGGCACGACGTCAAATGGCCCCCTCCCACATATGAGCCGTGTGGCCGCGGGCTGGTTACTGCCCGTCTCCGTGTCCCGCGTGGAGCGTGTGCACCACGCAGTGCCTGCCGCCCTCACAGGGTCCTGTGGGAGCCGCCTGCGCAGGTGCGTGCTGGGCGTCCACCTGGGTCGTCTTGTCCAATGATCTCCATGGACTTTGCCGCACCAGGAAGCAGGGGGTGACCCGTGCCCTAGACTTGGGCTCTCTGGGCCGAGGCTCAGTCCTGACCTCACCTCTCAGGCCTGTCACTCTGTGTCTCCTTGTCTGCCCCAGCAAGAACTGGCAAGGTCCTGGGGGAGGTGAGAGGTGCCAGGCATGCTGCCTTTGATGAGACGTCCCGAGTCCAGGCACAGCACCTTCCCCACGGGCACTGCTTCCCCGCCACCCCCACCCCACCCCCAGATCCCGAGGGCGTCCAAGGCCAGGAGCGCTCCCAGCAGGTCGTGACTTCATCCTCACTCGTCTGGCCTGCTGCCTCCTCCCTCAGACCACAGCCCCATAGGGACAGGTAGCACATCCCAGCCACAGCTGTGTCCCCAGACCACAAGTGGCATGCAGTTGGTGCTTAATAAATGTTTGCTGCCTCTCTTAGCGCAACCCCAGACTCGGAAACACTGTGAGGTTCAGGTGGAAGGCCAGTGTTCCAGAAAAGCAGGCTCCTTTGCTCAACAGGGATGGTGGGCTGGGAAGGGGATAAAGAAAAGATTCATGTGCCCCCAGCCTCCATGGCGGGTTGGGAAACAGCCCTCTCCTTTGCCTGGTTTCCAGATGCTCACCTGGTCTGTGCTCCCATCTCCTCTGTTCTCCGCAGCACAGAGGGTGGACACTTTCAACCAACAAATGAAGGGGGGAGAAAGAGAGGGAGGGAAGGAGGGAGGAAGGAGAAAGAAAGGAGGAAGGAAGGAAGGAAGGGAGGGAAGGAGGAAGAAAGAGAGAGAGAGACAGAGAGAGAGAGAAGAAAGAAAGAAAGAAAGAAAGAAAGAAAGAAAAGAAAAGAAAAGAAAAGAAAGAAAGAAAGAAAGAAAGAAAGAAAGAAAGAAAGAAAAGAAAAGAAAGAAAAGAGAAAAAAGGAAGAAAGGGAGGGAGGGAGTTAACTAACCGGAATGAACTAAAAGCCCCTCCCAACAACATGTGTTTCCCTGTGTTATTAAAAACACTTTGTCTTTACAACTCAGAAAAATTATTTAAAACTCTACCAGACCCAGGCCGTCCGCATCAGTATTCATGACATCTGTCTTTTCCTATAAAACGCCCTGAATGAAACCTCCCCAGTAGAAAACAACTCTCTCCTCCTGCCCGCTCTCTCTTTCCCTTCAAAACAGATTGTGAGACAGATGATTGCATTGTTTCCTCGAATTTCCATCTGAAAACTCCCCGTCCGTGTTGGCTACTGGGCGCCCCTATTAAGGCCTGGGCACCAAGGGGCCACGTGGGGTGGCAGAGCCTCCGTCTCCCGCTCCCTGGGGCCCTTGCATCGGAAGAGGAAAAAGGACCGCGGAGACAAAGGTGCAGGACATAAATTAAGCCCTGGCTTTTTAAGTTCAAACTGAATTTTCTTTATTTTTCCACAGCTGTCAGAGGAGCAGGGTAGCAATCCAGTAAGGCATGTTTAATGTATTTAAAAAAAAAAAAAAAAAAAAGAGGGGAAAAAAAACAACAACCCACAAACCGTCCACTCCGAATGTCCCGTCCGCCAACTCACATTGGGGACATTATTTCGGGCCAGTGAACTCTGAGCAAGTCAAGTGTGGAGATGTGGACGGAGGCCAGGGACCCCCCACCAGTGGCTGTCATATCTACTGAAAGCCCACTTGTCATAGGCGGCCTGAGGCGGGAGGGGGACTAACGTCTCGCAGTGCCGGAGACCCGCCAACTAATCCGCCCGCGCTGGTCCGAGGCCGGCTGGTTGGCGCGGGCCCGCCTGGACAGGCTGCAAGGCGCACGGCCCCGCCGTCCGGCCCCAGCCACGCCGCGTCCGTCCGTCGGCAGCCCCTCCCAGGCCTTTCCTCGGCCAGTGGGGAGGCCGGCCCCCTCCCACAGCCCCCCTGCTGACCAAGCGCCCTGCAGGCCTGGGTAACAAGAACTGAAGGTCCTCAGATGTAGGTCACGTCAACGTTCCAGCAGCAGATGAGGAAGCTAACCCAGGGACAAGGGTCTCTGTCACTGTCACACACAACGTCCAGGCTTGGGGGGGTGGCTTTCTGCCATCTCTGCCGGGACACCCGTAGCCAGCCTGTCTTCACCAAACCCGCAGCTCCCTGCGCCCCACGTTGAGCCTTCCCCCCAGCAGAGAGAGCCACGGGACACCCACCACCGCTTTACTCAGACGCCCCCAGACTCCATGGAGTCCGTGACCGTCCCTCCCCCACATCGCTGAGCAGGATGGGGGTCTCGCCCACGGTCGAGACGGTTTCCCCAACGCAGACCAGCCCTGTGGCCAGGAAGCCTTCTGAGGAGTAGAGAGAGCTGACGTGGGTCCCACGCCAGAGCCGGGTGCCGCGTGAAAACCTTTCCCGGCACGAACTCCCTGGACTGTGACTGAGCCGGGCACCTGCCTGGATGCTGCAAGGGTTCCGCTTCCAGAGGGAACTGAGGCCGGGGGGGAGCCAAGCGGCCGACCTGCGGGCCTGGGGCTGGACCGAGACCCGGGTCCTGGCTGCATCCTCTGGCTTGTCCCTGGCTGGGCAAGTCAGGCAAAACAATACGCCCTGAACGTCGAGCAGGTGCCGGGGGTGAGACTCTCCCCTGGGCTCAGGTCGATGAAGCCGCTGCCAGCTCGACGCAGCGCGGAGAGGGAGGCCCGGAAGCAATGCTGTGCTCCCTCCCATCAGCGGCCAGACGGGGTCTACAGGGACCCAGCCAGACGGCCATGGGCCCAGGCCTCCTGCCGTGCTGAGGGCTCCCTCCCAGCAGCAAACCCCCCCCCATACCTGAGACTCTTTCAAGCCCAGCTCTGCCACCCAACCCACCCAGACCGAGGGCGAGGGCCCTAAAAGACCCGGGACCCCGGCCTTGCCCTGGCCCAATGCACGGCCATGAGCAAGTCCCTCTTCTGGACCTCAGTTTCACCATCTATAAAAAAAACTAAATGTCCCCTATACTGCCCACCCCATAGGTCATCGTGATTCTAATGAGCAGAGTCAGAAGTCCCTAAAGGGTGCTACCCAGGGGCAGAGCAGTGCTGTCCCCGTGCTGACCGCAGGCACCAGAGAGCAAAGGCCTGTGCGCCCCGGGCCAGGCATCTCTTCCCTGTCCTGGGCACCACTCTGCCCTGGCCCACGGTGACCCCAAGAAGCCCCTCCTCTCTGGGCATCCACGTCTATGCAGAGGGATCGTTTCTAACGGTCATTCCAACTCTAACATCCCTCTTTCCTGTTATTCCAAACCCACCGGGACCCCAACAAGGCCGCTTGTTGCTGACTGGGGTCAGTTCCTGTGGGACTTGGGACCACAGTTTATTTATATGATGCTCGAGCCCCCATGGTGGCTCATGCTCTTGGGTTGGGTCACCCCCAAAACAGCCCAGTGGTCCTAGCCAGGGACTTGGGACGGCACCCCAAAAAATGGGGGGAAAGCCCCTTGAAGCAGGACGCCGTGGTGCAGGAGGGCGTGCACGCTCAGAATGTGCCGATGTTTGGAGGCAAGGTCTTTAAGGAGTTAGAGACCGAGTTAAAATGAGACTGGGTGGGTGGGTGGACCCGGGTGGGTGGGCCCTGGTCCAGCCTTACTTATGTCTTTTAAGAAGGGGAAGTTTGGACACACAAAGAGAGGTTCATTGTGGCTGTTCCCAGTTTGGGGCTGTTACAAATAAAGCTGCTATGCATGATCATGGGGGAAAAAAATCCCACCACCGTGCACACAGACCCACACACATGCTCACACATACACGCACGCACGCACAAGTCACTGCTCCTCCCTCGGCGAGGACCCACGCCTAGGTCGCTTTCAGCTTTGGTGGTGGGTTTTTTTTCTTTCAGCAGGGGAAGAACCCCCCAGGCTGGATGGGCACCCTCCAAAGCTGGCATTCCTTCCAAACGCTTTCCCCTCTGTGCCCCAACCCAAGAAAGGATGTCATGTCCAAGTCAGGCATTTCCTCCGGCAGGTCTGTCTGGTCGTAAAATCCTACACTCAGACTCCTGCTGCTGTTCGAGGCTGGTCAATGGTAATTGCATCTCTGAGTGACATTTTTAGAGGCCAAGTGCAGGGCTGGGTCGGGGCTGTCAGGACGGAATGGGGCCAGCAAAATCAACTCCTTGGACCCTCCCTGGACAACAAGAGGGGCCTCCAGCCCCAAGCCCGTCCTGCAGCCAGGCTGGGAGACCCCCGGGGACGACCCCCCGTGCCCCCACACAATAGCAGCACCTGCCAGGCCATGCTCTCCCCCGGGGAGCCCCCAGCCCGTGCCGGCGGCCGGGCGCCTGGCATGAGGCCCCCATTGTGTGCCTCCTCCCTCGCCAGGGTTCTTCCTCGGAGTGACAGGGCAGCCCGAGAGGTCACCTCTGGGGCGCGCACAGGGGGCTCCCGGGCATCTGTCTCAGGCCATGGGCAGCAGGAGAGGGCCCAGCCCGGGCCTATTGTCTGGGGTCCGGCAGCCACCCGACAGGAGAGGGGCCCATTGTCCCGAGGCAATCTGCCACACTCCTGCCTCCCCAGATTCTCCAGGAAGAAGGGGAGGCCGCCTGGGGCACCGCCGGGGAAACCTCAGTGAGACGCTCTGACCGGCGCCCAGGCCCCCGGCAGGCGAGAGTCCTCGGTCCCTCCTGCAGCGCGTCCGTTAGAAAACTCGAGAACTGAAATCCACGCCTCCTAGGCCCTGCCTGCCCAGTCCCTGCGACCATGCACCAGGCATTGACTAACTTAAATACACCCACCGACCTATTCCTGCGCAACGTAGTGTGACATCACACTCTTCCATCCGCCTCCCCGCCTCTCCACACCACCCCGCCCCCCGCCAGGAGGCGGCTGCCGACTTGTCCGGTCAGCTTCAAGGCCCCGCGTGATGGGAACCGCAAAGGTTCTCCGTTTCTTGTAAATTTTACCCTAGAAAATTCCATTGCCGCCCCCAGGAAAAGGTTTCTTCATTTTGCAGAAAGGGTGCCAATCAAGCATATGATCCAGCCTTCTCAGAGATCAACCCAGACGGTCCTGGGCCGAGGCTTGAGGCTCCTGGCCGTAGTAGACCCGGTCCGGTGTTTCAGAACCGTCCAGAAAGCCTGGCAGAAGGAAGGCCGAGGTGGGTCATTCCTACCTCACCCCTCACAGGCCCGACGGGCTGTACCACCATGGACCGCACCAGAGGAGCAAAGCCCCCGCAAACACAGCCGGGCCTGGGGGCTCACGTTCCTCCAAAGCCGGCCCGCACGCACCTCGCATCCGACACGCAGGCGGGGGACACGGAAGGTGCCGAGTCACTCCCGGGGTCTGTAGAAGGCTGGAAAGGCTGGGCCTCTCCTTGGACCTTGAGGACTGAGGTGCAGCTCTTCACCTGGGGGTCTGCAGGGGAATTACAGGCAAAGCCCCCAGGGGGACCAAGCCGCCGCACCTCAGCCACCTAACCTGGAAGTACCTTCTGCGGGGTCCTCGGGGACAGGGCCCAGCTCCTCCCCTTCCCCGGGGTCCTCAGGGACAGGGCCCAGCTCCTCCCCTTCCCCGGGGTCCTCAGGGACAGGGCCCAGCTCCTCCCCTTCCCCAGCGCCCAGCCCAGGGCCTGCCCAGAGCCAGCGCTCCACTGTTACTTGGAGGAAAGGGTGGAGAGGCAGAAGTGAGGGGCAGGGGCGGGGGAGGGGGCAGTCCGCTGGCCGGGGTGGTGACCCACTTCTCTGAGTACAGAGAGGCCCCCGCCATCACACTGCGCTGGACGCTGTCCCCCACGTCACCCGGTAGATTCTGCGGGTTCCTCACAAGCGGAGGCCCCCGTTTTGCTCAGCTGTTGGCGGCCCTGTGCCTCATGGGTCCCCTCCCAGCCCAAAGGCCAGTTCATCTTGTCCTCCCTGTGCCATTAGTCGTGGCTTGTGACACAACCCTGACCAGGGGGACACGGGGAAGTCTGCCAGTCCCAGGGCAGCATGCCAGGGGGCGTTTGCTCACTTACAAATGGCAACGTCATGGAAGGTGCTCCTCCCCACTTGTGGATCTTGTCAGGTAGGATGCTGGGAGAGGCCACACCCTTGTCACCGTGGAGCCCTTGGGTTAACCCACCCTGGAGCCATCTTCCTCCAGGCTTCTGGTTGACTCCCCTCGGTCCGGGTCACTGGGACCCAAAGCCTCCAACGCCCCCCAAAGACCCGCATCTGGCGCCAGCCCCGTGAAGATGGCACTGATACTGCCTCCCACACGTGGACGCACGGAGTTCGCTGTGCTGTGGAGAGAGCTCGGCGGCTCGGGGTCCCCGTGGGTCCGCGCGGCTGTCTCCCATGACGTCACCCAATCTGCAGGGCACGGATGACGTCCTTGCGAGCACGGCCGGAGTGCGGGGCATAAAGCAAGGAGGACAAGACAGATTCCAAAGGCTCCTCCCGGTCTGAGTCCTGGGGTGGGGGGGGAGGCAAAGTTGTGGCGACAGGAAACAGCTCAGCGGGAGCGGGGGCTCGCGGGGGGGGGGAGTCTGGGGGCCGTGGGGACGTTCTCTAACGCACGTGTGCGCGCAGCGGCGGCTCCAGGGCTGCGCACGCTTGTCGGAGGGCGTCCACTGCACATGTGGAGAGAATGAGTTGTACGGCATGCAAATTGCACCTCCGTTCACCTGACTTCAAAACGAAGCAGGGAGAGGCACCCCCCTCAGCCTGGCTGGGGTCCAGGGGCATGACTGGAGCCCTTCCAGGGAGACCAGGCCCTCTCCCCACCCGTGAAGGCGCAACTCTGAGGTCAGCACATGGGTTTTGACCCGTGAATCTCTTCAAGTGAACTATTAGCAGAAACCCAGAGTTATAAAAGAGAACAAAGCAAAGATGTCATCTCCCCAAACCAAAGGCGCTCCTCAGAAATCCCGGGGTCCCCAGGGCCCGCAAGCCGGCACCGTGCTGAGGGCCGTTCCACCCGGCCCCCAGAGCTGGTCCCAGAGGCCCTGCCTGCCGGGAGAGGTGGACCTGGCTGATGAGGTGGGGGTGGGGTGCTGCTCAGCTGGACACGGGAAGGGGGGACTGTGTCACAGAGACCCTGACGACAGACAGACAGGAACCACATGCGAGAAGGCAGTCACTGCCGGGCTGGGAGCACAGCCTTGGGCCCAGCAGCAGCGCCCCGGCCACGGCCCAGAGAGGCAGCCCTGCATCTGGGCTTCTAGGACTCCGTCTGACACGCCCCTCCTCCCGCCCTGGCTGGGCGACCCCGGACCAGTCACTCTGCTCCTCCGGGCCCAGGTTCCGTCCAGTGCAAAATGCAGTGGCACTTACCTCTCACACGGCTTTTGTGACTATTTAAATGACATAACGAACCCAGCCAGCCCAGCACGCATGGACGCTCGCTGGATGTCCAGGCGGCGGCTGCATCCTGACCGTTACCTGGGGCCCACTGCTGAGGCTGCCCAGGGGGGTGAACGAGGGGCCGCGTGGGCACCCCCCCATGCACACACACACTCCCTGAGCGGCTTTGTCTGGTTTGTGTCACGGGTCTGCGTGTGATTAGGTGTGAAAGGAGAACTCTGATGTTCGATGAAGTTTGGAAGCCCTGGTCCCCAAGGCCTTCCCGCCACCGACCTGGGACTCTGACCACCACTTGCTTCGGGCCTGGAAACAGGCCTAACGCTCTCCAGGCCCGAGGAATCAAAGCGCCTCTGTCGAGCACACATTTTTCCAAGCGTTTGGAGGGTCTGGGAGGTCCTAGGAGGTGGCGAGGAAGGGGGGCTATAATTGGCCCTCCCCTGGGCCAATATCACCTCTTGAGGAGGGGCCGCTCAAAGAGCTCCATTTCCCAGCCCAGGGAGGGCATGTGTTTAATTAAGATCCAGAAAAACATAGCAGGCTAAGCGAGAGAGCTATTTCATCTTTTGCAGTCAATACTGGTATGTGTCTTACCTGGAAAAAGTGCTTTATGCAGAAAGAATTCCCCAAATGGGTTCCATATGCCTGCTTCCCCCTCCCCGCCGCGAGCGGGGCCTTCTGCCAGGGCTGGGGCAGAGGCTGGGACTCCAGCCCCCTCCTCCTAGACACTCGGCCTCAGTGCACACCCTTCACCGGCTGCCGCTGTTTAAACAGAAGGCGTCATGGCCAATGATATACGGTAGATTCCAAGGATTGTTTCATCCAGGGTAAATTGCTCCTGGAGCCAGCTCTGTCTCAGGTGAGCCACAGAGAACTGCTGTGAACTGAACTGTTCAACCCTCCCGAGGGCCCTGACCCAGAGGGGTCCCTCATGCTGACTGATTATTGCCAATGACTCTGTGGCGGACAAAGGCCATAAGCACAGGCCCAAGACACTCGGGACCCCAGAGATGGGAGAAGCCAGGGGAGCGTCCAGCTGGATCCCACACACACACTGTACGGCCCGCCAGTGCCTCCGAGTCCCAGAGAGAGGACACCACTGGTCCAAGTCCACAGGTCCAGCAAGCCACGAAGAGTGTTGTGGACTCAGGGTCCCAACTAAGGCCCAAAACACAGACAGAAGGAGCCTAGAGAAGAAAGAGGGAGGGGGGCTGTCCCTAACAACCACCCCTCTTACTGCATCCAAAGGTCACCTCTCCACAAGGCCTGCCGAGGTGTTCTGCCCATCACGTGGCTCTCTGGCTGGCTCTTCCCTCTGCATCATAATTTTATATTTTTCTCAATTTATTAATTTACTGGCTTTACCTCCATTAAAGCTGATTCCCAAGACTGCAGAGACCACATTTGTCTTGCTCACTATGATACACATACTCATGTGCCTAGGACAGATTTTAGCATATAACAAGGGCTTAGCTCATCATTACCATCATTGTCACCATTATCATCATCACCATCATCATCATCATTATCATCACTATCATCATCACCATCATCATTACCACCATCATCACCATCAGATCATCACCATCATCATCACCATCATCACCATCATCACCACCATCATCACCATCATCACCATCATCACCATAATCACCACCATCATCACCACCATCATCATCATCATCATCACCATCATGACCATCACATCACCACCACCATCACCACCATCATCATCATCACCACCATCATCATCACCATCACCACCATCATCATCACCACCATCATCACCATCATCACCATAACCATTATCATCATCATCATCACCACCATCATCACCATTACCACCATCATCATCACCACCACCATCACCACTATCACCACCATCACCACCATCATCACCATCATCATCATCACCATTATTGCCATCACCACCATCACCATCATCACCACCATCATCACCATTATCGCCATCACCACCATCATCACCATCATCATTACCACCATCATCACCATCACATCATCACCATCATCATCACCATCATGACCATTTCACCACCACCATCACCACCATCATCACCATCATCATCATCACCATTATCGCCATCACCACCATCATTGCCATAACCATTATCATCATCACCAGCATAACATCATTAACAGTTATCCCACATTGAGCGCCAACCAGACACTGTTCCAGATGCTCTACGTGGATTAACCTGTTGCGCCTCCCAGCTTTGTGAAGTAAGACGGTTACTGTCCCATTTCACAGGTGGAGGACCCTGAGGCACAAGACTTTTGAACTTGCCCAGAATCAAACAGCTCCCAAAGGGCAGGGCTGGGATGCCCCTGGATAAACAGAAACACCCCCTGGGTTGATGGGCCAGCCTCTCTGAGTGGTGTGGGGGCAGCCCCGTGTCTTAGGCCTCACTGTGTCTCACAGCCCCTGACAAACTGGAGATGGTCATTCCCATTCTACTGGTGCCCACCGTCACCAAGTTGCTGACCCCCTGGGACCTCTGGCCAGCTACCTCCAGCCGCCCCTCTGTACTCCAGCCCTTCCCTTGTCCTCGTCTGTCTCGCACACACGTGGCCCGGACTCTGCGTTCCATGGTCTGACTCCAGTTCTGACACGCCTGGACTTCTCTCTGAAGGGAGGTGCCTTGCTCTCAAGGGAAGCGTGGCCCGTCCAGCTCCAGGTTGCCGCTCCCAAGACCCACGTGGGGTGGTGTTGGCGTGGTCACAATAAACCTGCAGGGCCTCTAGGGGTGAGTTTCCCCACCAATCACGCACTCCACTGTTTACTGGCTTCTGCTTACACATCACAGACTCGGGAACCATGCGGCAGGACCAAAAATATTGGGAAGAATTCTGATCCTGTCCCCCAGGCCGGGCACTGTGACTTCAGAATTTGGGGGTGAAGATATAAAGCAAGCCTTCAGCACAGTCTTCCCAGAGAATCCCTCAGTTAACGCCTGGAGACCGGCACTGAATTGAACTGCATCCTTTCGCCACCTCTGAACTGCCTCAGTTTCCCCATCCATACAAAGTGCTCAGGTTTGTATGACCACACAGCACACACCCCAGGGTCTGGGTCCAGGGTTGAATGGCTTCGGGTGGGTGCTTTTAACTCTCAAAGGGTCCCAAGAACTCCTTCCAGTATTTGAAACAGAAATATGTGGTGGAGGTGTGTGGTAAGGTTTTAAAAACAGGTCCACTTGGGTACCTTTTCTTCAGGATTTCCGGGCAGACCGCCAGCTTCTCTTTCCAATTAAATGCCCCATTTGGCCGGCTGGTGGGCCCCTGAGCTGAGAGAGAGGAGGGATGCCTGCTACCGCCGCTGTCTGGATGCAATCTGGGGGACAGGAGGTTTCATGAGTGGGGGGGGAGAGATACGTCTGAGATGCCACCACAGCAGAAGCGTCCCCCCTCAATTTCCCAGAAAGGAAGAGAATCCGTGTGCCCCGCCCCAGCCTGGCCCAGACGCCTGTGAGGGGCACATTCCCGGAACAGCGTGGGGCGGGGGCAGGGGCTGGGGTGGGGGTACTCGGTAAGGAAGGTTCAGCATCACCCCTAGAGCGACCGAGGAGATTGTGTTCCCTCTGGCTCCAAGGCACCTCTCCCAAGGCCTGAGTGGGGTGATGTTGGGGTCCTCCTAATAACGAGCGGGTCAGAACAAGTGCCTCCACGCAGCGCTCGCCGCCCGCAGAACGCTCCGAAAGGCGTTCCGGGTGGCCGCAGCGCAGCCCACAGGGAGGAGGCGCCCTCGTGCAGACAGGGAAACCGAGGTTCGGGGGAAATGAATAATAAGCCGACCAAAGTCACAGGCTGACATCGGGGAACTTGGCTCTGAAGGGGAAAGGGATGCCCCAGCCCCAGGGCGAAGGGAGGGGGGCATCCTTCAACACTGAGCCCCCTCTGGCCTCTCTGCCCTTGCGTGCACGCACACACGCGCACGGGTTTGTGGACGTTTGCACACATTTGCACAAGTTGGAAAGAGGCTTTGAAAGGAAAAAAAAAGAAAGAAAGTAATGAAATGACTGTGAGCAAAGCCAGGTGCCCAGAAAGGAAGTGGAGGGCAGATGAAAGGCAGGAGAGCCCCCCCACCTCCACCACCGCCTCCGGAAGCTTCCGTGGACCAGGAGGCCGCCTGATGGCTCCCATTTGTGGAGGCCGGGCCCTGGAGCCACCGCGACACGGCCGTGTGGCTGAGTGGGGGGCCGGTGACCCGGAGACTGCTATCTCGGCCCGCGATCTGATCACCAGATGGACCCTCTCCCGCTCCCGAGGAAAAAAAACAAAACAAAACAAAACAGGAAACCCATCTGAAAGGAAGACAGATCGCATCCCTGCATTCTCCCCATCTGCCGTGATACGTGGACATGGCGGCTGCCGGCGGCCCACGCTGGCTGAGGCTGGGTATTCACAGCCGAGGGTCTGTTATCAGCCGCGCTATCAAAGGCCTGGCCGGGCGGCGCTGACCCCACCGGCTCTGTCAATCTGCCACCCCTCCGCGACAGGTCAAACTCTTTAATTCAAGGTGACAGCAACACTATTGCATGTCAGACCCAAAGAGACCTCTGCCTGTTTTGCAAAGGACTTGGGCAAAACCCAAGACAACTTAGAAATGTTGCCCCTGACCACCCCACCCTCCACCCCCTACACTGGCCATGGGCGCTGCTGGCTCCACCCTCAGCTGGGATTTCACCTCCAAGACCAGAGGCTGTGGGACACGGCGGGGTCGGTCTGCACCAGGGAGACAGCACGCAGCTGAAAGGTGGGACGCCCTTTCCCATCAGCTTGGCCGCCAACGTGCTGGGTGACACTGGCTAAGCCGCTTGCCCTCTCTGTTTCTTCTTTTCTCCAACTGCACAACCAGCTCTTTTATGTTATGATTGGAAGTCTAAGCTCTTCAGCCTGGCCTTCCAAACCCCCGACAAGGCTCCAGCCTCTTCTCGCCCCCTCCACATGCACCCGGGTTTCACCCGTCTCAGAAGCAGGCCCGCACTTGGCCACCACCCGGCCTCTCCCGGCGCTGTTTCTCCACCGGCAACACCCTCTACGGCCCCATCTGTCGAGGGATGACCACCGGCGAGGTCCTCTGACCCCGGCAGTGGACTCCTATGGCCCTGTGCGGCCTGTCAACAGTGCCTTATGGGGAACGGGGACGGGGACGGCAGCTCTTCCCCAGGAAGGCAAATGAAGAGACAGTTGGGAACGGGGTCGGGTGGGACTTCCTCCTACTGCACCAGGGTCACCTGTCCACCCCCAGGGACTTTGCTCCTATAAGTTCTGCTGTTCCCTGCGGGACCCCTCCCCAGGCCTGTTTCTCGGGTCACGGGAAAGAGCAGAACTGAGCAGGACAGGGGACACGCCGCCTCCTGAAGGCCACCCTGCCGGGAGGGAGGTGGTCTCTTGGCAGGAATTATTTTGACCGCGATGATGGCCATGTTACCCTTGAATGGCTCCCACTCGGGTCCCGGGCCCTGGCCCCTCTCTCCCTGCACTCACCGGGCTCCCCCCTGCCAGGACACATCCTCCCTCTCCACCGCAAGCTTTCCAAGAAGAGCAGCGACATTGCCGAGCCCCTTGTCGCTGCCGTAACAGGTGCCGGCACCGTGGGTGGCTTCAGGTAACACAGATGTATCACTGCCGTTCCGTCGGTCGGAAGTCTGACACGGGTCTCACTGAGCAACACTGCCTCTCGCCGCTTTGCCTGGGGAGGCCGGCTTGGCCTCCGGCTGCTCCAGCCCCTCTTCCGGCCTGGAAGCTGCTGCTCGCTACCCGTCTCTCTCTGTGCCGATGACCCTGTGCTCCGTCTGCAGCCAGGCTTCTCTCCGGGGCACACTGCGTGTCCAGCTGCCTCCCCAGCTACCGGGGCCTCACAGGGTAAATGAATATCCTTGGGGTGGTGGGGACAAGTGACCCCCAGGCTGAGTGGCTTAAAACGACAGAAATTTATTCTCTGCCGGTCTGAAGACCAGAAGTCAGCAGTCAAGGTGTCCCCGGGCCGCGCTCCCTCCAAAGGCTACAAGGGGACGATGTTTCTTCCCCTTCTGGCTTCTGACGGCCGCCTCCCTCCAGCCTCTCCCTCCGCCTTCCCCCTTCTGTCTACGATCTTCCGATAAAGACACTTGACGTTGGATTTAGAGCCCCCCAAAATAATCCAGGGTGATCTCACCTCGAGAGCCTTCACTGAATTACACCTGCAAAGACCTTTATTTCCCAATCAGGTCACATGCACAAGGTACCGGGACATATCCTTCTTGGGGCAGGGGGCACGCAATTCAGTAGCGGCCCAATACTTTCCCTGCTAGAGTTCTGAACCACTTGAGAAAAGTTCAATGAGTCCGCAGGCCAAGAACTAAAAGATGGCCCTTATCACTGAAAAGCTGATTTCGGATCATTTAACTAAGATATGCAAGGAACTGGCTTCTTATTACTACAGCCCAGCTTTGAGCAGGCCTGCCCGCTCAGTCAAGGTCATGCAGGGAAGCCAGCCCTGCTGCCTGTGAGGACGGCCCCGCCCAACATGCGGCAGGGCAAAGGGCAGAAGACAGGCCCCCTGCAGCAGAACCAGAGAGAGGGGCTCTGGCTCCCGTCCCCTGACCGTCCACCGCCCTCCCCTGGGGAGAAGCGGGAGACCCAGAGAGGCCAGGAACGTGGCTGCAACACGTGCCCCTTGACACAGACATCTCCTCTGAGAAGTCAGCTCCTCTCGCTCAGGCTTATCCGTCTGCACAGGTCTGGGTCGAGGCAGACAGCAGCGGAGGCTGTCGGCCAGAACCACATGCACCCTCGGGGCGGTGTGGGCTTCCCCTCAACATGGAGGACGGGCCCACAGGGCAAGCCCAGAGCGAGAGCTGAGTGAAGCCAGGCTGCCTGTTCTGACCCAGGCAGGGGAGTCCCAAGACCTCACTTCACGGGAGCTACAAGGTTCCTGCTCAGGGAGAGAGGGGCCCCCTCCCCTCACACGGCACCCAGAGCAGGCCCGAAGGCAGCCCCGTCCACGAAACACCGTCTCCCCAGCATCCCGCACTGACGCTGGCACAGGGACGGCTCCAGAGCTGCTCCTCACACCTGCCCACCTGCTCAGGTGAGCTGCTCCCCACACCTGCCCACCTGCTCAGGTGAGCTGCTCCCCACACCTGCCCACCTGCTCAGGTGAGCTGCTCCTCACACCTGCCCACCTGCTCAGGTGAGCTGCTCCCCACACCTGCTCACCTGCTCAGGTGAGCTGCTCCCCACACCTGCTCCCCCCCCCCCCCCCCCCCCGCTGCAGGTCGGAGCAAAAGGCCTCAGCATTCAGCGGGTCGACCCAGGAGGGGAGGGAGCTGGGCCACCTCCAATGGGGTCAGAGGTCAGAGACCTCGGTTCTCCCTGTGGGAAGCCGCCCCGACCCCAGACACCCTGGCCGAGCTGGTGGGAACAGCAGCCCCGCAGGCTGGGGACAGCAGGGCCTGGCCGCTGCTCTGCCGATGGCCTCATCCTCTTCTGATAAATGGAGAGATAGGCCGGCTAATTCTCGGGCGCCGCCGGGAAGGACGCCCTGTCACTGCTCAAATGGGCCCCGGACTCCTTATCAGGCGGTCACCTTGCAAATCACCAAAGACAGGCTGACGTCACCCCCTCCGAGGGCTGCAGAGGGGGTGCTAATCCTAATGCATCTGCCGCCACGGAGATAAAGAACCTGCTCGTTCCTCCTGCGTTGCGGTCATTCATCTTGCAGACAGTCCAGGAGGAAAGTGGTCGGGGGGTGCCGGTCAGCTACGCCGCGCACTGGTTCTTCTGGGCGACAGGATTCTGGAACATTCCCCACAGGAAGTCTGAGGGGCGCCCTGCCAGGAAGCGTGGCCCAGCTGGCCAGAATGGCTTCCGGGGAGGCCAGGGTCAGGTCCAGCTGCTGGGCCAGACCAGCCCTGGTCCGACTTCCACCTGGTCCAGACAGCACTTGTGGGGCTCACACACAAAAAAAAATTAAAAAGTAAGCCTCTCATTCAGAACTTAGGGAGAATTTCAAAGCAGCATGAAGCCCGTGCCGGACCCTCCCCAGAGCAGGACGCTATGCGACTCACCCGGCCCACGTGCGTGCGGCCGGCCAGCTCCGCTCCCGGTCACACGGGGACGCAGAAAAGGCTGGAGTCGTTAGAGCCGGGACAGCTCAGGAAGGTCAGAGTCGATGCCGGTGGTCCCAGCAGTCTGCTTCCGTGGCCTGGAGTTAACCTGGAGCCGCTAGAAAGGGGCCCATCGGTCTGAGATCAAAACCCGGCCCTCCACCCCGGAGCCGCGCTGCCTGGGACAGGTGACCACCCCGAGCACCCATGTCCTCGCCTCTGAAACGGGGTGATAACTGCAGCCACCTTCCAGCACGGTCCTGAGACTGACCTGTGGGAGGGGGCTGTCACCACCAGCCTGTGTGACCCACGCGGTGAACATCACAGCACAGGGCTGCCGAGGGGGCTCCAGAGGCAGAACCCCGGGGCTCCCGGCCCGGCCCCACTGTGACTGAGCTGGAAGCTCGGGCAAGTGGCCTCACAGCTCCGGCCTCGAACCCCTCACCCGTGCCCGGGGCGGCTACTGGTATGCACACATTCCGGCCCTGCGTCTTTGGGCCGCCGTGCGCACGGGGCACACGCCTTGCTCAGGGCAAGGTGCGTCGCAGGTGCTAAGAGGTGACCGGTACCTGGAGATGCATCCACGTGTTTTGTTCGCACAGAGGTACCCAGGCTGCTCGCTGCCGGCTGTGCTCTGTGCACCCCGGAATCCTGCCGAGTTATATTGTCATGATTCCCATAAAATAAAATAAAATAAAATAAAATAAAAGAACAAAATGCCAAGATGGTAGTATGTATGTATGGCCTGTTTATGGTTGTAGGCTTGCGTTTTCAGGCGGGTTCCTGCAAGGGGACACCTTTCATTCTGACCAGATTCAGTAAGAATCCTCACTCACAGCAGGACAGACACGGAGACGGGACGAGGGTCCCGCAGACTGGCCTCCGGCTCCTGGACGTCCAGCTTCGTTTCTGCTGCCCACCGGGGTAGGCCCAGGCCACAGCAGGGCTCAAACCACCCCTTTCACAGGATCAAGCCGAGGGGTCTCCCCAGTGGGCCCAGGTGAACAACTTGAGCCTGAGGCCGGCAACAGCCCTACTCTCTAGGGAAGAAGTGACCAGAATCACACAAACACGCCCCACCAAGCCCACTGTCCCACTGGACTCGGGGGGTGCCAGCAGCCCCTGCAGCATCTCCCTGTCCCCAAAGCAAGGGCAAGTCACAGAGGGGAGGACAGCAGCTTTGTCTACTGCCATGTAAGGGCCTCCCTTTTGCAAATATGAAAAATATTTATAGGCCCTGGCCATTTGGCTCAGTGGTAGAGCATCGGCCTGGTGTGTAGAAGTCCCGGGTTCGATTCCCAGACAGGGCACAGAAGAGAAGTGCCCATCTGCTTCTCCACCCTTCCCTCTCTCCTTCCTTTCTATCTCTCTCTTCCCCTCCTGCAGCCAAGGCTCCATTGGAGCTAAGTTGGCCCGGGCACTGAGGATGGCTCCATGGCCTCCACCTCAGGCACTAGAATGGCTCTGGTTGCAACAGAGCAATGCCCCAGATGGGCAGAGCATCGCCCCCTGGTGGGCATGCCAGGTGGATCCTGGTCAGGCGTATGTGGGAGTCTGTCTCTCTGCTCCCTGCTTCTCACTTCAGAAAAATACACACACAAAAAAATACCTGTGTGTGTGTGTGTGTGTGTGTGTGCGCGCCCGACGGTGTGACTACATGATGTGGTCCTCACTGTGGGGGACAGGAGCCTGACCCTGTGATGAGCGCCCGTGAGAGCAGAATCACCAGGTTCTGCCAGGTGGAGTGCTAGGGTCCCTTCAGACAAGCCACATCTGTGCTTGCTAACAGGCCAGGAGATCCCGACGTGACTGCAGGTCCCCACCCCAAGCCTCTCAAGGGGTGGCCATCGGAAGGGTCAGCCCAGACGACGGGAGAAGCATGTGGCAGCTCCACTCCCACGTCCCGCCTAACCCGGTGCCAAAAATCCGAGGTCCACCCCAGACACCCCGCCTTGGCCCTGGAACTGCCGGAGAAGATGTGACCTGCCCCGGTTCAGAACCCCCCTTCCCCTTGGCCATCCCGCGACCTTTAACAGCCTGCGCCTGGAAGCCTACTGGAGGGACCGTTCAGACTTCTCCTGGGCGTCTCGGGACCTGGACACCTGAAGGCCCAGCCCTCTGCGACCCGAGCGCGGCCAACCCCTCCAGCCTCCTTTCCTCAAACTCCCGGCGGGCCAGCTGGGCTGCGATGGGGACAGGAACGCTCCGTCCATTCCCACCATTTCCTGGAGGAAACCCCTTTCTTCCGCCACCCTCCACCCCCACCCCACGTCCCTTACCAGATTGTAGGAAGCATGACAAACCGTCAAAACCACTTGACAACATAAATGACACACGTCGGGTCAAGGTTGTCTTTCTGTCTCGGGAGGATAAAAACAGCTGATTTTTCGTGGAGGGAAGAGATGGAAACGAAGGCCCTGACACGGGGCCTGACCCAGCCAGGAAGGACACCCTCTCCCCTGCGTGGTCTGCGTCTCCAGCTCCCAACCCCTCCAAAACACGCTCCAGGTTTTCCCGCGGCGTCCCGCCTGGCCCGGGAGCCGACCGTGGAGCCGCCTGAGTCTCCCCTTCATCAATAATCCATCAGAGTACAACCGGGGGGTCAACACAGACTCAGAGAAGGGTACTGGGCGCCGGGTTAGAATCCAGCGCGTGGTTGGGGATTTGAGACTTAACAATGGTGGCCTCTCCAAGGGCAAAAATTAATTAATTAATTAATTAATTAAAATTTAAAAAAGTACAAGGCAGACTGCGGCATGGGGAAGACTTTCTTTCACATTTCCAATGGTTAAAAACAGAAAGAGAAAAAAAAAGTCCGTTCTCGGGGAGGGTCGCCCACAACCCACCGATCTAACCCCGCGACCAGAAGCCACTCTGGAAATGATCAGGAAAACATTAAAAGAAGCAAAATGCATTTGGCGTCGCTGCCATTTTGGAGAGAGTGCCCACTTTGTCGGGAGCCGCAGCCGATAAAGCATCTGCTCATTCAATTAGATCGAGAAAAATGGACAGCTAGCTAAAACTCAGAGTCGAAATATTTCATTTCTTAGCAAACACTGTGCGCCGTGAAAGGGGGGGGGCCAGGGGGGCCGGCTTGCTTTGTCTGGGCATCAGGGCCACTTAGGGAGGTCCTGGATACGGAGAGCCAGAGATAAAAAGCAAAGACATACTCCGCCGTGATGAGTCCAGCAGCCGATTTCCTGCAGCCACGCGGAGATCTGAAATGAAATCACGGCGCTAACAGAGATTGAGATGTTGCAGGACATCAGGCCATGACAAGATGCGTCCCCGGCTCGGTCGGTAATGTGTAATGAGCCTGCTGATAATGCAATCCGAGGCCAGCTGGCCGTCTGTGTGGTGACATGCTCACGGACCCTGGCTGCTGAGCCGTGTCCAGCTTCCCCGCGGGCCTCACCAGGGCGGCGGAGCTGATGGGACAACTCACCACACGGGGTTTACGTACCTAATACCCCGGGAGCCGTGTGGTTTGAAACGCACGGTCTCCGCTGGGCCAGGGGAAGGGTCAGAGCGATGGCCGTGCTGCCGGACAGACCAGAGAGTTTGGTGGAGCTCTGAGGTTGTAAGGAGTGCGTGCTGAGGGCTTTCGCTGTGCCCCGTTGGCGTCTACATCTCCGAGGGGGTCTCCCGAAGACATGGAAAGGACCCCCCATGGTTTCTTTCTCTTTTTTAAGTGAGAAGAGGGGAAATAGAGAGACAGACTCCTGCGTGCACCCCGACTGGGATCCACCAGGCAACCCCCCACCTGGGGCTGATGCTTGAACCAATCGAGCCACTGGCTGCGGGAGGAGAAGAGAGAGAGAAGGGGGGAGAGGGAGGGGAAGAGAAGCAGATGGGCGCTTCTCCCGTGTGCCCTGACCGAGGATCGAACCCAGGTCGTCTGCACGATGGCCGGGAGGCTGCCCAAATGCTTTCAATCATCCCAATCCTCTATAATGTAATGATGAGGGTTCTGTGCACAGCTGGGCAACTCCACCCAGCACCGGTGAGCGGAGCACAGGCTGACCGTGCAGGCTGCTGGCTGGTGATCAGGAGGCAGGAGGCAGCCAAGCTCCCCGGCTGCAGAGGGAAAGTGTAGGCTGTAGGGGGACCTGGCGGGGTGGCATGAGCAGGGCGAGGGCCCCAAGTGTTTGAGGGGGCGGTGGGGAGTCAGGCTTGGCAGATGAAAGCATGGCCCCATCAAGCCCAACGTGGCCAGGGTCCCCAGGGCCAGCCCTGCTGGTGGGGCGGCCGCCGAGAGGAGACAGGGGAAAGGGGAGGGCCCTAACCCTTACCCAGCCAGCAGGACACCGCGTCCGGCTCAGCCCGCGCGCCTGGCGTCCAGGGGCATCACGGACACCCGGGGAGGGCCCTAACCCTTACCCAGCTGGCAGGACACCCGCGTCCGGCTCAGCCCCCGCGCCTGGCGTCCAGGGGCATCACGGACACCCGCTCCCGGAACCGCGCCGGCGTCTCTGTGAGGCAGGCCAGCCGTTTTCTTCTCCCTGCTACTCTCCTGGAAGGAGCCCTGGAGCCACTGCCAGAAGGTCCACGTCACCCGGCCCCCGGGCTCTGCACGGACAGAGGCAGCAGGACTCCCTGGGAAGCCGCTACGTGTCATCCTCCGGTGACTTGTCTCCTAAGGAGTTCTCAAGAAATCCTGGTGACTAAAATCCATCCCCATTAAAGGTAAGGTGACCAACACTTTTACAATGAAAAGGAGTACGAAAATAAATCGAAGAAAACAATACCGTAAATAAAAGAAACGCTTTATTCATTGCAACAATAATACACTATAATATGATAAACGCATAATAAAAACCCTTGTAATATTTTATATTGTAATTATGCTTACATACCTATTAATTTTTTTTTTTTTTTTGTATTTTTCTGAAGCTGGAAACGGGGAGAGACAGTCAGACAGACTCCTGCATGCGCCCGACTGGGATCCACCCGGCACGCCCACCAGAGGCGACACTCTGCCCACCAGGGGGCGATGCTCTGCCCCTCCGGGGCGTCGCTCTGCTGTGACCAGAGCCACTCTAGTGCCTGGGGCAGAGGCCAAGGAGCCATCCCCAGAGCCCGGGCCATCTTTGCTCCAATGGAGCCTTGGCTGCAGGAGGGGAAGAGAGAGACAGAGAGGAAGGAGAGGGGGAGGGGTGGAGAAGCAAATGGGCGCTTCTCCTATGTGCCCTGGCCAGGAATCGAACCCGGGTCCTCCGCACGCCAGGCCGACGCTCTACCGCTGAGCCAACCGGCCAGGGCCCTATTAATTTTTAATAATAACTGTAAGAAAAAAATACTCACTTAGATACAAATACGTCTCATCACACGCAATGAATCGACTCTACATCGATTGAATACGGACATTTATAGATCAGTCCTCTAATATCAAAAAGGAGGACGTGTAGGAGGACACTTTTCGAGGGAGGACGGAACTGACAAAAGAAGGACTGTCCTCCCTGAAGGAGGACGATTGGTCACCTTAATAAATGTACACCGGGTTCCAGAGGAGAACGCCTCAGAGATCTTAGATAAATACATCTAATAAAATTCTGTATAAATGTCAGGAAGTGGACAGCACTGGCCACTTTTTCTCAAACGTACCTACCCAAGGAACCTTTCTGGACAGAGACTCGCTCGGGGACCCAAGGGGCACACCCCGGAGAAGGCCACAGCCCGTCCTGGGGAGCTTGCTCCCAGAGGTATCAGCTGGAGTCCAGCCTGCTATGGTAGCTCTCCGTCCAGCCAAGGTTTCCTGTGCACGTCCCCACCCGCAGGTCACCTCCTTCTGCCCATCACCAGGGATCACCCTCATCTGGTTAACTGGTCAGTGTTGGCCAAATTACTCTCTAAACCTGTGTAGAGTGATTGGACCTTTTCCTTGTCTTTGTACAGAGCTGGAGTTCCTTTGGGCTTAACTCGATATTTGGAAATAATTTCAAACTTACATAAAAGCTCCCCCTGCACCCCCCTGCTCCCATCCGGAGCGCGTCCCCTCCGCAGACGCCCCCTCTGTGCAGACCTCGCTGTGACCCTCCCAGGGCCCGCCACGCGCTGTGTGCACGGCGCTGAGCCTCGACGTGGCCCTCTCACTCAATTCCCAGCGGGGGCGAGCCCTGGTCACTTACCATCCCCGCTGTGTCCCCCCCACCCTGCACCAAGGCCCTGGGTCTCAGCTGTTCTGACCCCAGCGGTCCAGGACCAGACAGTTCCTTCCGGCTGAGTCAACGGGGTCCACACTCCCAGCTCAGGGCCTTCGGAGAAAGAGCGGCCTTTCTGAGAACTCCGGCAAGAACGAGAGCCATGGGCTTTCATGAGAGAGGAGCTGGTGTCGGGGTGCCTGGGGGGGGCGGGAGCCCCCGGCCCACAGAGAAGGCCCTGAGAGGCAGGGGCACCGTTACCCAGGCCCATCGGAGTCTCCTGACCTGGAGCCCGCTGGGAATTCCCAGCCGAGGCCTTCCCATTGTCTGGAGAATTCTTATCGGCGAAGGCAGACGGCCCTTTTCACGGACATCTGCCAACCCTTGTCCCAGGCTGGGTCTTGGGTTTCCACGGGGAGGCGAAGGCCAGTGTCGGAAGACGGGGCCACACCAGAGGGGCGGGCTCTGTTTACACACAGCAGTGCTGGGCACCAGCTCCCACGGGATCGTGTGTCTGCGCACAGGTGGCAGGAGTGCCCTGCTCTGCTCACACGGTGCCCGCTGGCCACCTTCCTCTCCCTCCTTCCCCTTCCTTTCCCCTTTCCCTCTCTCTTTTCTCTTCTGTCCTCTTTCCCTCCCTCCGTCCCTCCCTCCCCTCCTTTCTTCTTCTCCTCCAGCAGGCGCTCAGATGTCCTTCCTGCTCCAGAGCTGTGCCACACAGCAGGGTCTCAGCAGTTCATGAGACCCCACCACGGTCCACGAGGAGTTCAAGGGAAGACTCAGCCCTCCATCGCAGCGCACAGCAACAGGTGACGTCCCTGGGGCAGCGTGGGGACCGTGGGCGACCGGCAGATTTTGCCTAACCTGGCCTGAGGCCAGAGCAGGCTTCCTGGAGGAGGTGGCAGATTCCTAACACGTGGCATGAGACCGAACATGTGACCGGCGTTCAGAATACCTCTGATGACCGACCAGAACATCTCCGATCACACAGCCAAGATGCCACACCACACCCAGCAGAATGGGGGAAATTAAGAGAGCTGGCCGTGCTCCGGAGAAGACGTGGCATGTGCCCACGCTGCTGGCGGGCTGGACCCCGGCGCCAGCGCGGCCGTTCCTGACGAAGATAAGACACCGCTCCCTTACGACTCGGCAGCCCCACCTCCGAGCTGGTAGCTAGAAAACATAAATAAATAAGTGCATGCAGCCACCCAACGGCATGTGCCCACCTGTTCTCAGAGGTTCTACTCAAGGTGATCAGAACTTGAAAACCACCCACAGGTCCCTCAACGGCAGAACAGAGAAAGAAACCGGTGCCTCCACCCAACGGGCAGCACCTGGCAACGAAATGGGGATGAACGGCGGGTGCACCGAAAACCGCGGAGGGATCTGACAGGTGCCGTGCTAAGAGAAAAGAGCCAGACGTTGTGGAAAAGGCCCACGCTGTGTGTCACCGGTGCATGATGTTCAAAGGCAGCCCAGATTCCGTGCTGAGAGGAATCGAGACGGTGGTTACCCAAGGTGGGGGGGAGGGGCGCCTCATGGCTGGAGGGCCCCAAGGGAGCCCTGGGGTGCCAGAAAATTCTACAATAATCTCTCCCTCGATGGTTACATGGACAGATTGCCTGGAGCATGCACTTCGAAAGGTATGCCTTTCACTATATGTAAACTATACCTTGATGTTAAAAGGCACTGAAATGGGGGGAGGGAGGGAATCCCCATAACAGTAGGAGAGCACTGGGCTGAGGGTCCGGGGACTTCAGAGTGGACGTGACAATAATGGACACGAGCCTGACCAGGCAGTGGCACAGTGGATAGAGTGTTGGACTGGGACGTGGAGGACCCAGGTTCGAGACCCAGAGGTCGCCAGCTTGAGCACAGGCTCATCTCGTTTAAGCAAGGCTCACCAGCTTGAGCCCAAGGTCGCTGGCTTGAGCAAAGGGTTACTCGGTCTGCTGAAGACCCACGGTCAAGGCACATATGAGAAAGCAATCAATGAACAACTAAGGTGTCGCAACGAAAAACTGATGATTGATGCTTCTCATCTCTCTCCGTTCCTACCTGTCTGTCCCTATCTATCCCTCTCTCTGACTCTCTCTCTGTCTCTATAAAAAATAAAATAATAATAATAATAATAATAATAATAATGGACGCAGGACAGCGAGAAGGTTGGGGGCAAGAAGTGGAGACAGAGAGGTCCAGAAGAACACCCGGGGGTCTGCGGTGAGGGGGGCCGAGAGGACAGGCCAGGGCTCCCGGGACCCGGGGGGCCCGACGCACTGGGGGCCACAGATCTCGGACTGCATTGCACCCGGACCGTGGGACCCAGGCCTTGAAATGGATGGCCATGGCCCTCGTAATCCCCAAACATCCCAAATGTGTTTGACTCCAGAACACCTTTTTTATTTCTTTTTTTTTTTTTCTTTTGCTGGGCACACCAACCAACATTCCGTGGGACGCACTTTTGAGAAGAAAACGTCCCTGATGGCGAAGACCAGGTCACGAAACTGAAAAGTCCTATTCCACGAGAAGAAGGCAAAGCGGGCTCCTGGAAGCCGCGTATTCTGATTCAGCCTCTTCCCGACGACCCTGGACCGAAGCCACGGTAGAGGGATTTCAAGAACACAGACCCACAGGGTGCGGCGACCAGATTTTAGAAGGGCAACAATGGACAGGAGGCGACAAGCAAAACTCCGACTCAGGCCCTGGCAGTCTGGCTCAGCGGTAGAGTGTCGGCCTGGTGTGTGGAAGTCCCGGGTTCGATTCCCGGCCAGGGCACACAGGAGAAGTGCCCATCTGCTTCTCCACCCCTCCTCCTCTCCTTCCTCTCTGTCTCTCTCTTCCCCTCCCACAGCCAAGGCTCCATTGGAGCAAAATTTGGCCCTGGCGCTGAGGACGGCTCCATGGCCTTCACCTCGGGCACTAGAATGGCTCCGGCTGCAAAGGAGCAACACCCCAGATGGGCAGAGCATCATCCCCTGGTGAGCATGCCAGGTGGATCCTGGTCCGGCGCATGCAGGAGTCTGTCTCTCTGTCTCTGCACAAAAAACAAACAAAAACCTCCAACTCAGCAGAATGGCTTAAGGAAGCCGGATCCCATCAGTGGCTACTACAAAAGCCAGGGAGTGGGGGACAGAGCTTATTTACACAGAAAGCCCCTTTACAAACCCCCCTCTGGAACTGGAGCAAAGGGGCTGGCTGAGCACTGTGAGATGCAGCTGAAGCCCAGACCCCCTTCCCAGCCCCACCATGGGGAGGACACCCCCATCTTGAAAGAACAGCAGTTTATTCTCTGGAACAGGTAACGTGGGGACGCCAGCACAGTGGAGGGCCTGGGTCCTGCCAAAGCCAGCGTGGCAGGTTAAGGGACCTTTTGCATCCTCCCCCCTGTCCCCAGCTCGGCTCTCAGAGCACCGGCAGTCACACCCCCTCCCCACCTGTGAGACCTCATCCAGCCCTGGAGGAAAGGCCTGAGAGTTCTGACTCCGGGACACCCTCAAAGCCAGCCCAGAGCATTCCACAGCGAAGCCTGGAGTGGGCCAGCTCCACTCCTGAACTTCTAGTGAGACCACCCCCCTACTCCTAACCTGACAGCCCAGGGTCACCAGACGTCCGTAAAGAGCCTCTAACATGGGAAGTAGAAACAGAAACAACCACCGCCAACAACAAAGTCGCCGCAGGGATCCTCAGAGAGATACGACATCACTCCAAGGACAGGAACAGAGTGCTATGCAAAAGGAACATTTGGAGGACAAAATCCGAAGGAAAGAAGGAAGGAAGGAAGGAGGGAGGGAGGGAGGGGGGGAGGGAGGGAGGGAAGAAGGAGGGAGGGAAAGAGGGATGGAGGGAGGGAAAGAGAGAGAGAAAGAAAAAAGAAAGAGCTCCTAAATTTAAAAATAAAAATCACAGTAGAACTGATAACTCAATAGAAGAAGTAGAAAATAAAGTTGAGAAAATATCCAAGAAGATATAGAAATAAGAGTCGGAGGGCCTGACCTGTGGTGGCGCAGTGGATAAAGCGTCGACCTGGAAATGCTGAGGTCGCCGGTTCGAAACCCTGGGCTTGCCTGGTCAAGGCACATATGGGAGTTGATGCTTCCAGCTCCTCCCCCCCTTCTCTCTCTCTGTCTCTCCCTCTCCTCTCTAAAAAAAAAATGAATAAATTTTTTAAAAAATTAAAAAAAAAAAGAAATGAGTCGGAGGTAAAAAAAAAAAAAAAGAGAGAGAGAGAGAGAGGAAGAAAGGAGAAAGGTGACGATTTAGAGGATAGAACATCCAAACAGGGGCTACAAGAGTATCAGAATGAAGACGGAGGAGAAATCGTGGATGAAATAAGTTAAGAAGATCCCAAGCACTGTGAGGCTTGGCTTTCCAGACTGAGGAGGCCCCCGAAATATCCAGCATAAAAAAAATAAAATAAAAAAGTGGATCGAGGCCTACACCCTGGCACATTGCTGCGAAGTTTTAGCATGCTTGAGACAGAGAGAAGGTCTCCCAGGCTCCCAGAGAGGAGACCCGGACGACCTTCCGAGGACGGTAGCAACGCACCAAACACACGGTCCGCTCAGTCCAGGGGACCCCGGGGGTCCGGTCCGCCGCCCCGCTCAGTCCAGGGGACTCTGGGTGTCCGGTCCGGTCCGCCCCGCTCAGTCCAGGGGACCCCGGGTGTCCGGTCCGCCGCCCCGCTCAGTCGAGGGGACCCCGGGTGTCCGGTCCGGTCCGCCGCCCCGCTCAGTCCAGGGGACCCCGGGTGTCCGGTCCGCCGCCCCGCTCAGTTGAGGGGACCCCGGGTGTCCGGTCCGGTCCACCGCCCCGCTCAGTCCAGGGGACCCCGGGTGTCCGGTCCGCCGCCCCGCTTCCTCCCAAGGCAGAGTGCCAGGCTGCCTGCGCGTCCGTCCACCTGGCTCGCCTCGCCCGGGCGCTGATGTAGCCCTCGCTCTCCTGCTCAGCCGCCGCCTCACCAGCTGAGGACACCCGCTTGTCCCCAGGGGTGCTCGGCACTGACCGTTCCTGAGAGCGGGAAGCTGGCCACGCTGAGCGCAGAAGCAGAGGACAACACGACGCAACCCAGGCCCTCTGGCCACCCTTCCAGCGGGGTCCCCGGGTGGCCCCACCGGACATCCCAGCTGGTGGCGACAAGCTTGGAAAGGTTCTTGGCAAGCTCAGGGCAACAAGCCAAGCGCTGACCCAGAATTCCCTTCGGCACGTCTCGGCATTTTCTGTTTTCCTGGGAGCCTTTCATTATTGGAGAGAACTCCGCATTCTTCGTCCATGGTTCGCTCTGTGCTTCCTACCTTCATTTTTTAGAACGAAACAATGCATTGTGGAGGGCTTGCGGCGGACGTTGGCCAGGTGGTCACCAAACCTGCCTCCTTTATCCCCCTGGGCACCCAGCTAGACACTGTCCAGCCTCCCTCGCAGGTACGCACAGGTATGTAACTGAGCTCAACCCACCTCCAGGCCTGGCCAGACGAGCCTCCTGTGCCATCCACTCTGTCCCTTCTCTCTGTTCATTCTCTGCCAACACAGTGCAGGGCACCAGCTGGAAGGCTCTGGGGGTGGAGACCCATCGGGCCTCTGGGCCCCTGCATGACCGTGTGGAGCAGAGCCTCAACCCAACCTGTGCTGCACCATCAGGAACAAGAAATACCTGTTGATTGGATTAAAGAAGTGGGCAGTTTACCACAGTTCATACGCCCTGATTAATCAGGGATCTTTACGCCGGTGGTAAAACCGTGAAGGAAACCCTACGAAGTCATTCCTAGGAGTGCAGTGTTCGATGCAGTAGGTGCGTGTTCAGTGAACCCTGGCTGAGCGAATCGATGCACGGACAAGACCGCCCTTGGACTGTGGTTTCACAGTCCTGTCTGCAGCGGGCACACGGCCCGGAAGGAAACACGAAACACTTAGGGCTCATTTGCTCGGGCGGCGGGGGCAGGGGGTGATAGTTCTCCTGCTATTCTTGGGATGCGGCTGTTTCGCAATAAACACGTGGGGAATGTGGAGGCGGCCTCTCCCACGCCGTACGTGGCACACATAAAAACATCCACGCACACAGCTCTCCGGACAGATGTTTCTTTGCAAGCAAGAGTTCATTTCTCCAAACGCAGCAGGATCGGCCCCCCCAGGCCTCCGCCTTGCGGCAGCCCTGCTCTGCAGACCACTCCCCACTCCCCCCCACCCCTGCAAGAGGCCCTCCACCACACCTCCCGCGGGAAAGCCCCCATCGCCACCACAAGCACCCTCTAGCCTCCAAGGCCGCCTTCAGACATCGCCAGTCCAGAGCTCCTCACCCACCCTATGCCCCCTTACGTCCTGTGTCCCCCACACACCTGGGCTGTGGCTCTCGGTGATGGCATCTGCCCATTCTGCCTCGCTGTGACCAGAGGACAGCCTGCCTGGGGCTCAGGGCTTCGGGCCCCCCGCCATCAGACCACCTGTGCCCACAGCCTGGATGCCGCTTGCCAGCTGAAGGGTGTGGGCATGCTGCTCTGAGGCCAGGGCATGGTAACAGTGCTTGTGGAGGGTCCGCGAGAGGACACGTGGACTGCTCTTGGAAACGGGATGGCTCTCCTTTACCAAGCCTGACCCCTCGTATAATCAATCAATCAATCAATCAACAACGGTGCCATGTGGAGGACCTTGATCTGCCCGAGAGCACGCCAGAGACAGCACTCTGGCAGAGAGGCGGTGGGCTCACCTCTCCTCCACGGGAGCCATGGTGTGCCCTGCCGAGTGGCCTGTTGAGTTGCACTTGGGGGACCTGTCCAGACAGTGTGACTGCCCTGGTGGTAGAGACGGGGTGGGGGGCAATGCCGACCATCACCCTGATCGTGAATTGTGTCAACTTGGCTGGGTCCCGGGAGTGCTCAGATATTCGGTCAAACACTATTCTCGCTGTTTCTACGAAGGTGTTTTCAGATGGGCTAACATTGGGATTGGATTGGTAGACTGCGTGGAGCAGATTGTCCAACCCGTGCGGTGGGCCTCGTTCAATTGGACAGGAAGACCATCCTCCTCTGAGCAAGAGAGACTTCTCCAGCCGCCGACCTGTGGACTTTCATCTGCAACACGGCTCTTCCTGGCCCCATAGAAGACGGCCGTCCCCTTGAGCTGGGACATCAACTCTTCCGGGCCGCCAGCCCACCAGTCCATGCTGGAGACCTTGGACTTGCCAGAGATATCCACAACGAGGAGAGCCCATTCTTCACAATAAATCCCTTTCTGTGTCAAGGTTGGTTCCATTTCTCTGAAAAACGCTAGCTAACACCACCACGGTATCTACCAACAATTCTGAGATAAAGCCCTTGGTGACACGTTGCTTTTACAAATAAGTGTGTGCTCAGGAAACATCCACTGACTGTCCCGGGGAGCAGTGTCTTTTCTCCAAGGGCCCGTGAACTTGAAACCTTCCCTCCTGCCCCGGCTCCCTCGGCTCGGCCAGGAGTTTGCAGCCTGGCCAGATCGACCTCAGAGCGCGTCAGGGGAAGCATACCTGCATCCGACCCCCACCTGTCCCCGGATCCACCTCCTTAGTCAGGGTCTGGTTCCCTTGAGCCTGCCTTCTCGGTTTTAGGTATAATACGTTGCTTTTCTGTCGCATATTGTTCCTGAGAAGCGCCAGGAGCTGAAGATGGACTGCCAGGTAGGTGCCGTGAGCTGGAGGTCATCTCTCCCTTTCTGCTGGCCCCTGGCCAGCCCACTGGGAAGCAGTGGGCCAGCTGATAAGGCCACGATCAGACAGCTGTCCACACTACCGTGGTCAGCATTCACCAGATACTCAGGAGGCAGCGGGAAGGGGGCCTCCGGCAGGGGTCTGTGGTTGGAGGTGTTAACGATCCTCCACCTGCCTGCCTGTCACCAAGACCATCTGAACAGTGGAGACAGCTCACTGGGGTCCAGGGCACTTGAGAAATGTCTCACCTGCTCCCGGCCCATGCCACTGCCAGGAGTGAACAAGCCAGCCCCCCTCGGCTGGCTTCAGACTCCCATGAGCAGAAGGCTTTTTGCAAAAGGCAGATTCCAAAACAGCCCTCCACCCCACGAGGGTGCCCCACCTGCTCCCCAGTGGGATTCCCGCCACCCCACCCCAGCCCAGCCCCGCTATCAACGCGAGAAGTCCTGGGTGCAGGGGGAGGGGCGTTTTCCTCTGACCTTCATGGGACTTTCTGTCCCTTGGAGGATGTGATAAGAACAGCTGACAGGCAGCAAGTGCTTCTCAGGACGCTGACAACGGGCCCTATGGTAAGTCATGGGCGTGGGTCCTGGCCTTAGGAGGCTCGCAGGGAGTGGAGAAGGGGCAAGCAGTTAGAGACAAGGGCAGTCCTGCAGACACCACAAGGGACCGGCGTGTCCTCAACGCGTCCTGCCTCTCTGTGCTGTCGGCAGGGCGGTCGGGTCTGTTTTACGAGTGAGGAGCTGAATGTGGCGGGTTTCCTGAAAGGGTATAGCTGCTAGGACGTGGATAGAGCTGTGTAACAAGGAGCCCCGGGACCGGCGATGGCTTGTTTTTCTCCATCCGCTGCCTTCCCCGTCCGTCTCTGTGCACCGGGCAGGATGCCCAGAGCTTCTCGGTCAGCTTCTCAGGTTCACGTCAGTAACTGAGACTCACTCTCTGCAATCTTTCAGTCCGACAGAACCAAGAGCGTCACACTCTCAAGAATGCAGGGCTCCTATCACCTCTCATCCTCACCTTTGTGGCTCCAACTCAATTCTTAACACAATCAAAGAGGTCCCATGGGACACGCTGGCACATGCATGTCGGGGGAAGCTTCTGGGTTTGCAGACAGGAACCTGGTTCCGGTGGGGTCACAACATGTGTCCCAGTCACACGACAGGAGGAGAGGGTGCGGGGTCCACACCCAGAACACTGCCGGCTCAGAGCATACACCTGGAACCCAGCGGCTGTGCAAAAGTTCCCGAGTCTCTGCTCTCCCGTCTCTCCTCAGGGTGGCTGGTTTTCCACGGTGCCCCACACGCCCCTCCGTTCCTCCCAGCTCCATTCTATGCCCTCGACCACTGGACAGGTCCAGAAACCTCTGCCCCCAGCCTTCTGTGGCCCGACGCCAGGCCCTCCCCCTCCCCGTCTCTCCCTCCTTCCATAACAAGCACGTAGTTCCCCCACATTTACACGCACTCCGCACACCCTTCCCTGGTGACCATCACAGGCTGTCCCCTGAATGCTGGGGGTGGGAGAGGCGGCCCAAGCCCCACCCCTGTTCTGTCCTCTCCTATCACTCTACGGTCCAGGCCCCTGCCCTCTGCCCAGGCTTCCCAGCAGCTCTCCCCACCCCAGGCCCCCAGCCTGTCAATCACCCTCACTGCTCCCAGGGACCATTCTCAAGCACAGATCAAGGGTGTCACTCCCTTGAAAGTTCCTTCCTGCCTGCCTGCTGAAGTCCGAACTCCTAGGCACGTGTCAAAGCCCCGACAACTTGGACCCAACCTGCCGCCATTATACATCTTCACTCCTTTCTCCATACATTTAGTTATGGGGGGTAAAAAGGTTCATTTTGTTATCAGCTCATCTGAGAGGCGCTGCTCGGGGTCCTGAACTGGCCCTAAGCATCCCAGCCCCCAGGCCCTTGCTCATATTCTTTCTACTGCCTGGAACACTCACTATTCCTCTCCGGTCTGCCTGTCAGAGCCCCCCACCCCCAGTCCTACTGCTGACGACACCTCCTCCAGGCAGCCTTCTCCACACCCTGAGGATCAATGCCCCTTTCCCTGGGCGTGTCTCTAGGGCACTCTGACCTTCTGTCATAGTATTGAGGCCCATCAGCCTGAATGTGGGCATTGTTTACATGCCGTCCGTTGTCCCTACTAACCCCGAGCTGTGGGGGGCAGAGACCCTCTCATCCACCCATCCACTCTGCAGAGCCTGTACAGGTGCTAATAGGACAGGGGGCCCCCACCGTGGGCTGCAGGCCCGAGGCCCCGCCCCCTGGGAGGCCCCGCCCCCACCCCTCCCCGCTGGCCACCGCACCACACTGCTGGGGGTCCCTCAGCAGGAACAGCCAGCGCAGAAAGGAAGCATGCTACTTCATGACTTCACTCCTGTTATTTTTAGATCCAGTGACTCATCTCCTGCACGGGGCTCCAGGCTCAGGGTGCCCGGGGAAGCCAGCTGCCTACTCTCAGGCCAGGCAGGAGGGAGCAGAGAGGGGCGGGGGCCATGGCTGCTCCACCACGCCCTGGGGCCGACACCTGGCCCGCAGGGGAGGCAGTGGTCCCTCACCCACCTGCCCTCCTAGCGTATCTGCTGTCAGGATGTCAGGCACACACCCGTCGGGGCGGCTGGGTAGAGGGTGGCGTCACATCCCACCTGGGGGGACTGAGGATGGGACCAGAGAGCTCTCCCCTCCCACACCACCACCGCACACACACACAGACTGACTGTGGGGGACTGTCCGGGGCCCCTACACCAGCCTGCCCTCCCCCAGTGGGCCGAGTTGGGGGCGGGTGGAAGAATGAGCCACATCCAAGGGTCTTATGTTGAGATTAGTGCACAGAACGGGGGACCACACTCCAGGTGCCCCGACGCCTCCTCACCCCCACCCCTAAACACACAAGGAGACAACCCACACTCTCCAAGGCCCCTCCCCTGACCCTCCGCCCACGGAGCCTGGCTTGCGGCCCTTCCTCAGTGTGGACCACTCACTTGTTTCTTTATTTGTTAAAAAAAAATAACGAAAAAACATGCTCATTGTAGAAACAGATAGAAACCCACAAAAACAGATACGGGCCGAGAGAGGAGTAGGAGGAACTTGCTAGAGCAGGCAGCGGAGGGGTGTCTGGGCTCGCTTGGAAGCGCTCGGATAGCAGCGGATGAGGCACCAGAAACCGGTACCATGGGCTGCATTTAGGGGGGACGGGGAGGTGGCCGGGTGGGGGGGGGGGGAGGCAGACTCACTTTGCATGGGATGCCCTTCTGTGGTTTTCAAGGAAGAAGGGGAGGAGAAAGAAGGTGCGGAAGTCAGGAACATGCCCCCCTAAAACTACACTCCTGTCAGACCCCAGTTGCAAATTCGGGGCCCTCACGTTCACGCTCGGGCTCACTCAGTGCGAGAGGCACTCTGAACGCACCGACAGACGGCGCACGCGCAGCTGCGGTGCGCTGCAGCGGAAGGACACCGGTTGGAAGCAGCTACACCAGCGCGGTCCCGGGTGACGTCGGCTCCTCCCAGCAACACGCACGGAGAATCGCCACCAGCGAGGCCCCCTCCCCAGGCCCTGGCGTCCAGAGTTTCCGTCGGGCTGCTCCAATCCCTGGGCACGGCTGTCAATCTCCAGCACCCCCAGAGGTAGAGCAGACAGCGCGTGGCTCACAGCCCCCATCACAAGTCGTACTGTTAGACTGGTGTGCTCCAAGGCCCCGGGTACACAAGGACACGTTTATCAGGCAGGACCCTCCAAGGGCCTGAAGATCCCCTCCCAGAGCCAAGGGCATGTAACAATGTGGCAAAGGTGCCAGTTTCTCCCGCAGGTCACCGGGCATCAAGGTAGGAAGTGAGAGAGACACGTGGTGGGGTTTGTCCTTGGGGATCAGGCTTGACCGTCCTCTGCCCACCCCACCCTTCACCCCACCCCCAGCCACTTTCCTTCCAGACAGGCAGCCTCACATGACCTCCACCACCAGGTCCCACACGGCCAGGTCCTCCCCCCTGAAGCCACCCTCCCCCCGGGGATCTGCTCTGGGAGAAACCAAGGCAGCACTTCCTCTTATCCCTCCAGGAGGCAGGGGGTGGTGCTTGGTGGCACAGCTGGCTGTGATATGGTCCCATCTGTCCTGTGTCCCCCCACCCCACTCCTCTGGGTCACCCCCACCTCCTTGTGCAAACATACCCATAAAGAACTGGAAGCACAGAGAGTCTTAAAGCAAAACCTAACCCCAGGATGACAGCTCTTGGTGGCAGACTGGTGGTCGTGGCCCCTCTGTCCCCCAGTGTGGGATATGGGACATGACCCCAGGACAGCCCTGGTCAGTCTGGGTGGAGCACGGTCCATTCCTGCCCTGTGGATGGTACGCCAGGGTCCTTTGCCTGCTGCCCCACTAACCTCACTCCCCGCCACCACCCTCAGACGTAGAACAGGACACCTCTGGGACAGGCCTTCCTGGAGGAGGAGGCCCTTCATGCCTGGTTTTCAGAGGCCGCTGGCCAGCAGAGGCTCTAGTCCTCCTTGGGTTTGCGGGGCTGCCGCCGGGCCAGCCTATAATCGATGTAGGTCCCGAGGCAGGACCACAGAATGAAGCGCGTTAGCAGGATGATGACCAGCAGGACCACGAGGGGGTCAGGGCCCGTACTTCCCCCAAACCAGGAGGCCATGCCCGGGGTGGGCGGCCCACAGGGCAGCAGCGACGTGATGTGGCCGGGACCACGGCTGGGCCCTGGGTACCAGGCCAGGCTCCACTACGTGCCCACCGGGTGGCCAGGGCTCGGAGCTCAGGACGGCTGGGTGTCTCCAAGGCCCTCGCCCACTCTCGGGGACACCCTGTCCTCGCCGCAGCCCCTGAGCAGGCCAGACCCCGTCCAGTCCAGGGCCTCCCTGGCATGTGAGAGGACAGACCGAGGACAGCGAGCGGCCTCCTTGGTCAAGAGGCCCGTGCACCATTCATCCAGAATGAACCGCTCCCTGGGCCGACAATGGCCACATTGTGGGGCGGCCCGGGCGGACGGCTGCCGGGCCTCCCCTCGCCTGCTCCCCCTGCTCGCCGGCGCTGACGTAATCTGCAAACGTCTCCGGCGGCAGCTGCTGGGCGAAGCTGGCCACCTTCTCCGGCTCTTTCAGCCGCCCACGCCCGCTCTTCCGGCCCCGCGAGACAATCGGGCCCTTTCTCTCCCCAATTAGCTATCACTCGGGAGGCCGGCGCTGTCCAGCGGCCCGTCTCTGCGGCAGCAGCAGACCCGGGATGGGGAGGGGGGCCGGGGCTCGGCGGGAGCAGGGGCCGCACTGGGGACCGAGGAGAGAGCTGTGCAGAGAAACGGGAAGAGGAGAGAGGGAGATGGTGAGGACAGTCCCCTCGAGCCCAGAGGGACCCCTAACATGGCTCTATGAGGGCAGGGGCCGCCCACTCCCTCCCTGACAGTGAGGGGTCAGTGCAGTCTGCAACGAGACAGCCCAGAAAGGGGCCCCCAGCACCTCCTCCCTGCCCAGCCAGGCCAGCGGACCGGGACGAGGCCCGCTGCCGAGACTGGACAGGACAGTCCTGCGGGGTCCCCTTGCATCCCTCACAGTGACCCGTGTCCCCAAACCAGGTCCCACTGCAGACGTGCCGAGCGACGCTGGGCAATCTGCTGACCCGCTCGGGACCATGGGCTCCTTACGCCAGGACCAGCACCTGGGTGCAGACCCTCTGGCCTCCTTCCTCTCCGCCCCCCACCCGGGGAAAGTGTCTAAGAAGTGTCTGCCCACCCTCCTCTGCCTGCACACACACACACAGGCACACACGTGCGCACAGTTTCCATGCACACACATGTGCATGAGCACCCAGGCCCGCACACGCACCAGGGTGCCCCCCCCCCCGCCACACACTCAGCCCCCTGCCAAGGGCAGCTCTGACCTTTCCGAGCCCGGTTTTCTGCGGGTGAAGGGGCCTAGGCCCCGCCTCCATCTCCTGCCCTATGGTCCCTGAACACAAAGGGGCCCCAGTGGGTGCTCAGGGGGCCACGTCAGAGGAGCGGAGGTCTCCGGACACCCCGTCCTCGGAGTCCAACCGCTTTCTCAGTCAAGAAGTGATCCAGCCCGCAGGTACCCAAGCCGGAGACAGAGCTCAGGAGGCCTCCAGGGCTGCAGGCCACCTGAAGCCAGTTCCTGGACTCTCCTTTACCTACAAAATGACAAGGGGCTCCCACCCAGCCTTTCCGGAAGGTTCTAGGGAGTAAATGCATAAGGCCTTGAGAGCGGGGACACCTTAAGATTGGCAACGGAGCCAGACGACGTCCCGGCTTGTGTGTTCCCTCACGTGAACCCCAGTGAACCGCAGACCCACGCCGAGCTCCCCACTGCTCCCCCTCCAGCCTGGACCCCAGTGGCTCAGCCCTCACCGCTGTCACAGGCCACCTGGAAGGCGTGGCGGGCCCTGCTCTGCTCTCTGGGTGGCAACGCCTTTTCCTGTCGACACAGAAAGGGCCCCCTCCCACCCGCAGACCGTGGACCTGGCCAGCTGATCCAGCGTGTGTGCTGAAGGACTCTCTCAGGCGGCATCCCGCCCTGGGTTTATTCGCCACGCACCGAGGTCTGAAGCTCGCCTCAAACAGACGTGAGAATTTAGATGGTCTGATCCCGACATGGAGCCGGTAGCCCCAGAGCGCTTTTACGAGGCCGTGGCTACCGACAGGGGCTTCCAGAATGTGGCGGAAACGCCTCAGCAGGGTCATCAGTCACCTTCCTGGAAACAGTCACCTGCCTGCAGAGGGAAGGTCCCCGGGGAAAGCGGCCAGGAGCCCGAGGAGGAAGAAGAGGCTGATCCCCAGACAGGCAGCGCACTCACCCGAGAGGTCAGTCCACAGCGGGCATCCGGGGCAGCCTGAGGCCCGGGCACACACGCAGGGCAGAGCCTGCTCTCAGCCTCCCACCCTGCCGCTCCCGGCCCGGCTGTGGGGACAAGGTGGCCTTGTATAAATCTGTTTGCCGAGCTCACTGAATCAACAATGCCCCGTCACGTGATACCCACGCAAGGTAATTCTCAGGGTCACAGAGGCCTCCCCACTTCCTGCTCACACGTCCCCAGGTCCCGGGAGTTGGCGAGGCCAAGGTCATCAAGCCCTTCAGGACAGGAAACACCCTGCCCAGGACAAGGTCATGGCTGCTCCCAGGGCCACCTTCTTCCAAGAAAGATCTACCTGGTGCCGGGACCCTGGATGGCGAGGGGCCATCCCCCACGGGGAAAGACAATTAGGTGGTGGTCAAAGCACAGCCCACGGCCGGCCCTTTGCAGCATGGCTCGCTCGGCACTCACCGTCCCCGTGGAGTGGACACCAGGGGCTCCTCGTTCACAGGAAGGAAATGCCCCAAGGCACCCCACAACTAGCAGTGATGTTGAGTTTGGGGCACAGTCAGGGCTCCAACCCCACACCTGGGACCCTTTCCCCTGTCTCTGGCCTCAGTGTCCCCTCGTTCCTGACAGAACTCTTCCTGTGGGGGCGGGGGGCGGCGTTCTCAGCGGGGGGAGCGACCCCAGCACATAGAGCCAGCGCCCAGGCATTTTATACCTTCCAGGTGGCTCTTCGTCCAAGACTGATCGCACTGGCAGGTGATGAGAGCTCTCGACCGGGTCAGGACAAACCCAAAGGCCCCCAGAACTCCCGTCAAGATCCCTCCTGCCCGCCACCCCCCCTCCCACTTCTTCTGGGCGCACCACCTCTTAACGAGCCCGCGAGAATGCAACCGTCACAAAGATGACCAGGGTGACAAGCATCCCCGTCAACAGGGGTGGGAACTGGCTACAACTCACAGAGCTGAGTGGGCGGAGGCTCCTGCCCTGGGTCACTAAGAACAGATTGGGGACTCGGGTTCAACTCGGGAGTGCCAAGGGCTTGGGAGGTCTTCCTGCACCCCAGTGTCCCACCGAGGGAGCCGTGACCTGCATGTCCTCCCTGAATGTCCCTGAGCAACACGCTCAGCAGATGAGCCCTTTCCCTGGGTGAGGTCCACGGAGGGCCAGAGACAGAGGCCCAGCCTGGTCGTCACACAGGACCAGCTCTCGCTGTGGTGACAGCATCAAGAACAAGCCCCATGGGGCTTAACCTATGGAAGCCTGGTTGCCATCAAAGTGTCCCTGCTGCGCTCTGGGCCTCAGATTCCTCATCTGTAAAAGGGGATGAGGCCCCTCTCCCATGCTCTGCTCACAAGGCGGAGCGTGAGGGCTTTTCGCAGGGGGAGGAATCTCTGCTCCAATGCCCTAAGGACCTGGTAGGCTGGCCAACTGGAGGGCAGGACTGGTGGGCAAAGTTGAGCCCTCTCGTGCCAGTCCGTCCGTCATATCACCCTGGCTTTTGGTTGGTTGGTTGGTTGGTCAGCTGGGGTTTGCTTTCATCCCTGTACAAAGGTCGTCTGAGATCTTGAGTGTATTTCTGGAGTGTGAGGTCTCACCAAATCCCCCAGGGCCGTCGCAGCGCCCGGCCCCCAGAAGGCACTCTGGAGGGGGAAGGTGTGACACGGCCCCGCTGTGTGCGAGCAGAGGCCGCGTGAAGGAAGCACGTGTATTCCTTAGGCCGGGTCTGTAAAACCACCAGCCGCAACTGTGCTGGGACCCAGGTGCTCAGAAGTGTCCGAGCCTTACTGAAAATCGTTACTATTGTTTTTTGTTTTCTGGGGTTTTTAAACCGGCAGGACACGCTGCTGTTACAAAAAAAACACACAAAAAAAACAAAGCGATCATCTTGTGCGTTCGCGAGATGACCGTCAGCGGCTACTTCCGCCGAGATGGGTGCAGGTTGCCGGAGACCGTGAGCCCCGTGGAGACCCCTGTATGCTTATAGGCACTGGCTTTCCGCTCCTGGGAGGCTCTGTGGCCGAGCTGCCTCTCCTTTGAGAATACTGCACCCAAAAACCCAGTTTCCACTGAAACGCTCTTACACACCAACAGCCTTGCCGATCTTGTACGTCTTTCCGGAACGTGAACACACATTTCTTTTCTTCCCGCGGCACAAAAGCGGAATACGGTCTCAACAGCGCGCGGAGGAACGCGGACAGCTTCGCCAGGGAGGCAGAACCCTGAGAGGCCGGGTCCCCTCCCTCCCGAGGGTTGCCCCCCCATGTGAGTCGCCCCCACCCCCAGCCTAAAGCCGGATGGGAGAGCGCACTTGAGAAATCCGCCGCCGCCGTCCTGCAGCCCGTGAAAGCTGGTATGTAACTTTGCGCGGAGTGATCAAACAGCTAGTCAAGGACGCTGTCAGGAGCAGAATGAAATTCCAAATAAATTAGCCATGTCCGAGAAGCCAATACAACACCGGATTAAGGCTCACAAAGGAAACGCAATTTATTCAGCCTACCTTGTCAGAATTCTTAATAACCTCGCCTGTGTTCTCACCTCGGGGCGGAGGGTGAGTCCCAGATGGGAGGGGACAGAGCAGACCCTCCCCCCCCCCACTCCCTCCCCCTCCCCCTCCCCCCACGCCGTGCTTGGGACGCCCGGAGCTACTACCAACCCGAGCGAGCGAGCGTGCACTGTGCGTGCCTGCGGCCTAGGTGAGCGTTTGGATAAAAACTGTCTTAGGAGCGAACGCTTCAGCCGAGACCGTGCATGCGTGCGTGTGTGTGCAGAGGGGGGCAAGCTGAGCCCCAGAAACATCTGCGGCTTCCTCCCGCCTGAATGGGGGGCGGGGGGGGGGGGCTCAGACATTAGAATACGGAGGTGGAGGGGGGCTGAAAAGAGGAATAGCAACCATTTGAACTTAGCTGTCTGGGGCCGTGGGAGGAGAGGCGGCCTGCCCGAGGGCCCCTGCCAGTGAGGTGCATCCCGGCAGGGGGTGTCTCTGCAGGGTCATCGTTCCTTGCAAGGGAACAAGGAGGTGGAAGAAGTAACCTTCGCCCTTTGCAAATACAACTGTCCTCTGATACAACCCATGAACACATCCAACAGCCTTAAAAACAATTACCTTTATTTAATCAATGAACGCAGGCGGCTGAGAGCCAGCCGACAAATGCCCTTTGAAGGAATTCACAGGCAGAGAGAGGCTTGCATGGCTGCAGGAGGCACCTGGAAGGTTCTGTGGGGATGTATCTGCGTTGCCTAACAGACCTCAGTGAAAGTCCCTTTCCCTGTTTCTTTTCCACAGAGAGGGAGGGGAGAGCAGGAGGGGGACCAGATTTGCTTCCCAAGCACCCCCTACCCCACCACCACCCCCCACCACCACCACCCGGGCATTTGCAAGAGATAAAACCAGCAGGAATTTGAGATGCGCTAGGAGGAAGTGATCTGGTGGGTAGTCTGGGAAGGAATGTCAAGATGCTTGAGAAATTCACAAAATAAAGATTTTCCCAGAAAAAAACAAAAAGACAGAGAGAAAGAGATGACCTAATGGTATCAACATTTTTTTTAAATATATAAAAGAACTGTACTGAGCGGGGGGGGGGGGCTTCAGCCATTTCCCACGCATGACCTGGCCGGGATTCTCTCCACTTCTGAGTTAGAAAGAAAGGGAAATGATGGGAACAGGGAAGAGGGCGTGTGGGGGACAGGGACACAACACCTGTGAGGCCTGCCGTGATTGTGCAGAATGGTTTTTTGGGAGGTGAGTCTGAGCATCTCTCAGATCAGACCCTGTGCGGGCTGGTGACAGGTGTGAGGGCTTGGTGACACTTGTGGGCTCCTGAAGTTGGAGCGAGCCCCAGGGGAGTGCCCCCCATTGCCACCAAATGCACACCACAGGGAGTATCGCCTGTCACCTCAGAACCCCTAAGGGCCTTGTGGCCACATGCCTCCCAGAGTGGCCATTGTCACCGCTCAGGTTAGCTCGGGCGTATCTCCTGGCCACAGGCTGGCTCAGGCTGGTCACGGGCTAGCTCAGGCTGGTCACGGGCTAGCTCAGGCCTGTCCCTTGGCTGTGGGTTAGCTTGGGACTATCATCAGGCCTGGCTAGCTCGTGGGAGATGACCTGGATCCTTGTCAGCAAGCATAGCAGCCAGGTCTCACCTCTCACTCTGAGGCCACACAGCCTTAAAGCCCAGTGTCCCTCTGTCCAGCTGCCTCCACCCTCCTCTTTCTCCCAGCTCATGGGCTGCCTCTGCTCAGGGCTGCTCCCAGTAGAGCCAGAGGCCCAGCACATTACCGTAGACCGTCCAGAAGGACAGGACAGAGTCGAGCAAAGGCCATAATCTGAAGGGACCAGGGCTGAGGATCTTGCAGAACCGATGAAAGACGTCAGCCCTCAGAAACAGGCATCCCCAAGCATCCCGTGTAGGATGCAGGAGAAGCAACCCACACCTGGAGACAGCCAGAGTGAAAGAAGGCGTTTTCAGTGGCGCCTCGGACTTTGTTCTGATCCGACAGGTGCAGAGGACGGGCTCGGAGAAACCGCCTTGGAAGAAGAGTCTATACTTACAGCTCCCAGGAAAGAGTGGACAAGCAGAGCGAGCCTGTTGTGCCCCACGGGGCCCCCTGGGGAAGCACCAGGGCAAGGGGCTGGTCGGGAGACAGGAAGAGCCAGGGGAAAGCATGGACGAGGGCCTCGATGACTGTAGTGGCCGGAAATGACGTGGAGATGTCCCCTCTCGGACAAGAAGTGAAACACACTTCCTGTCCAATGGGTGGTGGGGGGTTGGGGGGATTAGAAGGTTTGTAATGTGATTTTCACACACCCGTGAAGACACAAGGATGGCACGGATGCAGCTAACTTTGGCCCTCCGTTGGGCCCATGGTTTCAAGATGCCAAGTCATCGATTACAGAGCATGGAAAAGGACCGTTCCAGCAGAGAACACCCCAGAAGCAGCCAGGGAGGCTAGGGAAAGCCGAGGAAGCTGGCCGAGTCCCACGGCTGACTTCTCCCCCGCCCGCACCGGGGAGGTGGACTTCGGTAGAACCCCACCTCCAGGGCGCTGGAGAGTAAAAAGGACAACTTCGGCTTGTCTGTTCAACCAAAAATGTTTAAATAAAAAAAGCTCAGGGCCCTGGCCGGTTGGCTCAGTGGTAGAGCGTCGGCCTGGCATGCAGAAGTCCCAGGTTCGATTCCCGGCCAGGGCACACAGGAGAAGCGCCCATCTGCTTCTCCACCCCTCCCCCTCTCCTTCCTCTCTGCCTCTCTCTTCCCCTCCTGCAGCCAAGGCTCCATTGGAGCAAAGATGGCCCGGGCGCTGGGGATGGCTCCTTGGCCTCTACCCCAGGGGCTAGAGTGGCTCTGGTCGCAACAGAGCGACGCCCCGGAGGGGCAGAGCATCGCCCCCTGGTGGGCAGAGCATCACCCCTGGTGGGCGTGCCGGGTGGATCCCGGTCGGGCGCATGCGGGAGTCTGTCTGACTGTCTCTCCCTGTTTCTAGCTTCAGAAAAATACCAAAAAACAAAAAAGCTCAGGCCGGAGTTTTCTATGGCGGGCGGTGGGGGGTAATCTATCTACGAGTGTGCGCGCTCCATTAAAGGGGGCCCATGTCTTGAACTTCACGAGAAACACCCGTTTGTTTTCCAGACTGGTGGCACCGGGTTCCCCCTCCAACAGCAGCGTTTGGCTGTCCCTGTGCCTCCCATCCTCACCGTCGCGGGCTCTGCCATGTTCTGCCCGTCTGTCCGTCTGTCCGTCCGTCCGTCTGTCCGTCCGTCCGGTGGGCGCCAGGCGGTGTCTCCCTGTCGCCTCCGTCTGCATGTCTGTGTCTCCCTGTCCTACGCGCAGAGACGTGCGGGTTTCCTCCCCTTGTGAAGTTACAGAGGGGTCTGTTGCCTACGGGGCCATTTCTTTTCTTCTTGGTGATTTTTTTTTTTAGGAAATCTTCCCTGCGCTGCGTCTCTTATTCTCTGCCTTCCGATGCTTTGACACCTGGGCTCTTGCTGACCTGTGGGGACGGCCCCTCCCAGGGTGAGCTGGTTCCTAGAGAGAGTCAGGACCTGGCCCGCCGGCCCGCCTTTCAAATACAAACCAACCACCCAGAGCAGGAGCCTGACCACCACCCCCGTCGGATGCCCTTCCCAGTGAGGGCCGCCACCTGTGCCCCCATCACCCAGGGAGGGTGCCGGGCAGCCAGGACAGCCCCTACACCCAGAGATCACTGAACCGACTCACACTAGCTGACCCCCAGCCTGCTTGCCCCGCCTCCCAGGGTCCTTCCCACGGAGACCACAATAAAGGTGCCTGCCCACGCCCTCCCCCCCCCACCACTGAAACCACCTCCTCACTGAGTCCAGAGCTTCCCCGTGTGGCCCCCTCTCCGGGGGACATGCGAGTAATAAGCTACCTTCACAGCGGCCGTCGTCTCCGGAGCTGTTGGTCTTGCCACACCTTAATAAGAAGAAGAAGAACCTACATCCACGCCTTCCCCAATTCTCTGTCGGTTCTCCGCACGGCGGCGTCTCCTCTCGGTTCTGCGGTCTACCTTGCTGTGCCGTTTACCGCGCCTTCGGAGGAGCCGAAGTTCCGAAGGTGATGCTGCTGTCCGATGTATCCGCCATCCTGACAGCCCTCAGGGGCGAGCAGCCAGGCAAGAAACGTAAGTCAAAGGCACCCAGACTGGAAGAGGCACAATGCTGTCCCTATTCCCCGGTTACAGGGGCAGACGGGGGTCATATGACAAGTCACACACATGCCTCAGGCTTCTCTCTCAGGAACGACATGCCCGCCACTGCTCACACATCCATGGCCAGAGCAAGTCATGTGTCTGTGCCCAACGCCAATGTGGGACGGCCACCCTCATTATTAGGTTACGTCATACAAGACTCCCTCGTCGCAGAGAGGAGTGAAGGTCTCCCGCTGGCTTGGAACAAGTGAACTGCCGTATTGTGAGAGGAGGCGGCCGCCGGGTGGGATCTGAGGACGGGTTTCTAGGAATGGGAACCAGAGCAGCCCTCCGCAGCTGACAGCCAGCAGGCACACAGGACCTCAGTGTCGCAGATGCCAACAACCGAATTCTGCCGACACCCATGTGAGCTGGAAGGGGGTTCCTCTCCAGAGCCCCCAGCAGGGACCATGTCCCTGGCCTCTCGTGAGAACCTGAGCAGAGAACGCAGCCGAGTCCCCCGGAGCTTCTGCTAACCTTGGGGCTGATAACCAGGGGTTGCTCTCAGCCATCCGCATTGGTGGTCATCCGTTAGGAGGCACAACCGGTGAAGCCCTTGGTGGAGGCATGCAGTCTCCCCATGTGCCTGAAATACTTAGAGCCCTAGATATTCAGTGGAGAACACCGGTGACTGCCACAGACCCCTACCTCACACTTTGTACAAGAATCCACTCCTGGTGGTATAACAATAAACGTGAAAGGGAAAACTCTACAACTTTCAGAGGGCAATATAGGAAAATATTCTGGGGCCCTGGCGTGGTGGACAGAGCATCTGTTTGGTGTAGGAACGTCTGGGTTTGATTCCCGGGCAGGGCTCACATGAGAAGTGACCATCTGCTTCTCTTCCCCTCCTTCTGCCCCTTCTCTCTCTTCCTCTCCCGCAGCCAGTGGCTCATTTGGTTCAAGCGTTGACCTCAGGCACTGAGGATAGCTCATTACCTGAGCATCGGCCCCAGATGGGAGTTGCCAGATGAATCCCAGTTGGGATGCATGCAGGAATCTCTCACTATCTCCCCTCCTTTCACTTAAAAAAAAAAAACAACAAAGAAAAGAAAAATATTTTTTTCTTAACACAGAAAGAACAAACTATGCAAGAAATGATTGATCAATGTATTTTCTTTTTGGACAAGTGAAAACAATGTTTGCCACTCATCGACTACCAATGAAGAGAATCCCAAAGGATAAATTTCGGGCCAAAGAGAAATAATTACAGAAGGAAGATGTAACATTCAAGAAAAAAAGTCATGCCTGACCAGGCAGTGGCACAGTAGATAGAGCATCGGATTGGGATGTGGAGGACCCAGGTTCGAGACCCCGAGGTCGCCAGCTTGAGCGTGGGCTCATCTGGTTTGAGCAAAGCTCACCAGCTTGGACCCAAGGTCACTGGCTTGAGCAAGGAAGGGGTCACTCGGTCTGCTGTAGCCCCACGGTCAAGGCACATATGAGAAAGCAATCAATGAACAACTAAGGTGTCGCAACGAAAAACTGATGATTGATGCTTCTCATCTATCTCTGTTCCTGTCTGTCTGTCCCTATCTATCCCTCTCTCTGACTCTCTCTCTGTATCTGTAAAAAAAAAAAAAAAAAATCAAAGGGCACAGGGAACAGGCTGGGTGAATCTATATCAAAACACTGCAGAAAACAGGAAGAATCAGGTGTTATTTACAGAAATTAAAAATTAGCTACAAAATATACCCTGATCCCATGTAAACCAGAGGAGCAATGATACAAGGTCCTGTATAGTTTGGAAGGAGTATAAATTTCTTTTTTATTTATTCATTTTTAGAGAGGAGAGAGAGAGAGAGAGAAGTGGGAGGAGCTGGAAGCATCAACTCCCATATGTGCCTTGATCAGGCAAGCCCAGGGTTTCGAACCGGCGACCTCAGCATTTCCAGGTCGACGCTTTATCCACTGCGCCACCACAGGCCAGGCAAGGAGTATAAAATATTGATTTGAGTTAGACATTTCTCAGTTAACTACGTCTGGTAAAAGTCGTCAGGGTCACCACTAAAAGAACAGAAATTGGAGATGTAAGTTCCAAGAGAGAAGAGGAGAGAAGAGAATGAAGAGAAAAACAACAACAACAAAACAACTGGAAACACAGGGCGGGGGTTGATCCCAGCGTCCTGAGTTGACGCTGCAGGAACAGGAACGGCGCCTGCTCGGAACTGGACCTTGAGAGGACACCCTGCTGACCCTCAGGAGGCTCAGGACTGTCTCCTCCTCCAGGGTCAGCTTTCGGGCTTTCATCTGACCTGCTGCGAGGCACCCCAGACCTCGAGGGCCCATCCTGACGTCACCCGTCCCCCTCCTTGCCCACAAGGGACCTGTGACATTGCATGGGGATGGTGGGGGTGCCTGAGGGACCTGTGACATTGCATGGGGATGGGGGGGGGTGCCTGAGGGACCCGTGACATTGCATGGGGACCGGGGGGGGGGGTGCCTGCCAGCAGGAATTCTGCTTTCCCCCCTCCCTCCGGGGAGCCCCCCACCTCCTTCCCAACACTCCCCGCCCAGGTAATCGCAAATGACACATCCGTCAGGCTGAGTCCGGGTGAGTTGTCTAATGTTTCCGAGTAAATCGGCGCTAACGCGCTTGTCTGGGGGCGCGAGTGCGGGACAAGAGGGGGTTCCCCAGCCAGGCACGTTGCATAAGGCCCGAGAAACGGCTTTTCACTGACCAGGAAACGAACCCCCTTGGTCACAATGGAAAGTCTATGTGGCCTGGGGGGCTTCCGGCTCCTAAAATGTCTTGGTTTTGCTCGTCAATATGTGCACACGCCGAGACCTGTTTCAGGGGCAGGAGAGGCGAGGAGGAAAAGCAAAGGCCACCAGGGATGACGATGACCCCCCCACAAAGGCAGCCTGCCTCTCCCATGCTGTTTCCTGTTGAGCAAAGACCTAGGTCCCTACGGGGCCCCGGACGGCTCTTCCCCATGGTGCGTCAGCCCCAAACACAGCAAAGCTCCCAGCCCACCCAGGGCGGGGACTGAGGCAGAGGGCTTGGGGGTCCCGGGGCCGCTGCACCCCCCAAGCTAGCAGGAAGAGCAGGAGGCATCGGCGGCCGGCCAGAGAGGGCAGGGCGGAGCAGTGGTCCGGGTTCCGGGCACCTCTTCCTGCGACATGCTGGGTAAGGACAAAAGCTTGGAGCTGCAGGTCCCAGCAGACAGGTGGCGGGGTCCTCAGGAGCACCGCCCGTCCCACCGAGACCCAGTCTGTTTGGCACCTCCCACACCGCACTGAGAATGCGGGACACCAGTCCCCCGTCCTTCCGAGGGGCCTGTCGAGAGACGCCGTGCCACAGAGCCACAGGCAGGAGGAGAGCCGCTCTCACTGAGCCACTATGCCCATGATCACCAGGCACGTCCGATTCCTCTTCCTTCTTATGATCCTTGCTCCCCAGGCTTCCGGTGGGTGGGTCTTTCCCCTCCAGTCCTCTCTGCATGCCCTGGCCACACGAATCACCCCAAAACACCATGCCCACAACACACACACACTCTCACACACACACTCACACACACACACTCTCACACACACACACACTCTCACACACACACACTCTCACACACACACACTCACACACTCTCACACACACACACACTCTCACACACACACTCACACACTCTCACACACACACACACTCTCACACACACACACTCACACACTCTCACACACACACACTCACACACACACACTCACACACACACTCACACACACACACTCACACACACACACTCACTCTCACACACTCACACACACACTCTCTCACACACACACACTCACACACACACACTCACACACACACACTCTCACACACTCTCACACACACACACACTCTCTCACACACACACACACTCACACACACACACTCACACACACACACTCTCACACACACACACTCTCACACACACACACTCTCTCACACACACACACACTCACACACACACACACTCACACACACACTCACACACACACACTCACACACACACACACTCACACACACACTCACACACTCTCACACACACTCACACACACACACTCACACACTCTCACACACACACACTCTCACACACACTCTCACACACACACACTCACACACTCTCACACACACACACACTCTCACACACTCTCTCTCATACACACACACTCTCACACACTCTCCAAACCCTCCGAGAAGGACCCTCGGCACCTCCCGCATCACCAGGTCCTGTGAAAGCACCTGGCTCACCGTCACACTCAGCCTTCCCGACAGCCCTACGGAGCATCGATATCCCCATTTCACAGATGAGAACACTGAGGCTCAGAGAGATGAAGTAACCCCCCCCCAAAGCCTCCACAGCTGCTCAGTGCTACCAGTCTCCTGATGGGTGAAGCCGGAGGGGAGCACAGGCCCACACCTCCTCACCTGGCCCCCGAGTTCCTCCCACCACCTGGACGTCCCACACCTCACCCCTCTTGAGGCAACTTCACTCACAAACCGGGCAGTTCTCCCTCCTCCCCAGGTGCGTCCCCTTTGCCAACACCCTCCCCACCTGGAGCGCCTCTCCCGCCTTGTAGCCAGTTCCTAAGACGACCCGCAGCGATCGTCACCTCCGGGTTCACCCCCCTTCTTGTCCCCTTCCACTCAGCACAGGACTGACCTGCGGACCCGTAGGATGGTGTGGAGATGATGGTGTGTGGTTTCTGAGTCTGGGCCACTCTGGGATCACTCACGGTTGAGGGAAGCTAGCCGCCATGTTGTGAGGACACTCAAGCAGCCCTGGGGCAAGGGCCATGCAGCGCAGAACTGAGGCCTCCCGCCGACGGCGAGCACCAGTGGGCCAAACGCACAGGAGCTGCCTTGGTAACCCCAGTGGGAGCCTTCGGATGACGTAACCTTATGAACGACTGAGCCAGAACCACCTGGAGAGGCCACCCCCAGATTCCTCACCCACAGAAACTGTGTGTTCACTGCTGGTGTAAGCTGTTAACTCCTCTTTAGGAACATTCTCTGTGCAGAAAGAGATAAACTGATCCACACCTCATCCCCAGAAAGGAGAACCAGGCAGCAGAGGAGCGAGCGGTGGCAACTGAAAAGAGGCTCAGCACTAGACGCTTACTCGAGTGGCTAAAATTTTAAACTGACAATACCAAGTGTCGCCAAATACGAGGGGCAACCAGAGCGCTCACACACAGCTGGCGGGGACACCAAGTGCTGCCGCCCTGTTGGAAGAGCTTGGCAGCTTCTCCTCCGGTTCAATACACATTCACCGTGCAAGCCGGCCGGCCGCTCCTGGCCTGCACCCACAAAGCATGCGCACACGAAGACCACGCCCAGGGGCTCACAGCAGATTTACTCGTGTTTGCTGCAAACGAAAGCAACATGGAGGACGGGGGAGCAACTGCGGCCTTTCGATACGGGCAACGTCCACGCCCTGTCCGTGGAACGGCGGGTGATGAGAAAGGACAGGCTACCGCCACTCACACAACATTTCGGAGAAGGCAGAGCCCCAGGGACGAAGAACAGCTCCGTGGCTTCCAGGGATTGGGGTGGGAGGACCTTCGGGACAGTGGGACAGTTCTGTACCTTGATTGTGGTGGTGGTCTCAACTGTGAACCATTAAACTGCAAAACGGGCATCTTCTCCAGCATGGAAATTATAGTTCAACCACTTCCTTAAAAAAAAAAAAAAAAAAAAAGCCCTGGCCGGTTGGCTCAGTGGTAGAGCGTCGGCCTGGCATGCAGAAGTCCCAGGTTCGATTCCCGGCCAGGGCACACAGGAGAAGCGCCCATCTGCTTCTCCACCCCTCCCCCTCTCCTTCCTCTCTGTCTCTCTCTTCCCCTCCCGCAGCCGCAGCCGAGGCTCCACTGGAACAAAGATGGCCCGGGCGCTGGGGATGGCTCCTCGGCCTCTGTCCCAGGCACTAGAGTGGCTCTGGTCGCAATAGAGCGACGCCCTGGAGGGGCAGAGCGTTGCCCCCTGGTGGGCGTGCCGGGTGGATCCTGGTCGGGCGCATGCGGGAGTCTGTCTGACTGTCTCTCCCCGTTTCTGGCTTCAGAAAAAATACAGAAAAAAAAAAATTGTCCTTCAATGACATTGAGAGTAATCAAATTAGAGGAAGGGACGAGCTCATTCTACATAGCAGACGAGGACGAATGGGCCGTGTGCCCTGTGGTCAGCTGTTCAGTGGGTCCTGTGTTCTCTCCATTACACAGATGAGCAGACTGAGACCGGGTGTCACCAGGGCTCCAGCACCCACAGCCCAGACCCCTGCGGCTGCCCCCAGGGAGCCCTCAGGGGTCGCCAAGCTTTCCAGGGAGAGGACGATACTTCAGGGGAATGGACCTGCCCTCGCTCACAAGTTGAGGAACAGAATCAAAAGGGAGCCAGGTCCCCCCTTGGTCAACACTCGCCCCTCCTACAAGCACTTTCAGAACAGAAAAGGCCCGAGCCTAGGGGTCCTGCCCCCGGGGAAGCTCACAGCTGCACCTGGCCCAAGGTCACCTTCCAGACTAGGACATGTGGCTGCCCAGACACACTCCCCCAGTTCCTCCTGGGGGTCACCCTTCAGCCCCAGGGGCGATGAGGGCCGGGACCCTCCCCTGCCCCCCACCTGCCCCAGGGATTGGTGTTTCACACCACCTGCCTCGGGCCTGTCAGCATCACAAGGGGTCTGCAGGAAGGGGCTGAAGTCGGGGGGGGCTCTCTGAGGGACCCGTGAACCCCCCCCCCCCCCCGAGACTAACTCAAAGTTCTGGAAGCAGGAAACGCTAGCACTAAGCACTCCGGCCCCTGAATGGCCAGCTCAAGGTACAGGCTTCGGGCCCAGCATGTGCAGAAAGCCCCACCTAGAGGCAGGAATGGCCCCAGTCCCTCGGCCACCAGCTCGCAGCTGTCCCCACGGGTCTGAGTACCTGGGGCAGGAGAGCGGCCTCTCAGGGGGACGGCCTGTCCAGACTCTTCTTTCCAGCTGTGCCGCCTCCAGGCAAGCCCGCCGGCCCCTCTGTGCCTCAGTTCCCACCCGTGTAAGGTGGGGACGGAAATCCTGTTTACACCCCGGTCTCTCCAAGCTGCATGATGGTGACGAGGTCAGCAAAGTGGCCCGATGGAGGCCTGGCACTCGCCAAATGCCCCTGTGCCCAGAGCCCACGGCCGGGAAGTCTGCTGGGTCTGGGCCGTCTCCCACTGAAGGTTGGGCAGCAGTGCTCAGAGGCCAAAGTGTCCCTGTCTGAGAACCTTCCTGAGCCAGCGCTGGTGGCTGGGACACTGTCCGGCCGGCCTGGACAGCCCTTTGCCCATGGCCTGCCAAGGCTGGTATGGCCCCAGGTTTAAGGGCATCCCACAAGGCCTGGCCGGATACTAGGCACCCCGGAAGGAAGGGACTTCTGGATGGAAGGCGCAGGGTGACAATCTCCTGGGCCTCCAGCTAGGACCAGTGTGGTAGCCCTGAGCTGACCGCAAGGATGAGACTCTCCAGGGCCAGGGGCCCCAAGCCGGACAGGAGGCTGGAGAAGGGTGTGCGTTCAGACCCTCACTGACGGAGGGAGGGCCAGCTCTTCTCAGACTCGGAAACCCCCCAGGTAGAAACGTCCTTGTCCAGGATGCGTCCTGGTCACCTCCCGCAGTCTCCGTGAGCTGGGCTGGGGCCGTGCGCTGGCGGTAGGCACCGCAACAAGGCCCTCGCCACCCCTGAGCTCTGAAACACTGTAACTGACCTTGCTCCCGGTTAGTTGGGTAACTAACCGGGAAGGAAACTGAGGCAGAACAAGGTCACGTCCCCTCTCAAGGTCACGTCCCCTCTCAAGGTCGTGCAGCCAGGAAATGGAGAGCCAGACCCAGGACCCAGGATTCTCACTCCAGGGCCCCGTCCCTTCCTCTGGACCTGCCCCCTGCACGGATGTCAGGGTCCATTCATTCTGGAACACACCCCCCCCCAGCGCCGCCCAGCACAGCCCCCAGACCAGGAGGCAGGTTCCAAGAGGAAGGGCAAGTCTTCTCACCCTGAACTAAGACTTCCGTGAGCCTCAGGGACTTCTGTTTTCAAGGGTTCTTTCTTCCATAATCACAATCATTTCAATTTATAACTGCAACAGGACAAAAGCAAATTAATATCCTATACTGGGTTACTTTCCTGGGGCTGCCTAATGAATTACCAGCAACCAGAAATTTATTCTCTGAGTCTAGAGGCTGGAAGTCCAACCTCAAGGTCTCTCAGGGCTGCGCTCTGTCGGAAGGTTCCGGGGAGGGTCCTTCCTGCCTCTTCCGGCTCCCGGGGGGGCTCCAGGCATCCCCAGGCTTGTGGCCACATCCCTCCAACCTCTGCCTCCGTCTTCACATGAAGGAAGGACACCAGTCACTGCATTACAACCCACTGTACTCTGCTAGTGACGTTAGCTTAACAAATTAATTCCATCTGCCAAGACCCTGTTTCCAAATACGATCACACTCCGAGGTTCCAGGTGGATATGAATTTTGCAGGGACACCATGCAGCCTGGAACACATATTAAAGCAGCTTCTTCAACATAAGCGGTTCTTTTTTTTTTTTTTTTAATTCTTTTTTTAAAATTCTGATTTGTGAGTCCAGGCACTGCGTCAGCTGGAGACGTCACCCTGTCACCTGCCCGGCCCTGGACCCGGAATGTTCACCGGGCACATAGTAGGTGCCGGCCCAGCACTGCGCACGGGAGGACCGCTCCCAGCGGCTGGTGAGGGGCAGGCCCGCGTGTCCCGCCCGCCCCGGCCGTGTGCCTGTGCCTGTGCCTGTCCTCGTCCCCGGCGCGGGGCGGGTCCTTTTCTCTGCTGTAATCTCTTCCGTCCCGGGGCGCCTTCCCACTGGCCGCCCTGCACAAACAGGCCACCCGCCCGGCTCCAGGCTCCTGATATGAAGGCGGAGGTTAGATTTTCCTGACACCACTTTAATTTTTCAAATAGCAATCGGGTTACCCAGCACATTGGCACCTGGGCCCGGTTCCACCACGACTTGGCAGGACCTGCGAGAATGGCAGGCAGTGATGGATGCAGGGCCACCCCCCCCCAGACTGCCCCAGCACCCCCCCACACCCTGCCCACACTCCCCCGGCCACCCGTGCCAGCCCGGTGACCGCACGCGGCCAGCCCCTGGCAGCTGCAAGGCCTGAGTGCCAAGAGGCAGAGGGGGCGTCTCCCAGCGCTGGGACCCGCCGGGGCAGCTTCCTGGCGCAGGCCGCCGACGCTGTCCGAGAGGCTGGGGGGGGGGGGGGTGGCTGGGCTGTGAGATATGATGTCCCACCCACCCGGCCTCACCCTCCCTCAGCCCCGTCTCCAAGACAAGACTGCCCAGAAAATAAGGAGTCAGAAGCGATGCAGAGACTCTGAGAGCTGGAAGGAGTGTAGCCGCCCACGCGTTGTCCAGTTGGGGAAACCGAGACCGGCACCGGGAGGCCGCAGAGCCAGCCTGGGGCCGGGGTTTGGGCCGTCAGAGACACATACTCAGGAGGGTGGGAGCCAGCCCAACGGGCGGTCAGGTTCCGCCTCCCCTCTCACTGACTCTGTGCCTCTCGGTCTTCCCGCCCACAAAGCGGGCGCAATGTAGCGTCTGCTTCCCAGGGAGTCCCGCCGAGGGCGACCAGCGCCGCAAGGCGTACGCACCAAGCCACTGTGAAGTGCCGTCTGTGTGCGGACCACTGTCTCAGTGCTGCTGAGCCTCCCAGGAAGGACCCCGGTTCCTAATCTGTAGGATTTTGTCACAGGTACAAAATGGAGAGACTTCGACAGACCCAGAGGGGACGGGACCAGCTCAAAGGCCCAGACCCAGGCGTGTGCCCTTCCCAGCACGCCGGCACAGCAGGTGGGTCCAGCTCCAAAGGGCCATATTCCCTCCTCTGCCTGCCACCCACAAAGCCTGGTGACACCAGCTTATCCCCCTCTCGAATGTCCCCAAATCTCTGTCCTCCAATGGATACGCATCTCAGGCGAGCCAGGGGCCATGCAGGCCAGAGGGAAGGGCACCTGGACAGGTGAGGGGAGACGGACACAGATGCCGTCCGGACCAGCGCCACCAACGTGCCACCCCACCGGCTACCTGTGGCCGTGAACACCTAGCATGTGGCCGAGGAGCCTGGTGAAAACGTATTTCACCTCGATGGGTTTCACCTGTGAAACTGAAGGGACGTGGCATGCTTCCCTGCGGGGCACGCTCTGTTTCTACGGCAGGACGTGGGCGGTGCGCGCCGGACGCGGGGTGGGCCGGCCATCCGTGGGGAATAGCAGCGGACTTGGGAGAAGGAAGCACACTCCAAAGAATGCAAACCATCTTAATGTTTATCTTGATTCTGTGCAGAAACAATAGTTTTGAATAGACTGGGCCAAATAAATGGTTATCCCGACGCATTCCACCTGTTTCTTCCTGCTTCGTGTTAATGTAGCTACTAGAAATTTTGTTACCTCTGCACATGGTTCGTGCTGTCTTTCTGTTGGGTGGGGCTGGTGTAGAGAGAAGAAAAGTAACCTCCCCCCAGGGCTCAGAGAGATTAAGTAACTTGCCTTGGGCCACACAGTAAAGCGGTCGGGGCCTCTAACCCAGCCTCATAAAGCCAGGGTTCATTCAAATCCCCACTGGGCCCCAGTCTTCACCTTGGGCTAGACTGGGGTACAGAAGGTCAGCATGGGGAGTGTCCTTGAAGATTGCAGGGACCTTTGGGGCTTTTGACTGGTTGCAACCCGAGAGCCCCAGCTCTGTGCTCTGCCCCCCTCTCCCTGTCTAGATGGGGCCACACAGGAGAGCCCACGGAAAGACAGGGGGGCTCTGCGGCCATTTCTGGACACCCCTGGTGTCTCTCGCGGGGAGGTGGCTAGATTTGCCCAGGTCACTGAGCCAGCAGGAGCAGATGGGACAGGAGGACCCAGTCATTGTGTCCCCTAGGCCCCGCCCCACCACGGTGTGGCTAAGACTGAAGGACACCTTCCAAGGGATGCCCAGAGACACAGCGGCAGCGTGCCGTCACCGAGGCGAGGACACGCTGTCTCCATGGAGAGGCACCGGGAGAGTGACGGATGCTTCCCAGGGACCCACATGCCTGTCCTTCCCTGCTCAGGGGCACAGAGCTGCCCGGTCCCCTTGGAGAGCCCCGCGGCAGGGCAGGGGCTCTGGAACGTCAGCAGGACACCCAGCAAGGCCGTGAGTCAGCTGGAGCCGAGAGCAGGCCGGCTCCGCGGGGCTGCGGGCAGAGAGCGGGCAGGAGGGCAAACCCTCCATGCAGAACGGGAAAACAGCGGCCTGGAACCAGCCCCGGGCACCGTCCTCTCTGCCCGCCGGGAGCAGGCCACGGAGGAGGCACACACACCGGGCGGGGAAGGCACTTGCCCAAGGTCACTTGAGGACTCGAGGTCGGGACTCGGGGCTCCCCGCACAGTGCTTGCTCCCTGCGGGCTGCCATGTGTCCCCCCACACACACACAGCCGTCCCTGGATGCAAACTGAAGCAGCAAGCTACCCGCCCGGGGCAGCGTCACACCGTGGATGAGGCGCCCCAGACTAGGGTCAGCTACACCTGGTTCCAGACCCAGCCCAGCTCTGCCACGTACCTGTCTGAGCCTCAGTTTCCCCATCTGAAAAATGGGAATTATCCTACCTCCCAACCGAGCATGTGCAGCTCAAATAAGAACCAGAGCGGCCACGTGTGCCTGGTCCCAGGAGGGGCTCGGCCTGAATGCTCTGACTCGAGATCCACGTTACAGGTGTGGAAACTGGTGCACTGAGGCGCCAGCTCGCCCGACGGCCCGTCCTGAGGAAGCGACACAGCCGGGGCCAGCAGCAGGCTGGCCCCGTCCAGCACGTGGACCCACCTGCCCACCTGCCTACGTGAGGCCCACAGGGCAGGGGAGGGCACAGGACAGGGAGTCTGTGGGGGACGGGTCTCGCCCAAGGGTTCCGCGGAGTGGGGAGAGGACGGTGGAACGAGGGACCCGCCTTCCAGGTGGGAGGCAGGCTCCGAGGTGAAGTACCTGCAGGTTCTGGAGTCACAGAAACGGGGGTTCGAATCCCAGCCGGGGCCCTCACTGGGCAAGTCCCTTCGCCGCTCCCTGCCTCAGTTTCCTCAGCCGTCAAGTAGAGGGATGGATTGTGGCGGGGCTGCCGGGGAAGCTGATACGTGCCTGGCACACACGAGGCTCTCAGAAGTGACCGTGTTATCACTACGGCAACACTAACCGTGTGACACACGCCAAGGTCACACACACACACTCGCCCACGTGCAGATGCACGAACGGACGCAGACCCACGCACCGCACACCCACCTCTACAAACTCGCACACAAACATACGTGATCTATGTGCACCCGTGCGTGACCATGTGTGCACATGTGTGTGCCACGTGTCTATAATACACACACGCACACCCTCCCACACCCACACACACCTGTGTGGCGGGGATTTGGGGACTCTCTGGAGAGTCACTGAATGGAGGGAGAACCGAGGGCCAACATGATGTGAGAAATCTTCCTCGTCAGCTTCAGTCCGAGCAGGACCTGCAGCCCAGAGAGGGCCCGAGCCTGTGCCCCACGCGCGCGCCCAGCCTTCCCTCAGCCCAGCCCCCAGGGCCCAAAACCACAGGCGCCGCGAGATCGTCTGCCCCACGGAGCCCTTGGACAGACTGAGCTGCTCTCCTCCTTTGCTCCAAGTTCATCCCTTCCCACCCGGGGAGGCGGGGAGGCCCCCGCAGGGTCGTGTCCTGGGAGACAGGAGCTCTCGCCACCTGCTATCCAGTCAGAACGAAATTTCCACGTGTGACTTTCCTGTCGTGTCAAAGGCGCCCGGGGACGGGTGGTCCAGTGCGCCGAGGACTCGGCACGACTCCGTGGAAGCAGTCGCAATCCCAGGATACGTGTGGACGGCCGCTTGTCCCAAAAGACACGGGCCTGGCTGTCATCATCCTGAGTTACCAGTCTGCCTGAAAGCCACTAGCCTTGGGGACGAGGAGCAAAGAATACCCCCGGGAACCCGCAGTGGCTCCGTGGGACAAGAAGGGCCCACGGCAGGTGCACTCAGCCTGTCCCTGGACGAAGGTGAGGTCCGGTGGGAGTCCGCACTCTGGGCCAGGTGCTGGGCCTCCTGGGCCCGGCAGTGAGTGCGGGCCCAGCTGCAGGGCCCAGGTCCTGCTGCCCAGCTCCACCTCCACGCCAGAGGGGTGCCGGCCACGCGGCCAGGTCCTCTGATTATTTTAAAAGAGAAACGGGAATCTAGACGAAATTGTAAAACTTCCAGTAGCGCGTCGAATAGTGGCCCCCAGAGAGATACACCCACGTCCTAACCCTCAGAACCTGTGCGTGACCTTCATTTAAAAAAAAATAAACAATAAAAAACATCTTGGCAAATGTAACCAAGTTAGGAATCCTGAGATGAGGTCATCTTGGAGGGCCCTAAATCCCATAAGTGTCCTTTTAAAAGGCAGAAGAGACATCAAAATGCCAAAATGCGGAGGCCTGTGGAGACCTAAGCAGGGGTCGCAGTGCTATGGCCACAGCCCAGGGCCACGTGCAGCCACCAGACGTTGGAAGGGACGGGAAGGGACGGGAAGGGATGGGAAGGGATGGGAAGGGCCCTCCTCTGGGGCCCTTGATTTGTGGTGTGGCCTCCAGACCAATTTCAATTGTTTTAAGCCTCCCAGTTGGTGGTGACACTCACCCCTCTACCAACATCTACACGTATACAGCCGGCTTGTCTCTTTTATTATTACTAAACGGAACCAAAGCACACACATGGGCAGCCCCCTGGTCTAGGGCCACCAGGCCCCTGGGTCACCAGGCCCGAGCTCCAGACCCAACCCTGGGCTAGAGCCCAGGAGGACACCTGCATGATGTCGGGGAGACCCCTCAGCCAGAAGACTCAGCCCACTCCTTGTAACGTGGGGCCGTAATGGCCCCCCCATCCTCCGAGGGGCAGCAGTGAGGCCACCGGCTTCAGCCGGGCCCTGACACCTGCCAAGTGTCTTCCCTGTTGCCCGCGACAGTTATCAAGAGGCCCCTGGGTTCCTAACTCCTGAACGGGACAGGGCTGCGTGTCCCTTACTCCTGCCACCCCTCCCCCTCGCCCCAGCTCCCTCAGTGAGAAACGGCGAGTGTGCGGGCAGAGCCCGGGCCCAGGAGGCCGGGCAGGCGCGGGCGCCCTCAGGCAGCACCTGCCTGCCCGGAGAGGAGCGGCCGTCACGTGGCCAGGGTGCCAAGCTGGTGAAAGGGCATCCTCCCGCCCCTGGCACCGCTGCCCACTGCAAACGCCCGGCCTGAGTCGGTGCCAGCAGCTTTCGGAGCTGTCATGCGCCCGGGCTGCTGGCGGCCAGCCGGTCAAGGGGCCCTGCCCTCCGTCTCCCCTTGGCACACCTCGGAGGCGGAGGAATGTGTGTGTGTGATTTTTATTTCTTCAAAGAGAAAGAGCTCTCTCGGCAGAATTCCTCCCCCGGGCCCAGCGGCGGGTGCAGGCTGGGACCCTGGGGTGGTGGGTCCTCTGCAAGGACTCCCGTCCCCACCTTCCCTCCTGTCCCCTGAAACCACAAGTGCCCTCCGAGGCACTCCCTGCGCTCGAGAAGGATCTGACGGCCGAGGTGACAGGGCAGGCTGGAGAGTCAGCCCGGCAGGCCGCAGGTCCTACCTGAGGAGTGTGAGTCCAAAGTCAGCCGGAGACCCTGCCCGTCCCCCCGCCCCGAGCCTGCTCACCCACGGCCCGGGGGTTCCGTCGGGCCGGGCAGAGAACCGCGCCTGGGAACCGTGTTCTAGGTCGTACCGGTCACTTCCGAGTTTTCACCTTTGGGGGGCGGGCCACCGATGACGACGACTCCAGGGTGACAGGCGTCACCCGGGACTTGGAGGCTCGCCGGGGTGTTTGTCAGGCTCTAACTAGAGAAGATAACGTCCGTGAATAAGATAGCATACACGGCCCGGCCTCCCTCCCCGTAGAAGTGCTCGGTAAACCTAAGCGACGGGCACTCCTGTTTCCTCCGGTTCTCGGCCACGTGCCCAGCGGCGCCACAGTCCATTCTGTCACAGGCGGGGTTGTCACAGCCTTCTCTGGTGTCACCCGGGGGAAGAGCCCCCCACCCCATGCGGCCGGGCCTGGCACAAAGTCAGGGCGCAGTGAAGGAAGGGCTGCTCGCTCCCTCGCGTGGTCGCTTGGCGTGGAGAAATCCCGGCGGGGGTCCTTGTCCTGGGGCCGTCTGTCTCCAGCGTTTTGTGTCCACAGAAAGTTCGGTGCTGGCGAGAGGAAATGACGCTTCAGGTTCAGGCGGCACCACGGCCTCTCGCTGGAGACCGGGTGTCCCAGAGGAGGGGCAGCCCCTGGAAGGGGGGCTGTCGGTTCCCGCGGAGCCAGAGGTCATGCAGAAACCTACAGGTTTGCTGTGGTCACAGAGTGGCCGAGGAGCAGTGGCCAAAGGACTGCCCAGCCTGAGGCCCCGGAAGGCCCCACTGCACCCCCAAACACCGCCCCTAGGAAGACCCCCGAGAGCATGGAGGGGCAGAGGCCCAGAGGGGTCAAGGTTCTGTGTACCCTCCCCCCGCCCCTCTGCAGAGACGATCGGGAAGCTGACCTCTAAAGCAGGGTCTTCCCTGTCCCGTGTGAGGGCCGAGAAGGGGCAAGACAGCACCTTCCCCTAACGCCCCTCCTGGGTGCCAGGCTGGGCTTTTTACCCCTGAGGACCACACCCCACTCCCCGCCCCAGGCTCGCGGCCACCGCTCAATGCACTGAGCACCCCCTGAGCGGGGCCCCCGGAAGCACTATCACCTCTCCTGTTTACAGAAGGATGAAAACGCAGGCACAGAGAGGTGAGGTCACTTGCTCAAGGTCACACAGCTGGTGGCGCAGACCTGAGCCCAGGTCTGGCTGCTCCTGTGCCCTTGCTTTTGGCTCCCGCCTGTCACTCGGGCTCCCTGGCCACCACTGTCTCTGGAGACATCTGCCCACAGAAGAGGGAGTGGGTGCCTCCCGCACGGGTCTCTGCACCCCATCCACCCGCCCACCCACTCTGCGCATGCGTCCGTTCATCGTCCCCAACAGCAAGGCTCAGGGGCGACTCTGGCCCAAAACGCACAGGAGGAAAAGGACACAGGGAGCTCCCAATAGAGCGTGGTGAGCGCAGAGCCACGGGCGAGGGCTCAGGCTGCGCGGGACCTTTTTAGGACCAAACGAGGGTTGGGACGTTTCTCTCAGACGCTTACACTGAGGAGCCAGAGAAAGCTCTACGTTCAAGGTGACTGATGAAATTTGCCATTTGGAAGTGTCCCCCGGAGAGGAGGCAGGGAGGTGGGGCCGAGGCCACACGGGGAGACTGCACAGGCCACCAAGCGGGGACCACGGGACCACGGAGCACTTGTCCGAAGGAGGCCAGGCTGGAGGGACGTGCCCGGGTGGTCGGGGAGCTCGCCCGCTGTGCGCACTTTTCCTGATGCCTTGCAAAGGCCTTCGGACTCCACAAGAAAAGGGGTGTCTCTGAAAGCTTGGCAGAAAAGTGGTGGATGCGAAAAATGAGCATCGAACCAGGAGTGTGGCCCTCTCGCCCACCCCCATCCCCACTGAGCCACCCAACTCTGCTATTCGAGAAGCCCCTTCGGGGGGCCCTCAACCCGTCCAAAAGCCGCGCTTGGTCAGCGGTCGCTTGTAGGAGAGAACAAGGGAGACAAGAGGCCCCGAGGCTGAACCAACAGAGAAGAGGAGACCCAGGCGTGTGGTCACCAGGATGCAGCATGGCCCACGGGGGGATGACCAGAACCCCACCAGGGGTGACCACTGGGGGAACAGACACCCACAGCCATGAGATGGTGCGGGGAGACAGGTCGTCCATGGGGTGGTGGGACCCACAAAAGGGCTAATGGGGCATTCGCACCAGGGCCTGAGGGAGCCTGAGGGCCACAGTGAGGGCCCGGCCGCTGGCATCAGGGGAATTTGCCACGCCCGCGCAAGGAAAGGCAGCAGGCAGTCACCCGGCCATGGCCCAACGGGTAGACGGAATCAGCACGCGGGACTGTGCTATTTGGGCCAGAATTTGGAATGCCACACGTAGCACACGGTTAATAATCAACTGATCACCCCTGTCCAACAGACCCAGAGCGAATAAGGCTATAAAACGTGTAAAATATCTGCCCCGACCAGACTAGACATGATAACGGGGAGTGTCCCCAGCCAGCCATTTACCCGGAGAGGCCCCCACGCAAGGGCCGAGACCCCTCCCCCCTCTCCTCCCTCGAGGCCACCGCTGAGGGGACAGTATTCTTTCCCAGGCTGCATACTTGGGGAGAAAGGTGGGGGCGTTTTCAACGGAGCGTGTCTTTTTTGCCCCAGGAAGGAAAACGGAAGGGCCGGGGATGGGACGCCCACTGCATCCCAACACCTGAGGAGAGTGCTTTCTTGCAAGAGCTGCTGACTTTTGCCAATTTATATGCTAATTCCAGAAATGATTCTTCCTACATTCAATAAAGGCTGAGGAATGTTCCAAAGGTCTGAACAGACTGTACCATTAACAGACAGGCAGAGCCACGCGCACGCCACCCACAGGAGTGTGGAGCGTGTGAACCCGCTCTGAGCACACGCCCGCCCCGTTCTGGGCCCACGTGCTCCCTCAGCTGACGGGGCCAAAATAAAACTGCTTCGGCGTCCAAAGCCTCCAAGTGCCCATCTTGACCTTGAGGTCCCCTTTCAGGGAGCCTTTGGAGAAAGCAAAGACTGAAAAACAAAACTGGAGGGTCTGCATGGAGCCCGCGCCCCCAGAGAGTGTGAGCAACGGACTCTGAGTGTGTGAGCGTCATCAGACTGCTCCCCTGATCCTGAGCCTCCTCCTCAACCCCCCACCAGCCCCCACCACAAACACACACATACATGTACACACGCACAAACACATGCATACATACATATACACACATACATGAACACATGTACACATGCATATACATGCATACACACATACACATACACATACACACATACATATATACACACATACACACATACATATACACGCATACACACATACATATACACGCATACATATACACGCATACACACATACATATACACACATACATATACACACATACACACATATATAAACACATACATATACACATACATATACACAAACACACATACACACATACATATACACACATACACACATAAACACCTACATATACACACATACACACATGCATAAACACACACATACATACATACATACATAAACGCATACATGCACATATATACATGCACACATACATATACACACACATACATACACACACAAACACAGGCTGGCTTTCTCTTCTCACCTCACCAACACCTTTCTGTTTCAGAGCCTTGCACATTCTGCTCCCCCTCATCGAGAACATTCTTCTCCCCTCTCTTGACCAACTCATCTGAGCTCAGAGAAGCCCGCCCTAACCACCAGATGAGGCACAGCCCCGCCTATATACCCAGTGAGCACCGACTCTTCCTTCCTGGCGCTCCTCACAATTCTGGTGGAGTTATTATTTCTATAACAATTTCTTCACTGTCTGGCAACCATACAAGGGTGGGAGCAAGGACCAGGTCTACCCCGTATCCCCAGTGTCTGGAAGAATGCCTGCCACCGAATGCAGAGAGGGAGGGTGGGGGAGACAGAAGGAGGGAGTATTATTAATATTTGGATGGATGGATGGATAGATGGAAGGATGGGGGGACATTTAGATGAATGGATGGGTAGATGGATGGATGGACGGATGGATGGATGATGGATGGATGGACATTTGGATAGATGGATGGACGGACGGATGGATGGATGGATGATGGACAGATGGACATTTGGATGGACATTTAGATGGATGTAAGATGGACTGATGGATGAATGGACAGATGGGTGGAGGAGGGAGGGAGGGAGGGATATTTGAATGGAGAGAGAAAGGAAGGGAGGGAGGGAAAACGGGGGTTTGGTGGATGGACAATACCGGTCAACCTCCCAAAAGACCACGTGTTGGTAGCATAATTTATACTTCTTGCCTTATTCTTCCTCGAGCTGAGCGAGGACCTCAGTCCAGTCGACCCCAATGGGCAGTGCCTCCCACTCCCAGCCTTGCGGGCAAAGGCTCCACCAGGCCACCCTCTTGGGCCGTGTTCCTCATGGCCGGGTACTGCTCACACAATCCCCTCCCAGAAGGCCTGCGCCCCCATTTCCGCACCTTCATGTCCCGCATCCAAACCCCAGCGGCAGCTCAAAGCCCCCCTTCCTGGGGACCCCCATCTCTTCTCCCATCTAGGGTGACTATGTCCACCGAGACCCTTTCCTCCAGATAAAGTCACCTCCTCCACGGGTCCTAGGAGTTGGGATGCGGACATGTTTCGGGGAGCCACAACAAAAGTCCCAGGCAAAGCCCTGATGGGGAGGGCAGTCGGGGTGACCCCTCCCGGTGCGAGCCGAGGCGGGGCGGGCGCTGAGCTGGGCTGGACGCAGCGCATCCAGGCCGGCTGTGCACCGGCCGGCAGCCTCAGCACGGTGCCCCTGGCCCGGTGCGGGGCTCGGCACGCCGATGGCAGAGCCGCCTGCCGGCAAGGCCTTGACATCAGCATGGGGACCCTCCCGGAACGGCTCCCGGAGAGGAAGCTGAGGGCTCCCCTCCCAGCCACGCAGCCAGGCTGCCCCCCGCCTCCCGGGTCGTGCACGGCTGCCTCGGCACGAGGGGTCCAACGCACATGTCTCCTCAGGCCCTCCTGCTCGAAGGTCCTCTGGTTCCAGGAACGGGAGTGAGGGTCTCGCCCGTCTGGAAACACGGTCACTCGATGCCTCACCCATCCGGTCATTAGCTCGCTGAGCGGGCAGCACGTTCCCCGGGCAGCGGCACCCCCTCCGCCTCCTGTCACCCCCACCCTGGCCACACACACGCGTGTGCGTGCGCACGCACACACATCCCAGATGCCCTTCCTCCCTCCCCCTCAGATGTGTCCTTTGCGGTCCTCCAAGCTCAGCGTCCCCTTTCTCCCGCCCAGGAGCCGTGGTCCCGAAAACCCCAAGGCTGCCATTTGCTGCCCCCGCCTGTCTTTCCGCAGCCAGGCCCCCACAGAGCTGGACAGAGCCTGACCGCTCCACGGGCAGGGAGCCGTGGCCTTGGCATGGCCCCGAGCAGGAAGACGGGGAGAGGGCCACCGGGCCCCACTGGGGGCTGGGAGGCTCGGACGGGCTCAGAGAACTGCCCAGAGGCATCTTCCCACAGAGGCCTCCCTGGGCAGCAGGGCCGGGGCCTCGGGGGACGGGACAGTGTGGTTCAGCTTTGTGGACCCAGATGAACTGGAAATGCAGAAGCCCGCACTGGGTGTACCGGACCAGGCAAACTGGAGGTGCTTCAAAGATCCGGAAGCAGCACCCGGCAGCCGCCAGTTCCCACGGCCGAGGCCACGGTCACCCCCGCCCCCCGCCCGCCGTGGCACCGGCCCCCGACCCTGCCCGCCGATGGGGGCTCCAACCCCTGGCCCCCAGGCGGCCTCCCCTTTCTACGTCAGGTATCAGTTGCACGAATCCTGATCGTGATCAGGGCGGGCGACTTGGCACGCGGCCTGGCGGGCCGCCAGGTCCACCTCCAGCGACGGGAAGGACGAGGATGGCAAAAGTCACCCTTGGCAAGGGACGGGCACATTGTCCCGCAGCTGTGGGAAAGTGCTCGGTGTGCAAACATTTCCTTAAAAAAATGAGCTTACAAGGAAATGTTCGCGGCAGCCCTTATTAAAGATCCTCAGCCCGCTGGACGGAACAAAAATAACCCGAGGCCCCGTCCGCTTCCCAGGCTCGGAGGCCCGGAGAAGCGGCCCCATCGAGCGGGGGCTCAGTGGCCTCTGGCGTGGGCTCACCATTCACGCACGCCTCCGAGCGGGTGGGGGTGGAAGCCCGTGCCCCCTCCCTCCCCAAGTGCACTGACAGCTCGTGCCAGCTCGGCGGGCGGGGCTGGGGAGCGGGCCCCGGGCGGCAGGGGCCGCCACGCAGGAATGCCGGGACCCAGCTCACTTTCCGAACCTGCCATATGGCCCTGCGTCCTGAGACCTAGGCTGGTAGCCAAGGAGGAGGCTGGGGCTGGGTCCACAGCTCCCCCCAGGCCCCTGCATAAAAGCCATTTGTCAAAGGTGTTTCCCAAAGGCTTTCTGGAAGGAGTTGTCCTTGGAGAGGCTGGCTTGGGCGGGAGCCAGGCGGCAACATCCGGGGGGCTCCTGGCAGAAGTGCCAGCCATCCCGAGATCAAAAGTTCTCCTTCGGTTGTCCCAGCTTCTCTGTGCCAGGTGAGCCGGCCGAGGGGCACCAAGGGGTTGGGCACGGGCGGGGCCGTCTACCCAGACGATGCCATGGGGGTGGGGGACTGGCCACAGGTATGCCGGCCAGCTGGTCCATGAAAACCCGCGTCACAAAAGCCCCATGGCGGGGCCCTTCAGACAGGAGCGCCCCCAGGACACAGCTCTGTTTGTTTGGGGATCATTAGATGTCTGCCAGAGGGGCCCGGGCAAGGAGGGGGGAAGCCAGAGGGCTGGGCCGGGGGGCAGGGGGCGCCAGCTGACGGGCATCGGCATCTAGACGGGAAGACAATCAATGTGGGCACGAGAGAGTCCCATGAAACTGAGCAAAAAAAAAAAGTCACTTCTCATCATCAGACTGGAATAAGGAGGTCTCTGGGTGCAGATAAATGCATCATCCTCCTCACTGTGTGGCACAGGCCTTGGGGACCTGACTGTCACGCTGCCTGGTTTGTCTTCTCACTGTAAACAAATCTGGTGGTGACTCCGCAAAAATGGACGCTGCACATGGCCCAGGGTCCGAGCGGCCAGCCTCTGAGAGAAAGACTGTAGTGTGTGGCTCATGCCGGAACCCTGCACCTCCCAACTCCACCCTGCGGCCTGTCCAGGACCGACTGCGTCTCCAGACGTGGCCGATAGCGCAGTCGCCCCGCTCTGCCCCGATGGCCCTCGCCGCGAATAACGCCATGAAACCTACGAGGGAACCCGAGTCTCGGGGACGAGGAACCAGAGTCAGCAAGACTCTCCCTGACCGTCTCCAAGGGGCCGGGACCCAGAACCGCACCTGCGGCCAACCTGATCCAAGCTGAGAGCCAGCCCCGCGGCCGGCACTGGGCGCCATCGCTCCGAGCAGGCCGGCCCGGGGACTACTGCAGTCTCGTTCTGCAGACGAGGCCACTGGGGTGCAATCTGTACAGCCCATGGCATGGGGACCCTCGGCCGTTTCTGAGGACGCTGCTCCCTGGCCTCACACTAACCATCCTTCTCTCTCCCTCCTCTGTTTGCTCCAGAGAATCAGCCCCTGGCATCAGAGCAGCGGAGGGGGCCGCAGACCCACTCACAGATGCCGACACTGAGGCCCGAGTGGGTTCAACAAGGCACCCGAGGCCAGACAACTACCAAGTGGCAAGGCTGGGAATGGACCCCAAGTCGGACACCCAAGTCCATCCTGCCACAGTCCCCTGATTCCTGCAACCCCTGTACTGTCTGTCCTCCCATGTCCCAAGGTCTCACACGTGGCCACTGGAAGCCTGCTGGGTTCAGGTGGCCAAATCCAGGTCCACCCGGAACCTCAGAGTGAGATCTTATTTGGACGTAGCGTCTTTGCAGAAAGATGAGGACACACGGGATTAGGATAGGCCCTAAATCCAGTGAGTGTCCTTGTAAAATTGAGAGAGAGAGGAGGCGGCCATGTGACCATGTAGGCAGAGGCTGCAGGGACGGGGCCACAGCCAAGGACGCCCCGCCGGAGCCCCAGAAGCTGGAGGAGGCGGGAATGACTCTCCCCTGGGGCTTGGAGGGGGTACCTAGGCCCTGAGACACCCTGACCTCAGACTTGGCTGGCTCAGGACCATGAGAGAATAACTCTGTTGTTAAAGCCCCCCTCAATTTGTGGAGCTTCGTTACCACGGCCCCCAGGAAGCGGGGGCAACACCCCCAGCCACTGTGTTTTATGGGGAGGGGCCATGCTGGTCAGCTAACCCCCCTACCATGCGAACTTCCTGTTTCTGCCACGTTATTAGTCGGGATGTGGATGAATTTTGTTCTGGTAAGGAAAAAAAAAAAAAAGAAAGAAAGAAGAAAAATAGGCTCCAGAACTCTCCACCCAGGGGCCCAGGCCCCAGAGCCCAGAGGGATGGCTGCGCGGCCCTCCAGCCGGGAGGCGCCCTTCTGCACTCTCACGAGTGTGCCCAGGCGGTCCCCTCCCCTGGCCACTGGCCACGCGACAGACCGAGCAGAGATCCGGTCCTGCATACCTCCGAGGCCAGGTGGCCTGCGAGTCGCTGCCCCGCAGTTATGCAGTCCTGCAGCAGAACTCTGCACCAGCGGAGAGCAGGGCCCTCCGGCCTCGTTCCCCCAACGCATTCCTCGCATCTGAGAAAAATGCCAGAGGCATCTGATCAGAGCAGACTGTTTCCCAGGGAGGGGCCCTCCGCCCCGTCCTGTGAAACCTTCCACAAGCCCAGCACCCAAGGGTTTCTCACGGGAGCCCGAGCGCCAGGCCTGTCCCCTGCCCGACGCCCGCCCGGCTCCTCCAGCCTGGCGCTCGGGCTACCTTCAGACACCACTGACGGGGACGAGACCCCCGCTCCGTGCTAAAACTGGTGTCTCTGTCCCCACTGGGGAAGTCTGGGCAGCCCCCCAGCTCAGTGCACTCCCCTTTGTCCTGTCTTGTTATGTTGGCTTCTGGAAGCCAGCAGCCCAGCCTGCCCAGGGAGTGGGGGTGTGCTACTGGGGGGGGGGGGCGTGTTCCAGAATTTTCTGAGCCTTAGCCCCTCCTGTGTAAGATGGGAATGAGAATTCTCGGGCGTGGTGGGCTCCCTGACACACACAGAAAGGGAACTGCAGGCGGGCCCGCGGCTGCTGCTGGCCCACCACCCACAGGCTTATTTGGCCAGCTTTCTAATAATGTGTGTCTAAGGGCCGTCCCCAGGGCCAGAGCGGGCCCTGTCACCACCCTGCATGCCAGATGGCCCAGGGCTCAGTGGCAGAGGGGCAGCCCCACCACCCCCTGCTGCCCCACCACCCCTCACCCTGTCACACTGCCTTCCCACGCACAGGCCGGGCGGCCCTCTGTCCCAGAGCCTGCAGCGCAGCCAATGTTTGCTGTGGGCCACACAGGTCCCCCAGCCTCTGTGAGACCAGTTCACATAATGACCGCGAGCCAACAGAGCAGCCAAGACCTGGTGGGGCCAGAGGAAGTGCCGGGCGCAGGCATCCTGGTGGAGGAAGGTGTGGGAGGGGGAGACACCGTTGTGAATGAGGGAAGGAAGAAAGTAGTTCCAGACTGGGGTAACGGCCCCTGCCCCCTCAGGGCTGGCCTGGGGGCGGAGCGCCTGCTGCTGGAGCTCTGCTGCCCCCTGCTGGCCGGACCCCAGTACTGCAGGTGCGCCAGGCAGCGACTCTCCAGGTGTGGTCGCCCTACCTGGCTCTGCCTCTGGACACCCAGGGCCTCGGAGGCAGGGCCCTCACCTGTATGCAAATCACCACTGGGGGCCCCGGCCCACTGACAGCAGGGGCCGCATTAAGAGCCCGCATTTCCTATCACCAAAGCTGGCTCTGTGGGTGTCCGGTGAATGGACAAGCTGCCCGAGCCAGGCCCACAGGAAGCACTTTGCCAGCTGGTGGGGCCAGCCCTCCCCCAGATGCGGGGTCTGCACACAGGTGCTGCTTCCCCGGTACACACTTCCTCTGGGTGGGGGCGAGGGGTCAGCTCAGCACTGTCTCTGGTGTCCACCTCCCCCCTGAGACAAGGGCCCCAGCACCTGTGTGCAGACCCGGACGGGAGGTGTGCCCAGGAGGGAGAGAAACCAGCCCACACCCTAGCATTGCCCCTCAAGTGCCAGGCGACAGCAGCAGACTACAGGGGCTCCCAGCATGGGGGACAAGTGTCGGGCTCCCAGCATGGGGGGCTGCGTGTCAGGTGTCCCAGCATGGAGGGGTGCGTGTCAGGGGTCCCAGCATGGGGGGCGCGTGTCAGGGGCTCCCAGCATGGGGGGCGCATGTCAGACTCCTAGCATGGGGGGGCGCGTGTCAGGGGTCCCAGCATGGGGGGGCGTGTGTCAGGGGCTCCCAGCATGGAGGGGCACGTGTCAGGGGCTCCCAGCATGGGGGGAGCGCATGTCAGGGGCTCCCAGCATGGGGGGGCGCGTGTCAGGGGCTCCCAGCATGGGGGGGCACGTGTCAGGGGCTCCCAGCATGGGGGGGCGTGTCAGGGGCTCCCAGCATGGGGGGCTGCGTGTCAGGGGCTCCCAGCATGGGGGGGCACGTGTCAGGGGCTCCCAGCATGGGGGGGCGCGTGTCAGGGGCTCCCAGCATGGGGGGCACGTGTCAGGGGTCCCAGCATGGGGGGCTGCGTGTCAGGGGTCCCAGCATGGGGGGGGGCGCGTGTCAGGGGCTCCCAGCATGGGGGGGCACGTGTCAGGGGCTCCCAGCATGGGGGGGCACGTGTCAGGGGCTCCCAGCATGGGGGGGTGCGTGTCAGGGGCTCCCAGCATGGGACCGCGTGTCAGGAACACCGACGCCTCCCTCCACCCCCCTGCCCAGGCCCCGTGGACAGCAGCCTCATTAGGAAATGCCAGGCACTGCACAAGGTGCTCCAACTGGTCTTGACTCCCTTTATGTCCCAAGAAAAACCCCATCGGATCACTTCTACCCAGGAAACTAAGGCCAGTGGAGAGAAGGGGCCCAGTCACCAGGACAGGTCCCCAAGAGCAGGACCCCACCTACAGCGCACTCCATGACCAGACCTCACGTCTGGAGCGGGAACACAGTGCCAGGGTTGGCAGGCCGGCTCTCTCAGAGACATTCTTCCAGCCACCCGCCCACCTCCTCTCCTGAAGGAGGTCACAGGGACTGGCAGGGCAACCCGCAGAGGACTCTGGGTGCCCCGAGCCACTCTGGCTGTCGGGAGGAAGTCACAAGGAGCCCCGCCTGTCCCCCAGAGGGCACCTCATCATACCTGTCCCCTACCACCTCTGTGGTGACACACACACAACCCACCGGCACTGCAGTGACCTTCCCGTACGCAGGGAAGAGCAGTCCTGCAACTTAGCGCTAACTGTGCAGCCTTCGCTCAGCAAATGCTTATCTTGAGCACGCGAAGCCGTCACTGACACGGTCAGATGACACCGGAGAGGAAAGGCTGGGGCCGGGAGGAGCGGGCCGTGTCACTGTCGTGGCCAGCCATGTGGCCTTGAGCCAGTTACCCAACCTCTCTGTGCCTCAGTTTCTCCAACTGTCAGGGCTGCCGCCTGCGCGTGGCTTCCACAGAATTAGCTAAGTCCACACCCTGCGGAGAGCAAGCACTCAAAACTGGGGCTTTCGTTATTACTAATTATCACGACTGTATTATTCCCCAGAGAGCGCCTTTATGAGAAATAGAATGCCGACAGGTTCTGCGCTCTCCGCTTCGCAGACGAGAAGGTGTCTTTTGCATCCTTCACTTCGTGGGGTCCCCACAATAAGCCCTCCAAACACGCAGACGGCAAAGCCGAGGCTTGGGGAGACTCCCAGTCCACTTTCCAGGAGACCCGTCTCAGCCCAGGCCAAGCCCTGCCTGGCCTGTCTCCACCGGGAGGCTCACCCGGCCTCCCGGGGGTCACGGCTCGCAACAAGCAGCCCACTGCCTCCTCCAGCAGACACCTTGTCCCTTTCCCCAAAGGCTGCTGGGAACTCGGAGCTGGCCTGCTGCAGCAGCGGGTCCTTGGGGGCAGGGGTCCCCCGCTGCTCGTCCCAGCCCAGCCTCCCCGTGTCCACCGCACTGCACCTCTGGGTCCGGCACGCAGCAGCCCTCATTCGCATCTGGAGACCAGTGCTCGCGTCTGAGGTAACACGCCCATTCTAGATCCTTCCACTCTGACATTCGCTGCACCCTGGGGCAGGGGAGGGGACGGAAACACCCCCTTACTGCACAGGGCAAGTTGAGCAGGGCAGCAGAGAGAACAGGGAACTGCAGGACAGGGGGCGGCGGCCAGACCCCAGGGAGGCCGGGGCCCCATCTCTGCCCCCCTCCCCGCGCCCTTGCTGGCGTCCTGACCCCGCTCCCACTGAGAGCGCCAATGTCCAGCTCTTCTGGGAACCCTCAGGGGCCAGCAAGCAAGGTTCTCCACGTCCAGTCCTGTGGTTTGCCCGCGGGACCCTGCCCCAGGGTGACAAGGGGCAGGGGAGGCGCGAGGAGCAGGGCAACACCTGCCTGGACGCTGCCAGCCAAGGTGGGGCGCGGGCAGCCGCTGTGTGCTACAAGGCCGGCACCTTGGCCGGTTCTGACCCCCGGGTTCTGAGGCCTTTCTGGAACTGCCCCCCATCAGCGCTGCCTGTCCGCAGGGCACCGGCCACGGCCCTGGGCACTCATCCCACGCTTGCTCAGAGGAAGCCAACGCCGGACGGAAGGGGAGAGACGCCCTCTAAATGGCGCTGCAGCCGCGGCACCTGGGGACTCCCTGGGAATGCAGGTTCCCAGTCCTGGCCACCTGAACCAGAGCCTGCGTGGGGGGTGCCTCCTCCAGGGAACACCGAGAGCCGCTGGCCCAACGCATGCGGCCAGAGAACGGCCCCCGTCCAGATCCCGGCTTCGGTGGCTCCTGTCCACCCCGCAAGTCTACGTGCCCATGGCAACGGGGGAAAAACCAAAGGCCCGGGAGGCGGGTAAGGCAGGTCTGGCTCACCTGCCGACAGGTGTTGCCGGGGCCCAAAAGCAGATTAGCCAACTGCTGTGGGTCCGGGGCAGCAGCGGGCACCCAGGCCCCGCAGGTGTGGGCCCGCCGCCCGGCACGGCCCCGATTGTGTTACCAGAACAGCTCGGCCCCCGAGGCCATCAGAGGCTGGGTGGCACGTCCGCTGGCCACTTTGATGTGAGCAGCGGCGGCGAGCCCCAGGCCCCCTCCGCAAACGCTGAAGCGCAGTGCGGTGTGCCTGCCTTCCACGCCTTCCTATTTTCTTTAAGCAAAGAATTGTTCCAGCCTTCTAGTAAGAACCAACAATTATCTCCGAGTCAGGAAACCGAACCCTGGCTCTTCTGGTGAAAGACAAGCTCCCTCCCTGCGGTGCTGGGCAGAGACCACATGAAAGGCTCGAACCCGCTCGTGGGGGCTCCGCTCCAAGGCTCCAGCGACAGATTGGACCCCGGACCTCCCCCCCCACCCCTCCACCCCCCTCACCCCCCGTCCAGCTGTCAGGGCCTGGGCGGCCTGTGGGAGGGCGGCCCTGCCTCTCCCGCAATGACGCTGGGTCTGCGGGTCCGGCAGAAACCCCCATGCGGCAGCTACGGCCCAACTCATCCAGCCCCTCACCGCTGTGCCTCCTGCCAGCATCCACTGCCCTCGCCCACCCGCCCATGTGCCCCCTGCGTCCTGGGTCTCCCACAATTCCCACAATTCCCCACGTCCTCCCCAACTGTTGTCCCCATTTCGCCACTCCCCTCTGCAGAATCATTTCTTGGAGAAGCTGCCCGAACTCCTTGTCTGCAATTCCTCCCCTCCGGTCGCCTCCTCTTCTGTCTTCACACTGGGCATGTACCACAGCACGTGCATAACACAGACCCCCACTACGAAGTTCTCGCCACCACGACCGTGAACCCCCCGCAGCCCAAGAACGAGAACATAGCCCGGAAACTGCACACACTCTGTCACCCAGGGGGTCCTTCTCACACTGTCCCCGTCTCCCGAGAGGCGGCCACTCCGCGGGATTACAGACTCATGTGCCCTCGGGCACTAAGTAACCCTGATGCCAGTGTGTGCCCGCCAGTACCATCGGTGAACTCTGGTTTTGAATTTCACAGCGATAATCCTTTGCTGTATGGGGTCTTCTGGAACTCGCTGTCTTCACTCCACAGCGTGTCTCTAAGATTCCTTCACGTAGTTCTCTGAGGCTGAAGAGCATCCGTGTTCGGTGCTGTATAATACTCCACGGCGTGAGTAAACCTCAGCAGACGTGTGTGTTCTGTGGAGAACATTTGGGTCGCGCCCAGACTTTTGCTGGTACTCGTGTGCTCTTTGAACATTCCACCGCCTGGCACACGTGGGCAGGGGTTTCCCTCTGGGTGTACCTAGCAGAATAAAGTGTGGCGTATCCAACTACCGTAAACGACGCCAATTATTTTCCCCAAGAGGGGGTGTCTAAGTTTCCTCCAAGTTCATCTAAAAGTTCCAACCGCTCACGGGGTCAGAGCTGCTCCAGTCTGACCTTCTCGACACAGTGAAAGGTACGGCAGTGTGGTCTCACTCTGCACATCGCTCACGACTGGTGTGACTGAGCCAACATCTCGTCACATGACCGCGGGACCTGTTGGCTTCTCTGTGAAAAGCCAGTTCTGGCTCGATTCCTTTCCCTGTCGTTTTGCCTTTTTCTCGTGAATTTGTAGGAACTCTTTATGTGGGGCAGACATGTCCTTAATCAGTTATCCCCCTTACCAGTACGTGTTCCCAGGGCGTGGCTCGCCTGTCTACAGTGTCTTTTAAAGAAAGACGCTGTCAGGGCATCGAGTTTATCAGCGTTTGCTCTTCCGTGCTGTCTGCGAAGTGTCTTCCAGTCTGCCTTTTACACGTCAGGTCCCAGGGGCAGTCCCAGCCCGGCTGTCCTTGACTTCTGCCACAGTGCTGGGTGATGACAGAGGCCCTGTACCCGGTGCCCGGCCAGCGTGCGGAGGGGTGGCCAGGGTCACCTGCCACAAAAACCCACAGGGACCACAAGAGCCGCATGCCGGGAGGTGAGAGCACCACCCTTCTCAAACGGGTCTGCTTCCGCCCGGCAAGGGGGCCCTGAGCAAGCAGGCAGGGCCCAGGGAGGCGGGGGCGGGGGCAGGGACGTCCCAGCGGCCCCACGCCCTGAACCAGCAGCCACACCTGAGCTCAGTTTGGCCACAGTTCTCACTGACACCCTTTGAAACTAACAGAGGGGACCGCCCAGAGCGCCAGCAGGAGCCCCGCTCATGGTCAGAAGGCTCCAGAGTGACCGCTCCAGCTTCGGTCACCCATCCCAAGGGCGGGGCCAGCCTCTCTGACCAGCACTGTATCCCTGAGCCCAGAGCAGATCGTTAGGAATTATCTGCCTCGTGACAGCAAAAACCAAGGAGGCTTCTCTGCACACAGCCATGAAATGGGACAGGGGTGACTCATGGTGCCAGAGGTGGCATGTGCATGGGACATCCCACCCCGCGAGTGCTCTGGCCAGGAAGGGGGTGGGGGACATGAGCTATCCCAGAGAGAGGGCAGGGCTCACAGGGTCCAGCTTGCATTTAAAACGAGGTCAGTGAAACCCACTCCCACCACTAGATGGTGCTAACACCTGGGGGTGGAACCTGTGGAGCTGAGAGCAGCAGTCCAGGGGGACCCTCACCTTGTCCCAGACACAAGGGCCCTGCCAGGCCAGGTGGGTGTGGACCTCTAGCCCACTACTCCATGACATCCTTCCCAGCCTAAACCTACCTTCTGAAAAGGCAGCCTGCCAAAGGGACAGGGCTGGGAGTGTTCCTGACAACCCCCAAAAGTCCCCCAAGCCTGTGGGATAGGGGGAAATGCCCGGGACTGCAGGTAAACTACGACATGCACAGAGGACACATAAAACACCGCCAGGGTTTACAAAACCCAAGCACTGCAGTCATGACCTCCCACTTCCCCAACAGAGAAGATTGAGGAGATCACTTCCCAGGGAGGAGTCAGCACCTGCACCCCCACGCCCCTGCAGTGCCCATGGCAGACATCACTAATCCATCACCTGCATTCCCCTGGTCCTAGTAGTGCCCAAGGCAGACATCACTAATCCATCTCAGCATCCTTTCCCATGGAGCCTCCAGTCCTCAACAGAGGCCTCAAGGAGCTACAGGTAATCGCTGAGTCAGCACGTCATGGAGAAAACCATCCATCGTTTGGATCTGTGGTGATCAAGTTGAAACGTGGCCTGCCACCCCTGCCACACCCTGAGGACACACCGTAGGGCCACCGCTGACTTACATGTGCCTTTAAACAAATCAGAAAAAGGTGCCCCCCACCCCAGGCAGACGACCCCGTGCCAGAGGATACAGCCGTGTGCGGTGAGCAGCCTACACCCTCCCTGGCAGCCCGCTCCCGGGAGGCAGGGCTGGAGCCGCAAGTACGGAAAAGAGCCTCGTTCTTTGAAAGACTCATTGATATTAGCATTCTGACCCATAAAGAAACACAGCCCATCACATTCACACAATAATAAAATAGTCGAGGTCCACGTCATGTGAGACCACCACGATCCCAAACCTAACGTCCCAGAGAGCTGCCGGCCGGCCTCTGCGGGCCCCACAGGGGCCTCTGGTCCATGAGCCGCCAGCAGCGAAGGCACCACGGAAATCACAGGGCACGAGGGGAGGCCGCTGCTTCCTGCTTTTCGGAACCGTCTTAAAGGTCCCCGTGGGCTCACCCTCTTTCCGCACTTAAGACAAGTAAAAGCAGCTCACATAGGAAAGTGGCGTGGCGTGACCACTGCCCGGAGCACCAGCCGTCCCGAGACACTTCAGGAAGAGACTGCCGATGGTTCCGCTCGGCAGTGCGCGGGGACCCGGGTTCTGTCGCAGCCTCGGGTGGGCGGAATGGCTCTGTCCCAGGCAGAGTCTCCTCCGGGCCGCGGTCCCCGGGGCGGCCTTGCCATCCACAGCCGCAGCCAGGAAGGCGCCCCCGGACGTCACCTGCACAGCTGCAGGTGGTGGTGGTGTTTCAGCTTCTCCATCAGCTCCTCCTCCGTCGGCTCCTCCAGCACCTCCCTGCAGACGTGGGGAGAAGGTGTATGGGGTTCGGGGTGGACAGGAAGCCAGGCCCTTCCAGAGAAGCGAGCGTGCGGAGCTTGGGGAAGCCACGTCCATGTTCCCTGTGCAGGACACCCTCGGAGACAGGGGCGTGGCTAGGACCAATGACTAGGCACTCAGACACATCTTCGGTACGTGTGGGTGCACCCTTAAAAGCCCAGGTGGGCCGCTGGCGCTGGACACAGCACAGCGGTGACAGGGCAGCCAGAGCCCACGAGGCAGACCGGGCTACCCGGAGCTGGGCTGTCCCTACGATGACTGTCACCCTTGTGCACTAGTGGAGGAACAATTTCCACAGAGAGAAACAGGACGGTTTCCTCGGGCGACCTGCCCACATCCCCACCTGGAGACGAACAGACCCTGAAGGATGTTTCCTCAAATGTGATGATCAACGTGGACAGGGTGGAGTTCATGCCAACCCCAGGTCCGAGCACGGCAGGAGCGAGGCCAAGGCCCGGGGCATGTGGGGGTGTCGCCGTCACAGAAGACATTGGCGACCAGCTTCCTGCCTCTCCACCCCACCCTCCTCACCCAAGGGTCAAACGGAGGCTCCCCCTACCCACGCACCTGAATAAGAAGTCCATAGTGGCTAACTCCCGGGTGGTCTCCAGGTTCCTAGGGAGCGCCTGCACGTGACCTCGGCGGTCCCACTTGTGAAGGAAGTTCTGGTGAGTGGGAGGGGAAGAAGGAGGCCAGTGGGCGTGGGCGCCGGCCCTGCAGGAAACCAGCCTCGCCCCACCCCAGCCTGGTATCCACTGCCGGGAGGCGGGAAGCTCACCTGGACACCCTTGTCCAGAGCCAGCAAGGCCACCAGCCCCTGCAGGAACCACATGCCCAAGCCGCACTCCGACAGCCCTTCCCCAACCCTCCTCCGGTCCCAGCCCCGGGACCGAGAACGCCCACAGGTCAGAAGTCAGGGGTGTTCTAGGACCCTCCCAGCAACCAGGGGAGCTGCGCTGAGCCCCGCGGGAGGACGGAGCCAGAGCTCAGGGCCACCCCAGCCCAGCCGGACTCCCAGCCAGGTCCAGGCGGGCGGGCCGGGGTCTCCGTACCTCCAGAATCAGAGCCAGAAACAGGTTGACCCAGATGACAGAGGACACCAGCCACCACAACACAAAATAGATCTTCGACCACCTGCACAGGACAAGGAGATCCGCCCAGGGCCCACTGTGAGCGCGGTGAGATCGTTCCAGGAACACGGCCGCCACAGAGCGTCTGGGACAGGTCTCCAGGCAGGAGCGCCGATGAGAGGCGGAGCTGGGGCTGGAACCCAGGACCCTCCCCTGGGCTGGCCTGAGCTCCTGGCTGAGCTCCACTCAGCTCCCCCACCTGACCCCCAACTCTAGGCCAGTCCCCCCAACCCTAGGCCAGTCCCCTCAGAAGAGCCCCCACACTGCGGAGTTCCCCAGGGCCTCTGCCCCTCCCACCGCCCCCCACAGCAACGATGGGGGGAGGGAGCGCACCCTCCCACACCCCCACAACAATGGGGGGCGGGGAGCGCGGGGCGGCTTACTCACGGGCCTGAGTAGCGCCCATAGGCTTCCAGGAACACCTGCCAATTGTTCACCACCATCACATTCCACAGCGTGACCAGGGCGGCCTGTGGGCAGCGGACATTATCCAGGGGGGCAGGAGGCAGGGAAGGCCGGGGGCGGGGCCCAGGGGCGGGGCTCACCGCAAAGTCATCGAAGTTGTTGGCGTAGTACTCCAGCTGCTCGTAGCTCCCGCAGGGGGCGGAGCCGTTGTCAGGGGCCAGGCTGGGGACAGGCCAGCGGTCAGAGCGGGCGGGACGAGCACAGTGTGCGGCCCTCTCAGCCCCCCCCCCCAGCCCCAGGGAAATGGGCAAGAGGAGAAATGTCCCCCAACCTCCGGGGTTCTGAGAGGGCCACGGGGAGGCCCGGGCTGTGGGCACAGGAGAGTGGCCGGGGAGGTGCCCCCTGGAGCTCCGGGGCTGCGGTCAGCTCTCCACTGCCCACCCCCTCTCCCCCTCCCCCAGCACAGGGCCTGGCCTCGAGGGCCGACGTGGGGCGGGGTGGGAGAAGGGGGCCGGGCGGGGAGCAAGGAGGAAAAGAAGGAAGAGGGGCCCTCCCGGGAAGCGGACCCGCACAGCGGCTGAGGCTCCCACCCCCGCACCACCCCCACACCCTCTCCGCGTGCCTTTGGCACCTGTGACCCCTCCCACCTGCTGTTTCCAGGAGGGGCCACGATGGCGCCCCGGAACAGGCTGATGCCCACGATGGCGAAGACATAGTACACGACCTGGAAGGGTCAGCCGCTAAGCACCGCCCGCAGACGGACCAGAGAGCCTGCCTGGCCTGGGAGGGTCCCCAGCCTGGCCAGGTCCCCCCACCATGGGCACTGTATACCCCACACACACTGGGAACACGGGGGCTCTGCTCCCAGGCACCCCATCCTGGACCTGCCCCAGAGGCTGGAGGAGAGGAGGAGAGGAGCCACCACAGGGGGGACAAAGATAAACTGGAGCCCAGGGGGAGGACAAGGCTGCGTGCCCCTCCTCCAGGACAGGTGTGGCAGGGACAGGGGTGAGGACCCCACTAACAACAGGGCGAGAAGCCGGTCCCAGGGAAGGGTGGGGATGGTGGCTTCTCCAGGAGGAAGTCCCACCACGCTCCCCACATCCACCAGGGGGCAGCCAAGAGAGCCGGTCGCCCCTGGCCTGTCCCTCATGTCCCGGGGGGTTGGTGAAGGGTTGGTCCCAGGCTAGGCTAACCCAGCCCGGGGCCTCAGTTTCCTCTGATGTGCGAATAGGGGTGTTTGGGCGGGGGGTAGTACCCGAAGCAGCAATGCTGAATTTCTAGCATCCAGTCACAACACAGAGTGCAGGGGGCTCCCCTCCCAGGAGGCTCCCCACCCCCCCAAGATGCTGTTCAAAATAAAGGACAAAAGCTCTCTAGCTCTTGCCTGTGTCACCGTGCCTCTGGCCACTGGGCCTTGTGCCTGGGGCAGCACCAGGGCCCCCACCCGCTCATGGCCCTGACGGGCTGGGCCAGGGCTGAGCCCACAGCACCTCCAGGGCAGGGTGCCCCTGGGGCGGGGGCACCGCCTCTCTGTGAGGGAGGTCCTGAAAGCCCCCCTGGAAAGAAGAGAGCTGACCAACACGTCACCTGGGGCCCCTGGTGTCTCCTACACTTTTTTTTAACCCAGGAACAGGAGGGATGTGAAAGTGACCGAAGGCTCTCTGGCACAGAGGGGACGCTGTGGCCTCCTGGCCTGGCCCATGCCTCTCACACCTGCACCCCTGCGGCCGCCCTCACAGGCCCCGCCCCCTCCAGAGCGGCCAGCGCCCACTCAGCGCCCACGCTCTGGACCCCGCCGGAGGGCAGACTCACCACCAGGATCCCGCCGAAAGCCCGCATGTTTCTGACCAGGCTCAGGATGGTGCTGGCCACCACAGCCATCAGCTGAGGACGGAAAGAGAGCAGAGCCCTGAGTCCCTCCGGTCCGGCTGAGGGGCACCACCCCTGCCCACCACCCTCCCCTGGGAAGGCAGGCGAGTGAACCCCAACCCACACAGCTGTACACACACCACACAGCCTCCCCTTCACACTCACACTCGCGCACACCCACCCAGACACTTCCCCTCCCCCACCCAGCCTGTAGGAGGGTCTGGGTCCCAAGTCCCTGTGGGGAAGCCCCGTGTGCAGGACACGCCCACCACCCACCCGCCTGCTGAGTCTGGGTCAGCTGCTCTGGTCTGGGGGCTTCCAGGTCAGCCCCTCGGGACCGAGACTGAGAAAGGGGCCTCAGAACACAGCCAGGAACCCCGGGTGCAGGCTGCCCCCTCACACACCACCGGGTCTGTCAGGACGTCATAACGTGATGCTAGCAGGTGGAAGCCAGTGTGTGTGCATACGCGCACAGGACTGTGCATATGAATGTACACGTGTGCATGTGTGTGCATATGCTTGTGTGCATGTGTGGGGTGTGTGCATGCAACTTTCCTGTGTACATAGCTGTGTGCATTGGGTACATGCATGTATGTGGTTGCATGTATGTGCGTTATCTATGATTGTGTTATGGTCATGTGTATACAAACTGCTGGATGTGTACATGTATAATCACGTCTGTGATGATGTGTGATCACATTATTACATGAGTATTCATATGTGGGTGGTTGTGTTGTGTGCATGTATGTGACTTATTATGTGTGTGGTTACATGTGTGTGGTTAGGTAGACTGTGTGCACATGTATGACTAGTGTTCACTTGTGTGTGGTCACGGGTGCAGGTGTGCGGCGTGCTCCGAGGCTTCAGCACAGCCCCCAGCTGCGCCCAGGGCCTGAGCTGGGTCACAGGGACCCTGGTGGGACAGACGACAGCCTGGCAGGGAGGAGGGTGCGTGGGGGACCCCAGTGGGACAGACGACAGCCTGGCAGGGAGGAGGGTGTGCGTGGGGGACCCCGGTGGGACAGACGACAGCCTGGCAGGGAGGAGGGTGTGCGTGGGGGACCCCGGTGGGACAGACGACAGCCTGGCAGGGAGGAGGGTGTGTGCGGGGAAGGGCCTGCACTCAGCCCAGGGTCTGTCCTCAGGTCTTTTCTCCTAAAAAGTTCTTAGGAAAATGAAGCCCGCCTCCATGCAGGAGGGGCTGGCCTGAGACCCGACCACCTCCCACCGCCCTCCAGGGGTGACGGCACCCCAACGGGCACACGCGAGGAACCGAGCTCGGAGGTAGTCACAAGCCCCTCCTGCACCAGCCCAGGAAGTGAGCAGTGCCGTCCAGCCCGCCTCTGCCCCTCGTCACCAGTGGCCACTAAGGGCCCTTTGGAGCCTGCGGGCACCAGGAGCACACAGTCCGCACACAGCCAGGTCCCCGAGGAGCTCGAGGCTCCCCCTGCGGCTGGCCGAGGGCCTGGCAGCAGCCCCGCCGTGCTGGCCCAGCGCCCGAGCCCCTCGCCCGGCTCTCCCCTGCCCTGGAACGAGGAGCACTGTGGGCAGAGCGCAGCACAGGTGGCGAGGGCGGGCGGCACGCCACCGACCTTCATGCTGGGGATGATGCGCAGGAACCGGAACACAATGAGCATGTTCACCAGGCGGAGCATGTCCCACAGCGACAGCAGGCCCTGCATCTCCGGCTTCCTGGACAGACACACAGGACACGGTCGGGAGGGGCCGGGGAGGCCAGCAGCGAGAAGCCGGGACCCACGTGGCCGACAGACAGACAGACAGACAGGCTAGCGCAAGGAAGCAGAGAGCGAGGGGACCGACGGGAACTCGGCCCGAAGCCAGCGCGGGCTCGAAGCCCTCCGTCCGCGGTGGCCGAAGGTCAGAGCCTGGAGCCCGCACTCGCCGCCCCGGGGCAGCACTGGTCACGGCACCTTACACAGCACGGCCCCTCACAGGGACATGGGACTAGCTGACCCTCCATCTACACAGGACACCGCTGACGTTCCAGACCCTGGAGGCCCCAGCAGATCAGGCAGGCTTGGCCCCTGACCCCATCTCTAACCTACAGCCCCTATTTACGTATCCGACTCCCTGACCCCTCCCTCTGACCCTTTCTCCTGACCTCTTCCTCTCCCTGTCTTCTGACCCGTGACCCTCTCCCTTGCCCACCAGCCCGAACTCATCCCAACCCTTAACCACATGTCCTATTCCCTGACTCCTTCCCCTAATCCTATCCCGTCCCCCACCCTCTAACCCTGTCCTGTCCCTGTCCAGCCCCTTGGTGTCCCTTGTGGCCTCACCCTGCCCTCACTTCTATTTGAATGTAAGTCCATTCCCAGCTAGAACGTCAGTGCCATAATTTCCAGACGAAAGTGCACTTTAGACACAGGAGAGCTGGCCCCACAGACGTGTGGCCAGCAGCCTCACCGCCCCTAAGGCCGGGCCCCAGCCCCTCGGCCACCAACCACTGCGCCAGGCCCACCTGTCTCTCAAGATAAACCCCGCCCACGGCTCCCACAGAGCTGACCCCGACCAGCGTGAGCCCACACCCCTCTCCCTGAGTGGAGCCGTCCCAGCTGCCCAGCTAAGATGAAGGCACCCACCGGCGATGCCCACCCACCAGGGCCAGGAGGGCCCGAGGCCACATGCATGCTAGCTGGGGCAGCCGTGTTCCGGGCAGCACGACCCGATGGTGGCCACGAGCTGCACGGCAAGGTGTCCTGGGATCCCGGCCCCAACGTCCATCCCTCTCTGCGGCCACCACCAGGAGGTTGAACCGGGGCTCAACCAGCGGCGTGAGAGCGGCGAGCTGAGACCGGCCCGTCACCTCACCGGGCGCAACACGGGTGCCCAGACCCAGCCACAGGACTTCCAGTGCCCTTGGGTCACCCAGCGCGGGCAGCGGCCTTCTGTTGCACCCAGTCCACCTGGGCCAGGTTCACGCCCAGTGCTGGGGGCTGGGCCCACTGGGACACCCTGACAGCTCCCGTCACCGCTCTGGGAACTGTGTTCTGAAGGCAAGTTAGAAGCCAGAGGAGCCCGGCAGGGGGACCGGGGGGCGGGGGGGGGGGGGTCAGCAGAGCTCCGATCAGCCCCCTTCCTTAACCACCGGGCGTTCCACCCTGCAGTCCCCGCAGCCCGAGCAAGCGAGTGAGCAGGCCGGCCGGGCGGCCACAGGACACCCTTCCCCGGGGCGCTCGCGGGCATGTGTGGGTGGCTGCAGCCGCCCTGGGTTCTTCAGTCACATACCAGCCCCGGTGTGGGAAGCGGTACACAGCCAGAGTTGAGATCTCCAAAACCTTGAATCACAAAAGAAAAGAAGGCCCCGCTACAGCACGGCTAACCCCAGCGGCTTCCGGGTGAAGGACAGAGCCTGGTCAGCCCAGCGAGCGTGTTCCCTCCAAAGGGGGTTTCGGGAGAGATCGGAGCCAGCCCTTGGCCCCCCCCCCACCATGGGTTGGTTCCAAATGTAGGGACTTCCTGTAGCTGAGAAAGACACTATGGTCTCGGAAATCAGGGCCTGTGCTCGGCCCGGGGTGGCCGAGTCCCAGGCGAGAGAAGCCACTTGATCAAAAACAGGCCAAAAGAATGACCTTCGCTCCTGTCCCACAGGGTCCAGGGATCTCGTCAGCAAACATGAACACGTGTCATACCCAGACCGCTGCCGTGACACACGGCGAGACCCCTTGTTCCCACCGCTGGCTCTCAGGAGGATATGGGACATACCCCAAGGACACCTAGTGCCTGAGGACCCGCCCCACCATGTCAAGGTCCCACTGTCCTTAGTGGCATCGGAGGCTGTGCCGGGGACTGGGGTGACCAGTGAGGCTGCAGGTTCCATCAAGGGGCCCCCTGCTCCGACCCCTCCAGGCTTAGGTGCTGCAGGAACTCCTGTAGCCCCCCGTCCCCACACACACACACCCACGCAGCTCACTGGGGAGAGCCCACCCCCTGGCCCCTGCAGGCAGCAGCCCCGGTTCCTGTGCCCCCCCCCCCCCGCCCCCACACACACACCCACGCAGCTTGCTGGGGAGAGCCCGCCCCCTGGCCCCTGGAGGCAGCAGCCCCGGTTCCTGTGCCCCCCCCACCCCCACACATACCCACGCAGCTCGCTGGGGAAAGCCCGCCCCCTGGCCCCTGGAGGCAGCAGCCCCGGTGCCTGTGCCCCCCCCCACTCCCCCCCACACACCCACGCAGCTCGCTGGGGAGAGCCCGCCCCCTGGTCCCTGGAGGCAGCAGCCCCGGTGCCTGTGCCCCCCCCCACTCCCCCCCACACACCCACGCAGCTCGCTGGGGAGAGCCCGCCCCCTGGTCCCTAGAGGCAGCAGCCCCGGTTCTGTGGCCCTGTCCTCGGGGGCGGCCCGGTGTGGACACAGTACAAAGCCCGTGCAGACCCCACCCACTGGAGAGCCAGCGCCCGGCCGTGCCAGACCTTACCAGCAGGATGACGGTGAGGAGGCCGTCGAACAGGTTGCTGGGATAGGACAGGTACCCCAGCAGGCCCAGCGCGAACACCTTGAGCAGCATCTCCGCCAGGTAGTACAGGATGAAGACGCAGTTGAGGATCTGGAAGAGGCCGACAGGTGCCCGGCGTTCAGTCCCAGGGCCACTGGCCTCCCTGCCCCCCGCCCCGCGCCAGCCACATGCTGCCGCTCAGCCTCTTTCTCTCCACGACCCTCCCCCGCCGTCCCAGTGGGAGAACGAGTCGCTCGGCACTAGAAGAGCCGTGCCTCCCAGCAGACCCAGGGCTGCTTGTCTCCTGTCACCCCGGCAGAGGCCAGACCGCTGGGCGGTCCCAGAGCTCACCCCCAGGACGAAGTCGTCTCGGTACTGGGGCAGGATGTCTGCATCCACCACCAGGAACACCTACAGAGCCAGAGAGGAAGGGGCTCGCCAGCCCGGCCCAGCGCCGCGCCCGCTCACAAGGCCACGGTCAGGAGGACGGGCAGGAGACCAGGCACCACCACCACCCACCCCCCCCGGCCAAGGGACCCGCCCACACTCACACAAATGGACACGAGGTTCGCCAGGACGACGAAGTTCCCCAGGTAGTCGAAGTAGCGGTGGCCAAAGAGGAACTGGGCGGTCCGCAGGAACGGGGACCGGTACTCGGGCTGCGGCGGGTGCTGGGAAGAGAACGCAGCTCAGACACGGGGCCAGCGGCGGCCGCCGCCACTGGGAGCCCCGCAAGGCCCGTACCCTGTTACTCTGGGGTTCAGCATTTCTCTTCCTGAGCTCCTACCCCAGTCTATCCGGCCCAAGGAAATCACCTCAAACCCAGAAACGGTTTCACGCACGGAGACATCATCCCAGTCCTTACAGCACCACCAGCGGGGCAGAAGTAACCTGAACGGCTCCCGACAGTGCACGGAAACCGTGAGGGAACAGCACGCAGTCCTCTGAAGTGTGCGCAAAGCATTTACCACAATGCGCAAAGTGTGTCGTGGCCCTGGCCGGTTGGCTCAGCAGTAGAGCATTGATGTGGTGTGTGGAAGTCCCAGGTTCGATTCCCACTCAGGGCACACAGGAGAAGTGCTCATCTGCTTCTCCACCCCTACCCCTTCCCTCTCTCTCTCTCTCCTCTCCTCCCACAGCCACGGCTCAATTGATTCAAGCACATCAGCCCCGGGCACTAAGGATGGCTCCTTGGGGCCTCTGCCTCAGGTGCTAAAAGTAGCTCAGTTGCAAGCAGCAGCCCCAGATAGGGGTTGCCGGGTGGATCCCGGTCAGGGCACATTCAGGAGTCTGCCTATCTTCCCTCCTCTCACTCAAAAGAAAAAGTGTTGTGTGCAAAAATACAGATAAAAAATATGCTGAAACTAGGAAAGCCTGACACAGACACAAGGACACCGTAGACAGGAGTAGGAAGGGATGGGGGACGATGTGCAATAAACGCGGACGTCCAAACCCTCAGGAGAGGCGCCGGTCGATCACTGCAGCTCCGAGCGTGACAGCAAACAGGGGAGACACCCTAACGTGCCTCGGAGAGACGTGGACACAGCAGTGACATGGCATGAGTGTGTCCACACCCGGCTGTCCCCTGCAGGGCCACTGACTGCACTGGCTATTTAATTTACATCACACCAAGTCAAACCCTGGTGCTCTTCACCACACTCCCACCTCAGGGGCTCAGCAGCCCAACGTGACCCACGGCCACTGTATCAGAGAGGCGGAGAGAGAACACTTCATCCTCACGGACACGGAAAGTCCCGGAAGACACTGCGGCAGAGTGAAAGTCATGTCACCGCGTGTCGACGTCAGAACGGAGTGTTTCTCAGGTTCACAGAGACGCCTGCAACTGCAGGGCACAGACACTGAGCCTGCGACCAACAGCGTGGCTCCTCTGAGCGGGACCCCCGCTGGCCATGCGACCTGGCACTTACGGCCCCTCGGCCCCCAGGCCCCCACACACACACCGCCCACTCCACCACGCCGTGAGCCCAACTCAGGCTTCCTCGGTGGAGGACACGGGAGAGACGCCTCGGGAGGGCGCGCTGGTCGGCGCCGGCCTGCCCCCTGCAATCCGCACGTGGGGGAGGAGGGTGTCACCACACCAAGAACTGGAGTCCTCATAAGGAGAGCTCAGTACACAGACACACTGGGGACCACACCTGGGGACACGGGGAGAGGACGGCCATCTACACGCCCGGGACAGAGGCCTCCAAAGGAGCCAGCCTGGCCGACACCCCAATCTCGGACTTTCTTCCAGCCTCCAGGACGGAGGGATAATACATCCAGCTGGCGAAGCCACCCCAGACATGGCATGTGTTACTGCAGCTGAGCTGGCTCGTCAGGAACGCCGAGCTGTGAGGAGTCCAGCCAGGAGGTGGCGAACTCCACCTCCGCCCTCATCCCTTCTCTCAAGACCGAGCAGCGGGAACAGCAGCCCCCTCCCCTGCCCCCACACGGCCTGTGACCCTCAGCTGTCTCCCAGCACCTCCGCCACCCCTCCAGAAAACCACGACATGAGACAGAGGCCGTGGGCCTTCTGCACAGTGCGAGCTGCATGCCGAGATCCACCTGGTGACTTTACAGATCAGTGTCAGGACAGAAGAGCAAGGCTGGGGACAAACTCAGGGACCTCCCGGGGAGGGACTCAGGAGAAGGCAAGAGTTTGTCAGGGAGACAGAGAAAGCCGCTTGGAAGGCTCCTCTGTGGATTTCACAGGGTCAGTCAAACCCACCCAGTTTCCAACAGCCAACCCCCTCCGTCCCCACAGGCCATCCTCGGGGCCGGAATCCCTGGGCAGGCCTGTCCTGGCACTGGTCCCTAAGTCACCCAGGTGGCTGACACCCACGGACACTGCCAACTCCCCCGCTGACCCTGGGGAGCCCCGGCCCCAGAGGGGGGATGCTTGTCTGGCTGCAGTTACCTCTTTTGGCACGGTTTTGTCAAACTCATTGAAGAGTTTCTGAAACTCGTCAGCTGACAGCAGGCCACCACCATAGGAGCACACCTTCTGCAGAGCAGAGGCACAGGTCAGCGGGGCCAGCCAGGGCCGAGGACAGGAAGAGCCCAGAGCCAGAGGGTGGGCCGCCCCAGCTCCACCCGGACTGGCCCAGCCCCAGCTGCTCTCAAGTGACCAGAGGAGGCCAGCAGCACAGGCCGGACATCGGGGAGGCCGGGAGGCCGGGGAGGCCGGGGAGGCGGGGAGGCCGGGAGACTGGGGAGGCCGGGAGGCCGGGACATCGGGGAGGCCGGGAGACCGGGGAGGCCGGGAGGCCGGGGAGACCGGGAGGCCGGGGAGGCCGGGGAGGCGGGGAGACCGGGGAGGCCGGGGAGGCGGGAAGGCTGGGGAGACCGGGAGGCCGGGGAGACCGGGGAGGCCGGGAGACCGGGGAGGCGGGGAGATGGGGAGGCCGGGGAGGCGGGAAGGCCGGGGAGGCAGGGAGACCAGGGAGGCGGGGAGACGGGGAGACTGGGAGACCGGGGAGGCCGGGGAGGCCAGGGAACTGGGGAGGTTGGGGAGGCTGGGGACTGATACCTCCATGATGGCCTGCTTGTGGGGACTGTCCACCTGGACCTTCTGAAGCACCTGCAGGAGGTCCTGGGCCTTCACCCCAACTCTGTGGGGAAAAATCACCCACACCCCAGTGACAAGCCTTCCACCTCAGTGCCCGCGGTCACCCCGACCTCTGTCCTGAACTGCACGGCCCTGGACGGTGACAAGGGCCTCCACAGGAGGAGCTGACCACAGGCGCCTCACACCACCCCGCCGTCTAACATCCGAGACCACCGTTGCCACGCCCAGCCAGGGCTGGAGCCTTCCACACGGACACCCCCCCAGACCAGGGGCCAAGTGGAGACGTGGCCGGGTCCCTCTGTTCCCGACACCCGATTTAAGGGCGAGGAAAGAGGAGGGTGCTGGTGGGTGAACAGGCAGAGCCGCCGAACCCCTCACAGCCCAGGGCCACAGGGGCCACACGGACAAAGGCGTTAACTCAGGTCCAGGAACGACAGGAGCAGGGGACGCACCAGCTCGTGACGGCATAGTGGCCCTTCCCAAGCACCTGATGACCACCACGGCCCACCCCCCAGCTGGCAGCGGCACTGACCCAGGGAAAGGGGGTCCCGGAGCCCCGGCACTCACCCCCGCACGTGGGCCTCCCCCTCTCCCGCTGTGTACAGGATCTCGTAGGCGGCCCGGATCCCCAGCCGCTTCCGGAACAGAGAGGCCTGCACTGATTTCTGCAAGGAGGGTGCCTCTGAGCGGCCCGGCCCACCCCCAGCCCGGGAGCAGCCCCCCGCCCTGGCGTCGGGCGTCAGAGGAAGGGTCACAGACTCCCAGGACGGTTTCTGCAGGAAGGAGCTCGACAGCCACCGGCCGCGCCCCTTGCCGGGGCCTGCGTTCCCTCTCAGTGTCCTCGGGGTGCCAGCTCTCCCACGCAGAAGGTGTGGGGTCCGTTTGAAGGAAGGGTGGCCAGGGAAGGAACCCCTGCGTGGCCCTGGGGACCGTCTCTGACAGGTGGGGAGCAGGATGTGACACAGCCCCCCGCACATCCACAAGAGGGAGCCAGAGGGCAGTGCAGAGATCACTGTGGACCCCACCCACCCCACCCCGGACGCCTGACCGGCCACAGCCCTCCCAGCCAGACTCCTCAGCTCTGGTCACGCCCTGGGGCCTCCAGTGACGGCCACTTGGCTCACCAGCAAGTAGCCCCGGAACTGATTGTAGATGATGGCTGTCAGCAGGTTCATCAAAAACAAGCTTCCTTCAAGAAGAAAAAGCCACCGCGGTCAGTGGGGAGCCACAGCTTCGGACACCTAGGGCCAGGGCCCGGGCCCAGAGCACAGAGGGTCACACAGACACAGCAGACCCGGGGGGTGCTAGCAACAAGGGCGGGCGACATCCCGGAGCAGGGCGTGGGACCTGGGCGCGTCCCTCACCCCGGCTCCCTGTCCTCGTCTACACACGCCAGTTCCGCCAGGCCTGCCCAGCCGAGGCCGCTGAGGACAGAGGTCATCAGGGGTCACAGACTGCAAACCATGGAGTGGACCACAGTAAGGTCACAGTCACAGGGTCCCTGAGCATTCGCGATCCTGCCACAGGGACAGAATCTGACCCCGAGGGACCCCCACAGAGCCGCCTGGACTCACCTATCAGGGTGAAAAGGATGAAGAAGATGGCGTAGGCCCGGTTCTTGGAATACGCCGGAACCATCACTGAGAAAGGAATCGGGGAGACGGAAGCACGTTTACAGCCTCAGCGCTGGTCCCACTCCTGCGTGACCAACACCCTTTGCCTTCTCCGCAGCTGGGAGGCCGCCCGGTCCCAACCCCAGCCTCATGCCTCTCTGCTCGCATAGCCCTGGTCCTGGGGAGCTCACCACCTTTCTGGGCGCTCACCCCTGACGCTGAGCTGGCATCTGCCTCCCTCCCTGCGACCACTCCCCACAGAGTGACTCGCCGGGACTCTCGGGATCGAGGGGACAGTGCTCAGGGTCCCGCTGCATAGCTCTGGGCGTGGAAGCCAAGGGTTGCCCTCCAGGGAAGGTCTCTGTGGCCAGTGACCATCCTGAGCCCAAAGATGAAAAACACCAGCCCAGCGGCCGGGCCACACAGAAGCCTTAGAGGACTATGGGCCCATCCTGGCCACCCCCCTGCCCAAGCAGACGGAGGCCCCATCAGCCACCCAAGCGAGCGTCATGGCCACCCAGGACCCCAGTGCCTCATACACACTGCTGCTGAGCCATACCCCACAGCTGGGGACACGGTCGGGCCTCACAGGAGGCCACCGGGGGAACCCCCTGCACACAGTCCTCTTGTCACCTCTTAAAGAACACTGTTCATGTTTAGCTCCTCAGAGGAGTCAGGAGAGAAGGGGAAAGAGGAGACAGAGGGAACAGAGGAAAAAGGAAGGAGCGAGAAAGTAAGAGAAAAAGGGAAGAAGAAAGGACGGTAGTTACGAAGGAAAAAGGGCCCTGGCTGGGTAGCTCAGTGGGTTAGAGCATCGTCCAGATACACCAAGGCTGCAAGTTCAATCCCTGGTCAGGGCCCACACAAGAATCAACCGATGCATGCATAAATAAGTGGAACAACCGACTGATGTTTCTATCTCCCTTCCTTTCTCTCGAAAATCAATGAATTTAAAAAGGGGGGTGCGATAAAGGAAGGAAGGGCAGGATGGAGGGACCCCAAGGTCACCCAGTTTGTCCAGCTGCTAAGTGGAGGCCTCAGACCCTGCTGGGCTGTGTGGGCTCAGCATAACCCACGCTCCCGGCCCCGCCCCGCTCGCCACCCCCAGCCCAGGTCCGGCCCGGGGCTCACGCACCGTCGGGGTTGTTGGCGGTGGTCAGCAGCACCAGGAGCGACGTCAGCGACTCGGGCAGGTTGCGGAAGTAGGTCAGCCTCTCCCTGTCCTGCCCATCGTCCTGCTGAGAACAGGTGTGGCCGCTCTGAGGAGCCCAACGGGTCTCCCCGCCATCTAAGGCCGTAGGCCGGCAGAACGCCCGGTCCGGACCCACCGGACCAGGCAAGGGCCACCCACTGTGGTGGGCTCAGCCACCCCACCTCGCGTCTGCCTGTCATTTCCCTGCAGGCTCTGAGCTCAAAGCCAGACAGTGATTGGGGAGGGGGGAGGGGCAGGCAGAGGCAGAGCAATCCACGAGCCCGGGAGGCCCAGGTGACGCGCACCCTCACGGGAGCAGTGGGACGCCATGGCCATTTGAAGAAAGACACCTGGACCCTGGCGTGAGGAGGGCAGGTGGTCCCCCTCTCTGCTGCCCCAACAACTGCCCAGTGAGTTCCCACGAGGCTGATTAACAGAGGGCCAGCCGCTCGGCCGAGCCGAGCAGACAGCGCAGGGCGGACAGGCTGGTACCTTCTCGCCCGTGAAGAGCAGCATCCCGAACATGGTGAAGACGCAGAGGTGGAGAACCAGCAGCAGCACGACGCTGGAGGGTGGACAGCGGCACTCAGCACCGCGAAGACGCCCACGTGCCGAACAGGCTGGGGCTCCGGGACCCGGCCGCCCAGGGAGCTCCCCACACCGGCCCTGGGGGGCCCTTCCTCTGCCGCACAGCCTGCCGTGTGCCCAGCCAGGGGGTCCTGCCCTCACTGAGCCTCTTTCTTTGGCAGAGACAATCCCCAGCCCAGGGGCATGTCCCAGGGATCCAAGGGACCCCAGGGACTCGAAGGGGAAAGCCCAGTTCCACCCCCCCGGGGCTGGACGGTGAGGGGTCAGCCACATGAGCCACTGGGGAGGGAGCTGGGGGGCGAGCGGACAGCCAGGGTGAAACGGAAAGAGCCGGAGGGAGGGGGCACCCGCAGGACTCGGCAGCTGTCTGGGCTGCGCCCGGCCGCCGAGGGCTGCCAGGACCAGGAGCGAGGGTGCCTGACCACCCACAGCAGCCAGAGGAGGGGCCGGAGGGGCAAAGCACCCAGTGGGGCCCCCCTGACCGCGGACCAGGCCCGGGAGCCCCAGGTGCCCCCACAGCGGCAGGAGAGCCTGGCCCAGAGCCCACCTGGCCATCTCCGGCAGCGACCACTGGATGCACTTGAGCGTCTTCTTCATCATGGAGGAGTTCTGCAGCAGGAAGAAGGGCCGCAGGAGCCGGCGGACGCGCAGGGGCTGGAAGAGACGGGACACTGAAGGCCCCCCACACCTGCCACCCGAGGTGGGCACACGGCTCAGCTGCTCCCCGGCTCCTGGTCACGGCCCTGGCTTCACACTCACGACATCCTCACTGTCCCTGGATACAGGACCCGCAGACATACCAGGCCCCTCCCAGAGCAGGCTGCCTCCCTGTGGCTCAGCCATGGGGCTGTCTCCCGCCACGGGGAGGCTATGCCACGCCCCTCTCCCCGCAGCCTCCCTCCCCCCACCCACTTCTCTGGCTCTGGCCTCACCCTCCCTCAGAGAAGCAGGCTGTGCAGGAAGTCTGCACCCTCCTCGTGTGCACACACACACACCCTCCACACACACGCACATGCAATGCTCTACACACAAAGACATACACACATTCTACACAGGCACACACGCCCTCTCACCCCCCCCCCATCAGAACCAAAGGGCCCTGAGCCCCCGCCACCCCCCAGGACCCCCAGCCTGCCAAGGGCTCCCTCTGACACCCTTCCTCCCTCTTTCACGATCAACACACCACAAGTTCCAACACCTTCCACTCACACAAAAGTGACACTCGCCCTTCCCTTACCCCACGTGTCCCTGCTCCTGTCCCAGCCAGTCAGTCCTCCTGCCCAGGGCGTTCTACCCACGCATGGTGACCTGCAGGCCTCAGAGCCCACGATGTCTTCGGTCCCCTGGCACTGGGCACGGACAACCGTCTCTCCCTCCACCCAGCGCCGTGGCCATCTCCTCCCCGCCCGACCCGAGCCTCCGCCTCCCCGCGCTCTGGCCTCACGCCCTGGTGACCTGTGGTTGTCAGGACCGCGCTCATGCTCTGGACCCCCAAGTTCAATCTCTAGTCCAAGCTCTCAGCCCTGGACTCACATCCTACGGGGCGTCTGGTCTTAGAACATGGGCAACCGTGTCACCTCCTTGCCCAAGAGCGCAGGGCTGCCTGGAGACCCACTCCAGCCGCGCCCCGGGCCGCCCCTCACCCTGCGCCGGAATAGCACGCAGCCCACCAGTGACCTCAGCTGGCTGGCTGCGCCCATCCCTGCCGTCGGGGGTGTCCGAGCCACCCCCTCAAGCACTCCCTGGGCCCCTCCCCTGGGCACTCCCAGATCCGTTACACACCCGGTCAGGAGAGGCCGTAGGCACAGGGGCCCGGCCGCACCTGCGCACGGCCGGCCCTCCGGAACGCCCACAGAAGGCCCATCCCGAGGACCCCCCGCCCCGCCCTGGGCTGCACCCCTCCGCTGCAGAAGGGCCCCAGGGCCCGACACAGCACCACCAGGCTAGGACAGAGCAGTAATGGACACCCGCTCCCCCACTATCTGCTCGCTGCCATGGCCTGCAAGCTCCCATCCAGGGCCCAGCTCAGGAGTCCTTCAGCCGCCCTCCAGGCCAAGCAGGAGCAGATGGTCCCACCGGTACCCCCCAGGGCCTCAAACCCGTGGCTGTGGTCAGACACGGACCAGAGTGGCGCTTCCCCAGACACGGTGACCCAACCCCCGAGGGTTTCCCGGCACTGGGGCCACAGCGGGGCTCAGATGCAGGGACACGCAGGCCTTACAAAGGGGGAGGGTGCGACCACGTGGCTCACCCGCATGGAGGATCCAGCCCAGTGCCTGCTGAGCCCTGGCAAGGCCACCCTGAGAACTGCAGCCCAGGTCCCAGGGCTTCGGGGAAAAGCCACCGACAACCTACTGACAACTGGTCTCCTGTGGGAAGCAGCCACAGCAGAGCCGGGACCATGGCCATCGCGTGACCAGCAGCCCACGTGTGACCCGACCCACTCAGCCACAAGCTGGGGGCGGACGAGGGTCCATTGGGTAGACCTGGACGTGAGACTGGACTCAAGCAGGTCAGAGGCCCCCAGACCTCCACGAGGGTCCCCAACGCCCAGGAGAGTTCCCACTGATCGGCCCTGCCCCAGCGGCCTCTCCCAGGACCACCATCCGAGCCTCGGAACCGACGCCGTGGCAGGGCACAGCTCACGGCACTCGCTTGCCATACCGCGACCCCTCGCCCACAGTCCCCCGACAGCCCAGCAGTGCAGGGGGGCCCTCCAGAACGCCCACACCTGCACACGGCCGGCCCTGTGTTACAACACTTCCCCTCCCAGCCCACAGCTCCGGGCCACTGGTCAGGAACTGCCCGTTTCTAAGGGGATGCGTCCACCAGGGACACAGCAAAAGTGTTCATGACAAGGGGCTGGGTGCCGGCAGGGGGGACAGTTCCAATGACCAAGGACGGATGGGGGCACTACCATGCAGAGTGGCAAGGGTGGGGCGTCTCCGGCAGGGACCTACCCAGGCACATCCAACAGGAAAAACTACCAGAAAAATCCAGTAATCCAAAAGGCGGGACCACCGAGGACCCAGGCCCCTCAGGAGAGAGTATGGGTGCCCCACTAGGACAAGACTCCCGACAGGCCAGGAGCACAGGCGTGGGGAGCAGGAGGAAGTTGTGAATTTCAGTTAGGACCCAGCAGCAACATAAACACACGTTTGTATATATTAACCAACTTTCCTCCTGCTAATTTCATAAGGATGGGGGGGGGGCTCACAACCGAGGCTTAGAGTAACAGAATGTCAAGTGACCGGTAAGATGGAAAGTAGGACGTTAGTCAGACACAGAGCCAGCAGCAGAGGCTGCGCTGGTCCCTATTGCCTTGGGGGGGGGGGGGCTCTTCCTTTGTGGGAAGGAGGGCAGCACCCAGTCAGGGAAGGAGAGGACGTGAGATGCTGGGACCGCCCCTGACCTGTCTCCTTCATCCGCTGCTCCCCTCCCCTCTGCCAGTGGGGCACCGGAGGGCGGCAGGCAGGAGGAGGGGACTGGGGCCCTCTCACTTCCCCTGTGTGCCTGCAGCGCCGGGGGCTGCCAGCCTCCCCTGCTCTTGGTGCTCCCAGAAACAATCTCATCGAGCCTCAAGGCCGGCCGCATCAGCCCCAGCCGGGCAGTGCCCCCTCCTGCCCAGAGGTCAGAGGGCAGGTCCTACTGTAGGAGCCCAGGAAGGGGGGGCGTTTCTGCAGCTCTCTCTGAGTTCCGCTGGGTCCCCCTGTTGCCCCTTCCATTACTCAACACCTGCTGAAGTCCCTCTGTTACAGTCCCTCCATATAGCACCTGGTGAGCCTCTGGGCTTCAGTGTCCTGACCAGCCCTGACGGATAAGGATGTCCCCAAACCAGCTTTTCCCAGCTCTGCTCGACCAGATCGGAGTGGGTGCTTCCAGGGGCCCCGAGGGGGGAGGAAGGTGCCGCGCCCGAGAGGCCGGGGCCACCAGCTCACGTGGGGTTTCTAAGGTCGGGGCCACAGAGCTGGGGGTTGAGGCTAGGGGGAGGCCCCGGGCTGGTGCCCTTCGTAGGGACCCAGCCAAGTTGAGGACTCGGCTGAGAAGGAGTGAGGCAGGAATCGGGGGCCCTGGAATGTGCTCCCAAGTCCCAGTGCCTGCTCCAGGCCTCAGGGTCACCTACGCAATGGGCTCTGCAGGGCGGGCGGAGTGGGCCGGTGGGCGGGATGGGTACACGGCCTTGGGACCCCTGTCCCCCATTCACCTGGGCGGCCAGACGCTGCAGCCAGCCCAGAGCTCCCTGCGGCCTGCCCGGAGCTCCCTGCTCCGCCTCGGAACCACCTCCCCACCTACCTCCTGACAGACGAGGCTCAGCGACACCAGCCAGTCCATGAGAGACGCGACCAGCACCACGAGGTAAGCCAGCAGCCAGAGGCTCTTCCGGAACTGAGCCCACCCAACCAGGTAGGTCTGCAAGAGAGACAGCGGGTGAGCGGGTGAGCGGGCCGGTAGGCGAGTGGCCACGCAGACACCGGCCCAGTGGCCAGACAAGGCCGCCGGTGCACACGGCAAGGCTGGCAAGGCCGAGCGGTCAGAGCGCAGGGCACCTCGGCGAGCAGTGTGGTCTCCGCGTGCCTCGAGAGTGAGCTCAGGCAGCTAGTGACCTGGAGCCGGGCACCTGACAGCCGGGCGCTGCTTCCTCGTCCCTGACGCCTCCCCAGCGCTCTGCTCATCCAATCATCAATGCGGCTCGTGCGGGAGCACGCAGGGGCACGGCCCTCCTTGCAGAAAGGACCAGGAAGCAGAGACCGGAGCTGACGGGGGCGGGCATGTGCCTTTGCCGCCAGGCCGAGGTCGCCTGGGAGGGTGGGCTCTTGTCGCCGACTCTGTCCTCGCCAAACTGCCACTTCCTACCTTCACTGGCGCCTTCAGAGGTCACAGCTTGCAGACAAAACCCTGCTCTCTGTTCACCTTTTGAGACTTCCCAGACAAATAGACCAACCATTCTAAACATGCTAATGTGAACTTCTCACCAGTTTCAGTTCCAGTTTAAAATCCCCCCCCAAGACCTGGAACCACAGAATGGGCTGAAAAGAAGAAATAAGAAACTGCCCGGGGCCTTCAGTCACACACACACACCCACACCCACACCCACGCCCCTCTCAGTCAGCACCCCAAGGCTGACCCACCCCTCCTACAGCAGGACTGCCAGTCAAGCCAAAGGCACCACATGACCCAGACCCAGCGGGCAGGGAGTGGCCACACTGGGAGCCCAGACAGAGCCGTGGCCCACAGCACGACCCAGCCCCTGCGTCTCCAGGCTCTGAGGCTCCCACGCGGCTCAGCAGCTCTGAGTGGGCAGGACCCAGCACCAGCTGCTGGAAGGACGCGGGTCACAGACAGAATCCAGAGCCGGACGCATGGCAGCTCTGTGTGGGAAACAGACCCCTGTCCACCCTCAGCCAGCTCCTCCGGGCGGGAGGGTGGGCCATGGGGCGGACCACCAGTCCCCTGCTGTCAGGTCTGGGTCTCCTCACTGTCCGACCCTCAGCCTCTCCCGAGGTCCTCTGAGGCTGTGCGCCCTTGCCGGCCCCACCCAGACTCAGTTTACACTCTGGGAGGGACGCAGTCTCTGCCTCAAGGCCCAGCATTCCCTAAGAAACCCAGGCCTCCGTCCAGCGGGTCAGAGAGCCAGGCAGGAGAAAACGCGGCCAGCTCCCGAGACGTCAAAAACAAGTCGGAGAAGCAGCAGCCGCACTGGGCGGGCGCCCGTCTCACCTTCACGGAGAGGTCGGCCACGAAGACCAGCAGGCAGAGCACCTCCACGCTCTCCGTCAGGCCGCAGGGCGGGTCCCAGGGCGCCGTGCGGTAGCGGACATCCGCGGTGCTGGTGAACGAGGAAGGGGCCTCAACGAAAGCCAGAGCCAGGATCAAGAAAATGACGCAGCTCAGCATCCTGGGAATGGGAAACAGGTCCCGACGTAAGAACCAGTCACCCTGCAGGCCAGAGAGCCGTCAGCAGGCGGAGCAGCCCACCCAGAGAGCAGCAGACTGCCGCCTCGGCCCCAGGGTGCAGCCGCACTTCCTGCTCGCGGCCACTCGAGCGTGCGTGGTCTGGTCACGCTAACCGAGTCGAAACTCCACTGACGTGGGTGACCGGAGTGTTCTGGAAAGGAACTCTCGCCAGAGAGGCCCTTCTGTCCGTGGGCCAGCTCCTTTCCAGGAAAGAGGGCGATGGGACCTTCTCCAGTATGGGGACAGGGAGCCCACCTGGACCCAGGCCAGCCTCCCCCCGCCCCCACCAGCCAGGCTCCGGGAACCCCGCCACCCGGAGGTGCGCGTCCTCACCACTGGCACGCGTGCGAGTAGTACCGTCGGTAGAGCCACATCGACCTGGCGTCCATGCGGTGGTGAATGGAGCGGTACTGGAAGGGAACGGTTCACAAAGGGGAACCTTAGTGGGGAACCCCCCGGGGCCTCAGGCGCAGCCAGCCGCCTGCCGGCCCGTGGCAAGGAGACAGGCTGTGGGCTGCCGGTGAGCTGCTGCTCAGCATGCGGGCAAGGTGCTCCATCATGACACAGCCCTGTCCCACGGTGCCACGCTTAAGGTTTGCCCGGGAGGAGAGCATCCCGAGAGCCAGACCCCCCCCCCCGGCAGGGGTCCACGAAGGGCACTCGTTTTCTGAACACACAGCTGTGCCCTCTGTGTGCTCACCGGCTGCCTCCTCTGGGCAGGGCCCACGCCCTCTCCCTGGCTTCAGCCGTGTCACTCCCAGGATGCCACCTGCTTATTCTACACGTGGGCACCGCCCACTTCCAAGTTCTATTTCCCTAAGACAGCCTGCATGTCACCTGTAGGCAGGGGCTGGTCTTGTCATCCTGGGGCATCTCTGACAGGACCTGGGATGGGGTGGCTGAACCTTGGGGTGCAGTAGGTAGCATATTGATAAAGCAAGTGACTGGGGACTCAGAAGAGACCCCAGCACTCACGTTTCGGGAGGACTGGAGGAGACGGCACTCAGCTCGGTCATCGGTCACGATGACCACGCCGTCTGCCAGCCTCAGCCTTGGCCCATAATGGCGAGGAGGAAAGGGGCCGTCCGGGCAGGGCAGCCGTCACCCAGCCCCGCAGCCCCGAACAAGCCCAGGCCCACCGGGAGCAGGCGCTGCCCACCTGGAGGCCGTCCTCGATAAAGACCACAGCCTGGTCAAAGCATAGATCTCGCCCGGCCACGGCACCTGGGGGCAGAAAGACCCAACATGCTGGGTGAAGACAGCGTGTTCACATGGCACTCACCGCTGCAGGATGACAGAGACCAAGGGAAGAACGTGGCTCTGTTCTTTTCCAAGGCGCCTGAAGGAGAAGCCTTTCACCCTGCCGCATGCCTGCCCCCGCCCACAAGACCACCCCACCCCCCACCCGCTGTGCCCTGGGTGGGGCAGCGTCTGAATGGGTAAAGGGTCTTTTTGTTGTACACACGGTGCTCTGGCCCCACGTGACCAAATCCCGGAGGGGAGGTGGGAAGAAATGGAATCTCAGCCTGGAGAGATCAAAGGGTATATAGCTTCCAAGACAAGAAGAGACAGGTGGCCAGGGGCCCAGGTTCGCTCCAGGCCCTGGACTGGGGTACAGCTGAAGGGGCTTAGTCCCAGGCAAGCCATCACGGGCCAATGGTATTGAGCACCCCGGGAACTATCTGGCGCTCATCCAACACTCTCACCTGGCTTTCGGTGGTTGGTTTGTAAAATTCCGGTAGGGCTACTTGAGCTCACCAGGCCCTTGGGGCACCAAACCTCAGGAAGGCCCATCCCACCCTGCTCTGCAGCCTCCAACACCAGCCTCCCTTTCCAATCCAACAGAAACCAGAGGGATCCCGTCACAAACCCTCAGAAGCATACCACAGTGTCCGTGGGATCCCACTGCTACAGGAGAAAGGCTCCACCCTGGCCTGGCACTCTGTGCGCCCACCTCTGCCCACCAGCCTCCTCTCCTCTTGCTTCCTCACCCGGTACCCTCCCTGTCACTCATCCTGAACTTGGCTCCTTGAAGGCCAAGCTCTCCAAGGCCCCCAAGCCCTTACACAGGGCGTGAGCCCTCCCAGGAGCACTGCCTTCCACCTTGGTGGTCCAGGGGCTCATCGCCCTGGGGGGAAACTGCCTGTCAGCACGCCCAGCCCCCCACTGACCACAGCAAGTAGGAATGTCGGGGTGGGACAGAGGACAGAGGACAACAGCGGCCTGTATATGGCATCCCACCCCGGCCTTGGACCAGTCTTCCCGCCCAACCAACATCCGGGTCTAAAACCCCCTCTTGCTCCAGGCTCCAGGCTGCACAACCTAACCAGCTCCCCATGTGACCCTGGGCAAGCCCCTTAACCGCTCTGTGCCTCAGTTCCTCGAAGACCCTCTGCCACAAGACTAGTGGGCAGACTAAATAGGCTGCTGTATGGTAACTCCATCACACTTGCTATTACTGTTACTATTAAAAAGCCCCTTTTATAGCATAGCAAACCCAGGTTCCCCAACTTTTTCATAACCAGTAAGAGCAAGGAGAAGAAAAAAACCACTACTACGGTCAGTCTGTGGCGGTGGCCCATTAGGTGGGGCTGAGGCAGAAGGACCCGACCTCAGGGTTCCCTGGGGTCAGCAGGACACCCAGCAGCAGCCGTGCCCCACCCTGGCTGGCAGGAGAATCTGACAGCGGACCATGCAATCCCAAACACAGGGCCCCATCTGGGAGCCACGCACACAAGGAGGGCTGGGCAGAGACTGAATGAGCCATTCTCAGTCCCCACTGCCGCCCGGGCAGCCTGGCAGGGAGATGCTGTTCACATTCTCAGAAGTCCGTGCTGAGGCGGCAGCATCTGTACAAAAGGCCCGCCCCACTCTCTGGCTCCTGTCCCTACAGTGCCAGTCTCATCTGCCGGGGCCTGCGCTGATCATGGGACTCTTCCCCGAACGGGCATCAGTAGCCGTTCCCACGCTGGCCCGGCCCTGTGCTGTGGTAGGCATTCCGTGGATTCCCTCTGAAAACTCAATGCCCCTCCGGGCAGCATCTGTAACTATGCCCCATTTATGGAGACTCAGAGAAGTTAGACAACCTGCCCAGGTCACTGCCAGGGAGTGGCAGCACAGAAAGGCATCCAGACCTCCAGATACAACGTCTGTGACCCCTGAATGCCACCATGGGTCCCTGTCCAGAGCCTTAAGAGGCCTGGCACATGAAGAACTTTCCAGGGACAATCTCTGAGATGGGCAGGCCGGCCACCACCTCGGCTTCTAAGTGTTCTCATCTCTCCTGTCAAGACCCACCAGTGATATTCCATGGGTGGGCACACACTGCCAAGCCCTCCCGGACAGAGGAAAGGAGCACCCTGCATGAGGCTAGCTGCACAGCACTGGACCTCGGGGCTATGACCTTGGATAGGTCCCGGAGACTCTCTGAGCCTCAGTTTCCTCAACTGTAACACCAGGCTGAGGCTCTTCAGGTGATGGATGGGCTCCACCCTCCCAGACCTCCTGCCTCCTTGAACTTCAGCAATCTCTCTGCGGGGGAAACAGGAAGGCCAGAAGGAAAATGCTGAGGGCAAAGGGAGGAAGCCGCCCAGTCTCGTGAGGCCTGCCCCCACTCCAAGCTGAAGGGGACCAGCCGCTGGGAAGCTTCCTGGGATCAGGAATGAGAAGGTAGAGCAAAAGTACTCGCAAGTTCACTGTCGGTGGGTTCGAATCCCACCTGGGCCACTTCTTGGCTGTGTGACCTTGGGTAAGGGAACGATCCTCTCTGTGCCGCAGTTTCCCCCCACCCCAAGTCCCTGTAAGAACCGGGGGGAAATGGAGCTGCTGCCTCCTAGGAATCACCAAGGAGGTCCACGGAAAGCACATGGTCTGGGTCCACCCCCGGCACTCCGAAGGCAGCTGCAGAGGGCTGGCTACCCCGGGCTGTTGGACCAGGGGAGCCAAGCGAGGACCACGATGCCCTCTCCGCCCGACTGGTCCGGGAAAGACACGGCTCCGCAGCACCCGACCGCCTCCGCCACCGCCAGCGTCCCCAACTCCGCACCAGGACCGGGGTCGCAGGGCACAGCGCCTCGCCCTCCGGAAGGCGGCTGGCCTCGTGCCCCGCGCTGCCCGGGCCCCTCGGATCTCGGCTGGCCAGCTGGGGCATGCCCTCCGTGACAGCAGCGACACGGCGAGGGCTGCGGGACCCCCACGAACCACCCCGCGCAGACCGGTCCCCTCCCCAGGCTGCCGCTTACCAGGACCGACGTGGACACTGCGGGAGGCGGGCAAGCCAGGCGGGCAGTCGGGCCCACTGCCGCCGCGGGCCCGGCTCAGGAGCGGTTCCGACTCCGCCATGGGATCGCCGTGCACTGCCGGGACCCTCAAAAGAAGCTCAGAACTAGAGCGTCCGAGCTCCACTGCGCAGGCGCACTGTCCCCCCCCGCCCATGGAGTTCGGGAGGAGGAGCGAACAGCACTGTGACGTAGGGGGTGTCCTTCGCTACCAGCCAATGAGGACGGAGTTCTAGTCTAAAGAGGCGTGCTTTTACAGCGCCCCTCCCCTGAGAGGTTGGGGCTTAACTTTCTTCCACTTGGGAGGGGCCCTAAGGAACCTCCTAGTGTCTGGAGGTGTGTTCTCAGAGAATGGTCCCCGGGGGCCCTGCAGCGTCAGCAGCACCTCGGCACTGGTTAGAAATGCAAATTCCTGGGCCCTCCCAGACCTACTGAATCAACAACTCTGGGCTTGGCTGGCCAAGGAATCTGTTTTGCATGTGTGTTGAGTAGGTGGCGGTGACCGCAAAGGACACCTCCCAGAATGGCACTCTGAAAATGAAATTGGGAGGATTAAATAGAATTGAGGGTGAGAAGTCTAAAAGACAAATGACACACTTGAAAAAATATTTACAACATGTATAAAAAGCGTGTGCAACATCCATGTAGAAAGAGCTCGGTTTCTATTGCTGCTGTGATCTAGTGCCACGAACTTGACTTAGACACCCCACCCCCACCCCACCCCACCCCCTCCCCCGTGTTCTCTCTCAGTCCTGGAGGTCCGAAGTCCAGCCGCTCGGCCAGGTTCTCATCGCAGGGCCTTACGAGGTGTCAGCACCGGGAGCAGGCTCAAGCAGGTGGCTGGCAGAAGGCACTGCCATGGAGCTAGGACTGAGGTCCCATTGCTGAACATTGGCCAGGGAACACCCTTGGCTCCTAGAGACCACTGCATTCCTTCGCTGGGGCCCCCTCCATCCTCAAAGCGAGCAAGAGCACATTGGATCCTTCTCATGCTCCAGAAGAAATCCTTCAGAACACCGTAAGATGCCTCCACCTCTCTGACTTCCCCGCCAGCCACATCTCTTTGCTATTAAGGGCTCATGTGATTGCACTGGGCACCTTGGATAACCCAGGATCATCTCCTTACAGCATTTAAGATCAGATAATTAGTAACTTTAATTACATCTACAAAATCCCTTTTGCCTCTAACCCGTTGTAACCACAGGCCCAATGCCAGTGGGTAGAGCTGTAGGGCCCAAAATTGTGCCTCCCAGAGAGCTCGGAAAAATCAGGTACGAAAAAATTAAGGGCTCTGGTGAGTTGGCTCAGCGGTAGAGCACCTGCCCAGCATGTGGAAGTTCTGGGTTTGATTCTGGTCAGGGAACACAGGAGAAGCACCCATCTGCTTCGCATCCATATGCTTCTCTACCCCTCCCCCTTCTCTCTCTCTCTCTCTCTCTCTCTCTCTCTCTCTCTTTCTCTCTCTCTTTCTCTCTCTCTCTCTCTCCTTGTCCTCCTCCCATAGCCATGGCTCGGTTTGAGCAAGTTGGCCCTGGGTGCTGAGGGTGGCTCCATGGCCTCACCTCAGGCAGTAAAAATAGCTTGGTTGCCAAGCAGTGAAGCAGTGGCCCCACATGGGCAGAGCACCACAGCCCCGTAGGGGGCTTGCGGGTGGATCCTGGTCAGGGCACATGCAAGAGTCTGTCTCTGCCTCCCCTCCTGTCATTGAATAATAAAAGAAAATTTAAAAAAAAAAACAGAAACAAAAACAAAACTAAATTCTCCACAGATAGGAAAGGAGCAAAGAACATGAACCAGAAGTTCACAAAAAAGGAAGTATCAAGGATGAATGCTTGAGACAAAGCCCCTCCTCATTAGAAGAGATGCCAATGAAAGTGGCCATGAAGTCAGTGAGCGCACTGGTTGGCAAATATTTGAAAGATGGTACAGCTCAGAGGGCAGGAGCGTGGCTTCCCAGGAGGGCAGAAAGAAGTCATGGGATGTGTTCATGGGTTTGAGGTGTGTTTGTTTGTTTGTTTTAACACTTTAAAACTCAACAAAGTAAGATATTTTTATTCTGAGAAAAAGGAAATAATAGCTGCACACCGCTCATAGCGAAAATGGCCCATCATGGCCTGGGAGATGTCTTACTGCAATTAAAGAGCTCCCTTGATGTTTGGGTACAAACTCACAGAGTCCCACGTGGGGTTGGGCACAGTGTAAGCGGTGTCACCGACTTCGTGGCATTGGTGTCGAGGCTGGTGTGGATGCTGGGGTATAATAGAAGGAGCTCTCACAAAACGAGAGGTCGGGGAGGGGTCCAGCTTGGGCCAGCAGGTGGGCCTGACCTTCAGATGCCAGCATGCTGTCCTTGGGGTGCAGACAGACGGCCTCCGGGCTCTGTCCATCCCTAGCTTTTGGTATGTCAGTCCAGTACGTAGGGGCACCCACAAGGAGAGAAAGGACTGGCGGGGCCCTCTGGGTGTCTGAATCCTCACAGCAGTCCTGTGGGTGGGTCTCCCAGGCCCGGGGGTGCTGGCGGAGCAGTCAGTGTGGACGGAGCAGTGCTGGTCTGGAAATGAACCCAGAGACAGGCCAGCATGGCCTTTATGTGACCAGAACAAATAGCCACCAAATTTCAGGGTTTAAAACAACGTTTGTTACCTGCCAGCTCTCCTTAAACTGGATGGAGCCCGCGTGTGGCTCAGCCGGAAGCCTCCGGCGTGGCGTGTGCCACAGGCTGCTGGTCAGGGTGTGGGCCAGGCTGCTTCAGCCACCACCAGGCTCAGCGTGGGGGTCCGGGCCCGCTCAGGGGCTGCTGGCTGGATGCAGCCCCTCATGGGCTGTTGGATAGAGTGAGGGTCTCAGTTCCCAGCCACACGGACCACTCCACAGGGCAGCTCAGGACATATAGCAGCTGGCTCCATTGGAAGGAACAAGCAAGAAAAGACGGAGAAAGAGGGATAACAAGAGGAAAATCACCGTCCTTCATAATCTCATCTCCAGAGAGGCATCCCGTCACTCTTGCTGGGTCCCATTGGTGGGAGGCGAGTCACCAGGTCCAGGCTCCGTGGAGGAGAGAGGAACCCCATGTTAGAGCACCAGGAGGTGGAGCCATCTTAGAAGGCTACCTATCGCCACAGGTGACAAGAAAGGCTTTGTTTTAATGTTCACACGTGTGCCCCGAAGGTTATCTCCCAAGCCACACTTCTGACCTGGTTGTCAGATCCACCCTGTGAGCTAAGACAGCTGTCCCTCTTCCCCACCGAGTGGGCTGGAGGCGTCACATCTGAAAACAGCCCTGGCCCACCATCCACCGAGTCTAGGAGCACGGGACCCGCTTGGGATGGGATGAAGGGGCCGCTGGTGTGGGCTTGACTTGCGGCCATAAAAGCAGCAGCTTCCTTCTGCAAGTGAGGCCAGCCCAGAGGAAGTGACCAGGCAGAGTCAGAGCCTGTGCGGTTTGCAGAGTAGCTGAGAAAGGGGGTCTTTGGCAGGAAGTCCAGTCCCTGCCCTGCCCCCCGCCACCGGCCAAGAAAACAAACCTGAGATTCATAAGGGCACAGTGCCCTCCTGTCCCCGCCCCACCCCCCACCCCCCGCTGCGCGCGCGCACACACACACACACACACACACACACACCATAAAGGACGAATCCGCCCAGCACAACGCAGCTGCCTTCTCAGTGGTGTCCCCGGGAGCCTGCAGTGGAGAAGAGCAGCCTCTTGGTGGGGACAGACACTGCCTGGCTCGGCCTGGCCACCTCTCCGTGTCGTGTCACAGCAGGGCCACTGTTGGAGGCTTGCGCCATCAGCAGAGAGCTTTTTGCCCCCCCCCAAGGTACGCACCCAGAGGTGGCTCCAAATTTGGTTTGAACGTCAGAAATGCCCCTGCCCTCGGCTCCCCAACATGTGCCCGAGCTGTGGGCAGAGTGCCAGCCACCTCCGTGTTTGGCTCCCGCTCTGTTTTGTAGAGGAAATGACAGAAACTTCCTGGTGTGACTGCAGGGACGCCTAGGAGGTTCCAAGAGGGGCACCCTGGGCCCGCTGTAGGCTCTCGTCATGTTCATTGCCTTCCTGGGTACATCACGGCCCACCGCCCACGGCGAGGCTGGGTTTCCTCTGCGTGAGCATGGGCATGTGCCCACGTGGGGGCTTTCTAAAGATAGCTTCCCGGTTTCTATTCACTCCATCGTCTGCACAACTATTGAGCACAACTACGTGCCAGGAGCTGTCCTGGGTAGGCCCTGTGGTTGACTGATACGAAAGGCGATCAAACGGTTTCTAAAAGCAGGTGAGGGGAAAAAGGAAAATCACCCAACCACGTGGTGGCGTGGAAAAGGCATCACTCTGTATCCCCCACCCCACCCCCAAAAAAAACCCAAATCCCCAAGCCCCCAACCCAGTCCTCCTGAGCTCAGGCAGCCCCAACACCTCGCCGGGCCTCAGCTGCTGCCCGCGCAAAAGGGGGTTTGCAGCCTGACCAGCTGGTGGCGCAGTGGATAGAGCGTTGGACTGGGATGTGGAAGGACCCAGGTTTGAGACCCCGAGGTCGCCAGCTTGAGCGCGGGCTCATCTGGCTTAAGCAAAGCTCACCAGCTTGGACCCAAGGTCGCTGGCTCCAGCAGGGGGTTACTCGGTCTGCTGAAGACCCGCGGTCAAGGCACGTGTGAGAAAGCAATAAATGAACAACTAAGAAGTCGCAACGCGCAACGAGAAACTTATGATTGATGCTTCTCATCTCTCTCCGTTCCTGTCTGTCTGTCCCTGTCTATCTCTGCCTCTGTAAAAAAAAAAAAAAAAAAAAGGGGGGGGTTTGCAGCGAGACAGGGCGCACAGTAGGGCCTCAGCCCCCGCCGCTGCTCTCTCGCCCACTTCTTCTCCACCGTCTCTGGGAGAATAGTGGCCCAGTGTTCTAAGATCACAAAGGATTCTGAAATCTCTGTCTCGCGTCAGCCTCGAAGCCACGGCCTGGAGCAGCCCAGCCATCATCCTCTGCTGCTCTTGGGGAACTGAGACGCAGAGAGGCCATGCGCGTCATCCAAGGTCACACAGCCAGGAGGGCCCCAGTGGGCGAAGCCTGGTCCGAGACTGGACAGGACTTGGTGAGCAAGCCCCCCTCGCCCAGGCGCTGGGGGCGAGTATGTGCAACCCCAAATCCTCCCCAGGCCAGCACGGGCTGTGCTCGTCATTTTGAACACTCTTACATGACACAAGCGACAGGAACCTGGGGAAGGTCGGGATCATTTGTTGTGTTGTGAACTGGCTTCCGGTGGCAGCTGGGTGGGGTGGAGGGGTCTGGGTGATAAGAGTCAGCAAGGAAGAGGCCCTGGCCGGTTGGCTCAGTGGTAGAGCGTCGGCCTGGCGTGCAGAAGTCCCGGGTTCGATTCCCGGCCAGGGCACACAGGAGAAGCACCCATCTGCTTCTCCACCCCTCCCCCTCTCCTTCCTCTCTGTCTCTCTCTTCCCCTCCCACAGCCGAGGCTCCATTGGAGCAAAGATGGCCCGGGCGCTGGGGATGGCTCCTTGGCTTCTGCCCCAGGCGCTAGAGTGGCTCTGGTCGCAACAGAGCGACGCCCTGGAGGGGCAGAGCATCGCCCCCTGGTGGGCAGAGCGTCACCCCCTGGTGGGCGTGCCGGGTGGATCCCGGTCGGGCGCATGTGGGAGTCTGTCTGACTGTCTCTTCCCGTTTCCAGCTTCAGAAAAATACAAAAAAAAAAAAAAAAAGAGTCCGCAAGGAAGAGGCTGCAGCGGAGGAGGACTGAAGGCCAAGCCCAGAGGCCTGGGGGGCTGGGGGGCAGCTCTGGGCAGAGGCCTACAGGGGGCCTGGGGTGACGGCTGGGTCGTCCAAGGCTTGCAGCCGGGATGTGTGAATGAGGCGCAAACATCTTCCTGGACTGGGAGCCCCCGAAACAGAACCTGAGGAGCTGCTGGTTTGAAAGTCGATCCCGAGAAGTAGGTCAGGGACAAGCAGGAAGCCATGGAAGGTGCATTATCAGCTGGTAGCTACTGGGGTCGGTCTTTTGGGCCCTTGGGGCAATGAAGTCAGGTGTTCTCTCTGCCCCCTGCAATGCTGGTCATTAGCCAGTGGCCACTGGTAAAGCACAGAGCTCCCAGCACAGAGATAGCAAGATGGATGGGTGAGTTCCATGACACTACCTATGGGCACCACCAGTCTCTGAGGCTGAGACCAACCCCCACACCTTTATCTGCCCAACAGCTCAACATCCCCGGCTCCAGCCAGGCCCCGGGCAGGGCCAGGAGCATGGCCAGGCCTTCCCTCTCGGAGGGGCCGTCTGGTCAAGCGGATGGGAAGTGGGAAGAACCCTCAGAGAAGGGACAGCACACACTGGATCCGTGCCAGGAAGGGACTGATGGGCTGGGCACAGCCACATGATGGCATATTACTCAACTATGAAAAGGAATGAAAGGCTGAGTCTTACAAATCATGATACTCGGTGGAAGAAGCTAGATGCAAAAGGTCACGTGCACAGGCCCACTTACGTGAACGCCAGATAATGTAAATCTCAAGGACAGGAAGCAGCAGGGCCAAGGGTGGGGGGCAGGGCGTGGAGGGTAGGAGTGATGCCTGCCAGGCACAGGGTTTCTTTTGGGGGTGATGAAAGGGTTCTAAAGTTAGAGTGGTGGATGGTGGCACAATCTTGTGAATATACAAAAAAAATAGCGAATTGTATGCCTTAGAAAGGTAAATTTTATGGTAAGCAGATTATGTTTCGATTCTGAACAGCACACACAGGGCCGGCCATCTTCAGAGAAGGTGATCAGGAAGGGCCTCTGGGAGGAGGTGACATTTTTAGCTGAGGTCTGAAGGATAAGGAGGAGTTGACCATGGGGTGGGGCAGGAGGAGGTATGATGCCATGGAGAGGGTGTGGCTGGGGCAGAGGACAGTGAGCTTGAGGGGAGAGGGGGAGGCAGCAGAGACCCTGTGGGGCGTGGCATCCCCGTTGAGGGGTGCGTCTTGTTCTGAGAGCAATGAGAAGGTGGCAGGAGGGTCACAAGCAGATGAGAGAGACACAACACAGGACTTGTGCTCTTAAAGGGTGGTGGGCAGAGGGGGCTGGGTCACAGGAGCGGGAGGCAGACCCCTCAGGAGGAACTTGGGACAGGTGCCAGGGGAGGGCGGTCACCCGACACAAACAGGCTGGCAGGCTGCCATCTCTGGGCCTGGAGAGAGGCTGTGGGTGGGGGCCCCTTGCTCCGCGGTGGCTGTTTGCATCCCACGGTGACTTAAAGCACCCTGGCCCTCAGATAATGGACCCCAGGCAGGGAGAAAAGCCTGGGGGTGCCCCAGCACAGAAAGGGGCTCAGCGGGAGGCCCACATCACGGCCACAGGGAAGGTGAGCTGTGGATGAGCGAGAGGCAGCAGCCGGTCAGGGCAGGAAGCCGACCCCATGACTGGAGCACAGCCCAGATTTGGCCCTCCTGCCAGGCCGGTTGCCCAGGGCTTTTCGGCGGGGTGCGGGTTCAAGGGAAAGAGACAACCAGAACCAGGGAGCCTGGAAGGGGCGGCCCCTGGATGCTTGGCCACAGAGGGACTTGTGGTCATCCAGGCCGGGGAGGCCAGGGAACCTGGTGGTTCAGGGTCAAGGTCTGTCCTGCAAGACGGAGGAGAAGCCCCCACCCAGCTCAGGGGCCAGACGGACCTTGCGAGCCCCTCGGAGCCAGTAACCAGGAAGCCACTCAGACAATGATGCCAGGGGACCTTCTGCTCCCCTTCAGAGCCGGCTGAGTGTGCGACACTGGGGACGCTGGTCCCACATCAAGTGTCTCCGGTGTGCCAGGTCCTCACACTGGGTCAGTAGAGGACCAGCCAGGGGCTAGGGAAGGGGACAGTGGGGAGAGCTGGTGTTTATAAGTGTTTAACGGAGACAGTTTCAGCTTTGTGAGATAAAGAATTCTGGATTTGGAGGGTGGGTGGGGGTGGCTTGCACGACAAACTGGATGTACCTAATAATCCTGCGTTGTGCACTTAGACATGGTTAAAGTGGCAAATTTTATCTTAGATAATTTTTTTAAAAGATCCCAGTGTGTTTTGTGGGGTTTTTCAATGACTTGCAGTATGCACATACCACGAGGCACACAGTGTCAGTTGGCAGATGGAACAAGGCCACGGGGCAGATTCCAGGTCAAACTGCTGTACCAGGAGTAACCGCTGTCCGTGCGTTTCATCTGGATAGCAGCTACTTCTGCCAGAAACGTTTAGGAAACCTGGCCTCCCACCAACAGACACCAAATCGCTCGGGCTGGAGAACAAGTCTCTGTCCTTTTGCACGCGTCCCAGGGAAAAGTGTGGCTCATTTGAGGTGGAGTCAAGGCAGGTTTTCATATTATCTGCCCGTATTCGGCACTGCTGGCCGGCCTGGGCAGAGCTCCCAACTGGGAGCGCTCAGGGTTCGGGGCGGCGTCATCCCCGGCCTCCCTCCCTCCTGCTTTCCCCCAAATCAGGAGTCCTGACACCGGTCCCCATGAGGGTCTGACCACCGCCCTGGCTGCTGGTCGTAGGCCGTCTCTTCCCCCTCGCCTGGGACACCTGCGCAGGGTTCACGGGTAGGTCTTCCCTGGCCTCCTGGTTAGCTTATCACGTCCCCTGCCTGGCCTCCTGGTTGTCTTCCATTGTCCCATCTCACTCGGACACTCCTGCCCCTCTCTGATAAGGACACTTACGATCACATGGGGCCCACCTGGATTATCCAAGATAATCCCCCAATCTCAAAATCCTTCACTTCGGCAATGCCGCAAAGTCCCTTTTGCCATGGAAGGTCACATACTCTCAGGATCTGGGGATTAGGACATCAACATCTTCAGGAGGCCATTATTCAGCCTCTGACATGCCTTCTCCTCTCCCGCAGTATAATTTTCTATCAGCGCCACTGTTGGTCTTCCTCGCTGCAATGCTCTCATTTGGAGTCCTGTTCATTTGTTTCTGTTTATCCCGTGTTCTTCCTCCCTCTCATGTCTGGCTCTTCCACTAGTCTTTCCCCAGGATCAACATTGTTGGTATTCAGTAACTATTGATATGTGTTAAAGCAGGGGTCCCCAAACTACGGCCCGCGGGCCGCATGTGGCCCCCTGAGGCCATTTATCCGGCCCCCACCGCACTTCCAGAAGGGGCACCTCTTTCATTGGTGGTCAGTGAGAGGAGCATAGTTCCCATTGAAATACTGGTCAGTTTGTTGATTTAAGTTTACTTGTTCTTTATTTTAAATATTGTATTTGTTCTCATTTTGTTTTTTTACTTTAAAATAAGATATGTGCAGTGTGCATAGGGATTTGTTCATAGTTTTTTTTTGTTTGTTTTTTTTATTTTTACAGAGGCAGAGATAGACAGGGACAGACAGACAGGAACGGAGAGAGATGAGAAGCATCAATCATCAGTTTCTCGTTGCGCGTTGCGACTTCTTAGTTGTTCATTGATTGCTTTCTCACATGTGCCTTGACCGCGGGCCTTCAGCAGACCGAGTAACCCCCTGCTGGAGCCAGCGACCTTGGGTCCAAGCTGGTGAGCTCTTTGCTCAAGCCATATGAGCCCGCGCTCAAGCTGGCCACCTCGGGGTCTCGAACCTGGGTCCTTCCGCACCCCAGTCCGACGCTCTATCCACTGCGCCACCACCTGGTCAGGCTCATAGTTTTTTTTATAGTCTGGCCCTCCAACAGTCTGAGGGACAGTGAACTGGCCCCCTGTGTAAAAAGTTTGGGGACCCCTGTGTTAAAGGAAGATAAGAATGAATACATCAATGAACAATGGATGGATGGATGGATGGATGGATAATGAATGAATAAATGGGTAAATGATGGAAGGAATGATAGATGAATATGTGATGAAATGATGATGGGTAGATGGATGGATGGATGGATGGATGGATGGATGGATGATGGATAATGAGTGGATGATGGATGGATGGACAGATGGATGGATGGATGGATGGATGGATGGATGGATGGATAGATGATGGATGATGAGTGGATGATGGATGAATGGATGGATGGATGGATGATGGATGATGAGTGGATGATGGATGAATGGATGGATGGATGGATGATGGATGATGAGTGGATGATGGATGGATGGATGGATGGATGGATGGATGATGGATAATGAGTGGATGATGGATGGATGGACAGATGGATGGATGGATGGATGGATGGATGGATGGATGGATGGATAGATGATGGATGATGAGTGGATGATGGATGAATGGATGGATGGATGGATGGATGGATGATGGATGATGAGTGGATGATGGATGGATGGGTGGATGGTGGATGGATGATGGATAGACAAATGAACAGTCTCCCACATGTGGGACAGAGGAGACTATAAGGTTCTTCAGAGAGTCCCAAGATGCAGCTTCCATCACAGAGGCTCCAGCCTGGTTGGAGGAGGGGTAAGGAGACGAGGGAGGGTCTCACTCACCTGTCCCCAGCAAGAAAGCTAGCTAGACCTTGGAGAGACGTTTTTATCTCAAGGGTTGAATCCGAAAAGCCTCAAGTATTGACTCGGGACACTCAGGCCATGCCCACATTTGCCTTATCACCTCCTGAGAAAAAAGAAGGACCAGCCCATCAGAGCGAAAGCAGAAGGTCAGGATGGGGCATGGAGCTCAAGTGTCATCCCCTCGCACGACCCTCTCCACAGCACGGCCGGGGATCCTGAGGCGCAGTGTCCCTCAGCTGTCAGGGGCAGAGCCAGAGTCAGATCCCAGGACTCCAGAGCTCTCCCCGTATCTCGATGTTTCCACGCCCAGTGCTGGAGATGTGGGTCCCAGACCCCCAGCGCAGGTCCCAAGATTGGGGTGTGGGGGCTGTCTAACAGATACACAGAATTACTCCCTGGGCCTTGGTTTCCTCATTTCCAGAACGTGGGCACTGTGCAGGCGGGAATCTCTCTCCGTTTCATTCATCATTGGATTCCCAGGGCCTAGAACAGTGCCTGGCACATAGTAGGTACTCAGGAAACACGTGCTGGATGAATCTGTGAAGTGGGAGTGTTGTGAGGATTAAATGACTCGATTTATCAAGGTCCTAGCTCCAAGGACCCACTAAGTGGTAGCTGTGGCATTATCCTCACTGCTCCTGTCCTCTGACAGATGGGACCGAGGCTAGCAGAAAGGTGACAAGGAGTGTGAGATCTTGGACATGGTGCACTGATCAGAGCTGCCAGCTGAGGCGCCTCACCTGCCTCGTCCTCCCTGCATCCCCTCAGCTGCATGCAGCCCCCATGCAGCCCCCATGCACCTGTGCAGTGTGCCTTCCTGCCCCAGGACCTTTGCTCGTCCCATTTCGTCTGCTGAGATGCCTTCCTTCCCCTTCTCACCTGAAACGCTCCTGCCCGATTTTCCTTGTGAGCTCCATCGTCACGTCCTCAGAGAAGCTGCCTCGATCTCCTGGCCGCCTTGGTGTCTTCGGCTCAGGTGTGGTTGTAGGCGTGTTCGGTTCATCTGGTTCTGGTCTGCCTCCCAGCCTGCCTTCAGCTGCTCCCCAGCCTGGAGCAGAGTGCGTCACGCCCAGCAGGCGCTCTGACCATCCACAGGGGGAGGGGAGGGGGCAGGGGCTCCGCTCCGTGGCCACCTGTCATCCAGGGAGCACAGAAGGGCCCTGGCAGCAGACAGCCCCTGCCCAGAGCCAGGCCTCCTGTCCCCAGGAACCCCCAGCAGAGGAGGGTCCTGGCCTGAGCAGGGCGTGGGGTGGGCTGTCGGACCACAGAGTCCATCTGTGAGGCAGGGGCCGATTAAAAATAAAGTTTCGGGGCAGGGCCTTTCTGAGAAGCACAAAGATCTGACCCCTTCCTCACCGCGACTCTGTGGGTCATTCCTTTCCCCAGGCGACAGGCCATTAAACCAAGGCCCGGGAAGCCGCAGGTGCCAGCCTGTGGGCTTTCTCTGCTGTCCCTGCAGAGCCCAGCCTCCGGGCTGGGGACACTGGGCGGCCACAGCAGCACACCCGGTGAAGGAAGGCTCTCCTGCTCACAAGCACCTCTTATTAGCTTGGAAGGAAACAGATTTCCACACCAAATAAGGCGGTGGGCCTCGCAGGGCACTGCCCACTTCACACCACTCCTTTTAAGTGTCCAAATGCAATTACTTTCGGACCTTGCCTGAACTCAGCCTCCTCCAGCCTCGCCGTAGGTTTCCTTGGCCTCCCCACATAAACAAGTGGTCCAGCTGGGCCCCAGCTGGCCGCCCAGGGAAGGAGGGGAGGGGCACGCCTGCCGGCTGCCTGCATGAGCTTCACGCATGGCCGTGAGCTTCAGCATCCTTCCGCCTTCCTTCAGCCCGGGGCCCCCCGCCCCCACAGGCCAGCCGGGCCACACGGGGAACAAGTCGCCCCCCGCCTCGCTCTGAGGTTTGCGCTCGGCCGGCCGACATCAGGTCCCTCCAGGGGCAGAGGCCTGCAGCTAGCTCCCGGGGCAGGTAGGGGGAAACCCAATTTCCGGGCTCTCTTTTAAAGTGCCCACAGAGGCCCCCGCACACACAGTTGGGCACCGTCCATTCCTGCAGGGAAAGCACCAGCTGGAATTCCCTCAGGCTCCCTGGGCCGTGAGAATTTGGCCAAGAACAGGAGGGGCCTTCCCGAGGGGCTCCCTGGGAAGCCACTTGTCCGCACCCACCCACCCACCCCTGTCCCCATGCCACCCCCGGGGCGCCTGCACCACCACCCCAGGCTTTGGCTTGGTGCCCCAGGACCCCGCGGGGGTCTGTGGGGGGAGTGGAGCTTGACTCATCCTCCCCGGGAACAGCGCACACACAGGACACACAGGGGCCGCCAGTTCCCAGCTCGGCCCAGGCGAGCACGGTGATTTTCCACTCGGGCCATCTGATTGCCATTAGGGCCGGGAGAAGGGAATTCCTGGACCCCTGAGCCCGCAGAGGGCGCTGGGCAGAGTCTCCTCGGGCGGGAGAGAGAGCCGAGTGCCACCTGGGTGGCTTCCCTGCATCTGTTCGTCCGTCTGTCCGCTGCCAAGTCTACCTCGCCTGCCTGTCTCCTGGCTTCTCAGGATCGCCCCCCCCCAGCCCATTTGAACAACCGGTGGGGACCCGCCTTTCCTGGGCCTGCGCCCCAACGGGCCCAGTGGGAGCGGGTGGAAGGCACCGGGAAAGTGGACAGCGGGCGCTCCCCTCTCTCCAGGATGCACGGGAGATTAGCGGCTGGACTCCGGCCACAGTGCTCGGGCCAACCTGACGTCACCAGGCAGAGAGATGAGTTCCCAGTGGGGCTGGGCGGGGGGGGGGGGCTCATGAGCAGGGCATTCCTTCCCGAAGCCTCATCCCGGCTCTCGGGGCTGGGCCCCTCCTCCCCCGCCTCTCCTCCCCTCCTCCTCCTGCCGGGCCTGGAATTGGGTTTGGGGCGGGTTCTGCTTCCAAAGCCGTCTTCCCCAGCAGCAGCCGAGGGCTCTCCGCGCTCCGGGCTCTTGTTTTCTGAGGCTCCGGCCAGCCGGGCTCTGCGCTGGCCTGCCGCCCCGTGGGTCACAGCCGGCCGGAGGCGAAGGGCACCGAGGGAGCCTGGAGGGTCAGGATCAGGACAGCTGCAGGTACTCCATGGGGCCTCGGGCCGGAGAAGGGAGGAGGTCCAGGAACCGGGCTGCAGGGCGAAGGCTGGGTAGGGAAGGAGGGCGAGGTGGGCACCGTCTGGGCAGACAGCTCCCGGAAACCACACTGCCCCAAGCCGGAGCCCTGAGACCCCAGAGAGGGCTGTCACCCCCCGAGGGCCTCCTGCGGCATTCTGGAGGCTCCGGTAGTCCCATCCCAGGAACACGGGGACCACTGAGAGGCCCCCTCCTGCGGGGCAGGCCCCGGTGTCCCGGCAGTCCCATCCCAGGAACACGGGGACCACTGAGAGGCCCCCTCCTGCGGGGCGGGCCCCGGTGTCCCGGCAGCCCCAACCCCCAAGCTGTCCTCCCTGTCCAGTGTCCGCTCCGTCCTCCGGTGGGCGGGGGCTTCCCCTCCATCCCTCCACCACCCTCCCCAGCAGCTGTCTGAGCCTGGAAGGGTGGGGAGGGAACACCCAGCAGGCAGCGTCCCAAGCTCGGTGAGATGGCTCCCACAACTGTCACGCACACGGTACACGCCCCACTGCCACGCTCCCTCCTTCCCTCAAAGCTGAGCTCGGGGCTGGGCATGGGGCCACCCCCCCACTCCCGGCGTGGACACCGAGGGCCCAGCCTCGGCAGCCCCGGGAGGCTGGACCACCGTGTCCCACCTCTTCCCTGGCCCGAGACGCCTGATGTGGAGTTGGCATGGGAGGGAGGCCGTCCGTGAAATCTCCCGGAAAGTCTCACTCCCCCCAGATGAGCCTCTTCGGTCCGAGTTGTTAGCAGAGGACTCCTGGGGGTGGGGGTGGGAGGTGGCCCGAGTGAGAAAATGCAGATTCCTTGTCAGGGACAGTGACAGCTCATGCTCTCTGGTCCAGCCCAAGTGGCAGCCTGGGGACTGATTGGAGACCTGGGGTCTGCTGGTCCCCACCTGGGCCACCTGGAAGACCGGCTTGCGTGGGGCCCCCGGCATAGGCTGGGGCTGGGGCTGGGGCAGGGGTGGGGTGAGAGGGGTGAGCGCTCCGGAGGCCGGAGGAGACAGACAGGTGGCCGTCCGGGCCGCCCTTGGGCCCGTGCTTTGAGGGGAGGCTCAGGACTGGGCTGAGCTGGCAGCTGGGTTTTTTTCTTTCCTTTGTCCACTTCAGCGGAAGCCAGCTCCGTCGCAGGCCAGCCAGACCCCAACCTGAGGAGCGCGCACTCCCACGCACGCACACATGTCCCGTGCACATGCCACACACATGTCTTTTTATGGCCCATCTGGGGTCCACTCGGCTTCTAGCACTCTCTGCGTGAGTGCAATGGCTCTTCCCGAGCAGCTCAGGGACACACCAGGGCACCCCCCCCACCGAATCCACCGGCAGAGGCGAGCTCGGAGCCCCGGCAGCTACCTCATGCCCGCTCCAAGTCAGGCATCAGGGGCATGTCCCAGCCAGCCGCCCTTGGGGACACCTGAGTGGTGGGGCGTCTAACCTGCCCCGGGAAAAGGGCAGGCTCTCCGGGGTCGGGACGTCCCTGGGGTCCACACCAGGAGCCCGGACCTGAGGGGAGGTGCATGCCTGGAAGGGCACAGAGAGGAAGGGGCCCGGTGCAGGGGGTGTCCCCGGGGCCAGAAAGGACGGGGGAGATGGTAGGTTTCGGGCTCAGGCAGGCGCCAGAGAGCTTGAGCAAGGCCCCAGCACCTGCAGAAACAAGAGGCCTGCCCACGGCAGTGGGGACCGTGGCCCAACTGGAGTCCAGACGTGGTGGGAGGGGGTTACGTTGCACACTCGCCCTTACCGTGACCTGCAAACCCACACTGCCTGTGCATCGCAAACTCCCTTATTCTTGTCTGCTGGGCTCCCCCCCACCCCGGTGATTCACCTCACTGGGGCACCCACACAGCCCCCACTCTGTACCAGGCTGCTGTCCAGGGCGGCGTGGTCCAGCCAATGCGTTCTTGGGGGCTGCCCTCTCTGCCGGGTGGGCTGAGTGGTAGCAAGGGTTAAGGAGGGGCTGGCAGCCCACGCTGATGGCCAGCTTTCTGGCCAATGATGGGCATGCCTGATGCCCCGCCCCCCGAGCTGGGGAGGTGGAGGAGGCTGCCTGTGGTGCCCCCCCCCCGGCCTGTGGAAGAAGGAATTC